>NC_090265.1:1142103166-1142708791 GCF_040414725.1 Anabrus simplex
AAAAGACCTTTGAAATGAAATACAGATAGCCTCTAGATGAACTATATACCTGCCAATTTTAATCTATTTACCTTCAACTTCTACTCACGCATACAATCCTTGCTTAAGTTGCCTATTCAACAGAGTTGGCTCCTTCTGTTATAACAAAGCACTGATCGAATCCACATTATAATGAATACTAAATATAGAGCAAGAGCAACCTCGTTCACGTAATATTAAACAACTCTTCACAATCTAATGGAGATGTACTTTCAAATACGGTCTCTAAGAACGTTCTTTATGAAATTCTTCGCTAAAAGGGTAATAATACTACCCCTACTTTCAAACAGCAACAAGTTTTCTCTGGAAACTAGGCCTGGTGAGTGACTACCTTCACTGGATCAATACTGGGAGTCATACAATCAACATAGTGAGGCTGAGTAGTTTAGACGGTAGACTGCAGGCCTTCTGAGCTCAAGTTGGTGCGTTAAGTTCCTGGTTCAGTACGGTGGTATTATCAGGTACTCCAATCAACCTCGTTTTGGTAGATTTACCAGGACGTGAAATAACTCCTACGTTTAACGAAGTTATGACCCAACTGTTCTTTCCAAAACAAAAGTATCTAGCACGGAGTTAGAAACGAAAGTTCAAAGTTTATTTATGTTTAAAACAAATCGCACTGTTATTATCATCATCACAACTGAACTTATGCATTTTCCACTCCTAATATTTTTCAATGACTGAGCAAGTGGCCGTGCGGTTAGGATCGTGCGGCTGTGAGCTTCCAATCGGGAGATAGTGGGTTCGAACCCCACTATCGGCAGCCTGAAGATGGTTTTCCGGGGTTTTCCATTCTCCAACCGAGCAAATGCTGGGGCTGTAGCTTAATGAAGGTCACGGCCGCTTCCTTCCCACTCCTAGCCCTTTCCGATCCCATCGTCGCCATAAGAGCTATCTGTATCAGTGAGCCGTAAAGCAAACTGAAAAAAAAAGGGCATTATTGTGAAGAATCAGCACCATCTACCTGGTAGGGGTGTGTGTGTGTTTTTTTTATATATATATAACCACATGAGGCTCACAAATTGTGGCATGTGATGAGGCGAAGAAGAGAAACGAACTGAGTCTCTGTTGCCTTTACCTTGTGTTACGGTCCTGTGTTTCATCTTATTATAGCCTACCTCTCTCGATCACTTGATCGATTATTCTTATTTTACTCATACCCCGACTGTACTAGAATTTGAAAGCCAATAGGCTCCTTGAAACAACATACCACCATCACTTGTTCCTACTCCTCAGTCGAATGTTGTTCCTTGACGGGCTGAGTGGCTCGTATGGTAGATGGCTGGCTTTCTCAGCTCACGTTGGCAGGTTCGACTCCGGCTCAGTCCAGCGGTTACTTGGAGGTGCTCAAATACACCGGCTTCATGTCAGTAGACTTCACGTCATGTAAAATAACTTCTGCGGGACAAAATTCCAGCACCTTGGCGTCTCCGAAAACCACGAAAAGAAGTTAGTGGGGTGTAAAATCAATAACGTTATTATATGTATTGTAAAAGTAGCTTTAGTACACGTCGTTGACGGGAAAATCACTTAGCATGCGCATAATTACATGTTTGCCCCCCACCCTCAAACTGTTCCCCCAGATTTGAGACATTAGCGGGCATGCCTCTAACTGCCAGCTCCTCGTTGTTACGTACTCCTTTCTGTGGCCCTTCGCACTTTCATATTCTTTTGCATTATTGCGGATTTTGATTTGATCTCTTCCTTACCGTGTAAATGAAACATATATCGGGTCAATACTGGCAAATGTACAAAGCCTTTAAAACGTTGTCGGAACGATTTCTACTTCTTTCTTTTTATTTTTTTTACAATACAATTGGGTTTACGTCGCATCGACAGAATTAGGTCTTATGGCGACGATGGGATAGGAAAGGGCTAGGAGTGGAAAGGAAGCGACCGTTGCCTTACTTAAGGTACAGCCCCAGCATTTAAATGGTGAGAAAATGGGAAATCACGGAAAACCGTCTTCAGGGCTGCCGACAGTCGGGTTCGAACTGACTATCTCTCGAATGCAAGCTCACAGCTGCGCCCCACTAACCGCACGGTCCACTCGCTCCGTAGCGGAACGATCTCAATAGCAACTCTCTTTACAGTCTCAATAGTTAGTTATCTGGTCTTTGAATTAAACTTTCCCACGACTGCCACTGATATTTCCCTTATTTTGGGCTGTATCGGAAAAAAGGTATAGAAAGAATAATCGCCATGGGCTATTTTCGTTTAAAAGCGTAAGAGACAGATTTCGAGTTTTATACCTTAGTCTCCTTCTGAAGCACCCCCTCGTAATGAAATTTTTTGAACAACTTATACTCGTAGCTAAGATCATTGTTTAATGCTATTTGTTCGGGACGTCGACCCATGTGGATCTTTTGCCCCTACTGGCACCATATTGTATGAACATCCGTGTAATTGAAATGGCGGTAGTGTGGAATGTTGTGTGTGAGGAAAGGAAGATAAAGGACGTCACAAACACCCAGTCCCCAGGCCAGGGATATTAATCATTACAATTAAAAAACCCTGACCCTGCCGGGAATCGAACCCGGGGCCGCCGGCTAACAGGCGAACGCGTTGCCCCCTACATCCTGGTGTATGGGGGAATTACGGAATCTTCGGGAGTAAATAAGCATTTTGTTAGATGTTTTGGTGGGCTGTTAATATAATTTAAGGTCTTGTCATGATTGAAATATGTTGGTAATTTTGGATATAGGTAGACGACTGTCCTAACAGACCACCAGATCGTTTACCGTACTTTAGGGACCATATCGAAGTACACAGTAAACACCTGTAAGATAGAACCGTGTTTATATTCTCACATCTCCAAGCAATTATGTTCGAAACAGTTCAGTAAGAGTGTTTGTTTATTTTAAAAATAACAAAAAATATCACAACAAACAATGGTCAAAGTAATGTTATTGTTGATCAATTTTATGAGCTTTCGTTATTGTAGGCCTTCACATTCAGTTTTCTTCCGACTCTTAAATACCACTCTTATCATAGTCGGTATGGTAAAACTGAATAAAACATAAATGATCGTAAATTGTACTCCCTATAACTTTTGTTACGTAGTACATTTCGATGACACAAGCAGTACTTTTCGATAACACCAATAACATAGGTATTCAAAAAAAGGAGCTTTCCCCTAAACTACCATATCCAGGGTGAATAAAATTATTTATAACTTAGACTATAGTTTCTTATTCCTCGACTCTATATGCCGATTGTCATTTAATTCTGTTCACCCATTTTCTCGTGGCTCGGCGCTGATACGGACTTATAAAAATACAAATTCATGAATATCTCTGTTATCATAGCCGGTACGGTAAAAATGTATAAGACATAAATGATCGGAAATTTAATTCTATATATCTTTAGTTATGTAGTATTTATCGGTAGGACCACTAATAACATAAATATTTGAGAATTACATTTTAGGCCTTCCCCTAAACTACCGTTTCACGCAGCGTGAATAAAATTATTTATAGCCTATATTGTAACGACTTTTTTCCCGACTTTACATACCAATTTTCATTAAATTATCTTCAGCGGTTTACTCATGATGCGCGTACATACATACATACATACATACATGCATACATGCATACATTTTCTACATTCATATAGACAGAAATTACAGAAAAGTAAATAGTGCATTTCCTTGTTACTGTGGACATGACCGATACCGAAATACCATTATTTTAAAATTCTGACCAATGTGCAGACAGAACTCATATTTTATATAGGGGCCTATAGATGTTTTGCGTAACCTCGCAACGGAATTCAGATTTATAAAATTTCATTTATCATCATCATCATCATGTCAAAACCAGAGAAACATGTTTTACTGAATCTCTGGACATAATCAGTATTCAAACCTAAGCTATCACTCAGGAGAAAAATCACTTAACTTCAAACTTCAGCCGTTTGCATTTAATATATATATTTCTAACAACTTGCTTTACGTCGCAACTACACAGATAGGTTTTACGGCGACGATAGGATAGGAAAGGGCTAGGAGTGGGAAGGAAACAACCGTGGCCTAAATTAAGGTACAGCCCCAGTATTTGCCTGGTGTGAAAATGGGACATCACGAAAACGCATCTTCAGGGCTGCCGAAAATGGAGTTTGAGCCGACTATCTTCCGAATGCAACATGATAGCTACGTGGCCCAAACCGCGCGACCACTTGCTCGGTGCATATGAACAGAACTGCAGTTTAGACAAATCGATAGCAGAGTTCAAAAAATAAAAAAAGAACATTAAAACACAGGTATTGCGACGATCACAACCTGACATCACGTGACAAAACTTTCACAACTGGAGGTTAGAGAGACAAAGTGCTGTTTAGTTGCGCAATATGCTACACTTCGCTTCCATTAACTAAATGTAGTTACAGCAATGTACCTATAGAAGAAGTTTTCCTTCGGAACTTTTCTACCTTTCTACAGTACACAAGCGAGTATTTATGTATTATTTCATTGGGAAACCAGAAACAACGAATTCTTACAGCCTGGCTCACTAACTCGTAATAGTATCAGATAATGGCGAGTGCCCTCATTATCGTACAAGTCCCTTAAGGTTGTAGGAAATTATATTATAACAATAAACAATTACTTGTATTATTCTGGAAATATCTTGTACTTTTTTCCAAACTATTCGCGACCTAATTTAAAACATATGGGCAAGCCATGCGAGGTCATTAACCAACATATTGTATTCCCCTTTTCAAAACATCCCTCGGTATCTCTCAAGTTGAGACATTTGGAGAGGACCATGAAGTCCCGCTTCAACATACTTGAATAAGGCCTTCTCTTATGTTTATACATCTATTTTTGTTATTGCTGGTTTGATTACAAAACGCGACGAATATTCGTCATTTTTGGAAGATTTGTCTACCTGTCATTTGGCTCGGACTGAATAAACGCAAAAATATGCCGATCCATTTTTTAACGAAACCAATAACTGAACTAGAGGCATCCAGAATTCCCCTACACTT
The DNA here is from genome assembly GCF_040414725.1 of Anabrus simplex. Classification (NCBI taxonomy): domain Eukaryota; kingdom Metazoa; phylum Arthropoda; class Insecta; order Orthoptera; family Tettigoniidae; genus Anabrus; species Anabrus simplex. The sequence goes on from NC_090265.1 coordinate 1,142,108,195, forward strand.
GGTTTTATCTCAACCCGTTTAGAAGAAGCTGAGAATACCGCATTTCAGCCAGAGCGAAGCGAACAACGACGACTTCCCTTACAGGTTACCGTCAACACAAGTACACTGTTTGTTCTTGTATGTTTCTGCTTGCCTTCTGATCGCTGTGCTGAATGCAAAACCATTCGAACGAAACTCTTTCTTCTTTTCTGATTGGTGCTCCACTTAGATCTTTAAATTTAATTTTCTTACATCCGTACTTACGATAACTCTTGCGCCACACATGCTGCGAGAATTCAGATTTTAGGCTCCAGGAGTATCGCCCCAAGTTAAAATGTAGGCATCCCAACTTGTAACTGTAGCTCGTTGCTTGGAATTCAAAGTTCACTAGTACAAAATTCTAGTTGTTTTAAGGCCTCGTTTTTAGTAGTGGAGGAGGCACGTGTCCAAGCCTTCCTTGTCGATCGTGTGTTATATGCCCACTCTCCGCGATTTATTATTGATGGTTTCTCTACACCCCTACTCTCTTCTTTCTTGAAAATATTCAACATCTATCAACAAATCAACAGAAGCCAACATGTTCTAACACTACTATATAATTATATAAAATTAGTGAATAAATTTTGATACAGTTTCCAATATACATCACTTTTATTTATACCCACAAAATTCATTTCCACTCATGCGAAGTCGCGGCCAAAAGCTAGTTCTTTTATAACGAAGAACGACATAATAATACTCTCTTAAAGAGGAAGAGGTATGACCGTACAGCTGAAGGTATCATCAAAAGAGCTGAAGTGTCAGAAAAGCGTGTGGAACAGCGTTGCCAACCTCTGAGATGGTCAGGATCGTACAATAACCCGAAAAAGATCGTATTTTTAAAGAGAGGATTGTACGACTTAAAATAACAATTAAAATATTCGCAATTTAAGTCGATTTACAGACGCAATAACTCACTTACGCAGAGACTCTCACTGGTTCAATTTTTGGATGGTATATTTCCGAAAGGTCGAGTACCTCTTGTTCGGGCCGCACGTAAAACTGTACGATACGCGGATTACCTAGAACACGATAGCTAGGACGTGTCTATCTGCCGCAAATCCACCTCCTGGTGTTCACTACCGCAAAAGGGACTCGGAGTACAACTTTACAAAGAGTATACACCAGCAAACTCTTGAGTGCGAGATCATACCGGACTGTCTTGTAATGAGTGGAGAGAGGCTATAAAGATGACTGCTAATGTTTCTGCGGTGCGCTCGGTGCCAGGCAGATCTCTGGACAACAACCTCTGTCGGCATTGCCACGGAGAGAAAGAAACTCTTGGTCATGTCCTGGGATTCTGCACACGCGGGGAGCTCCTTAGAAACACGCGGCACCACCAGATAAGATCCTTCATTGCCGCAGAACTGAGAAAGAAGGGATTCAGTGTACATGAGGAGGTACACGGACTGGCCGTAAATGGTAGTTCGCAAAGAATTTACATCATAGCCTTTAAAGAAAACAGCTCTCAAGGATTCATATTAGATCCGACGGTCAGGTTCGAGCACCATAGCGGTCAGCCAGAGGAGATTAATCTAGAAAAGATTAAAAAATACAAACCAACTATCCCTTACTACAAATCCAAATACCACCTTCAGGAAATTGAAATAATAGGGATAATGGTCGGAGCACGCGGTACCATACCTCGTCACTTCGTCGCCACATGGAAGCGCTTCCAACTCCCAATGAAGCTCATCCCGGAAATCGCGACCCTCGTCCTCCGAGCCTCCATCAAGATCATGAGGCACCACCTCTACAGCTAACCTACAGCTAATTTTGAATGTTCTTTTATTAATACATATGTACATAAAATTGATATGTTTTACCTTGTTCTTAGCGGCAGCCTGTAAATACAGGTCTTTCCAAAATAAATGGAAAATGTATATTTGTGCTAATATGCGAGATATAGTATCAAGGATACGAAAATAAATTTTATTTAGATTACTCCAGAACTGAGTAATTTGTTAACATGTAGTTAATATAAGATATAAAGCCACTGAAGTGCCTTACCTCACAGCTGGAAATCCTCATCAGCATCGTCGTCATGATCATCTTCTTCTATGGAACCTCTAGGCACATTCACAGCAGGAAGTTCTGAAGTACCGGTACTTGAACTTGCTAGTTGATTAAACAACTCTGCTTTAGTCACCCTTCTGAGCATGTTCTCAGACGGTTAAAAATCTTTATACGTACCACTGACTCGAACACACTGGCTGGCCAGCAAGCATCTATTCGCCGTAGATGTAATTAGCCTATTCCTGTTTCTGACTTTAATGAGATTAGTTTTGCTGAATATTCTTTCAAAAAATCAGCTTTCGAACGAGGGAGTAACAAAATAGAGAGTGCAAATTCTAGAAGTGCGGGAAATTCACATTCACCAAATGTGTTTTTCACCTCCTGTAACTTGGGCCAAAATTAAGCTACTTCAGAGCAGGCTTTAATACCATCACTGACGTTGTTTTGTCCAGTCATCGTCAATCTGCTGAAGGCGAATGTTATGATCCACGGATCACAGTACAGGCGCGAGACCGTGAAAAAGAGCCCATTCTTGGTAAATTCCCTTTGGGAATCTCATTATTCGAAAATTCTCTCCATCTCTTTTCACCTTGTCATCTATGATAGAACATAACTTGCACGAATAAAAGAAGGAACAAAATATAGGTTACGCATTTTAAAGAGAAAACAAAACAAATTTTACGATACGTCATAGGATCGAATTATCGTACATGTACGATCCAGACCGTGCGGTTGGCAACGCTGGTGTGGTAATGAAATACTTCCTAGGCCTCGTAAATCTAATACTGTCGAGGTCGGAAGAGTACACAACTTGGCCAAGGTAAACTGTAAGGAAACAAGTGCTGTTACCATTCTCTTTGTCGTCTTGGATCAGTCTTGAAAAATGAGGAATAACAATTACGCTTACCAAACACTAGAAATTATTTAATCAAAGTCGCCTCCTTACCTTAGACATTCACGTACATAAGGGCCCACTTTTCTCCTTAGAATTGGCGAGTATGTAGTAAAATGACTCAGCAAGTTGGCGCTACGCAGTACGAGACATATAGAGGGAGATGGCAGTTTGAACCCCACTGACGTGTCCGCAGCCCCGAAGATGGTTTTCCGTGGTTTACCATTTCACACCAGGCAAATGGCGGGGCTGTACCTTAATCGAAGTTCGACGCCTTTCCCATACCATCTTCACCGTTAATACGATTAGCAAAATAAATATGCTAAAATTATCCTTAATATTCCTAATACGACAAAGGCATGTCTATATAACTACAATATGAGTAACACGTTCGTCTCTTACCGAGAAGCCGTGGGTTCGATTCCTTGACAGGTCTGAGATTTTTACCTGGATCCGTGGTCCAATCAGCTTACGTGAGAACAAATGAGGTGCTATCTGATGGTGAGATAACAGCCCCGGTCTAGAAAGCCAAGAATAACGGCACAGAAGATTCGTCGTGCTGATCATGTGTCACCTCGCGTAATCTGCAGGCCTTCGGGCTGGGCAGCGGTCGTTCAGAAGGCTACGGGCCATCAGGATTATAACGCCATCCGGGAGGCGGTCCACTCTGCTGAAGTGAACTCTTTCCGTCTTCCTTACTGCTGTGAGGTTTTCCCTAGTGATTTAACATCGCACTAACACATAGAAAGTTTTCGGCCACGCAAGGTGGTGAAGGGCTAGGATTGGGAAGGTAGCACCTGCGATCTAAAATAAGATTTTTCCTGGTGTGAAAATGGCAAACCACGGAACACCATTTACAGAGCTGCCGACAGTGGGATTTGATCCCACCATCGCCCAAATGCAAGCTCAAACTACGTGACCCAATGTTGTTGTGATAGATGTATTTTTAATGTTTATAATTTGCTTTACGTCGCGCCGACATAGATAAGTCTTGTGGCGACGGCGGGAGAGGAGAAGAGGGCTAGGTGTGAGAAGGGAGCGACCATGGCTTTAATTACGGTATAGCCCCAGCAGTGGCCTGGTTTGAATGTAAGAAAGATATGTTCTTTTAACTGCACTGACTGTATATTTGGCGCGTTTCCGCGTGTTTTGTCGTGTGCCACTGCTAGAACACGACGGTCTATAGGAAAGCTGGGCATGTTCCACCGGTGGTCCATATGTTATATCTTTTTTTTTTCGTCAATGCTAGCACGAATGATAAAACAGCTGTCTTTAAGAACATTAATTCATCTAGAAATTATTAGGACAGGACTGCAGCGATTTGTATACTCGTCATACTTTCCAACATTACTGACGGTTTCGGGAATTATTTCTCCTCATTGTAGGCCAAAGTCCCACTCCTATAAAGCCACCAACCGTCACCGATAGTTTCACCATAAACAACGACTCTCCCTGAAGTCGCACCGGTACGAGAACAATTAAATTCCCCTCTAAATCGGCTGGGAAGCCAGAGACAGACTAATCCGTATGAAAATGTGTTCTATCGGCGGTACATGACCGCTTCTGAAAACGTGTGTGTGTGTGTGTGTGTGTATACCACCGGTGGTACGCGACAAACTCTGAGAACGACAGCATATTCCATGGTGTACGCCATTGCGAACGTCTTTAACCATTACCTTTTACGTTAAACTTCATGAATATTCCCTTACTAGAAAATCAAAGGAAACGAGTTGTCTAACCTTGGAAACCAACAAACACTCTTCGAATTATGAGGAAGCGTGCAAGAAAATACCACAATCTTCTTCTTTTCGTAGTCCAAAGAAAATAACTGCTAACAACACACCTCTGTCTCTCCGCAAGTAAAAATATTATTATCAGCTAACGAGGACAAACCTTCTTCACAGCAGTCGCAGAATAAATCAGAAGCCCTAATCTTCCACATTCTGTGACAGAAGGCAAATACGCATAGTTCCTTACATTCTTTACCAGAAACCTAATCTGATTTACGAAACATAAACCGGAAAAAAAATGCACCAAGAGACTTAGAAAGCTACCCCAGGTGAGGCAAACCGGGAACGTGATACAAAAGGAGAAAAGTGTCGCCATTACCTTCAACACGAAAGCAGCAGCATTTCGTCACGTCCGGCACACATCGATCGTGCACCGTCTGTCTCTTCTTGAGTAAAGTTAATACCTCAACAACATGTTCTACGGACTGCGCGGGCTTGATCAACACCGTTACACACCAATCAGATTACTTCGACCTACTATTTCGATTCTAAAAGCAGTAGTAGTATCCACTAGTAAAACTCAGTTTATGAACTATATCTGATTGATGAGCAATGTAGAAGTCTTGTAGTTCGAATCCCAGTCTCAACAATAAATTACTCCTATTAGTTGAATGTTCTTGATCCAATTTGCCCTTTCCTAAATCTTCAAATAGGTGGATCACACATGACAAGAACATATTCAACAGCAGCAACTTTGCAAGGTCCTGAAATAAGAACCATTCACGATGGGAATAACCATCCCACCAGCCTCTCTGGGTAAATGACTTCCTTCTTTTTTCTTTTTTTTTGCGTCGCACCGACACAGATAGGTCTTATGGCGACGATGGGATAGGAATGGCCTAGGAATTGGAAGGAAGCGACCGTGGCCCTAATTAAGGTATAGCCCCGGCATTTGCCTGGTGTGAAAATGGGAAACCACGAAAAACCATATTCAGGGCTGCCGGCAGTGGGGCTCGAACCCACTATCTCCCGATTACTGGATAGTGGCCGCACTTAAGCGACTGCAGTTATTGAGCTCGGTGAATGTGACTTCCTTTGTTTGCTTGTAAGAAACATATATAATAGTTCATCTGGTTGGCAGGGATTCTTCAGATTAGACATGATGAAAAAAATGCTTTTCAAACCGAAAAACTGACAAAATCAACAGCCTAGATTGGTGGTTTGATCTTTTACAACGTGCTTGCGTACCGGTAATCCATTCTTTGCGATCTGTTGGAGGCCCAGTTTCGAAGAAGATTACGATCGGAACAGGAAAGTGTGTTTGCCACCATACCAGCAGAAAGAGTAACACAAAAATCTATGTTCCTCAGATTTAAAAAAAAAATGCTATTTGTTCGGGGCGTCGACCCATGTGGATCTTTTGTCCCTACTGGCACCATATTGTATGAACCCGCGTGTAATTGGAATGGCGGTAGTGTGGAATGTTGTGTGTGAGGAAAGCAAGATTAATAATAATAATGTTATTTGTTTTACGTCCCACTAACTACTCTTTTACGGTTTTCGGAGATGTCGAGGTGCCGGAATTTAGTCCCGCAGGAGTTCTTTTACGTGCCAGTAAATCTACCGACATGAGGCTGACGTATTTGAGCACCTTCAAATACCACCGGACTGAGCCAGGATCGAACCTGCCATGTTGGGGTCAGAAGGCCAGCGCTTCAACCGTCGGAGCCACTCAGCCCGGCGAAAGCAAGATTAAGGACGTCACGAACACCCAGTCCCCAGGCTAGGGATACTAATAATTACCGGCCGGGAATCGAACCCGGGGCCGCCGGGTGACAGGCGGACGCTTTTCCCCCTACACCGCTGGGCCGGACATGTTCCTCAGATACTAATCGAAAAACATTTGACATTTTAATTTCTTGAAATTTGCAAAGAATGACCGTAAGAATAAAATTTGTGATGTACAGTGGATTAAAAACGAATAAGCTTGTTCTGAAGTAATGTTATAAGATCCACTTCGATACCAACGAGCTGGCAAAAGAAATATTACATGAGCTCAAAGACAATACAGGTAGGCCGATGACTTAAATGTCAGGGGTCCTTTAAACAGTCACCATCAAAACTATACAGGGTTTCACCTAACGTGTTACACCGAAACGACTTTTAATCCACTGAAAATAACAAAATTCTGTTTTCATATTCCTAAATGGTACTAACGGGTTCGTAAAACATTGTGCTATCCTATCGTAGCCAAAAACCTATCAGAGTTGGTGCGATGCGATGTTAAAACACTACCAAGGGAGAAAAAAGAACATATCACTTGCCATCATACGCATACCTGACAACTTTACAAAACCAAAAATCAGCAGATTTTGACATGAAAATCAGGAACAATCAAGAGATATCAATTACTTAGCAAATACATAGATTAATATAATGCATCACGCACTCGCGCGATTATGCGAAGCGCAATGCTATTTTTATCAAGTAATAAATTAAAATTCACCAGAATTGTCTCCAAATGGCTCCTAAAATCTCTAGAAAAGTCACTAGTAGCTATATTTGAAATGTCAATAAATTACTATAATAGACTCCAAATCTAGCGACTAGTCCCTAGAATCGACAAGTTACGGACACGAAAATAGCGCGCGACAGCGAGAGATTTACAATCGATATACAGGTTTCAACAAACATCGCACATTCAACGTCGATATTTCATTTGAAAGCGGCCAATGAGCGAAGGGCTACCGGCCACTGGTGACGCGATTTGAAAACAAATGTTTGAAGTTCACCAAAAAATAACGTATAATCGGGAGAAATAATAGAATACTCTCGGGAGGCGGGAAAAACTGTCGAAAATCGGGAGTCTCCCACCTAAATGGGGAAAGTTGGCAGGTATGCATATGGTATATTAGGTTGTAAAATAGCAGAAATGACAAGCCAATATTATCGTTTCTAGCACAAATATAAAATATGCGGTACGAGAGGTAGCGCTGGAAAATCTTGAAAACAAATATCAGATCATGAGATAAAGTTACGGACATGCTTAAAGTAATGAAATTAAACTAAATGGTGGGCTACAGTGTTTGTGCCGGCACCGAGCGAGTAGGCTACACGGTTCGGTTCACGTAGACTAACTGTGAGCTTCCATCCGGGAGACAGTGGAATCGAACCTCACTATCGGCAGCCCTGAAGATGGTTTTCTGTGGTTTCTTACTTTCAAATCAGGCAAATGATTGTGCTGTACCTTAATTAAGGACACGGTCGCTTACTTCCTATTCATAGACCTGTCCTATCACATCGTCGCCATAAGACCTGTCCGACTCGGTACGACGAAAATGCAAGAAAATAATCATGTTTGTGCTGGCATTAAAACAGTTCAGTGTGACGTTCCCAACCTGCCTGTGCAAGAAGCCTCTCACGGGCAGCAATATAACGTAAACTCTGTCGGCGGCGGATTGTGGTTACCACAGAACGGAACGGACCGACTGCTATGACTCGAAAAGCACCTCATTGATCGCTGCATAAAAAAATAAAAAAAATCTTTCACAATGTGCTTTACAGTCCGTTCTTCAACACGAAAAACACAAGAAGCAATATCTTCATTGTAAACAGTATCTAATTATTATGAAAAATATTAAGCATTGGCCTAGGAAACATTTTTATATGTGCGTGATGCTCAACAGGCCTTCCATATTTCTTTTGCCCGAAATGCGGCAAAAAATATAATTCTCGTTGGTGTCATGCACAAAACCATCGATCAAGGGTACAGCAGAACAAACAGAATGAAATATTAAATGTCTACTTTAGAAATCCAATCTACAGCATTAGGTGTTGCTTTCTGAAGAGTCTCCAGTCCATCTTCAAACACAGGTTTTCTGCAATGCGTCGAACAGTTTGTTTTTCTGCACCACAAACATAGTAAGCACTATCTATAAACTCGGATTTCTTTATAAAACCGCTCCTCTGAGAAGATAAGGTGGTATGAAATATATCTTGCCGTACCTAGGACTGAAAACAAGCCCAACCACAAAATATTTTAATCCTTCAACCGACAGACCGACATCGTAACATTCATGACAATTCAATACTACAAATATCAGCTCGTCAATGCTATTATACTGTATATTAACATTAAGCAATTGTGATTAATATTTATTTACAAATACAGTAATTAAACAGCGTGACGTAATGAAGTAGTCGATATATAGGGTAAAGTTACTGATGAATATTTACAAATATTAAGTTGGCAGATAACAGTAATTAAATCCATCATATATGACAAATAACTGTTCGGTATATATGAAGACTAATAGTCTCATACGTTAATGTTCACTGATTAATCTTACACTGAAGTAGAAATGGTCAATTATAATGCAATGCGCCATTTGTTTTCCAAACTAATAATTTTGCATAAAATTATATCAACAGCTATAAACTGTATCCAGTGTACACTCGCTTAAAAAAAAAAAAAAAAGGGCTATGATATCTGTCCCATTTACTCACAGGGTATTACTAAACAAACATCTGTTGAGAAAACAGAAATGCACCTGGCATTTATTAAGGGGAGGTTGTAAGCCCTATACTGGCAATGTTAAATTGGCAAACTTTGACTGCAGTTATTTCAGAAAATAATAAACCTATGAGGTTGAACTTATGAACATAGGAAGCAAAACCCAGCTGAGTGATTATGTTCTCAAGGTATGAGAGAGGTATGAACAAGGGGAATGTGTATGTGAGGATCTTCAAAAGGCATAAGTATTCAGTCAGCAGTATGTAAAGATTGTTGGTTACAAGGATAATGTCGAGATAGAGGAGGAGACTAAGGCCAAAGAAGTAATAAAATTTACACATGATAACAATGACATTTACAATAAGATACAAAAGTTGAAAACTAGAAAAGCGGCTGGAATTGATCAGATTTCTGGGGATATACTAAAGACAATGGGTTGGAATATAGTACCATATCTGAAGTACTTATTTGACTATTGTTTGGTCGGAGGAGCTATACCAGATGAATGGAGAGTTGCTATAGTAGCCCCTGTGTATAAAGGAAAGAGTGATAGACATAAAGCTGAAAATTACAGGCCAGTAAGTTTGACATGCATTGTATGTAAGCTTTGGGAAGGCATTCTTTCTGATTATATTAGACATGTTTGTGAAATTAATAACTGGTTCGATAGAAGGCAATTCGGTTTTAGGAAAGGTTATCCCACTGAAGCTCAACTTGTAGGATTCCAGCAAGATATAGCGGATATCTTGGATTCTGGAGGTCAAATGGACTGTATCGCGATTGACCTGTCTAAAGCATTTGATAGGGTGGATCATGGGAGACTACTGGCAAAAATGAGTGCAACTGAACTAGACAAAAGAGTGACTGAATGGGTTGCTATATTTCTAGAAAATAGATCTCAGAGAGTTAGAGTAGGTGAAGCTTTGTCTGACCCTGTAATAGTTGAGAGGGGAGATCCTCAGGGCAGTGTTATCGGACCTTTATGTTTTCTTATATATATAAATGATATGAGTAAAGGAGTGGAATCGGAGGTAAGGCTTTTTGCGGATGATGTTATTCTCTAAAGAGTGATAAATAAGTTACAAGATTGTGAGCAACTGCAATGTGACCTCGAAAATGTTGTGAGATGGACAGCAGGCAATGGTATGTTGATAAACGGGGTTAAAAGTCAGGTTGTGAGTTTCACAAATAGGAAAAGTCCTCTCAGTTTTAATTACTGCGTTGATGGGGTGAAAGTTCCTTTTGGGGATCATTGTAAGTGTCTAGGTGTTAATATAAGGAAAGATCTTCATTGGGGTAATCACATAAATGGGATTGTAAATAAAGGGTACAGATCTCTGCACATGGTTATGAGGGTGTTTAGGGGTTGTAGTAAGGATGTAAAGGAGAGTGCATATAAGTCTCTGGTAAGACCCCAACTAGAGCATGGTTCCAGTGTATGGGACCCTCACCAGGATTACCTGATTCAAGAACTGGAAAAAATCCAAAGAAAAGCAGCTCGATTTGTTCTGAGTGATTTCCAACAAAAGAGTAGCGTTACAAAAATGTTGCTATGTTTGGGTTGGGAAGAATTGAGAGAAAGAAGAAGAGCTGCTCGACTAAGTGGTATGTTCCGAGCTGTCAGCGGAGAGATGGCGTGGAATGACATTAGTAGACGAATAAGTTTGAATGGCGTTTATAAAAGTAGGAAAGATCATAATATGAAGATAAAGTTGGAATTCAAGAGGACAAACTGGGGCAAATATTCATTTATAGGAAGGGGAGTTAGGGATTGGAATAACTTACCAAGGGAGATGTTCAATAAATTTCCAATTTCTTTGAAATCATTTAGGAAAAGGCTAGGAAAGCAACAGATAGGGAATCTGCCACCTGGGCGACTGCCCTAAATGCAGATCAGTATTGATTGATTGATTGATTGATTGATTGATTGATTGATTGATTGATTGATTGATTGATTGATTGATTGATTGAACGTGGTCTTCCTCTCGACTTCTTCCCTAGGACCTTTCCTTCGAAGACATTCTGGAGAAAGGTGTCATGTCGTAGGACGTGTCCAAGAAATTTAGCTTTCCTCTGCTCTATAGAATAAATTAAGGTCTGTTTCTCATTAACGTCATTCAAGATTTGGATATTAGTCTTTTTTTCTGTCCAACTCGTACCTGTCAGTCTTCTCCAGAACCACATTTCCGCAGCTTCTAGTATTAGGAATTGAAACCAGGAAGAAATCTGTTAAAACCTTTGTTTGGAGTGTGCTAACTTATGGTTGTGAGACCTGGACTTTGGGAAAACAAGCGTGTATAGAACATTAAAAAGAAAGCCACGAGTTACTTTCGTGTAAAAGAGTAAGAGAGATATATCGAGTTTTGTACTTTAGGCCCCTTCTGGAGCAATCCTTCCTGCTGAAATTTTTTGAACAACATACTCAACCTTATTCTTTTTTTTCAAGCTGCTTTACGTCGCACCAACACACATAGGTCTTATGTCTAATGGCGACGATGGGATAGGAAAGGGCTAGAAGTGGGAAGGAAGCGGCCGACAGTGGGGTTCGAAACCACTATCTCCCGATTGCAAGCTCACAGCCGCGCGATCCTAACCTCACGGCCACTTCTTCGGTGAATTAAATTTTAGGCTTTCCCCTAAAGTACCATTTCACCCAACGTGAATAAAACTGTTTATAGCCTAGACTGTAGTGCCTTATTCTACGACTTTATATATAATTTTCATTAAATTGTGTTTGGTCATTTTCTCGTGGCTTGGCATTGATGTGGATTATGCAACGAGAGTCTAATTCGTGAATCTGCTATCATAAGCGGTACGTTAAAATTGTATTGGACATAAATGATCGAAAATCGTATTTTCTATAACTTCTTGTGTAGTGATTATCGATAGGGCCGCTAATAACAAATATTTGAGAATTAGATGTTAGGCTTTCCCCCAAGCTACCATCTCAACCAGCGTAAATGAAATGAGGTATAGCTTGGATTGTAGTGCCTTAATGCCTGACTTTCTGTTCAGCCGTTTTATCGTGATGTGTGTACGTACATAAATACAGACAGAGTAGACGGAAAATTATAAAGTGCATTTCCTCTTACTGTGAACACGGTCGATGCAGAAATACCACTTTAAAAAAAATCTAGGCAATGTACAGACTATACTCTTATTTTATATACAGATTTGTTTGAAGACAAGGGGCGACTCTTCAATATATTTGATAAATGGAGAATTATTTGTGAGAAATACCAATACAATTCATAATAAGCACAATAATTTTCAAGATCTTTAAAATTTGGTTTTCGGTCTTCTCCGACCATACACCCAGCCTCAATTTGTATTTTTGTCAATGTTGATCAAACTCACTTTTAACTTAATTCACTACGGTTGAAACAGAATAGGATATAATGAGCTTATATTAAGATGAACACACTCCTAACCCGAGGAATTAAAAATCATGCTAACCGGAAATCGATCTCTGCTCAGGGCTTAATACTGTAATTCAAATTCAGTGCAGTTAAACGGAATATCTCCCTCCCCCTTGAAGATAGACACAGAGATGGATTTTTTGAGGAGAGCAGCTAGAAAGTTCAAATTGGGTAAAGTAAGAAACACCAAAATCAGGGAAATCAGAAGGGGGGGGGGGGGCAGAGAAGAATGTATTGGATGTTATTGAAGAAAGAATATTAAAATGGTTAGGACATGTGGAAAGGATTATATGACAGAAAACCCAAGATGATACTAAACTGGGAACCTGAGGGAAACAGCACACGGGAAAAACCTAGGGAAAAGTGGATAAATGGTGCACGGTGGAGTAGGGGGGGGGGGGAGCTTTGAATGAGGAAGATGCACAAGGTCGAGCATTATGAAGGAATAAAGTATATGAACACATGGGTTAAACGAAAAGTACTGCATTGAAGAAAATTCCTAAATAATAAAGTAAATTAGAAAACAGGCAACACCATGAATCGTTATTACAGTTTTCCAAATGCCTGAGTGCATTCAAGCAAGAAACTGAAAATACTAAACGAGGAACCAATGCTCTTCAAACGAAGGAAGGAGCAGATAACAAAGAGTAGAATAGGAAGACTATTACACAACTGGCGCAGAGCAGAGAAACTGAGACAAATACGACAACGGAGCAATTAGAAGACGGGAAGGGCGTTGATAATCTCATACTTTTGAGGAAAAACACGTTCACGAAACAAGCGGCATTTTACTTAAGTCGTCCAGTGGCAAAGCAAGAATGTAAAAACACAAACTATTTACACTCACGTTCATAAAAACCAGAACATCTTGAACGACTAGAGATAGGAAGTACATATTCGCAAGACATGTGCATTAGTGTGTTCTGACCGGGCGAGTTGGCCGTGCGGTTAGGGGCGCGCAGCTGCGAGCTTGCATCCGGGAGATAGTGGGTTCGAATCCCACTGTCGGCAGCCCTGAAGATGGTTTTCTGTGATTACACACCCATTTTCACACCAGACAAATGCTGGGGCTATACCTTACTTAAGGCCACGGTCAATTCCTTCCCGCTCCTAGGCCTTTCCTATCTCATCGTCGGCATAAAACCTATCTATGTCGGTACGATGTAAAGCCAATTGTAAAACGATTAGCATTTCAACCATGTCGGCCCTCAGGTTCAAGGTCCACATCGATATCCCGGCGCACCACCACCGACTGGTAAAATGTGCCTGCGGCTCTCGTTGTTGCTATACACCGAAGGTAATGAACAGACGTGCAGGATGCCTCGCAGACGTATGCGAGAACCGTACCACCAAATGAGTGAGTTTGAACGAGGGCGCATTATTGGCATGGGAGAACGTGATGCATCCATCCGGGAAACTGCTGCTCGTGTGGGACGAAGTGTGTCGGCAGTGCAGCGGGTGTGTACAGAATGGTTCACAGAAGGCCGGAGAACACGAGATGGATCTCATCGCACCACGCAGACCACCCCCCGAAAAGATCGACACTTCATCCGAATGGCATTGCAGGACAGATCTGTGTCGTCCTCGGCTCTGGCGCAACAGTAGAACAGTGTAACACATCGTACACTATCAGGAGTAACAGTCCGCCGCAGTTAATTACGGCCCGGGTTACCGGCGCATCGTCCACTTCTCCGCCTGCCTTGGACTAACGTGCATAAACATGTTAGACTGCAATGGTGTATGGAGCGATGTCACTGGGGACAGGAATGGCAGCAGATAGTGTTTTCGGACGAATGCGGGTCCTGTTTGTTTGAAAATGATGGCCGCATTTTGGTTCGCCGCAGACAGGAGGAGAGGTATCACATTGATTGCATTCGCACAAGACATACTGTGCCAACTCAAGGCCTTATGGTGTGGGATGCTATTGGGTACAACCACAAATCACAGTTGGTGCGTGTCCAGGATACTGTGACCAGTTTAACCTACGTGAATTACATCCTGCGACCCATAGTCATACCCTTTCTGCAGGGCACCCCAGACGCCATATTTCAGCAGGACAATGCGCGACCAGATGTTGCTGTACGAACACGTGCCTTCTTGTTGTCACAGGATGTCAGACTGTTGCCTGGCCCGCCCGATCACCGGACTTGTCGCCAATCGAGAATGTGTGGGATATGGTGAAATAACGGGTGCGGCGCTCTGAACCAATGCCAACCACCAACGATGAACTGTGGAACCAGATGAATGCAGCAGGAATGGCTATATACCACGACGCCTTTTGCGCCTTATACGCGTCGATGCCTTCACGCATGGAACAAAATATCATTGCCCACGGAGGACCCAATGCCTATTAGGCAACAGGACACATGCTGAACCTAGGTGACTGAAATGCTAATCGATTCTGCAGAACATACTAATGAACCTGTCCTGTGAATATGAACCTCCTATCCCTAGTGTTTCTAGGTGTTCTATTTTTTATGAACTTGAGTGTAATTTGCGGTTGCGGAACATTGTAATAAAATCGATAAGATTTAAGGCTCAGCTCCCAAGAAGGTCCACATTTCCAACGAATTCTTGTCTGGATAGAACTGTTTTATGGGAAGCAATGTACCGTCTGGTGATTTTCACAATATTTCCCGTCTGCAGGCATGGAACAGGGTGAGAGGTTGATAGTAACAAGACACACAGCATGACAGCGACTTATAATCTATTTTGAAGTTAGACTGATATACACCTCACCGGACGAGTTGGCCGTGCGGTTAGGAGCGCGCAGCTGGCAACTTGCATATGGGAGATAGTGGATTCGAATCCCACTGTCGGCTGCTCTGAAGATGGTTTTCCGTGGTCTCCCATTTTCACATCAGGCAAATGCTGGGGCTGTACCTTAATTAAGGCCAAGGCCGCTTCCTTCCCACTCCTAGCTCTTTCCTATCCCATCGTCGCCATAAGACCTATCTGTGCCGGTGAGACGTAAAACAAATAGTAAAAAAAATGTACGCTTCAGTTTAATAGTATCTGGAGAACAGGTTCCACTATTGCTACTGTTCGTTTTCTGTGTCAGTTAACTCCAGGTGGATAAGCAAACAACAGACTTTCTAAAAAGTTGAAGTAAGATATGTAATGTGCTGTATTGGTTGAACCACGAACGACTGCTTCACGTGCTTGAACCAGTCCATACCGCGAACGATAATGACATACGTGCATTCGATCTGTTTACAACCTGACAAACATGGTTCGACATCTCGATAATGTACTACAGCTTGCACTCCAGAGTCAGTATCGTAAGAGTATAACAATAAAAGTATACCTCAACGTATATCGTAGGTAATTATACAAATGTTGGTACAAATATATCGTCATATACTAATGTGATCATAATGAATAGTTGAGCTCTCTGCATTTGATCTCTTGAGAGAAACTGGCTGAAAATTTACAGTAGTATTCAATCTAAAGGTAGCACGTAGAAAACCCTCTTTGGAGGCAGCTCTACCCAGGGAGTTGCACCCCTGTCTATGTGAGTCCCAGAGCACACTGACCCGGTGAGTAGTATCTGGTAAGGGTCCAGCTCAGGGTTACGAGTGAAGACCTCAAGACATCAAAGGCAGAGAGGGAGACCTTCGGTACGGCGGAGATGTTGGAAGAGACAGCCTTGTACTTAAGGATTAATACGATACAACGCTCTCAAAATGGGCTGTCACAAAACAGAAGTAACACGGACAACCTACGATACATCACATATCGTTTTCAGCAACGCCGGCGTTTAGTCGTTGGGCTTCTATCCCCAAGATAGCTAATTGGATCCCAGCTGAGGTGGTTAAAGAGCACCTGAGGGACGAAATTACGACATCCCGGTATACTTGAAACTAGATATAGAGAAGGCGTTAAACGAATGTATAATGATTATTTTTTTATTTATTTATTTACCCCCCCCCCCCAGAACCACTTCAAGTAAAATCTAGTGTTGCCAGTGCAATGCGCCTCCTGAAAGGGGCTATATCAAGTTTGATACCTTCACTGTCTCATCCTAGACCAATTTACGATAGAATTCGTATAGATTTAATGTAGTTAGTTTAGTTAGATATAGAGGTAGCATGTTGCATGTGGATCTGACTATCCGCCTATGTGTGAGATGCTACATAGTATATTTAGTGGTAGGTAAGTAATTAGCGCTTAGCTAAAAAATATTCTGTATGTAGGGATGGCGTCTTGCCTGTGAGATTTAGTGGTAGGTAAGTAATTAGCGCTTAGCTAAAAAATATTCTGTATGTAGGGATGGCGTCTTGCATGTGGACTGGCTACCCGCCCATGTGAGAGGCCACATAGTAGATTTAGTTTGATTTTATTTGTTTATAAATGTTCACTTCTATGGTTATTTTCAATTTGGAATAGGAGAATATTGTAACTGGGCGAAGGCCTGTTATGTTCAATAAATACTTTACTTTACTTCACTATACTTTGACAATATGGAAATATCTGCGGTATGAGCAATGCTAGTAACAGTAACGCCATTTCTTCTGCTGCCAATCCCTGTGACGAAGTGTGGAAGTGTCGCTCACACAGTCGGCTGGTGTATGTATTTTTCAGTGGGCTTAGTAGACAGCACCGTCTGGCTCAGTAAGAATAGGAATGGTTAACCATCTCACTTCTCTTCAGCGATGCCTAGACTTTCTATGACAGCTGATGGCGTCTCTATTGAGGATCCAAACAGCCTTCGAGCTGTGGACTCAACATATTATTATTATTATTATTATTATTATTATTATTATTATTATTATTATTATTATTATTATTATAAGTTAACTTTTGAGAATGAATAATCATTTTTCGGAAAGAAATACGTTAAACATATTAAAAGACGTTACAACATAATCATCTTTCCAACATTTTACACTTCGCCCAACAGAGTTCTGATCGTTCTGCCATCTGGTAGTGGCAAAGAACGTCGAAACGGGCACGCAAGCAGCATAAGTGGCATTACATCATAACGCCTACACACAGTATCTGAGGCAATACGATTGTTATTATTAATATTATTAGGGTACAGAATCTCCGCCCTTCCAGTTAGTAGACAGAACTCTTAAACGTTAGAGCATCGTGACTTTAGTGAAAGTATTATTAATTTTTCCTATGTTAGGTTTGCCAGTGCATTCAGGATAAATATATACATCAGTATGCCTGTCAGATATAAAAGCAGGTAGCGATATCATTATATTTCATGATGAATACACGACATGTGTACATCATTCGTATAAATGAATGTTAAAAATGATCACAATAAAACACACTCATGAAGAAATAAAAGAGAATATTTTATTACACTGCAAATGGAAAATTATACGCACAAAAAACCCGACTGCATACATCATAGCAGAATATTTGAAATCCCCTATAATGTTTTTTATCACTGTCTGAAATGGACTTTCATATGGAAATTTCCTTTTATATAAAATAGGTATCTGTTTTCTTTTTTGTCATATTCATGGCAGGAATTGTTTTCAATCCGATCCATCCATCGCAGCACCAGAGCTATTACCTAATGGCACTTCAAAGCCTGCAGCACAAAGGGGCTTTAAATATCCTGGCCAGATAAGGTATGCCCTTGGCCGATTACCCATGATATTCAATAGCCAGCGTCACAATACACTCGACTCCTAATTAACGATCGGCGGGAACTTTTGTTACCTTCTCGCTTCACGTTCCTCTCAATGGAAAACGTACGCTGCCCACCCGAATTCTATATAATTACACGCGAGGTGACACTTTCCGAATCATCACACACGCGAACTTTACCGGTATTCTGAACAAAAATCTCATACCATTAACACGATAATTAGTATGAGAATGATATTTCATGCCGCTAAACAACTGAGCGCATGTTTAAAGAAATTTTAAAGTCATCAGGGCGTCTAAGGAAATTTCTATTTTCACATATTTTTGATAAAGAAATGCCAGCCAAAGTGATCAAACAGTGTAACCGAACTGGTCTTGTCTCGTCTTTCGATAACAGCCTGATAGGCAAAGCATTATAATAATTTCGTGTGTCTATTGCTAGCCTAGTGCAGCTCTTGTAAGGCAGACCCTCCGATGAGGGTGGGCGGCATCTGCCATGTGTAGGTAACTGCGTGTTATTGTGGCGGAGGATAGTGTGGTGTGTGAGTTGCAAGGATGTTGGGGACAGCACAAACACCCAGCCCCCGGGCCATCGGAATTAACCAATGAAGGTTAAAATCCCAGATCCGGCCGGGAATCGAACCCGGGACCGTCTGAATTGAAGGCCAGTATGCTGACCATTCAGCCAACAAGTCGGACAGACAAAGCATTCAAAGGTATGCAAAGTACTCTAAACTGTCACCTTGGTCTACAGGTTAGCAAATTAGTAACCCACACGAGTTCGTTTCTGACGGCAACCGGTCATAAAAACCCGCCAGGACAGATTCATCTCACCTCATACCCGACCCCGTACAGAAACGGGACAGGGGTTGGACGGAGAAACAAACAAACAAACAAACAAACAAACAAACAAACAAACAAACAAACAAACAAACAAACACGAATTCGTTTCTGAGTACTGCCAAGGAGTATTTGCATCCTAGTACGTGGGATGGAACAAATGCCTCATCTTCGTGAGTGTAATTAAGAAGGAACGGAGGTGATAATCCCACTCTCAGCCATTCTAGAGGTAGATTCCACTTAACTTCAAGCGAGTGCCGGGACGGTATCAAGCATAGAATCCAACAATTCAACACAGACACTAAGATACTTAAGCTTCAAACGCACCAGGCATCCTGAGTTTCTAATAGAGTCAACGTCTTTTCGAAGTTGTATGAGTGCACCCTGGTTTCCGTCTGAAGCTTAGATTAGAATTGCCCAGCGAATTTCCTCCACTCATCAACGAGGATGGTTGCCTAGTTGTACTTCCTCTTAAAACAATAATGACCACCAACACCTCTAGCCAACCCAGTTCGGTCAGCTTTTCAGAACGCCCCGGCTCCATAGCTAAATGGTTAGCGTGCTGAGTCCCGGGTTCGATTCCCGGCGGGGTCGGAAATTTTAACCATAATTGGTTAATTTTGCTGACACGGGGGCTGGGTGTATGTGTCGTAATTTCATCATAATTTCATCCTCATCACGACGCGCAGGTCACCTACGAGTGTCAAATCAAAAGACCTGTATCTGGCGAGCCGAACTTGTCCTCGGATACTCCCGGCACTAAAAGCCGTACGCCATTTCATTTCATTTTATTTCAGGACACCACTATGATCGAGCATTCAACACACACAACAGAACAGTGGTCTTTCAAAATCTTCAATACGACGTATCAAACTGCACTCTCTTTTCTCATGAACTAATATGGGCTTACTACTTGTTTTACAATATGCCAATCATCATTCTATTCAAGTTTATTACTAGTCATGAACCCGTCCAGGGATCTCCCGACACTAAAAGTCATATGCCATTTCATTGTACTGGTCATATTTCGAACTGACCATTATTAATAGTTTCATAGCATATGAAGATCAATTGAAATGTGTCCTGGGAGGGTAACTTTATCGAAACTGTTCGGAGATATTGCAAATTTATATTGCAGTTGTTCCGCTTTACACAGTCAAGGTTATTATACAAAAGTTTACAATGGTTATCTGTAAATAATGTATAATTATTTCCATTAAAGGTACTTCGGGCTACTGATAATATGCAATTTATTAACACTGTTCCAGCTGATGTGATTCAGGTGATAGACTTCAGTCAGAATATACTATTTTAGAAAAATAAATATTACAGTCCCACTTCTTGTCTAAATGGTCAGCATACTGATCTTTGATCTTTGGTTCAGAGGGCTCGCGATTCGATTCCCAGCCGGGCCGAGGATTTTAACTGCGTATGGTTAATTTCTCTAGCTCTGGGATTGGGTGTTCGTGTTCATCTTTATACTACACACCATACTACTAACAACCGCAGAAACACGCAATTTTGAAAACATCCCTCCACATTAGGGTTGGCATCAGGAAGGCATACGACCGCAAGAACTTGGCCAAATCCGTATCAAGTGCCGACCCCCCAAGAATTAGGAAGAAGGCCAGGAAGAAGAAAATTCATATTATAGCCTACACAAAGTAAGAGGTCGACAATACCATCTACAATATGAAGCTGAAGTTCCGTGAGGCGAAACTGAGTTTCACTTCCTGCCAGCATCACTTCAGCCATTTTCTCGAATTCGACGCCAAAGAGTAATCCTTGTTCCATTCTACTCGACGTAATAAGATCTAGCATTCCAATCCTCGAGTGTATTCCATATTATAGTTTCTTCGATGAATTGAGACACTTTGCAGTCCTGTAATTGGACTAAAAACCTAGGTACCTGTTAAAACCATGAAAGTGAAACATCAACCAAGCAATTAATAAGTTGACCAGGATGAGTATTACAGTCGACAATAATTAATTATCGTCAGCACCTACAATAACGGACGCCCTGTACACTGGGTGCCATAATTTACAGGCTTGTACAACTTTATTCTGGTAAAATCTTATCACTAGAAGGCATTTCTGAACTTCAATCAGATACTATCTAGAAATGAAATATTGTGCGTCTTAAGCAATATCTACAAATTTGCCACCTTTGTTTATTTACGGCCAGTAGCCTACATTTTCTAACAAGCAGCCCCACCAATGAACACGTTCCGGAATCATACAACACAAAATATCTTTACTACCAAAGCCATAAACCGGGCAATGAATGCATAACGACACTATTGGTCACGACAATAAGATATCACGCAAACAGTAGCTAGGACTGAATCACAGATGAGGTTATCAAAGTTTCGAAGCGTCCTTACGAGAGTTTAAACACGCGAAGTACTCCGTTGTTAATTCAAGTAGCATTTCGCATGGCATTCCGTGAGACAAGTTTGTCTCCGCATCAGATAACTCACAAAACCACAAAAAGAGGGGATAGATCCATTAACCCTCTACTGCATGAATTATTTCTCGTTTCCGTTTGGTGAAGAAAATTTCAAGCTTTAATGTTCAACATACGCTCAGTGGTTTGGATATACCAGCAATTCTTAACTGGGCCTAATAGCTTAACACTCGTATGTGATGTGGATTGCCATATTGGAATATATATACGATTTTCCACGATTTTTACGCTAAGCTTTTAACAAAGACCGAACATTACTGCCTAGTGGCCATGGGTACGTATTGCAGGGCGCAAGTATACTTGCACGACCGTAGGTCGGTAATGTCTTTGAGGTTGAGCCAGAGGTACTCGTGAAGCCTGTGGTAATATGATGGGGAGGGCCCACGTAAAATAAACGGCGGTTGGTTCGCGTGGATGTTGACGGGGTGGAAGGAGTACCTTTGGCTGTAGGGTTGTTTTGTCTTATGTTACGTAAAAAATAACAAGGCATCACTGGGATATGTGTTTAATTGAATGTACAGTTGAAGGTGTGCCGTAAAACTACCTCTGTCTATAATATTTATCCATTTACACAGGTGAAAAGTTATTTGTTGCCTAATGGCAACAGTATGCAGTAGAGGGTTAAGTCCATGAAAGGAAACCTTCTATCTCCAGGCTGAATAACAAGTTCATAGCACATGCGATAGGAAAATATATTTGAGGGTGTATTAAAATTCAATACTCAAATTTCTAGGGGTGATAAGAAGACAAAACTATTAAATAACTATATCAAAAATCAATAGTTGAAGCATTTTGAGGTGGTTGAGAATAAAACTTTATTTTTTATTTTTGTAATATACTTTACGTCGAACCGACACAGACAGGTCTTATGACGAAGATGGGATATGAAAGGCTGGGAATAGGAAGGACGCGACTGTGGCCTTAAACAAGGCTCAGCCCCAGCATTTAACTAGTGTGAAAATGGGAAACCACGGAAAAACATCTTTCAGGTTGCCGACAGTGGTGTTCAAACCCACTATCTCCCGAATGCAAACTGACAGTTACAGGCATACAGCCACTTGCTCAGCAATAAAACTATTACATGTAAATTTAATTGCAATCTTCTACAAAAAAAATGTTCAACAGTGAGTCGTCCTGCTTCAATACGCGGTTTGCAACGACGTGCCATTGCCTGTCGTATAGGCTACGTTCAAAGATCCCAGTCATGTGCTGTAGAGCAGGCGAGATAAAGCCAATGTGGGATCTCAGATTTCCCGTGTCACTGTAATTCATGTAGGCCTATTAGTCCTCCTTAAAGATCATTCACTCCATATCGCCCAGGAGGAGCGAATTGTGTCATCAGCCAGAACGTCCGTATTTCTCCGTGCAATAACTACTGTAAGCCACAGGGAGCTTTCGCTGGGAAACGCAACCCGAAAGCAGCAGACCTGCTTGTAGACAGATTTCCACAGATATAAAAATGAAAATCCACAGCCTGTTTCCAGTCATTTCGCCGGGTTAGGAATAGAATGAATGAAGACCGCATCTAGCGGCGAGGATAGGAATTGTGCCGGCTGCCGAAGTCTGTCGCACTCCTCTGGGGCAATGATTAATGACTGACAAATGAAATGAAATGAAATGAAATGATACTGGAGACTGCTGATGGAATGAAAGATGACAGGGAAAACCGGAGTACCTGTCCCTCCTCCACTTTGTCCAGCACAAATCTCACATGGAGTGACCGGAATTTGAACCACGTAATCCAGACGCGCTGCCGCCTGAGCCACGGAGGCTTCTGATTTCCGCAGAAACTGAAGTGGAATTTATCAAAGAAGAACTATGATGCTGTTCACAAGCGGCTGTAACGTCATGCGACGTCGAAAGAATATTTTCATTGAAGTAATCGTTCTTCAATGACAGATAAAGGAACTTCACACAAGAAAATATCAGGATGACTTTCTTTATATTGTAACAGTATTGAATAAGGTAAGAGTTTTACGAAACAATTTGTCAGATGTTCGTGTACTGCTTATTTGGTGTTTATATCTTTTTTCCATTTTTTTTTTTTTTTTGTTGTGCATATTTGCTCCATAATTTAACTGTTTGATTGCGCTTAAAGGCCTCAGGCTCCACACATCACCATTCGACTAAGCAATTTGGTAATTATAGATCCCAGTGGTTTCAACAAAAACATATCAATTTTTGATACACGAAATTACTTGTGTCACAAGTGAAATAAGAGAAAAGAGAAAAATAATGTTCTTATATTGTGTATAAAATATACATGATTTTTTACAGTTGTTTCACGTTTCATTAACACAGATGAAGGAGATGGCAAAATTATTTGAAAGTCAAATAAATACTGAAGACCATTTTTGAGGTAGAATGAAAACCGATCACTTGGGATTCCAGAACTGAAGCTTACACTGACAAAATAGAAACACTGAATTCTTGGAACAGCATTTTAAAGAACGTTATTCCAGAATTCGAAACAAAACCCGTAGGCGAGAAGAATACTAGAAGAATGCTAGTGGCTTTACGTCGCACTGACACAGATAGGTCATTTGGCGACGATGGGATAGGAAAGGGCCAGGAGTTGAAAGGGGGCGCCCGTGGTCTTAATTAAGGTACAGCCCAAGAATTTGCGTGGCGTGAAAATGGGAAACCACGGAAAACCCTCTTCAGGGCTGCCGACAGTGGGATTCGAACCCACTATCTCCCGGATGCAACTCACAGCTGCGCGCTCCTAACCACACGGCCAACTCGCCCGGTATGTGAGTATTATAAAACGTTTACTACTCTTATATGGAAATATGTAATACCCATAAAAATTCTATAAACGTTTACAATTACAAGTACCACTGATCTATTATATGGCTATATTAGTGAATTACAGCTCAACTGGGAAACACTTGTTTAGTCCTGTGTAGTTTCCCGTTATTTCTTCTTTTATGCGGCCAAGCAATTCGTAAAATGACGACTGTGACATGCGCAGGTAATTGAAAAATTTACTGTCATCCTCACTTAGATCGTCGAACAATGTATAATATAATCCTCTAGTCAGCCGAGAAACAAATATAGGATGTTTCCGCAGTTTCCTAACCCTTCGGTTTTCCTTTTTAATAGAATAGCAGGAAGAAGAAGTTCTTCGTAGGACGCCATTCTCTCAACTGACTATTCCCCGGTATGAACCGAGCATCACAAGTTGCGCCACTGATCGCCCGGTACTTAAATCCTGCGGCAACTAGTTGCCCACGGCTAATAGCGGCCTTGTCTTACCGGCACAAGCCGAGCCTTCCTAAATTGATGTAAATTAACAATAATAATAATAACATTAATAATAATCGTATGGTTTGAGCCACAATGTTTCAGACATTTTGATTAGAAGCCATTGTGATTGGTATCGTCAAAATTCCCGGATTTGAAATAACATACAACTTTCGTATCTCAGTTTGAAAGTGTTCTTCTTTAACTTATTCTTCATTAGTTTATAATTAATATGTATGATGCTAATTTTTTTAACGTTAGAGGATGTTTTCACACAAATTTTTACTTGAAGTTTCGTTTTTTTTTTTTTTTTTTCTAATACAGAATATAGACATCAATTCCACACTGCAATATACTGTATCACGAGAATCGGCACACAACACACATTTGTTCGCTAGAAGCACGTGTATTATCAGCTCAAGTCCTTAAACAAACAACATACTGTACCAATCCAAACAATAATCTCCACTGAAAAACGATTTAATACACAATTCGTAATCCTCAAAACATAAACGGACATGATACACTGGCAAACAATTCAGAATTATAATGTGCAAGAGCAAGAAAAGACTTCGTATAGCAATACCGTCTATAATAAAACATTATTCCGTTTGTAATTCTACAGAATAAAAACTACACAGCGAACAGGAAAACAAATGTAAAACAGGAATAGAATCGCACATCGTCAACCCTAGGAAGGTATAACCAGACCTTGCCGTAACTTGTAACAATTCTTATTATTCCTCTACTTTTCCCCACACCTGTTGGGTCTCGGGTGCAAACTGTTTTACAGCCGGATGCCCTTACTAACGCCAACCATACGGAGGGATGTAATCACTACTGTGTGTTTACGTGGTGGTAGATAGTGTGGTGTATTGACTTAATATGAAGAGGAATATGTGACAAACACAAACACCCATTTCCCGAGTCAGAAAAATAAATCAAACGCGATTAAATTCCCCGACCGGGTGGTTAATGTTATTTGCTTTACGTCCCACTAACTACTCCTTTACGGTCTTCGGAGACGCCAAGGTGCGGGAATTTTGTCCCGCAGGAGTTCTTTTACGTGCCAGTAAATCTACCGACACGAGGCTGACGTATTTGAGCATCTTCAAATACCAGCGGACTGAGCCAGGATCGAACCTGCCAAGCTGGGGTCAGAAGGCTAGCGCCTCAACCGTCTGAGACACTCAGCCCGGACCGACCGGGTGGAGATCGAACTCGGGACCCTCTGAACCGAAGGCCTCAACGCTGACCATTCACCCATGGAATCGGACCATAATTTGTAATAATAAGTATTAAAATGCCATTTTTCAACATAATTCAAAATGTGGCAGACCCATACTGCAGTTCTCAACGTCCATTCCTTGTGAATACAAAGACCTATTATACAGTCTATCAGTCGCGGCTGGTGGTAACTGAAGCTGGGTGTTGCACCAACATTTTCAGTGTCACGTTTTTATAGCTTATAGAAATAACAAGAAACTCTATAATCTTTAAGTAATGAACTATATTCCTACTAAAACTGAATTATCTGGCAATTACAACCCAGTAAATAAGAGTCTAATTATACACTATAACTACAGTTACTCTTAATAATGTCATTGGCTAATGCCGAGGTGCCGGAATTTAGTCTCGCAAGAGTTCATTTACATGCCCGCAAATCTACCGACACGAGGCAGACGTGTTAGAGCACCTTCAAATACCACCGGACTGAGCCAGGATCGAACCTGCCACGTTGGAGTCAGAAGGCCAATGCCTCAACCCGTCCTAGTCACTCAGCTTGGCGCAGTTACTCTTGCCTCACATGAATTGAAAATTTGCCCTCCTGTTTTTCACTGAAGCAAGATTTTGGTAATATTGTGGGTGGTCTGGCATGGAGTGGAGAATAAATCACCCAGCAAGTTAGCCGCGCGGTTAGGGACGCGTAGCTGTGAGCTTCCATTCGGGGGGATAGTGGGTTCGAACACCACTGCCGGAAGCCCTGAAGATGGTTTTTCGCGCTTTCCTATTTTCACACCAGACAAATGCTGTGGCTCTGCCTTAATTCAAGCCACGGTCGCTTCCTTCCAACTCCTAGCCCTTTCCTATCCCATCGTCGCCGTAAGACCTACCTGCGTCCAATGTGAAAATGGGAAACCATGGGAAACCATTTTCAGGGCTGCCGACAGTGGGGCTCGAACCCACCACCTCCCGGATGCAACCTCACAGCTGCACGCCTCTAACCGCACGACCAACTCACCCGATAATTTCATATTCGTAATATGACCTGTCTTACCTTTAACAATTCCATTCGTCTATTAATTAGTACATTTGCATGTAGGTTTCAAATCGACCTGAGTACACTTTCCACACTGAAAAAGCCATGCAAACGGAGATTCAAGTCCGGATTGCGTCTCAAGGTCGATAAGGTAAAATGTGTAATTGTATCGTACTTAGTTCGAACTGAGTTTCATGTTAATGCGGATCTCAATGAGATCGTATTGAAAACGTACACTCCATGTTTATTTTGTCGAAAATAATTTTTATAATGGGATTTGCACTATTAATTTTCATCCATAATCGATACCAATTGAATATTTACAGGCAACAGAATTACGAGAAAATGACGAATAGCCGTCTATAGAAGGGTTTTTAATATATCCATAATTAACTTCCTAGGCTACTTCACTTCGCTAAGCACCTATGAAAACAGACACATTTTCTTCACATGGGGCTGGAATAATACAAATTTTGTAAGAAGATCATATTACTCCATTTTTGTTTGTTTTTAGCATAGAGATATTAAGTGGCTATCATCATCACCACCACCACCACCACCACAAAGTGTGACTAAACATGATACTTTAGAATCTTCAAAATTGTTACGTCGCGATAGGTTATATTGATCAAAGAATATGGCCGATATCGATATTACCGCGATTCTGTATCGTTTATTTGTGTTGATCTTGCTTGCCGGATTCAATACGGTACTCAGTACTACATGTAAACGGGCATAGTATTCAAGTACGGTAAGTATACAAGTATGTAAACGTAGCCAATTACTTTCTATGCCACCAACCCACTGACAAAACCGAACATACAGCTTAGTCCAGCTATTCGTCGTCTTACTCCAAAGTCTTCCCAGCCTGAAGTTTGCAACGTTTTGGTAACTGTCACGATCTTTAGGAAATGAACACAGCATACATTTTGATCATACCTTGTAACCGTTTAATGTAAAAACTATCTACTGAAATGTAAGGCAGAGAATATACACACAAAGGAGACAAGAGAACAAAGAAAAGCAAACAATATATACAAGGCAGAAAGAGTCTTGGAGGGGTGTACAGCCTCAGAGTTACTGTATACGACAGTCTTCCCCACTTATTTTGAAATTATTTGGGGTTATTATGTTCAAATGTTTTACTTAGGAAATAAGGATTAAAATCGCACATATTTTTGTTAAAATGAAATTTGATTTCAAAACAAAATTCATTGTTACAACTTTGGAAAATATTAAATTTTGGCACAGTTTACTTCACTGTTTCATTTCTTCAAGAAAAAAAAAAACTTGACATTAGACTGAGGCACAATTCACTACACTCATTCACCTAACAGTCTCTCAGATAATTAGGTGGTCTTCTTGCTCATTCAGATCGGCGCAAGATTGGTTCTTGGACATTTGAACTGAGAGCAGGCGTTTCAGATGATACAGTGTCTGGTTCTCCTGGTCGTGTAGGCACTCTATGAATATTGAAGGTGACCGGACGATTAAATGGAGATTCAAAGTTTTCATTGTCTGGTTGAAGTGAAACCACTTTTGTTGCACTTACCTGATTTATGTGTCACTTAAGAACGCGACCTGAATCCAGTTTCACAAGGTAATGACGTGAGTCTTACTAACAGATAACGACACCGAACTGCCACAATACTGAATTGTTCTTGTAGACGCGAGCTTGAATTCTCTCCTTTACTTTAAGTGAGCGCATCGGATCAGTGCAAAGCTGAGTCTCCTTCGCTGGTTTAGGGAAAATTGCATCCAGTTAAATCCTTAATTTTTCCACCGAGGTACAGTTCTGCAGGGGACAGTCCATAACTTAATGGCGTGGCACGGTAGCGAAAAATGAGTTTGCGGATTTTTTCAGACAGTGTTCCTTGCTATGAGGCCATTGTTTTCATGCGCTGTTTAAAGGTTTGCCAAAACCGTTCTGCCAATCCATTCGTAGCTGGATAGCCTGGAGCTATCAGCTTCTGGGAAATACTATACCTGGAACAACAGTTTTGAACTCGATCACTTATGAATACTGTACAGTTGCGTTATCAGAAATTTATTGCATTCGGAAAGCCGTTTGAAGATGTATTCCAGCATGTTGATAGTTGAAGTAAGGGGATCCCTTGAGACACGAATTTCCACCCATTTTGATTTAGCATCAATGCGGATTAAGAAGTTATGGTTCTCGAAAGGTCCAGCAAAATCAATATGGATGCACTCCTAGTTTGATGCTGGCTCGTCCCTTGGAAGGTGTTCTACAGAGCTTACAACATTCTTCGCAGCCCCAGACTACATGTCCAAGCCTGGTAGTAGCTTCATGCGAATGATGCCAATACGTGTAGCATACAACTCACTGGGAATAGAAGATCTGGGAGTTTTAGGGATAACAATCCTGTCTTGACGAAATAACAGTCCATCGCAGATCGTCCACAGCGAATCTACAAAGGACGACTGAAGGCCCTTAATGTTTTTTTGAAGTTCGGACCTTATCAGTAATCGTAGCACTGGAAATCTGGACAAATTCTAATTATATCTGATAAAACTTCTTCACCGATAGCGATATCAACTGTTTCTGAGGACTGGGTGATCGTTGCACGCGATAAAAATCAACATTTTGGTTGTCCTTTCCTTTCCTAAACTAATGCCGGGTTTACACTTGCATGGATTGACTGGCACCAGTGGCTATTGGGATGAAAGTAAAAAAGGGCTTGCACGTATAAACCTTAACTGGCGCACAAGTTCAATCCGTGCATGCATGGACCGGAAAAGTTGATAGCGTTCATACTTTCCTTGCGCCAGTGATGACTTAGGCCTATCGCGCCACGGGAGATTCCTTGGCAACTTATAAACAAGAAGAGATTAAAATACGGTGAAGTTGCTTTTGTGTGTAGTGTTGTGCCGTGGGAACAGAATTTAATTCATAATGAAAGCAAAGTGAAATTCAGAAAGAATATATATATTACATAATTCCTTCAAGGATACGAACCTTCTTTGGATCCTTCTTTGTGGGACGTGAACTGCAGTTTATATAAGAAAAGGGATGCTTGAATTGTGCATTTTGGAACTCTATACAATTAATGTACAGATGGAAAGTAATCTCTAGATGCTAAATATCTCAGCGTAACTTCCAGCTCCAGTTTTGGCGGTAAAGCATCTCTCACTGTGGTATTCTGTTTTCATATCATTGGTGTCACGTCGCACATTCCGATTAAAAATTAATTGAACTTCGTCATTTGTAAATTAACTTTAATGGAAGTTCAGATAAAAGTCACCCAGATGCACCTTCGTGCAATCCACCTTCTCATCCAAACGCGACTTTTACAAAGTTTCCGTTTCTTGATATCATTTATCATGATCTTAACCAACAGTGTTGTAACTATTCAGCAGACGTCACAAATAAGTTCAACTTCACTCGATATCTTCTCAACCCACCATGAACACTGTTAAGTCAAAACTTACTAAAAATGAACATAAAAACAATAGTGCTGAAGTCATCTGAGGTAATGCTCGGTTTTGTTTGAAAATACGGGTTAGTGGCTGGTTGTCAGCGACTAGAACTGTCGCCCATAGAGTTTTTTTTTTTTTGGCTAGTTGCTTTACGTCGCATCGACACAGATAGGTTTTATGGCGAAAATGGGATAGGAAAGGCCTAGGAGTTGGAAGGAAGCGGCCGTGGCCTTAATTAAGGTACAGCCCCAGCATTTGCCTGGTGTGAAAATGGGAAACCACGGTAAACCATCTTCAGGGATGCAGACAGTGGGATTCGAACCCACTATCTCCCGGACGCAAGCTCACAGCCGCGCGCCTCTAACCGCACGGCCAATTCGCTCGGTCCATAGAGGTTTAATTTAGAATACTGAAAAAGCGAAAACTATTGCTAGCGCCTCTCTATCCCGTTGGTTATAGTTAGGATACTGGACGTTCTTTACCATCAACAGCATGACTTAGTACTGCAGCAATACAACTGGGCTGACGTCTGATGTAAGAATAATTGGAAGAGTAAGGCACTAAAACACGGTTGCTGCACATCTCTAATTTCAGCTTAAGGAAAGCTGATTCACAAGATGATGTCGAAATAAAACGCTGTCGTTTATATAGCAGTCGGCGAAGAGGATATATGATTATTGGAAAGTCCGGTATGAATCTGGAATACGATGTTAACATGCCCAGAAAGCGTCTGACATCATCAGGATTTTCAGGTCGTGGCATTTCTTCTACAGCTCGTACTTTTCCAGGAGACTTCATGAGGTTATTGGGTTCAATCATATGCCCAAGGAATTCATTC
Organism: Anabrus simplex; assembly: GCF_040414725.1. Lineage (NCBI taxonomy): Eukaryota > Metazoa > Arthropoda > Insecta > Orthoptera > Tettigoniidae > Anabrus > Anabrus simplex. Next base: position 1,142,139,482 of record NC_090265.1, read on the forward strand.
CGCGACTGGAAAAAGGATCTCTTGTTCAAATGAAGGCGATACTGAGAAAATATTTCCGGACAAGCAAGGAGGTTCCTTCCACATTCTGCCTGGGTAGTACCATGGCATTTCATGACAACGTATCGTTCAAATTTTGGAAGAACTGCGAGAATCTGAGCCTTTATTCGATTGAATTATGAAGGTGCTGCCTTTATGTCAAAACGTATCTATTCATCTTAGCCTGGTTGGGTAGCTCAGGCAGTAGATTTACTGGCGCGTTAAAGAACTGTGGAATAAAATTTCGGTGCTTCGGCGTCTATGAAAATCGTAAAATTAGTTAATGGGATGTAAAATCAATAACATTAATTATTAATTATATTCATATCGTAGAGAGGGTAGAGGCACCACAACCATAATATATTATATGGGGCCGATGACCTATATGTTAGGCCCTTTAAACAACAAGCATCATCATCATCATCAGATTATATCGTAACCTACTTTGAATTCAGGGAATCTGCTAGGAATATGCGGGTTTTCTGTGGATTTTTTGACGATACAGATCACTGTCTGGTCTTTAGTGAACCAAGTATCTCTAGACCTACGATAGAAATCTGTCTGCAGACGAATAAGGGTAGACAATCTCGGGGACGAGGACATTAGAGAGAAGTACATGGACATGATTAGCGAAAAGTACCAAACAGTAGAAAGTAAGCATGTTCAGGATATAGAAAAGAGAATGGGTGGCAATACAGGGATGCTGTAGTAGAAACAGCAAGGGAATGCCTACGAACAACTGTGTGTAAAAATGGGAAAAACAAACATCTTGGTGGAATGATGAAGTGAGAGCAGCCTGTAAACGTAAAAAGAAGGCTTATCAGAAATGGCTCCAAACAAGGGCCGAGGCAGACGGGGATTTGTACGTAGATGAAAGAAACAGGGCGAAACAAATAGTTGTTGAATCCAGAAAGAAGTCATGGGAAGATTTTGGTAATAACCTGGAAAGGCTAGGTCAAGCAGCAGGGAAACCTTTCTGGACAGTAATAAAGAATCTTAGGAAGGGAGGGAAAAAGGAAATGAACAGTGTTTTGAGTGATTCAGGTGAACTCATAGGGCCTAATAGATCCCAGGGAATCACTGGAGAGGTGGAGGGAATATTATGAAAATCTTTTCAACATGAAAGGAAATATCTTCCTGTTGACGTCGCCAACAACCGAGCTCGTGAGGAGGACAATGATGTTGGTTAAATTACGCTTCAGGGAGTGGAAAGGATAGTAAATGAACTCCATTGTCATAAAGCAGCAAGAAGAGATGAAATTAGACCTGAAATGGTGAAATATATTGGAAAAGCAGGGATGAAATGGCTTCATAGAGTAATAACATTAGTATGGAATATTACTAAAGTACCTTCTGACTGAACAAAAGCAGAAATTGCACCTATCTATAAGCAAGGATTGCAACAACTATCGAGGTATCTCATTGATCAGCATACCAGACAAGGTGTACACTGGGATTTTGGAAGGGAGGGTGCGATCAGTTGTTGAGAGTAAGTTGGATGAAAACAAGTGTGCTTTCAAATTACAGAGGGGCTGTCAGGATCAGATTTCCAGTATTCTCCAGGCAATTGAAAAATGCTACGAGAGGAATAGACAGTCATATTTATGTTTCGTAGATCTAGAGAACGCATATAACAGAGTCCCGAGGAAAAAGATTTTCGCTGTAGTGAGGGACTATGAGATTAAGGGTAGATGATTAAAATAAATCAAAGGCATTTATGGTGACAATTGTGCTGCAGTGAAAACTGAGAGTAGAATGAGTTCTTGGTTCAAGGTACTGCAGGGGTTAGACACGGCTGCAAACCTTTCAACTTCGTTGTTCATAGTGTGTTCATGGATCGTCTGCTGAGAGGTAAGTTGCAGGGAGGAATTCAAGTAGGCGAAAATATAGTAAGCAGTTTAACTTATGCTGACGACTTGGTGTTTATGGCAGATTGTGCCGAAAGCCTACAGTTTAATATCTAGGAATTTGAAAATAGGTGCAATGAGTACGGTATGAAAATAGCCTTTCCAGGACTAAAGTGATGTCAGTAAGCTAAGGAAACTGAACGTCAGAATGCGGACACAAAGCTGGAACAGGTAGATAATTTCACGCAATAAGGATGTGTGTTCTCCCAGGATGGTAATATAGTAAGTGAGATTGAAACAAGGTGCAGTAAAGCTAATGCTGTGATCTCGCAGTTGCGATCAACAGTATTCTGTAAGAAGGAAGTCAGTTCTCGGACTAAACTTTCTTGACATCGATCTGTTTTCAGACCAACTTTGCTTTGCGGGAGCGAAAGTTGGCTGGACTCAGGATATCTTATTCATAAGTTAGAAGTTACAGGCATGAAAGTAGTGAGAATTATTGCTGGTACAAACAGGTGGGAACAATGACAGGAGAGTACTCGGAATGAGGAGATAAAGGATAAATAAGGAATGAACTCAATGGATGAAGCTGTACGCACAAACTGGCCTCTTCGATGGTGGGGTCATGTGAGCCGAATAGAGGAGGATTGGTTACCAAGGAGAACAATGGGCTCTGTTATGGAGGGTGAGAGAAGTAGAGGGAGACCAAGACGACGACGGTTAGACTCAGTTTCTAACGATTTAAAGATGTATAGAACTAAATGAAACTACCGAACTTGTTACAGATAGAGGATGGTGGCGACGGGTACTAAATTCACAGTTGCTTGCAGTTTGAACACCGAAAGGCATAACAGTCTATAAAGAAGATGTATGTATGTATGTATGTATGTATGTATGTATGTATGTATGTATGTATGTATGTCCTATGATCAATTGAGATAGTTTGGATGGCACGGCTCGGCTCGTCCACTGGCAGGTACACGTAAGACTTGTATGATAGAGAAATATCTTGAATTCCAAAGGTTGCTGAGCACCTCTTCTATGCGGCGAATAGGAAAATTAGCAGGTGTCACCCTTTCATTTACTCCACATTTGTAATCAACACAGAGACAAATTCCACCACCAGACTGCGGGATGATAATGAGGGGTGATCCACAATCACTGGTCACCACATGGGTGATGATATCAGCCTTTTTAAGAGTGTCAGGTTCTTTCTCACACTTTCGCTCGTAAAGATTGGATTCGCATTTGGTCGAAGGTTCGCACCCGTTGGTTAGGAACACAACCAACTTTTTCTTCACAAAAATGTCCTCGAATTTACGAAAAATATCAGCTTCAGTGAATAAGAGAACAACTGAGCAGGATGACTCAATAAATTTGCATCAATCTGCTTCAGTTCCAAGTTAAGATTTCTAATCTGATCGCGACTAAGGAGAGCTTTCTGGCCTCGTGGCGCTATGTACAAATCACTAGTAATGGATTTATCTTCGTAACCAATCACACCACTTTTCTTCAGCATGCGAAATAATTAGGAAATACACGGAGACTAATATTGGAAGGTTCTAAATCAATACCAAGGTCCTCAGTCTACTTCCATTTTCTGAGGCTTGCCATTGATGGAAACTGTAATCATGTATTTTCCTGAATCCAATATAACCTCAAACCGATTAACAATATTAGCAGCAGAGGTACTCGCTGATTAAACACGGCTCACCCCATAAGGAACATCTGAATCGCGGTGTTGTTACAAGAAGAGAGGGGAAAGATGATCTGTCCGTGTGGCTTTCATTTGATCCGTGATCAGCTCTTACGCAATTAAAACATAGCAATACCAAGAGCACGAGATCTACTACGGGGTAATTCCACTGTTACGGGTATGATACATACCTAGTTGTATTGACTCTAAGACTTATGATTATGTCAAATTCATATTTTATAGGCAGTTGAAAAAGCTATGGTAGATAACTCTACTTTCATAGTTGTTAACACATAATTATGAAATCCATATCTCTTGTCTAAGAAAAGGTGGATCGGGACAAAATTTTCCACTGGCATTGCGTATTCATATAGTTAATTTAGTAACTCTGTTAATTACCGACTTCTCCAATAATAGATCTCTCTTTCTGTATCTATAGGTTTTTTGGACGAGGTTACTTTTTCAAACTTAGATTTGTTTTTTTACCAAGGGTATACACAATTATTAATACATGTTTCGGGTGTGATAAAATAGTTCAAGTATGGTATTTAAATGATTTTCTCTAAACAATGACAATACAACTAATTAAATATATAAAAGAAAACAAATAAAATACAAAGTTTTACTATTTGATTTTACTGCAAAAATTAATAATTTTCAATCAAAAATGTGTTACTGGTGTGACTAAGGGTTTGTTAACTTTAATAATGAATAATAACAGTAAATTATTACCTTAATTCAATTATGATGTGGTGTAAAAGACCTCTTGTATAGCTATTCAACATACAACAATGGCAGTTCGGTTTGTAAAGGTATTTAAAAAATGCAAGTGTATAGCCAACGTAGGAAACAAAACCATGTTTGAAATGAACATTCAGTTAACCAACTTTAACTGTGCCATTTATGACATGTTGATTTTTGTTTTAAAATGGTTTATATCTATGGCCCCTGAAATATTTTAAGTAGATTAACATAAAGAAATATGCGTTTTATGAATATTTTTTTTACGTACAAGGTCAGTTGACATGGAATGAGCCAACGGTGTTGTGAGGACTGTGTACAGGATGAAGGTGTAGATGATGCTCTATCAGGAGAACGACGGGGTCCAGTGATGGTGGTGATTCCGACGCGATTGTTTGCATTGTATAACTTTATTCGTGGAAACGGACTGCAGGCTCACTGAAGAGCTAGACTGATTTGAGAGTTATTTGAAATGAATGCGTGAAGTAACAGCTTTATCCACGATTTGATAAAAAACAACACGGCATCCTATTGAAAATGTTTTAGCGAATCCTTCTAATGAATTCAGCTCTTAAGAACATTCCTGCAGCAGACACAATTTGTTCATATGAACATTTTGTGAAGAAATCACAGTCGGCTAATTGAGTATGACTTTTTCTTGATATGTTGACAAAAAATAATGCAGACACACAACAGGGGTTTGTGTTGGACTAATAATGTGAGAACAGAATTTGACAAGATCATCGTAGGAAAGATCCTTCTATGGCATTTCCGGACCCAAGAAAGCAGATAAAATTATTATAGTGATAAGCAAGATAATTTTCAAATCGTTCCATACAGCAGAAAAATTGTACATTCTTTTGATCGTAAGTTTTCGAAAGGTACTACAAGTGACGCAGTGGTGACAGAACGGAGTTTGAATCCTACCTGGAAAGGCGGAAGACAGTCTGAAACCTATTTCGCTTTAAACTGACCGACGTTTCTTTCTTTTATAAGATATTAATGTTTTAAATATCCCGCATTATTTCAAAGGCCAATACTGAAGAACCTCCATACCTAATCAGTAGCGATGGGCAGTCTGAGACTAGGTCTCGAGATTTCTCGAGACTAGCGCAGGTACTATTTCCCGCGAGAAATTTCGAGAAATCTCGAGAGCGTTGTCCCCGCACTGTGCGGCGAACAGCGTGTCATAGGCCTACAGGTTGTCGGAGCCGAATGTTGTTTGTGCCGGGTAAATGCAAATAGCCAACCACGGCCCTTCTCCATTTCGTAAATACGTGCCAACAAGCGATTAGGGCGTTCATTTCTACCGAGGTCTATTTTGACGCAGTAAACATAATTATAAAGGATCCGCATTCTGGCATTGTATACACTGGTAGGTACACGAATGAGTGGTTTAAGTACAGAACCTGACGGCTACTGTAGGTACACGAACCTGGATACTAGAGGCATGCATTATTCGAACTTGAGACGAAACACGATGCACCTTGCTGCATATGCAACCACCATTACGAATGAGTGGAATATGTAATCTAAAATGCTTCAGTTTCCTCCAATTCTTTCGACATATGGGTGTACATCGTTATCAGACCCCACATTCAATAACATATGATCACTGCTTTTGTTTACCGATATTTTGGTGACGAAGGAAATAATTCCTTACAATGTTATAGAGTATTCCCGTCATAGTTAGGTACTTCGATATATAACGGTGCAATGTGAAATTGTACTAGTACGCGACAACTTGAAGACGATGTCCGAAACTCAACGTAAGTCGTGGATGTCGGTTATTTTGAAGAGGTGCCACATAGCACAGCCCGCTGTGTTGTTTATTCAAAAGAAGTAAAATACGTCGGCAAAAATAGTTCTGGGGTGATCCGACACTTACAAAATAATATAAATGGAGAGGAATAGTCACAGAACACCCCCGGCCCGGTCTGAATCACAAGAAGCTACCCTGCCGACAACAATTGTGAGGCATCCAGGTAGGTTTACATCCTAATAATAGTTATTTACAAATTATACGGGTTATTCCGCTAAGATGTCCACCTGAAATAACTCGTGAACAGTTTAAGATACTGGCATTTTGTCTTAACTTTCGTTAATGGTATTAAGGAGCTCATAGTTCAACATGCAGTGCTTTCCTAGGCTTTTGACAAAATTTATCGTCACACACGTTTCCATATGAGAACTGCGGATGATAACTATCAAGCTTACACTCCCCCCTCGTAATTATTGGAACGTCGCGTCACACAACTCGCAGCACACGAGGATCGGTCTCGAGAGCGTTGTCCATCACCCCTGCTGAAAGAATTGGAGCAAAGTCGGGCATTTTTAGATTACACGTTCCATTCATGTGTAATAGGGGTTGCATATGTAGCTAAGCACATCTTCCCCGTCTCAAGTTCAAAGAACATGAATTCTTAATGCACGCCTCTAGTATCTAAGTAGGTGTACATCCTATCTACAGTTATTCACAAATTATGCAGGATTATTCAGCCAAGATGCCCACCTCAAATGAGCGGTGAACAGTTTAAAATACTGACATTCGGTTTTCACTTTCGTTAATGGTATTAAGGGGTTCATAGTTGAACATGCAGTATTTTTCCAGGCTTTTGACAAAATGTATAGGCTCATACGTTTTCATATGAATACGTTATTTCACGCAATAACTGATAATGATATACTATCAAGTTTACAGTCGCAGTTACTGATACGTCGCACAGCTTGCACTACAGGAGGTCTCGAGATCTGCGACGTCAGTCTCGAGCGAGAGCGTTACCCCTCACTACTAATCAGTACTGCCCACTATATTTCTACTTGCTAGTTGCTTTACGTCGCACCGACACAGATAGGTCTTATGGCGACGATGGGACAAGGAAGGGCTAGGAGTGGGAAGGAAGCGGCCGTGGCCTTAATTAAGGTACAGCCCCAGCATCTGCCTGGTGTGAAAATGGGAAACCACGGAAAATCATTCTCAGGGCTGCCGACAGTGGGGTTCGAACCTACTATCTCCCGAATACTGGATACTGGCCGCACTTCAGCGACTGCAGCTATCGAGCTCGGTCCAATATTTCTACTTATACTTCTTCATGAATTTCTGGAGTGATACTGAATATTACTTCAAACTTCCCAACAGGGCAGAACTTTTATGCTATATAATATATTAGTCATATTTAGTCGCTGTTTCATGCATAAGACTTGGAACAACTTGATCCTTAGCTACGTGGACTTTATGTACACTGACTGACAGAGCAAATGCAACACCAAGAAGGAGTGGTCAGAACTTTATGCCAATTGCAGGGTAGACTGACGTCACTGAGGTATGCTCATGATGTGAAATGCGCCGCTGTGCTGCGCACGTAGCGAACGATAAATAGGACACGGCGTTGGCGAATGGCCCACTTCGTACCGTGATTTCTCAGCCGACAGTCATTGTAGAACGTGTTGTCGTGTGCCACAGGACACGTGTATAGCTAAGAATGTCAGGCCGTCGTCAACGGAGGCATTTCCAGCAGACAGACGACTTTACGAGGGGTATGGTGATCGGGCTGAGAAGGGCAGGTTGGTCGCTTCGTCAAATCGCAGCCGATACCCATAGGGATGTGTCCACGGTGCAGCGCCTGTGGCGAAGATGGTTGGCGCAGGGACATGTGGTACGTGCGAGGGGTCCAGGCGCAGCCCGAGTGACGTCAGCACGCGAGGATCGGCGCATCCGCCGCCAAGCGGTGGCAGCCCCGCACGCCACGTCAACCGCCATTCTTCAGCATGTGCAAGACACCCTGGCTGTTCCAATATCGACCAGAACAATTTCCCGTCGATTGGTTGAAGGAGGCCTGCACTCCCGGCGCCCGCTCAGAAGACTACCATTGACTCCACAGCATAGACGTGCACGCCTGGCATGGTGCCGGGCTAGAGCGACTTGGATGAGGGAATGGCGGAACGTCGTGTTCTCCGATGAGTCACGCTTCTGTTCTGTCAGTGATAGTCACCACAGACGAGTGTGGCGTCGGCGTGGAGAAAGGTCAAATCCGGCAGTAACTGTGGAGCGCCCTACCGCTAGACAACGCGGCATCATGGTTTGGGGCGCTATTGCGTATGATTCCACGTCACCTCTAGTGCGTATTCAAGGCAAGTTAAATGCCCACCGCTACGTGCAGCATGTGCTGCGGCCGGTGGCACTTCCGTACCTTCAGGGGCTGCCCAATGCTGTTTCAGCAGGATAATGCCCGCCCACACACTGCTCGCATCTCCCAACAGGCTCTACGAGGTGTACAGATGCTTCAGTGGCCAGCGTACTCTCCGGATCTCTCACCAATCGAACACGTGTGGGATCTCATTGGACGCCGTTTGCAAACTCTGCCCCAGCCTCGTACGGACGACCAACTGTGGCAAATGGTTGACAGAGAATGGAGAACCATCCCTCAGGACACCATCCGCACTCTTATTGACTCTGTACCTCGACGTGTTTCTGCGTGCATCGCCGCTCGCGGTGGTCCTACATCCTACTGAGTCGATGCCGTGCGCATTGTGTAACCTGCATATCGGTTTGAAATAAACATCAATTATTCGTCCGTGCCGTCTCTGTTTTTTTCCCAACTTTCATCCCTTTCGAACCACTCCTTCTTGGTGTTGCATTTGCTCTGTCAGTCAGTGTATGTTTAAAAAATCTACTCTTATGGCAGGAAAGCAATCAGTGGCAGTTTTTTAAAATGAAAATACAATCCTTCCATTCTTTTATAGATGTTTAAATGACTTGTTTTTTTGGGGGGGGGGGGGTGATTTTCTTTGCGATATAAAAATGTGGACGAGTTGAACTATACAGCACACGAAGGTTTGCTGGACAGTTCAATTAACTTGTTTAGCGTATAAACAACGTCGTCTTAAATTATATACACGGTTATTTACAAGTGAAAGAACACATCTTCTACAAGAAATATATTTAATAAAAATGGTTTAAATGCATATGGACATATATCACTATATTTACATCATAATTGTGACTGTTAATACCTAGTACGAGTACGAGGGTGAGTCAATAAATAAGTCGCAAACATGTGTGTGCCTTATACTATTTGAAATTACGCTCGCCAGTTTTGCCAGCAGATGGCAGCATATGTATGCTTGTCGTACATCTCGCAGGAGGCACTCACAAAGGGGCATTTCCTACTCGTCACCACCGATTTCGCTCAAATTTATAGAACATGCAGGGCTTGGCTAGAAATGAAAGTACCCAAAGTGGGAACGCCAGATGGCCAAGCGTTTCTCTCATCACTTGTAGCCGAAGTTTCCTAACAGAAACTCATTAAATCCGCGTACTACTGTTCATATTTTGTTGACTGGTACAGTAGCCTGTTTTCTACACATTTACTCCAAGCCTCCCCCCGTTTTTCTAATATCTTTAATTATTATTTTATTGTGAGTGCCCCCACCCCTCCTTTTTCCGTGAGCATAGCAACATCCTCACAAAAGCCTATCTTGTAAACATAATAAGTACCGTATAGACCGGACGTAAGGCACTTAAAAACTGCAAAAATAGGCACGATCATAGGCATTAAAAAGCTTTAAAATCTGCATTAAAAGAAGTACTCAAATGTTAATTGTGATTATTATTTTATAATTTGCCTTACTTCGCACCGACACAAATAGGTCTTATGGCGACGATGGGATAGGCCTAGGAGTGGGAAAGCAGCAACCGCTGCCTTAATTAAGGTGTGAACATGGGAAACTATCTTCAGGGCTGCCAACCGCGGGGTTCAAACCCACTGTCTCCCGAATGCAAGCTAAGTTACATGACCCAAGCACCGCGGCCACTTGCTCGGCGAGAAGTTTTATTTTAAATCCTTTAAAAATTAGTAGGGCATTACTCGATTATATTTCGTCGGAGTTCTGATACTGCAGGCGAGGAGATTGGTTATAAATTTCCACTTTTTTATGTTTTTAAATTCTATTAAAATTGTAACTTTGACTGCATTCTGGATCTGAATGGTCACCCCCACTGGAGAATGGACGATTTATTATTTCTTTAATAGATGTATCTCTACAAGCTATTTTCCATATCAGAAACTCTCAGGCCTCTTATTAGGTGTTGCTTAGTTCTACAGGGAAGCAGAGAAAAATGGGAATATCAACACAATATTCCATAAGCACCATCTTTTTGGCCTTATGTAAACCCCTGTATGAGGGATGCACTACGGAGGCAAGCTCAATGATAAAAATCACACCCGGGAATCAAATAATTTTTGAGACAGAAATCATCAATGGAAGTCTTCTCATTCACAAGATTTTAATTTGAATATTCACAAAACAATGTGCCTCCACTTGTTCTTCATTGTATTCTTAGACGTTTTCACCATTTGTTAATGATCAAAACAACTTGGCTTGCAATCCCTTGATGTAGTATACTGTTATTACACATGTAATGAAAATACATTCATATAAATTATAAACCTGTTACACACAGTTTAACTGTTTACCAAGAGTAATCATAATCAGTCTTTTATAGCTAAACAAACTAAAACACACAACACGAACACCAGCAAACATTCCAATCTACACCCAATAAGCTTGTGCTACTGTTTATTCTCTAGTGAACACAATGGTCTTTTCGAGGCGTACACTTCATTAACTTATTTATTCCAAAAATTACAATGGATCCTTTATATGGTCGAGTTCAGTTCAGATAATAGTGTATTTTAAATATCATAACCTACTGCACACTGGGGTTCCACAGAGCCCGTACAAATTTAATTTATTTATGGTGTCTTTGTTCAAGGTCAATGAGCATGAGGCAGACTGACACACATTTAAACTGGGTCCGTAACACCATAGTAGTTATGCAGCCCACATCAATTAAAATAGATGTGGTATGAGAGGAAACAGATTGTGAATTTTAATGACCATTTTGAAAATGTGCCTTTTTCTTGCATGAATGTGGACTGAAAGCTATCTTCCTACTCTTCCTTTGTTATATTTTTAAACATCAGTTTTTATTGACACATCATTACTACTCTGAATTGAGATGATCACTACTAAACAATCTGGTAAATGACAGAACACTTGCATAATGATCTGCCTCCATTTGAACAATGATTTGGAATAAAAATTCAAGGTTAAGCATTCTGCAATGACTATCATTTACTCTGTCTGCTTCTTGTGGTAGTAATACTGTGGCTGTTTGGCCGCCATACTATTTACAAGGTAGAAGGAGCACATTAGTCTGGCCTTGGCCACGAGTGACATCACCGAGTTGTGGAGTGCTGTGTGTGTGCAAGAGTACTGCGGCCAAGTTTACAGTCCATTTTCAGTGAAGTTGCGGGGACTATTGAGTTTTATCGAGCTGAGCGTTCTGGGGTTGTGTCACTGAGTTGTGCAAGTGTTCTGTCCATGGAGCCGAGTCAATCATTCTGTTCTGTCTGTCGCTGACGAGTTGAGTCTTTCATGACTAGCTGCTGTGGAGTGAGCATTGTGTTTCTGGTGCAGCATGGAAGAGTTTGACCAAGGATCGGCAAGGGACAGTGAACAAAGACTGTTGTGAGTGTATGACCAGTGGCCATGACAATGGACAGTTACATGGTTTACAGAATTGTGAGACTGTGCTATGAGTAAGCTGTGAGTTGTGCGGCTATGTTAGTGTACAACATGCACAGTATAATTGTGGAAATGTGTTAAGAGTATAAATGATACTAGTGGAACAGTGTGTAAGTTGTGGTCCTGGTGTTAGTGTGTAAATAGTAGTAGCTAATAAATCTTAGTCATAGAAGTAAATCCCAGTTGTGTTGTTATTTACCAACCCTATCACGTTACTACACAGCAAACAAAAGTTGAAGTGGTGAAGTAACACAAACAGAAAACGAGTAGGTAAATCATTCAAAACTGTACTGCACTAATGGAAATGTAAGTGTGGTTCTTAAATATCTATCCATCAGTAGCCCTATTAGCCTAGACATAACCTTTGGAAGTTAAACTAATTTTTCTACAGCCATTACTAAGCAAGATATGTACATCAAAATGTAAGCACATTAACTAGATGTAATTTGACATCCCTCGCACACACACTGGTACTCTGCAACAGGCAACACTAAGAAGAGAGAGGAAGAAAAAGTACATTACCATTGCTTGCTGCACCAGCAGACGAGAACCATGATCAAAAACGACGATTCTCACTTACCTAGAAAGAATATATACATAATAATTCTTAGAAAAAATGTGTTGCTTGATAACTCTTGATTGCTGCAGAACATGCAAATGGAATCATTACTTCAAATAATTCTCTTCTTTCACTTACTGTTTAAAAAAAGAATCAACTTCTGAATTATTTAACAACTGGAACTACACTGGGCAGTCTATCCTCGAGAAATTGAACTTAAACTCCTACCTGATTCAGTCAAAATCCTTCCACAATTATTTTAAACAGGTTTTACACATATGTCTCATGAAACTAAAAGCTTATTTTTTCATAAAAATGATTTCAAAACTGGTGCCAGTCAGTTAAGATCTAAAATGCTTGTCATACAATTATCTGATGACTAGGCGACTGTCTGAACTGTGTCTGCTGGTAATCCTTCGCTGAAGGCCAGCTGCCAGCCATGGAGTGAGAGGTTTCCCAAAAGCTATGTTGAGTCTTTAGTCTCAAGCCGAAAGGAACAAACATGTCTAATGTGCTCACGAATAACCAATAATGGCCTAAATATCTGTTTCACAACAATTCATATATCCTTACAGAACCCACTCATATTGTCAGGAGATTTGAAAAGAAATTCTCAAGTGTTCAAATTCCAAGTTGTAACATGATTCATTAATCAGTTAATACATTTTCCAAAATGGGATGTGTTCACGATAAGAAATGAAGATGATGTATAGTGCTCACAAATGAAAATCTTAATGGCATTACATATCACACAAGAAATTTTCCTAAAATTCTTTATCGTCTTTCTCAGCAAATAGGAATTTCTTACTGTTCTGTATCAAGGGCTACAAAAGTAAGACTAGTCTTCTAAAGTAACAGAGGTGCACAAACAAACTGGGTGTAGCTTTTTTTTGTTTTAGTTGGGTTCATCATATACTGTTTTAATTCGAAAAACTGCCCCCACTGGGCTATAAAGAACCACTTCATTATCATGAAAAAGGAGTGTGATGTATAATTAGTAGTGAAAGAATAAAAGGCTTCTTTTTTCTTTAGGGAACAATAATCAGTGAAAGTGCAAACATTTTGCAACGTTTCTTTGCTTAATAAAGAGAGGGGACATAGTTTTGCATTTTTAAGAACTTTATGAGGGCTTGTACAACAACCGATTCCTTGCAGGAAATTAACAAAGAATTTAACAGTTGAGTTATCCGCAACAACATATGGCCCACACGATCGCCCAATGTAATCCACTGTGATTATTATTTCTGGGAAACAAAAGTTTACAATACAAATCTGCACACTTCAGAAAAACTGAATTAACAACATTTGCCAGCAGATCAATTTAATATCTCTTTGAGAATTAAAATGTATAACTTTTAACAAATTTGCTTTAAGTCACACAGACACAGATAGGTCTTATGGTGACAATTGGACAGGAAAGGGCTATGAGCGGGAAGGAAACAAGGTGGCCTTAATTAAAATACAGCTCCAGCATTTGCCTGGTGTGAAAAAACGTATACTGGATAATTTTATGTAGATACTAAGGTGTACAACAGGTTTTCGGCCTATTCCCCCACTTTTTGTAATCTACATGAATGCTCTTATAAAAGACTGGAGACTATTTCCTCATAAATAACAGTTTATAACTGGATATGCTACTGTATGCTGATGACCAGGTACTATCTACCAGTTCAGAGGATGATTTACAATGCTGTATGCACTATGTTAATAGAACTGCTGAATATGATATGGAAATATCAAGTGATAAAATAAAAACTCTCTCTTTCAAAGGCAGAAAATAAGTTCCCTGTAAAGGCCCGCTCACACTTACTGGAAGGGAGACGTGGAGAGGGGAAGAATTTCTCCTGTGTGTGCTCATACCTATTGGAAGTGCGCCTTGTCATTTGGACAGCTGATCATCAAAACTTGTCTCAGTTGTGTGTGAAGTATTGGTCCAGCTGAACGTAACTAACGGATCACGTGTTAGCTTTTGCTCTCTTGGTAATGAAATGGCGTATGTGACCGAAGACTTCGGCTCACCAAGAGCAGGCCTTTTGATTTGACGTCTGTAGGTGACTTGCATGTCGTGATGAAGATTAATTGATGGTGAAGACGACCCATACACCCGGCCCCTGTACCTGCGAAATTAACCAATGATAGTTAAAATTTCCGACCCTTCCAGGAATCGAACCCGGGACCGCTGTGACCAAAGGCCAGCACACTATTAAGCCGAACAATCTCTTGGTTGAAGATGCTGAAAGGGAAGAACAAAGGACGGCATTAATTTATCTAGAAATTTAAATAGTGAATTGTCTAATTTGTTTCAACCGTTGTTATGCCCTCAAGATAAAAACAAAGTGTATTTTCGAACAAGCAATGTGAAATTTCAACTGCTAATTCAATGGTATTCCTATATAACTTATGGCACTTACCATATAGAAAAGTGTACTTTTCAAATAAATGAATAACTTTTTCGGAGTCCATTTTCAACACAGCCCAGAGGAAGCAAACACTACGTGCACATATGGTATGGACTCAATGCGATAGCGAAACACCAAAATAAAATTCTGGCGGGAGAAGCGAAAGAAATGTTCACTCCAAGCAAGTTCCTCTTCTTCGGTGCGGCGCGTATCCTCTCCCGTAGGTGCAAGTGTGAGCCATCACATCTATTACGCAGCGAAAGAATATTTTTTTCCCTTTGCACCACGGCTGCCTTCCGCTAGGTGTGGGCGGGCCTTAAAACTGTACTGAATAATACGCCAGTAGAACGAAGTAAGTCCTTCAACTACCTCGGCTGCTTCTAACCATTTGACATCAATACTGATGTTTGTTAAGAAGGGAGCCATATTTTTCAGTGTCGACTCAGTTAAATGTAATTTAAAAGCTTTTCAGTCTGCTGATCACGCAGTTCAATATACACTACCAGTCAGAAGTTCCTGATCACCTATGAAAAAACTGATATACTTTATTTCAATCTACAAACATTTCATAAAAACTAAATAGACCAACAAAATAAAACATTTTCTCTATCATTAAGTACAATACAATATGATTTAGATTTTAGTCTGTTGAAAATATCCACCCTTTGCCTTCAGAACAACTGCTCAAACTCTTGGCATTCTGGGGATAAGATTTTGTAGTGTTTTTGCAGATACTGCAGTTCAACACGTCTGTAAATTATTCCATAGATCTTCAATATTAGATGATCTCAGTTTTCTGACCTCCCTGTCAAGCTCATCCTGTAAGAGTTCAATGGGATTTAAATCAGGTGACTGACTTGACCAAATCATATTTTTTCAGTTCCCCACATTTCTCTTTTCCACTGTCATACTCAATTCAGAAGCATATTTGGGATCATTGTCCTGCTGCAGAACAAACCCATGACCAATAAGTCTCTTGCCAGATGGAACTGCATTGTTGATCAGTATCCTGTGATATCCTTTCTTCTTTAATGGTCCATTAATTCTCACTAGATCATCGACCCTCCAACCGGGCTTTACCATTGGCGTCACATACCGACTCTTCATAGGTTCTCAACGAAGTCGACGATGGCTTCCAAATACTTCAATCTTAAGATTCTTTTGTGAATAACACCTTGGACCATTGCTGCACACTCCAGTTTTTATGTTGCTGTGCCCACTGCAATCCTTTCACCTTATTTTGTTTGCGTAAGAAAGGTTTTTTGGCCGATATGGACCCTTCTAAACCTTGTTCACAAAGACGGTGTTGCACTGTTGAGACAGAGATTGGAGCTGCTTGCATACTATTTACTTCCTCGCAAATTTCAGGTGGTGTACGAGTCCTCTGATGTTTACTTTGTACAGATATAAACTGATCTTCCCTGTATGATGTTACTCGGGGTTTTCCAGATGGTGAAACACTTGCATTGGCACCAGTTTGCTTCAACCACTACAATGTATACACCACCGTAGATTGGGATACACCAACTTTTGTTGCTATTGTCCTACTAGAATAGCCTTCCTGATGCAGAGCTACAATTCTAGCCCGTTTTTCAATTCCAATCTCCTGCTTCCATCCCATCAGGAGGTAATATGTTATGAATCTGATCAGGTATACATACTGCTAGATGTACACAATGTACTGTAAACTAATGCAAACTGATGGCTACACAGACGGCTGAAGGAATGAGGTGTATTCAAATGGAAACGTCTTAGGTAAAAACACGTCAGAGTTGTTGTGGATACTCATCAGCGCTCCTCTATGCAAACAACCAGTCAAATACACAACAGAGCCACTTAGTCTTTACATGTTTATAATTTATACACACTTGATAGAATCTGATGATGTTCTTTTAAGAATGAAACAGGTCATTCTTTGTTTAATATTGTGTATTTTCATTCCTTGTTTAATGGTGTTTTTTTACAGGTACATTATAGTGTAATATTTATACTGAACATGTGTGAACGACAGACTGAAAAGCTTTTACGTTGCAACAATACTGATATCAACAACAGCATAGCAAAATTTAATATTTGTTTTTGTTTGCTATTTGCTTTACGTCGCACTGACACTGATAGGTCTTATGGCGACTATGGAATAGGAAAGACTTAGAAGTGGGAAGGAAGGGGCCGTGGCCTTAATTAAGGTACAGCCCTAGCATATGCCTGGTGTGAAAATGGGAAACCACAGAAAACAATCTTCAGGGCTGCTGACAGTGAGGTTCGAATCCACTATCTTCCGGATGCAAGCTCACAGCTGCACGACCCAAACCACACGACCAACTCACCCGGTCAAAATTTAGTAAAACAATGGGTATTATCAATTCAGTCTTGAAACAGTCTATATCCACAAAAGCACAAGACTACACATTTATAGAAAACTAGCAAGGTCTCTTATATGGCAGTGAAGCATGGACCATCAGGAAGAGAAGAAACCGAAATTACCGCTGCAAAGACAAGATTCATGAGACATACAGCAGGTTACACGCGATGGGACCACAAGACGAATAAGGAAGTGATGAGGAAACTGAAGGTAGAACCCACTTTAAGATCCATAGGAAGATACCTGAAGAACTATGAAAGAATTCCAAAGCAGATCTTATGATACCAGCCTAGAGGAAGTTACTCTATTGGATGCTCAGCTATCAGATGGATCAAGACTGTAACAGGGCACTTGGCCTAATACTTGTTTGAATGATGACGATGATGGTGCTAAAAGCATCTAGGAAATAAAGGCAGACAGTTCCAGCATCTCCTGGAATGAAACGAGTAAATACCTAACTTTTCAAGTTCAACAGAATTTATTAGATTGTCACTCTAATGTTGCTGCCACTAACTCTTATGAAACATGGAATGGCCTTGAGGAAAGGCTTATTGGCAGATATAGTTCACACAGCCACCCGATCATCAGATAATTGGATTATCCTGTATTTTCATTTGTAAACTGTGCAACTATATCTATATCCTATGGATACAATGATACACCAAAGAAATTAGAAGTTATATCTATCGTCTAGATCAGGGGTTGGCAAATATTTTATATAAAGGGCCAAATATTAAATATTTCACACTCTGCAGGCCAAAAGGCAAACTCTCGGATTTTTAAGTAGGTCTTAAAATAACTTAACAATAAAACAAGTTTTCACAAATTTACTGATAAAAATGTAACTAAGCAGACTACAATTATTGTTTGAAACACAGTTTTACTAACGAGATTAATGTAACTTTTGTACAGTATAAATGTTGATATGCCAGGCTGAGTGGCTCAGACAGTAAAGGCACTGGCCTTCTGACCCCAACGTGGTAGGTTCGGTCCTGGCTCAGTCTAGTGGTATTTGAAGGTTCTCAAATATGCCAGCCTCGTGTCGATAGATTTACTGGCACATAAAAGAACTCCTGTAGGACTAAATTCTGGTACCCTGGCATCTCTAAAAACTGTAAAAGTAGTTAGTGGGATGTAAAGCAAATAACATGATTTAAAAATGTTGATATTGCGGGGGTTAAAGTTAGTACTCCCTATCATCAAAACTGTTCCCAAATGTCATCTGTTAATTTCGATCTGTATTGAGATTTTACATATTTTATCTCTGAAAATGTCTTTTCGCACACATAGGTGCTACCAAATAAGGAGACAAAACCTACAGCAAATTATCTTAGCTCACCATATTCATAATTTGAAAGACTCTTATAGAACTGTCAGATTCTTCTCTTGAAATCTGCTTTGAAATTACTCAATTGTACAGTCAAATGGATTTTGAAGTATGGAAATGTCCTCTTCACTTTCATCAAGATCCAAAAAACGTTGCTGGAACTATTGTTTGAGATCACAAAATATATCGCCTGCAAATTTATGCAGGAATGGATTGATTGATGCGTGTTGTTTAAAGGGCCCTAACACCGAGGTCATCGGCCCCTAATGGTAGGAAATGAAATGACAAATTAAAAGTCCAAAATCCTCCACTGACCAGAATTCAAAGCATAAGGACAAAGAATGAATGGATGGATATGAATTTAAAACGATCAGTGGAACCGACCCACAGTGCCTCACATGCACAGAAGCTGGCACAAAACAATAGTATTACCGACCAAGGGGCTGCTTCTATAGCACGATGATGAATTGATTATGCTTATAGTCGAAACAGGTCCAAAATCCAGGTCATCGGTCATAACGGTACTTATCGCTAGGAAACTAGAACCATGCTATTTGTCATGTTGCGGTACTAATAAAAATTAGCGTAGACTTGTGGTATTCCACACATTAGGGTACTATTCACATGTAGTGTAATGCGCACATGTAACACAGACCTATGGTGTTGCGCACATTGCGGCGCTATTTACAGGCAACGCAAACCTATGGCTTTCCGCACATAAGTAGACTAACCACAGGGACTCGCACTATCCCGTTGTATTCCTCACATAGTGGGAACTAAGTATAGGCAAGGCAGAACCATGGTGTCGCTCATATAGGGGTACGAATCACAGGTACTGTAAGACTCTCATCCTGATTCACACACTCTCGCTACTAATCACAAACCTATTGCATACCTAACATAGTGGTACCACGCGCAAGTAAATGCGCCCCATGATGTTCCCTGCATGATGGTACTAATTACAAGTAGTCTCATGGTTCTAATTTGATCATCCCTTGGTCGCCCCTTTAGTCACCTCTTACGACAGGCAGGGGATACCGTGGGTGTATTCATCTGTGTCCCCCACCCACAGGGGATTGCAGGAATGGATATTTCACTTCTTTTAATAGTTGAAAGCAGTGGAACTGCACAAAGCAGCTTGACATGATTATTTTGACTCAGTTAAGGCCAGTTGTTTTCAGAATGACTTTACTGCAGTACAAATGTCACATACTAGCACTGTTTTGCCTTGTAGTTTCAAACTGAATCCATTAAGAAATCGTATTGCATCAGCAGCAAAAGCTAATTTCCGAAGCCATTCAGTGTTCGATAATGGTGGTTGATGGCAGTTTTGGTCACTGAAAAAATTCTCCACTCTGCTCTGATTTCAGAAAATCTTCATAAAATTTTACCACTGCTGAGCCATCAAACTGTCGTATGGTAGAGCAAGTCAGGATATTCATCTTCACTTCTGACAAAAAAACACGGAATTGACAATGGTTCAGTCCATGAGAACAAATGAAGTTCACCATTGGAAAAACTGGCTCAAAGACACACCACAAAATACCTGTTGTTCAATAATACAATGAATAACCATAGGCTTTGAACACCTTCCATTTTCACAAGCCTTGAAAATGTTTCCAACTAATCCTTTGCCTCTTCCATACATATTTTTTACCACCATCAGTTGTGACACATTTTAGCTGATTCCACTCCAGATTGTACTTCGTTAACGTGTTCTCTACTTCCTTGAAAATGTTTTCGCCTGTAGTTGTTTCAAGCCGAATATTCATGGAAGCTAATTCTTCAGTCACTTCAAAGTTAGCATTGACTCCTCGAATAAATAGCAGCAATGAGCATTATATGTAATGTCTGTCGATTCATCAAGAGCCAAGGAATACCAGTCTAAATCATTTGCCTTGTTACTACTGTTGTCTCGTAATTAATTGGTTACTGATGTTGCTCCCAATATCCTCAACTCTTTGAGTAACTGTTCCTGTGGAAAGGCTGATATTAAATCAATTCAGTTTCTCTGGACACATTCTTCAGCTGCTACAATCAAACATGATTTAATTAACTTACCATCAGTAAAGGGGTTTTCCTTCCTTGGCTAATAAATGAGTTACTCATATACTTTAGTAGCACAGCCTCATTTTCATTTTTTCAGGATACTGCAATGTAATGTACTCCATTTTAAAGTTTCTGATGGTATGTATTGCATTTTATTAGAGTTTTATAATAAACTAAAAACATGAAAACTAAGTACTGTAAAACACACATTCTGAATGTGTACCGTATTCATTATTGATATTTAGTGATTTACTCTTCTAACTGGTACGAAGTTACATAATTTTTTTTACAATTTAATGTAGTTCGGTGTGATAATTCAGTTAACATATTGTTGTCTATTGCTGCCTTTTAATCGAGGGTCAATATGAAAATAAAAACAACATATAATTTATCTTTTAACATAGTAATACATTTAAATATGTGGTAGCAATAAGGAGGAATTTCTATTTGTTCATCAATTGATTTTTAAATTACAAAATGTCATGTCACTCAGTTTTACAGTAATTGAGGTAGAACTTGCAGCTATAGTGCAATTTCACTGTGTTTTTGTTTGTATCGTTCTGTGGAAACGTCTTTGAGAAATATCTGTATAACTTTTTCATTGAGTGAGAAAATGAAAATGGTAGAGGAACAAGAAGAAGTCAACCTTGTATTTATATATATATTTTTTGCTACCTGTTTAATGTCGGACTATCACATAGAAGGTTTTTGCCGACAGAAGGATGGGAAAGGGCTAGGACTGGGAAGGTAGTGGCCGTCGCCTTATTAAGGAACAGCCTGAATGCAAGCTCATAGCTTCACGACCCTAACCGCATGGCCAACCCGCTCGGTAATTTTCATTTTCTTGCCAAGTCTCACGAGAGAAATTTCTTTCAGGTAAAGTACATTAATACAATTTCAGCTACACAGTGTTCTAGTTCTAGCTACTCTAACAAACCTACTGCCTAATTTTAAAGATAAATATTCTTATTCTGAGAGCAGATATTGGCACTGAAAGACCAAAAAATTTTAACCTCTTTTTTCTCAGAAGAATGGTGTGCATTTTTTTGCTAGTAAACCCACAAAAATAAGTTTAAGCTATTGAACTCCCAAGCAACAAGTATGCAAAACTCAGAAAGCCTATTCAGAGATGATTTATGACCTTTATAATTGCATTGTTCATCTTATTGCAAGTGGCAGACAATGAACTCTCAAGAGATGGCACATTGAGAAAAACTGGAATCTGGGAAAGGAGCCTGTCCATAACTTACATAGCAGACAGTTCTAATAAACAATTTGAGAGAAAAGCAATAATACTTACTGTGCATTTCTGTATAGCCTACATCACTCAACAGATAATACAGGAGCCTCCATAAAGTTTTCTGTCGATGGTCCTTGACAATGAATACGGATATTGTAGAAAGCACTAAAATTAAGTGCAGTTATAGAGAGTAGCAGTTCTCCAATTAAAAGATGATCTGACAAGTCCATAAGAATACGTTATAACCATGCTTAGTGCAAAGGTGAGTTTCCTGAACATTCCTAGTCTGATATACAATAATAAAGTTTTATTATGAATCCACCTGTTCAATACATTATAATGTTGTCACATTTAAAATAACTTCATTAGTTAAAAAGTTATATATGGGACATGTTTCGCTCCCTTATAGAGCATCATCAGCCAAATCTGAATCTTGAATAATTGTTATTTACGTAAATAATGACTTAAGAACATTTTTGACAAACTTAAAACTTATTCTATTAGAATATCATAAAATATAAAATCTTTGTATACATGGCTTAATTACATGTGCTTAATAGGAAGATACATTAAAATTATGGAAGAGAGAGTACTAAAATATAAAATGAAATAAAAATATATATATATCATGTCCAAAATCTTAGAAAGATTAGCTCCTAAGATTGATTTTCATGTCTAAGATTTTGGACATGATATATATATATTTTTTTATTTCATTTTATATTTTAGTACTCTCTCTTCCATAATTTTAATGTATCTTCCTATTAAGCACATGTAATTAAGCCATGTATACAAAGATTTTATATTTTATGATATTCTAATAGAATAAGTTTTAAGTTTGTCAAAAATGTTCTAATAGTTCTTGAGTCATTATTTACGTAAATAACAATTATTCGAGATTCAGATTTGGCTGATGATGCTCTATAAGGGAGCGAAACATGTCCCATATATAACTTTTTAACTAATGAAGTTATTGTAAATGTGACAACATTATAATGTATTGAACAGGTGGATTCATAATAAAACTTTATTATTGTATATCAACAGATTTCAATACGGATTAAAACATGACATTAGTCACTTGCAATTCCTAATCTGTTCGAGGATCTTATTCAGGGTTTCTTCTAAGAATGTCTCAGCCTTTCAGTTTTTCTTTTTGAATGGTCCAGACAGATTCCACAGACACAGAACTTGTGCGTCATGACCATAATGATCAACAAAATCTTTCCTTAGATAGACCTAATTTCACCTGAATTTTACTTGAAGTTTGGTTTCATATCACCCATGGATGAAGAAATCAACTCTGACTTTGAAGAGACAAAGATAAAGAAAAAACCAGTTCAGATGATATAAAAATGTTCACAATGCTTACAATTCTGTAGTAACTGATAAACTTCCCATTAAAATAACAAATCTATATTTGAAGCCAGTACATCCCAATATTAATTCAACGTAAGATCCCATTCCTTGAAAGAAAATTTAAAACATTACATACCCACAAATTTTGTTTTTCCTAAATAGAAAAAGAAAAGGCTGTACCTCAAAGAAAATTTACAGAGAACAAGCAAACCTTAATTCCAATCCCCTTCTCTTAAATTTAGTCTATTCTTAAAAATCTTGAGAGTGAATTTCCACTGAAGTGTAAATAAAAGGAATACAAAGAAAAAATATCATCTTAACATACAATTTCTTATGACAGCTGTTATGACTGATATGCGCTACTGGATAAAATTCAATATAATTTGTTCCATTTAGAATTGAATAAATTACAAAAATATAATATATAAATAAATAGAATTTAGACAAATACAAATAAAAAGACAAACTTCTGTTCATATTAAATATGAAGTATATTTTTCTCAAAAGTTAAAACATTTTTTTAAAAAATCACACATTTATTTCATTTTTACAACTTGCAGTAATGTTTTATACAACTATTACATTCATATTTCATATTGATTTTTATTCCTAATTTTTGAAGTCTACATTGGAACAGAAAAAGTACACGTCAAGAATTACAAGTTCAAGGGCTAATTTTTAATTTTTTTATTAGGGTGTTCTTGATACAGGGGCTTTCTCAGTCTCATAGAGTGAATATCGTCTGATATTCTATTTCTGAAATCACAGGACTACTGAGGAGATAGATTCTCATTTTCTAAACTAGAACAAAAAGATCCATGATAAAATTACAAATCTATTATTTTGACCTTACAATGTCATAATTACCAACATTATGGACTTTCAAATAAAAAATTACAATTAGTGATACCCAGCATATATTGTAGTATTACATTCCATATACAGTTAATCATTACATCTTTGTATAAGACAAATGATAACAAAACACAGTCTAACAGTTGGAAGTAAACTCTGGGAATACATGTTGAATGTTTTACTATGTGTCCATAGAAGGCAGGCTTGAAATGTGCAAATGGTCAGCTACGGTATTGCAAAATGAAAGAGTATTCCCATGGAATGATACCAAAAATCTTCCAAACAGACATAAAATCTGTTTAAAACTTGTATTTTAGCCAAAGTACTAAAGAAATGAAGTTCAGATAACAACTGGAAGCAATTTAAGATGAATAAATGCTTAAATGAGGAGATCTGAATAATTACTCAGTTGTCCTTCAAAGAGTAACTAAGGAAAAATATTTCTAGAAGAATTAAATCCCAACGGATAGCAAAAGGGGGAGAGATTTATTTTCTAATTAATCAATACAAACCATTGTACCGGTAGCAAAGTGATGATTGTAAGTCCACAACAAAATATTTTAAAGCTTCTAACCAGAACAACATAATATACCTCACATCAACATAATTCCAAATATGCTCAGCTTTTGGCCAGGTTTATATCCTCCAAACTAAAAAAAATCTCTGCAGATGATAGGTTTGTCCTTTTAGTGACACTCACCAGCTGTATTTGGTCATTTGAATAATATCTGCACTATACCTGTCGTATAACAGCAACAATTCTCAAGCTGATACAGGTTACCTTCAATTTGCCATCAAATCACGAATCTCATTCCGGACTGTTGCAGAAGATACGAGATCATCTTGTCAACTATGCTATATTTAATCTTGAATAGCAATAACGTTGCTAGCCTGATGTAATGGTAAACATCAATTACTGGAAAAATCATGCAGGAAACTAAAAATGAGTTCTTTGAAAATAAATGAGAACAGTAAAACATTTTACATAACAAAAAAGAAAAACATCACTCCTATAAATGTTCAACAATCATCGGACTAATTCAAATTTTTCAAAAAACAATAAAAAGAAGATATGTCATTCCGTTAGAATAAAGATAACAGAAAGCAGAGTATAAACAGGACAGTCATAAAAATGTTAAATGATGATGATGCTTGTAGTTTAAAGAGACCTAACAGCTAGGTCATTGGCCCCTACTGGTACGAAATGAGATGAAATGTAATGATAATTTTAAAGTTCAAAATCATCCAATGACCAGCATGAAAAACCGTGACGAAGAATGAATGGAAAGATATGAATTTCAAACAATCAGTGGATCCGACCCAGAAACTATCATAAACAATAGTATTACTGATCAAGGGACTGCTTCTCAAGCACATTCCTGAACTGAGGATGCTTGTTGTCTAAAGGGGTCCAAAATCCAGGTCACTGGCCCCTCATAATGGCACTTATTGCTAGTAAAGTAGAACCATGGTATTTGTCATGTTGCGGTACTAATCAAAAGTAGCGTAGACTCACGGTGTTCGACACATTATGATACTACTCACAAGTATTGAACTTCGCACAGGTAACGCAGACCTATGGTGTTTCTCACATAATGCGCCACTCATAGGCAATGCAAACCCATGGTGTTCCTCACCTAGGTGTATTAATCACAGGTGCCAGTATTCCCATGGTGTTCCTCATATAATGGGTACTAATCACAGGCAACGCCCAGACCCCTGGTTTTGCTCACAATGGTACTAATCACGGGTACTGGAAAACCCACACAGACTTGCCTATTTTGTACCTAACACAGTGGTACTACTCGCAAGTAAAGGCGACCCATGGTGTTTCCAACATGATGGTACAAATCACAAGTAGTTTCATGGTTCTAAGACAATCATCCCTTGGTAGCCCCTTTTAGTTGCCTCTTATGACAGATAGGGGATACCGTGGGTGTATTCTTCGTCTGCATCCCCACCCACAGGGGGTAGACAGAGAGGAAAAAAATAAGAAAGAAGGAGGGATCCGTCACTTCGAAAAATGAAGTAATGACGAAGAAAGGCAAGGGCCACGAAGGGTGTGAAAATGAAAGACTCCCTAGGCTTCGAATGCTCTGATACAGTCAGGGTCGGAAAAGATGTGGTGGTGGTGATTATTGTTTTAAGAGGAAGTACAACTAGGCAACTATCCTCTATATAACACTTATCAGAGAGAAAACATTGAAGGGATCCGACACTTCAAAAAATGAAGGTATCGGCCAAAGAAAGAGAAGAGCCACGAAGGGCATGAAAATGAAAGACTCCCTAGCCCTCGGAAACCTAATAGTGTTGGGGTCGGAATAGAACAAGAGTTGACCAAGGGAGGTAGGACAGGACAGATGAAAGCGAGGAACCTGGCACAAGTAAGTGGAAGCAATCCCAGGACTCGGCTAAGGGCCTCATGGTCGCCAACCCACGCTCCATTTAGTCACCACTTACGACAGGCAGGGGACACCGTGGGTGTAGTCTTTACCTGCATCCCTCACCCACAGCCGGTTAAATAATTTAGAGAAAGAATGAACCAGGAAAATGAAAATGGCAACACCAATGACTGTAAGAAAGTAATTCAAAGGCATCTCCTTTCAAACTACTGAATCATACAGTCCGTAAAACAGTTACTCGTGCAGAGAAAGTTCATTTCACACCTTTTTATGTCAAACAATAGTTTTCAGCAACCACCTACTCCATTATGACACTTAATACAAAACATTATATAGCAACGTTAAATTAATCCTTTCAATCACACAGCCAAAGTCCACATTTTAACCAATATCAAACAAGCGATGTAAAGCAGATCACTAAAATAATATGTAGGTACTAGGTAATATGACGTCTGTATTTACTAGGATAATATAATGAACAAGAATAAAGTAATGCAACGTCTAATGGAAGACATTTTAGTTACAGAAGTAGGACGGCTACTATTAAACTCTGTTGGTTTAAGCTAAAATAATCTACACCAAGAAGATGGTAATTTATTGCATAATTAATTTCAAAATCACTCAGTAGAATGTGAATGGATGAGCTTGTATGGAGTAAAAGTGCATTTGGAATTAGCTGTGTTACCGGTATATGAAATAATGCCAGATGTGCTTACTTTTTTGTAATTTGATGGTTATTATGATTTGAAAAAGAATTAAATATTTTGACAAAACTTGCAAGTAGGCCTAGTGAATATCTTGACACATTTTGATTTACATTTAAGACAGTAAACATGAGAAACTCAAGCCCTAAAAAGTCTTCACAAATCAGAAAGACATAACAAAGAAAAGTCTGGTATAAATGACAATCATACAGACTTTATTCAAAACCCTGTAGGTGCCATCCACATACAAGATGTAAACTTCTGAAGGATTTATAAAATTTGGGCAGGGAAATTTACATTGGATCTACTGCATTATTTGAAGCACTTTGCATTACTTGTAGAGATTCACAACTGGTAAGGTTTGGATGAAGCACTCAAGATCTTGAGATTGCTTCCACTTACCTGTACAAGGTTCTTCACTTTCATCTTTCTTTATCAATTTTTGTTCCTTTCTCATTTTCTAGTTCTTGCTTGTTGAGGAGTCTCACTTCCACATAGGCCTATAAATGTTCTGTATCTACTTTACCTCAATACCCTTCATAAAGTTAACAGATTGCTTTTCTTCTCCTTTCACCTCTTGGAAGCCTGGCAATAGTGCAATCACATGAGCTACTGAGACTGAAAGAATTCCAGTCAGCTTTGTCCCAAATTTATTTTTCAGTTTAATTCTCACAATATGTAGAGGAAATTTATAATCTTGATGAAAACCTACTCTGCTTCTACTCCATCCTGCAAAAAATGTTCATGAACTACTAACTTGTTGACCTGTTGCTCAATGATGTTCTAGGTAGCATTAAGATAAGTGAAGCTAGGCATCAGTATAAAACTTACTCATATTCAATTAATATTCCAATCAGCTGGAATGCATTAGGCCCACATATATTTCGAGTTTTCAACTGAAGTGCACAATGGAGGAATTTATGTTTTATGCACATGGTTTTGTGACCAGGATTTGTATCTACACTCAGCAAGTCAATTTCTTCTAGTGAGACAAACTGGTCGGAATGTATCAAAACACTGAAAAACTATAAAACTAGATATCCTACTAAATCATTAGTGTATTAGTTTTCCATTAGCTGGTTCCCACTTGAAGAGTGGTGAAGTGTGCTTATGGGCTATGCTGATGACTGGTATGAATGCATTAAGTTAAAACTTGATTAATCAGAACTTACCATATTTATCAACAAGTAAGCTTGAAGTTTTACAGGACTGTTGAAACTAACCAGTAGCCTATAATATTATATAAAAAAGGACTTTAGGAAAGCCTTAGATTTATTCAAAGATAATGTCCTGATAACCATGGTAGGCACTCTCATTATACAGGGCGAGTCAGAAATACGGCTATATGTTTGATCGATTGCTGATGTTTGATTATAACTCTTACAGACGGAAGAATGGCACCGTTGGCGTGCCGAGGCTCCTTACTATCAACACACAACAATGCAACAAAAAAATCTGTTACATTATTAACGAAAATGGCACTGAATAGGCAGCAGCAAGTCACCATAGCTGCATGGGAGATTGCTTTTCAGAATGATTGCGAGGCTGTGAGATGCATGTGACGTGATTTTAACAATATTGCTATAGTCGACTGTGGGGAAATTGGAGACGATTGCTCACAACAGGAAACATTCAGAAAGGAAAACCTCGCGGAAGCACTGATGTAGCAACAATAGAAAGGATCCTGGAAGCATTCAGAAATAGCCTCCGGAAATAAACACACCAAGGTGCGCATGAACTTGAACATCAGATAGTCTAGTGTATCTCGTGTCGAGACGCGAGAAGTAAAAAAATTTCAAACCAACTCGTGCTCGTGAACTGAGAGAAGATGACCCTGATATGCGGTTGTAGCCGTGTTAATTCATGTTAGGGGAATGTGAAATTGACAAATCTTGGTACAAAAAAATGGCATTTTTCAGACGAAGCTGTGTTCTAGCTGAATGTGTATGTTAATCAACAGAACTGCCATTATTATGTGAAAGAAAATCCTAAAATTATTGAAGAGAAGCTTATGAAATGCAGATCAGTGACAGTTTGAGCAATGACGCTAAGTATGTGAATTCTGAGAGAGAGTTAATGGTGAAAGGATTTGTGAAATCCTCGAAGTTCTGGCGGCAGCGATGCAAAGTGTTCAGCACCAACAGTATGTATACCAGCAGGATGGTGCACCCCCTCACTATGCTGACAGAATGGCCAGCTCGCTCTCCCAATCTCATGGCCTGTGATTACTGGTTGTGGGGGCATTTGAAGGAAAAAGTTTACGCTTGAAAACCACAATACCAATATAAATGGTGTGTTATTGGACACTATACATTTTCCAGCTAACTCATTCCTGGTTGCCAGCGTTTCGCCCTCGTGTGCTAGGCTGGGCTCATCAGTTGGTACCTAGCACACCTTGTAGCTGGAAAATTTATAATGTCCAATAACGGACCATTTATATTGGTATTATAAATTTACTCATTCAGAACAAATATTTCAGATTTTCTTTGGAAATCAACGTCTATATCATCTGATGGCCCAGCAGGCATCAATTTTTTGATAATGAGACAAAAATCTCTCATAGTGCATTGGCATTGCCAGTGGCTACAATTAGCCTACACAGTGGCCTCCACGGTATGCACTAGGTACCAACTGATGAGCCCAGCCTAGCACACGAGGGCGAAACGCTGGCAACCAGGAATGAGTTAGCTGGAAAATTTATAATGTCCAATAACGGACCATTTATATTGGTATTATAAATTTACTCATTCGGAACAAATATTTCAGATTCCCTATGGGAATCAACATCTACATTATATGAAAACCACAAGACATCAACAAGCTGAAAACCGTAATTGAGGAAGAAATTCGTGCTATACCGTTGTTCATGTATCACAAAGCAATGAGTGATTTTCCAAAATGCTGTCAACTGTGCTGTGATGTTAATGGCAAACAGTTTGAGGCAATTGTGACTTGATATTGTTGATATTTCTCGTATGTCGATAGTATCAGGCAGTGACTTTCTAACGGGATTATGCTTTTATCTATAAGAGTGAAAATTAAACATAAGCAATCGATCAAACGTATAGCTGTATTTCTGACTCACCCTTTTCTTTAGTTTGGCCTTCTGAAAAGCTCCTGGGACAGTTGTATGAAATAATATCACTCCAAGTCCATAATCTAATAAAGACAGATTTTATTGGACACTGGCATTCTTATTTGCACAGCATAAAATGAGCAAGGGAGGTAGCTTCCGTGGCTCAGGCGGCAGCGCGCCAACCTCTCACCATTGGATACCGTGGTTCAAATCCCGGTCACTCCATGTGAGATTTGTGCTGGACAATGCGAAGGTGGGACAGGTTTTTCTCTGGATACTCCAGTTTTCCCTGTCAGCTTTCATTCTAGCAACAATCTCCATTAACATTTCATCTGTCAGTCATTGATCATTGCCCCAGGAGTGCGACAGGCTTCGGCAGCCGGCACATTTCCTATCCTCGCCGTTAGATGGGAGCTTCATTCATTCCATTCCTGATCTGGTCGATTGACTAGAAAAAGGCTGTGGATTTTCATAAAGTGAGCAAGGAGATACTACTGGTACTGCTGGTAATACAGTAAATTACCTTGCTAAGAGGTTTTTTTTCTGCTGGTAGTAAGGATATTGTTACCATATGCTGACTACAGTTTTCATGAAAAAATGACCGAACAAAATATTTATTCAAATCATACATCCTATTATAAAACGTCGTCCTGTGATGATCAACGATCATGGAAATCAGTTTTTTTATTTTTGCTCTTCCAATAATCTAATAATATTTAATGATGGACTAATTCCAACTTTCAGTCAAAATGATAGTAATAGTTTTAAGATTTTGAAACACATTGTGGAATGGGAAGTGAGTGAAGCTCCTAGTTTTTCTGATCACAGATTTATTACTATAAAAATTAAAGCAGATGTAAATGCAGTTAGTGCTAATTATTCCATTAGACATATTTTTAGAACAAAGAATGTTCAGGACTCATTTTCAGATGGCTGCTTGGAAACTTGAAAGAATAGCAGAACAAGTAACTACAAGCAAACACCTTAATATAATGATAAACGACCTTACACAAACTATTTATAATATCTGTGAAGCGCATCTTCCGAAAATGTCGCAGAAACCTGTAAAAAATTACTGGTGGAACTTTGAACTAGATTGGGTGAGAAAGAGGGTCTTAGCATCATACAGGAGATTCAAGCGATCTTCTTGTGAAATAATTCGTCGACAATATTAACAGGCTTATAGTAGAATTAAATCGGATTATAAAATAAAAATAATTAAAACAAAAAAACAGTACAGAAGAGAAGACTGCTATTTTTTTGGACAGATTTACAGAATGGATGACAACAGACTAACCAAAAAGATCTCCATGCATCTTTGGAAGAAAAAGTCAACAACCACCTGAATTCAAGAGATCAAAAAAGACTTGGAAAGAAACAACATCAGAAAAGAAGTAATGGAAAGAGAAATTTTCACAAAGAAAGTTTTAAAGATGGAAGGATTCCAAGGGAGGGAGGCAAAGAAAACTGGCACAAAGTGGTCTGAAGAAAGATAAAAAAAAAAAGAAACATAGTGAAACAATGAAGGAATATGGGAAGAAAAGGAAGGAACAACAATAAAGGATGAAGAACTGAAATTGGAACATGGTCCCTAGTAGGCCCTAATGCAAAAGGAGGAAGAAAAAGAAGAAGAAAAGGCATGGAAAGCTTTTGCTCTGCACAACAGACCAGTAACCCTTGGAACATTGAATATAAAATGATAGGACGACCTGAAAATCTCAATAATACTATCACAACCTTACAAACAGCGAGTGGATTCACAACAACCATTCAAGAAACAGCAGAGGTACTTTTGGAGAAATTCTTCCCTGAAGAATCACAAGATAATCATTTTCAGAAATAAGTCAGAAATTCCACAAATACTGCACCAGACACGATAAATGATTCTTTCTCCCTTCACACTTGAAGTTTAATGTGTAATCAACAAACAATGTGATAATAAATCCCCAGGAATAGACTGAATTTCAGCCAATATAATAAAAAATATCCAAACGTTTTGTCCAAAAATACTTTTGAATATGTTTATTATGTGCCTGAAATTGAATTTCAGCCAATATAATAAAAAATATCCAAACGTTTTGTCCAAAAATACTTTTGAATATGTTTATTATGTGCCTGAAACTTGGTGTTTTCCTGACTGTTGGAAGGAGGCTGCAGTCAAAATTATTCCAGAACCAAATTCTTCAAACAAGGCTAGTGCAAAATCTTATAGGCCTATATGTCTAATGCCAGTGTTAGGAAAAATATTGGAAAAGCTATTTATTAATATAGAGTGATGTTCCACCTGCACAGTAACAATCTTTTAAATGACAACCAGTTTGGGTTCACATCACAGAAGTCAATAGAGGATGCAATATGACTGGTAGTCGAAAGGATAGAAGAGGTATTTACAGAAAGGAAGACCATTCTGCTGATCTCATTAGATATCTCAGGAGCGTTTGATGATGCCTGGTGGCCAAAAATATTACATCAGCTGCAGAAAAAATCATGTCCTAGAAACCTGTATATAATAATTAGAAACTATTTTAATAATCAAAAAGTAAATCTCACAATGGGCAGTACTACATTTATAAAAAATGTCACAAAAGACTGTCCTCAAGGTTCTGCATGTAGTCCAGGATTCTGGACAATTCTCTATGATGATTTACTGACTTTGGAATTACCTACTGACTGTCACATAATTATTTAAGCAGACGATACTCCTACTTAAAAGTGATGATGTTTCAAGTTTGACTTTTCAAGCTACTACAGCGCTGAATATATTTTACAACTGGGGATTTGAAAATAAACTGGAGTTCAACCCTCAAAAAACAAGCGGCATGTTCATTACAAGGAAGAGGAAAGCTGAAACACCTGCAGTTCACATGAATGGACAAGCTATAAAACTGGTGGATCAAATGTCATACCTTGGTGTTGTTTTAGACAGAAAACTAAAATTTAGAGCTCACTTCAATGCTCTGTCTACCAAAGCTAGCAAACTACTGTCTGGCTTCAGTATTGCTAACACATTGACATGGGGTCTTAATCCAGAACTATTTAAAGACAATGCATCATCGAGCAGTTGAACCGTTATTACTGTATGGTGCATCTGCTTATCGTAACATAATGAAAAGGCGTAACATAATGAAAAGGAAGTGGGTTCAAGCCAAACTAGCCCAAATTCAAAGAGGTTTTGTACTCAGAATTATTTGTGTATACTGTACAATATCTACGAAAGCAGCCCTTGTTGTGGCAGGAATTAGTGATGGGACATTTGATTCATTTTACTGAATCGATTCATGGCACATTAGTCACCGCTCCTACTACATCTGTGTAGTATGTACTGGTAAGACAGCAGCAACAGCATTCAGTGCTTGCAGCTGCTATCTGGTCTTCATACCATGAACTCCTTTCTTAGAAAAAAATCCTAGTCACTCTAATACATCGGAGGTTTCCGGCGACGCAGGATGGGAAAGGTAGGTAGCAGCCATGGGCTTAATTAAGGTACAGTCCCAGCATTTCCTGGTGTGAAAATGGGGAAACTACAGAAAACCATCTTAACGGCTGCCGATGGCGGGATTTGAACCCACCATACCCCTAATGCAAGTGCACAGCTACGCGATACTAACCGCACGTCCAGCTCGCTCAGTCATTTTTTAAAATATGTATTTTTCCATCAGCTGAGGATTTTTTTATAGTCAAATTTTGTATAGGCTACCCGAGATGTACAGTAGCCCACTGGTTTTCTGATTCAACATACTGTTGGTTAAGTAACTGCATCAGTTGGCTCACTTACTGTCCACATATGATTGAAGTCTTGTGCAACGATGTGACATTTGAACTGAGAGAATACTGAGCCATTCTTCCCAATATAAAACAGGTACTTCTGAGTGGTCATGAGCATGACTCCTAGTCATAGGGCAGGCTATAGTCAAGTTTAATTGTCAAATGTCAACTAAGTTATAATACTAAGATTCATTAAACTAATAAATAGTACAGGGTGATTAATTTGAAAGTTCAGACGGGAGTGCCGAGGATTAGGCGCGCTGGGAAGCGGAGACAGCGAGCGCAGTGCCTGCCATGACAAGCAGGCATAGTCGGCTCAAAGAAGCGGCATGATTACGCCTATAGAAACTAAACGAAACTGAACTCACTGGCTACATAGATGCTCTGGACAAATAAGTAAATGAATAAACATATAAATAAAACTAGGAAATTAAACTGAACTCACCAGTATTTACAGACGATGCTGAAAGTGATCTCCTTCAACTGCAATGCAAGCCTCACATCTTGTAATAAGATTTCGAAACACACTTTGTAGTTCATGGACACCGATAGAACGTACAATGTTCCTAATTTCAATTTTTAATTCTTCTGCAGTTCGAGGATTATTCCTGTAAACTTTTCCTTTAAGATTTCCCCATAGATAAAAATCGCATGTGCTTAAATCAGGCGAACGAGGGGGCCATAAGCCTTTACCGATGATCTGATCATCATCGAACATTTCCCGTAACTGTCGCATAGAGCTACGCGCCGTATGGGCCGTTGCACTATCCTGCTGGAAATAGCCGTACCTTTTCTCTTCAGTCAGTTCAGCAAAAAATGGTTCCAGAATGTTGTGAATATAACGATCAGAAGTAATCGTGTCCTGAAAAAATATCGGACCGATAATTCGCCGGGCACTGATAGCGCACCACACACTGATCTTCACATCGTGTAGAGGTCTCGGCTGTAAAATGTGAGGGTTGTCTGTATCCCAGATTCTATTGTTCTGTGAATTGACATATCCATTCAAATGAAACCAGGCTTCGTCGCTCATAAAAAGAAAGTTCGGATCCACAATACCATCATAGACACTATTCATTAGCCAATTGCAAAATCGTATTCTTGCATTGAAATCTGTAGGCAGTATGTTATGGACTGAATGAGTCCGATAAGATCGTAAATGTAACAATTTTGTTGCATTACGTACTGAAGAAGGTGAAATACCACACCTGAGCTACTCTCCGAAGCGACTTATGTGGACTGATCTGGAGTCTTGCCTGTATATCTTCTAACCTCTCTTGTGTGAGAGCTGTTCTACTTCGCTTCTTTTTCTTATTGCTTACGGAACCAGTACTACGCCACTTGTAAACGAGCTGATGCACGTAACGTTTTGATGGTACTGTCGCACCGGGAAATTGTCTACGGAAATTTCGAAGGCACCTTTTAACTGGTTTCTTCTTCTTTTGCAAACAACACTCGACCAAAAATATAGTGTATTTAACCATCGTGATAATAACCTCACAACACACCTTAAAAGTCCCAGCGAACTGATGGACAGAGTGCAAAACAGCTGCGCGCTGGCAGTGAACACTTCTTATCTCATCAGTGTTGACAGAAGCCATATGGCATTAGCTCGGGACTTCCCACAGCATGCGAGGAGAAGTCTGAACACTTAAATTATTCTCCCTGCATAACCTAATAGCCTACCTACTTACTAGCTACTTCAGAATTATGTTTTGACTACCTTTTTAACACTGCAAATAAATCCATCTATTATTTAAACCTCCCTGTAAGAAGAGGACAGTGAATGCAAGTGGGTATCATTTTCAAATGAGCTGAGCTCGAGAGTCCATTATAGAATACGATTCTTTCAGTGTACCATGGCTCACTATATGTCTCGCTGCAGCGGAAGCTCAGCTCTCCGCCAGTGTCCAGTGTATCGATAAGGAGCCGTGTGTATCTTGTGTCTCACTGAGCCGTGCTCGTTCACGATTCTTCCGGTGTGCCATGGCTCAATGTATGTCTCGCTGCAGCGGAAGCTTTGCTCTCCACCAGTGTCCAGTGTGCCGATAAGGAGTCGTGTGTATCTTGTGTCTCACTGAGCCGTGCTCGTTCATGATTCTTCCGGTGTGCCATGGCTCAATGTATGTCTCGCTGCAGCGGAAGCTCAGCTCCCTGCCAACGTCCAGTGAGTGTGCCACTCAGCACTGTCCACTGGGAGTAAGCTGAATCGTGTGCCGTGAGCTTGCCGTTCCTGTGAATCGATTCACTCAGACACTTTGAATGAATCGATACACTGCTTCCAATCATGCATTCAGTAGCTAACACTAGCGGGATCCCACCTCTACATTTAACAGCCATTGCCAAAGCTGAGTTCACATTAAAAAAAAAAAAAATCCTGATAGGATCTGCAAGCTAATGCATTGATAGCTGGTCACCCAAGTAAATTTGTCAATAATCTTATGCAAGAAATTTGCAACACACATCATTACAATATTTATATGGATGGGCCCCAGATTAGCAAAGAAAAAGATGGTTGGTTTGTAGGATGTGCTTTTGTAGTGCTACAGAATAACGGTGAGGTGTATGCTGAAAAATTGAGAGTATTCCCTCATGTTCAGTCTTTCAAGTAGAACTGTGTGCTATACAAGAGGCAGTTATGTGGATTAAAAAACACAGTTGTGTTGCGCAAATATTGATTCTCAGGCAGCTTTGAAAGCAATCAAAGAAAAATATAACTTTCATCCGGTAGCTGTTAATATATGATCACATAATATATTAGGCTACAGTAAACATATCTGCATGAAATGTGTCTGAGGTCATGACTGAGTAGAAGGAAATGAGAGAGCTGATGAACTTTACAAAACAGCTACTACTATTACTGCTGCTTTGCTGATATATGAAAAGTACCCTGTGTCTCCTGTAAAAACGAAACTGAGAGAGTATACACAAGATATGTGAAACAACCAATGGATCACCAGCACAAACGGATGGTTAACAAGGGACTTGTTCTTTCCAAATATTCAAGACAGACTACAAAGTAGGTTATTGCAACACTAACATATTATAACTCAGTTTCTGACAGGCCATGGAAAGTTTGGATCGTACTTCGAGAAGTTAAGAATCAATGTTCAGAAGCCCTATTGCTGTACCTGTGAAATGTCACAAACTGTCCGTCATCTTTTATTTGAGTGTCCAATTTTTGACAGGAGTAGATATGAATTATTAATGCATTTAAACATGTGTAATATTGAATATCAAGCACCTCTCACTATGGTATTTCAGAGAAGATGGTGTTATAAAGTGTTTGTTAAATTTCTCCACCTCTCCATTTTAAATGCAAATGTAATGTATTAACTTAGTCTCACTATCTATAGCCCTAATATACTACTTGTAAAATAGGATTTGTAACTGGATATTCAACAACAGCAATAATAATAATAATAATAATAATAATAATAATAATAATAATAATATTTTCAATATTTTCTTTGCTTGACAAAGTCTGTTGTCTAACAGCAGCATTCTTAAAAATTGCACCACACACAAATAACAAAACCATCAGAAGTTCAACAACATCAAGCAAGTTGTTTTATGCAACTGCTGATATCGTGTTTATAGCCATGGGACATCCAGTTTTAGATAATGTCTGAACCGCAGGGATATGAATTTTCATTTCAGATTCAACCAGGTCACCTTGATGGGAAGTCAGTGATGGTCTCAACTGGCTATTATGCCGCCAGGTAGTTCTGAAACTGTATCAAGAAATTTCAAAGAAATAAAAATATTCCACACTGCAAACTATGCAGGACAAATAGACAGAGTAGATGGAAAACGTATACAAAAGAGCAACGAGCGAACAATGTTGAGGGATACCTACGAAGTATATTGGAAATATCGACAAACACTAACGAAGTGCCCTTGAACTTTAAAATGTACACACAGAAGAGACAGACACGAAAGAATAAAGAATCCCAAAACCACTGCAAAAAGTAGAGATCCAAAAAGAAATACGTAAGGACCCTCAGTACTCACCAACTGTGAACCCTGAAGATGTCATCTGTGTTATTAACATGGCATCTTGCTGACCCAGATGATGCAATTGCTTAACAGCACTGCATGGGAAATGCTTATGCCACTAAGGAATTACAAAATAATTTTCCTAGCAACAACTGTATGGAGGTCAATGTACAGACTTCCAAAATTTTCACTCAGAGGACAGCCTTCAAAAATCTTATGATTAGTAACATAGCCTATGACCAAATCACTCTTGACAATCAATTAATACTTCATTGTAATTTCTGATGAAGTCAAATTTTTAACACTAATGTAAAAATATTGACAAACAATATGGCTCTTTTACAACAAATACCAAATAGTGAAAATGGTTCAAGTAGTATCAGTTCATTAAATCAATAAAATTTAAGATGTGTGTTCCTGAATTATAATAAACTCAAATCTCTAAAATTCCTCTAAGGCTCTGCTGAGCTTCAGTTGCTTGGCAACCAGAGACAATATTACTGGCAAACATTATTTACATGCACCTATACAGCTATGTTACAAAACCAGAACATGAAGGGAATATGCAACATCAAAATATTTAGATCCCAACTACTCACTTCCTGTATAACCTGTGGACAGGGTGACATCCTGATACAGCCAACAGCTTTAATGGAATGGTGAACAATGTTTACTCCAAAATACCAGCCAAGTAAATTCAAGATAATTTAAAGTTTTCAAAAAAACACATTTCTGTTATTTGATATTTAGCAATTATCATCAAAATTAAAATATACCCTGCTCTACTAGTAAAACAGAGCTCCTCAAATTTTCTACTTTTCTTCCACCACTCCAATAAATGAGTAGGCAAATTCATGGCCTACTTGCCATGCATGGCACATGAAAAGTTGCACCAAACATTTAATAAATGCATAATGTATTTAATAAAGAAATATAATACTCCTTATTAAAAAAAATATTTTATTACTTTTCAAATAACAAGGTCTACAGTATATAGTTTTATTGTTTGTACTTTTCATATTGTTGCCAGCCGAGTGCTTGAATACATATATTCACGCTTTCTTGTGATCACAGCTCCCAAGTCCGAGATTTATTGTGTTGAGTTCTGTTACACATTTCACAATGCAGAGCTATACTTACCAAAACTTGAAGACAAAATCAAATTTGGATGAGGATAGGAACATATGTTAATGAGCAGCTTTCTTCTCATTAATATTTCTTCAACATCCATTTCTACTCACTCTCTGACAAACTCATTTCTGTTTCTCAGAAGCTATTGAGGAACATGAGCATTCACTCCTTAATAGATCTTACCTTGATGTGTGAAGTATAGTATGTAACAAGAAAGTTGGATACACATACGAAAAAGAAAGACAAAAAGATAAAAGTTTTAAGCAAGTGGTAGAAGACTAGGGACACAAGACAAAGGCAGAAAGATAAAAAGTTCCAAATACATAAATACTGTTACATGCTCACATGGCTAGTAGCCCTCTGGAAGCCCCCTTTAGTATTTACTGGAAGGGATGAGTGTGTCTGGCCGTTAAACTCCCAGCATGGCTGCCTCTCTCTATAATGCACTTTTTCCTGGTTTCCCTGTGGGCCTTCTGGAACGCAAAACAATGTTCCTTCTCTAGCCGCATTCCCAAGATTCTAATACTTCATCACCAGGATATAAAAAAAGAATATCCGTGAACAAACAGCCAGTGTAGAGTGTTGAATATCGTCTGTGTAAATAGTATTTGAATGTTGTCGTTGTCGTCATTCCGGTGTGGAGCTGGTTAGCTGTAATAGTTGGAATGAGTGAGCAGCAGTAGTGCTTGTTGCGGTGGTCGTTGCTGAGTGTATTGGAGGAGTACGATGGAGAGTAACATTCAAGTGTGCTCAATGTTCTTTAGTGTTGTGTTACAATACTGTCCAGCCAAGTAATATGTGCTGAGTAGTAGTTCACTGTGTGGAGCGGCCACGTGATATGATTGTGTGATGGAGTTCTCTGGAGTCGAGCCAATGAACAGTCGTCGTGTGTTGTCATTCATAATGGACTGCGAGTTTGAACCTGTGTGCGTGAAGCTGCTGAGTGGAGCGACTGAGCATGCAAAGCAGCGAAAGGCGAGCTGTCAATCAAGATTATGGAAGGGATCGTCATTCCAGGTAAATACCATAGCTGGTGATGTGCTGTGAGGAGGACAAAAGATTTAATTTTGTAAATAGCCACTAATTAGGGAACTGTTGTCATCCATTCTCAAATATAATTTTGTGTGTGTATGTGTCTACTAAGTAGGTCATCCTACAGTATTGTTTCTTTCACAATTTGCTTTACATTGCACTGACACAGATAAGTCTTATGGTGACAGTGGGATAGGAACGGACTAGGAATGGAAAAGAAGCGACGATGGCCTTCAGGTACAGACCCAGCATTTGCCTGGTATGAAAATGAGGAACTACGCAAAACCATTTTCAGGGCTGCCGATAGTGAGGTTCAACCCTGCTATCTCCCGAGTGCAAGCCGATAGCTTTGTGACCAAAACCGCGCAGCCACTTGCTCGGTCATCCTACATTAAATTATATTGATAATCTGACACTGTTTTATACATAACAATATAATATAGATGTTGATTCCCACAGGGAATCTGAACTATTTGTCCTGAATGAGTAAATTTACAATACCATTTATATTGGTATTACAACAATATAATTCATAACAAAGCAAGTGAAACTTGACAAAATCAAAAGAAGAAAATTAGGACCAAGTCTAGAATATAATGGCAGGACTGTGTTTTGATGTTTGTCCTAGTCTCTCGTTTCACACACTCTCTCAAGAGATGTGTGTGTCTGCTGAAGTTCCTATCTTTCTACATTATTAATGGTCAGTAATTGTATTTATCCTAGTATACGTCTTATTTTTATTTCTAGCTTTCCACATCTGACTTTATTAGCCAAATGCTATATCAGTACACAATGAAACCTGCATAATTAGGAAACCTGTAAATAAAAAATTTCCTTTTTATCAGAATGAAGTGATTTCATGTATAAATATATTTTATATAAACCAGAAACCTCTACAACACAGAAATGGAACTGATTTTTTTTTAAACTACGACTGCTATTTAGTAAGACGGAAGTTTAGTTTTAAGTTGATGGTAAGTACTGCATTCTATTATTCTTTAATAAACTAAAAACGTGAAAATTAAGTATTGTGAAACACGTTCCAAATTCCAGTACCGTATTCATTATTTAGTGATTTACTTCTCAAATTAGTGAGAGATTACATCATTCTTATTACAAATGAATGAAATTTGGTGTGATAATTCAGTTAACATATTCTTGTCTATTGCTGCCTTTTAATCGAACGTCAGTATGAAAATAAAAATGGCGTAGCATTTACTTCTTAACATAATACATTTACCGTAAATATGTGGTAGGAATAAGGAGAAATTTCTATATAACATATGAATTATAGCACAGTAGAGATTTCCACCTATTCAATACTAAGGTGTATTTACAATATTTACATTGCATGGGACTAGTTTCAACCCTCCTCGGGGTCATCATCAGCCATATTAAAACATACACAATGTATGGCAAAATACTAAAACATGTTTTTTAACGGTAAGAATCTTATGCAGGGGCTGCCTGGCCGTGGCGGTAAAGGCATGCTAGGTTCGCCCGGAAGGAGGTGGGTTCGAATCCCTGTCAGGAAGTCGTAAAATTTAAGAAACGAGATTTCCACTAATGGAGGTGCATATGGCCCTGAAGTTCACTCAGCCTACACAAAAAAATGAGTACCAGGTTAATTCCTGGGGGCAAAGGCGGCCGGGCGTAGAGCTAACCACTCTACCCCACCATGTGCCGAGGTTAACAATGGTGGAAGCCTTTACCTTCCACTCCTCCAAGGGCCTTCATGGCCTGTACGGAGGTGACTTTGCTTTGCTAAGAATCTTATGGATATATAATTTACAATATGAAGTGTGGTAGAAATGTTGCAAATGGCTGATGATGACCCCGAGGAGGGTTGAAACTAGTCTCATGTAATGTAAATATTGTAAATACATCTTAATATTGAATAGGTGGAAATCTCTACTGTGTTATAATTCATATGTTATTCTCAGTTCAATACGGACCAACAACATGAAATTCATAACCCTTGGGAATTTCTATTTGTTAATCAATTGATTTTTAAATTAGAAACTGTCACGTCACTCAGTTTTACAGTAATTGAGCTAGGAGTTGCAGCTATGGTGCAATTTCATTGTGTTTTTGTTTGTATTATTCTGTAGAAATGTCCTTGAGGAATATCTGTAGAACTTTTTCACTGAGGGAGAAAATTAAAGTAGTTGAGGAACACAATAAGTCAACCTTATACATATATTTTTTTTTGCTACTTGTTTAATGTCAGACTAATACATTGAAGGTTTTCGGCGACGGAGGGATAGGAAAGGGCTAGGACTGGGAAGAATGCCGGCCCCGAGGTGTAGGGGTAGCGTGTCTTCCTCTTACCCAGAGGCCCCAGGTTCGATTCCCGGCCAGGTCAGGAATTTTTACCTGGATCTGAGAGCTGGTTCGAGGTCCACTCAGCCTACGCAATTAGAATTGAGCTATCTGACAGTGAGATAGCAGCCCCGGTCTAGAAAGCTAAGAAAACAAGCCGAGAGGATTTGTCGTGCTGACCACACATCACATTGTAATCTGCAGGCCTTTGGGCTGAGCAGCAGTCGCTCGGTAGGCCAAGGCCCTTCAGGGCTGTAGTGCCATGGGGTTATGTTAGGACTGGGAAAATAACAGCCGTGGCCTTAATTAAGAAACAGCCCCAGCATTTG
Organism: Anabrus simplex; assembly: GCF_040414725.1. NCBI lineage: Eukaryota > Metazoa > Arthropoda > Insecta > Orthoptera > Tettigoniidae > Anabrus > Anabrus simplex. Next base: position 1,142,182,302 of record NC_090265.1, read on the forward strand.
CCTGGTGTGAAAATGGGAAACCACGGAAAACCATATTCAGGACTGCCGACGGTGGGATTAGAATCCACCATCTCCTGAATGCAAGCTCACGGCTGTGCCGCGATTACCACATGGCTAACTTGCTCAATCAATCCTATATAAGAAGGAAAACTGTCAAGATGGGAAATTTTCAAAAAAAGATCCATCATGTTTGGAGAGACATAGCTTTTACTGTACTTGAAGTTAGCGTGTTCATGTTCCTCAGCAGGCAAGTGAAAATTTCATCAATTGCATCTGGAAGTAATACATCAACTGTACTGTAAAGAAAGAATTCTGAAGTAAATTTCCCAAGGTTGTAGAATAAAATTCAAAAGTTGTGTTTGGATAGTCAGGAACATCTACACAGGGAATAAATAAGAGCTAAAGATTTTATCTGCACTTCAAGTGAAAGAGGCCAAAAGTACAAAGAAAAATTGTAAATGTGCTTCTTTAGCCAAGAGAGTTTACAAAAAATGGATTCTTGTAGGGTGTATAATATGTAAGTATAGTACGCGAACCTTTTCGTGATACCTGAGCTCCCTACTGCTGAATTGGTAGATTTTGGTAATCTTCGAGATTTGTATTGGCAACCTTCAACACACAAACTATGAATCGCTTATGCATCACTGCGAGACATCTGGCGAACACTTTATGTACCAGTACTGTTGTTTACACAGCAAAGCCAAACTATAGAAATCATGCTAGGAGTTTTCGAAAATTCATATCGATCGATCATATTATGGATTCAATTCAAATTTCATTTCCATTCTGTTGGCAGTATAACCAGAACCGGGAGAGCTCCCCCCCTTACTCTCCAACCCCCATAAAACTTAGTATCAAGAAAAGGTTTGCGTACTGTACACTTTTCATAGCTCTGTATCATAATAAAAATTGCTGACCCAACCCTGACTTCAAAAGTTTGATTGTATCATGAACCAATGGAAAATGACTGATTCGAAGAATTAACAGAACGAAAAGTAGCATAAAGAATTTAATTAATTAATATTCAAGAAGATGTAAGTGAAATCAATGGAGGCTCTGTAACCATCTTACCTGGTAGATTAATAGACAGATCTGACGAGGAGTTGATACTAGACCTACATACTTTTTCATAAAAGAAGGGAAGATGAAACCATTGAAACACTGGAAATGCAACAAGTGATGGGTAGTTGAAAGCTTTAGACAGATTTGTTACAGTCAGCAGGGTTGTCAGGTATCCCACATTCATTCCAAATGTCCCATGTAGCTCCTCTTCAGGATGGCAGTTGTCCGGCATTTTGTCATATCTTGAACCTTGAAAGAAATATGCCAGTGTTTCCACCTCTGATGAATACCAACAACTTTATTTCTTCATTCATTGTTTTATAGACCAGTAGTGCTGCTCTCACTTTTATCGAAGGTGGCAGAGAAAGTCATATATAACCGTCTGTATGACTCTTAGTCAGTACATAGACCCTTCACAGCATGGATTTGTTAAAGGCAGGTCAACTGTTACCAATCTGCCAGTTTATTTATCCTCAATTGCAGATGCATTGGACAAAGGTAAACAGGTTGATGTGATATATACTGATTTCTCCAAAGCCTTCGACTCTTTACAACACGAAGCCTTGTTGAGAAAGTTGTCAGCGTATGGAGTGTCCGGGACTATTTTCAAGTGGCTAAAGAGCTACTTGACAGAACGAACATGGTTTTTTTTCCTTGATAGGGGCTTTACGTCGCACCGACACAGATAGGTCTTATGGCGACGATGGGATAGGAAAGGCCTAGGAGTTGGAAGGAATCGGCCGTGGCCTTAATTAAGGTACAGCCCCAGCATTTGCCTGGTGTGAAAATGGGAAACCACGGAAAACCATCTTCAGGGCTGCCGATAGTGGGATTCGAACCTACTATCTCCCGGATGCAAGCTCACAGCCACGCCGAACATGTTTTGTCAAGTTCGAGGGCTTCATCTCTAACCCCTATCAACCTTCATCTGGCGTCCCACAGGGATCACTGTTAGGGCCTCTTCTATTTATTTTGTTTCTAAATGATATTACTAGTGTCATTCAAAGCAGTGAATGTCTCTTGTACGCTGATGACTTGAAACTATACAAAGTCATAGAAGACAGTGACAGCGATTATCTACAAGAGGATCTGAAGCAAATATGCGAGTGGTGTGATAAGTGGTCCCTTAAAGTGAATAAAGTGTGGTGTCATATCATTTACTCGGAAATTAACACCTGTATTTTACAGATATAAAATCAGTGGAGAAAGTTTAAATCATGTGGAGGAGTTTAATGATCTAGGTGTAATTCTTAGTAACAGGAATGGCTTATCCTTTGAGAAACACATCGATGGTATTATAAAGAAATCTTTCAGACTCCTGGGGTTTGTTAAAAGGAATTGTAAAGATTTCGGTAATATTGCATGTGTCAAAACACTGTTTTGTTCCCTGGTGAGAACCTGTCTCGAGTATGGTTGTGAGATGTGGCTCCCGTATCAGAAAGGCCACATACACCATCTCGAGAGAGTACAGATAAGGTTCATGAAGTTGATTAGTTTTGGATTCCTGGGGATGCCACTCTCTTCAAGCAGGTGTGAAGAATTTGCAAACATTCTTGGAATGAATACGCTGGCAACGCGCCGAAAATATGGGAATGCAATGTTAGCGATTAAATGCTTGAAGAATGAAGTGGACTGTCTGGATATACTGGGTTGATCCTACTTCATGTTCCTAGCCGACGAACAAGGCAGAAATGTACATTCCACCTGTCTAAATATAGGGCGGTTGCACATGAAAATTCTTGGTTCATGCAAGCTCTTTGGACCATAAATCAGCTGGAAGGGTCATTCGACATTTTTCACTACCCTTCCACAGCAATTCGGGAAGTTCTTCTCAAGGGTGGAACGTCATAATTTTGTAAATTAAGTAAATAATCTGTAGAAAACATGTGAAGATTTATATCTGTTTGTATATATTATTTAATTTAATTATTTAATTTGAATTTTTATTTAATTATCTATTACATCATCTGTAATTGGGACATCCTATAGGTCAGGGATGGCGAACCTATGCCACGCGTGTCACTAGGTGACACGCGAACATGATTTCGGTGGCACGCCACATGAACATAATAATGTTTTAATATACGTCTTGTACTACAGACAATACATGTCTTATAGTGTTTCACGTGTAAGAAATAAATATCGAAAATCTAAATACTTGTTCCATTCAGACGTGCAATATGGCAACACTACTACACTGATAGGTCTGAAAGTCAAGTGAGATAACGGTCGTTTTCTGGTGGTTTTGTATACGGACGTTGGAAACATGTTTTCAGAGCCGAAAAAAAAAACTACAGAAACTTAACAAAGGTAGTGACCGGATTTTTCAAGGACAGTGGACAAGGGAATTCGGAATGATAGGAAGATCTATTGCCTGCGTTCAAAAACAATTGTATTCCCCACATTTAATGTAAAGTGCCATTTCGAGACTAATCATTCAAATGTTTGTTCCATGCCAAATGAAGAAAGAAGAGAGTTCGACACAAAATATCGAAATTTACACAAAACAAACTAGTTCTTTTGTACCATATTGACACCCTAGGAATAATATTAGTGCGGCTGTTGTATCTGTCTTACTTCATAGTACGGCATGCATGGGAAACCGCTTTCTGACGGTGAGTTCTTGAAATAAACTTTCACATTATTTGAGAACTTCCCTAACAAACAACAAATAATTCACAGAATTAAAGGAATGCCAGCCAGCTGAACTGCTGTCAAGGATAGAATAATAAGAATGAGTATATAAGCATCTGAGCAATTTAAAGCTAATTTGGATAACTCCCAGATGTATGCAGTATGTTTTGATGAAAGCATGGATGTGACCTTAAAAGCGAGGATAGCTGTTTTCATTCGATTTTCTTGTAGAGATGTGATGAGGGAGAAATAAGTAAAATTGTTGACATACGAACTACGACAACATGGAAAGATAATGAAGCTGAAGGAGGAAGTGAAGTCCATATTGGCATTGTGAGTATTTTTTTAATTTTTATATCTAATAATTATTTTCTTACAATTTGTTCTACGTCGCACCGACACAGATAGTTCTTATGGTGACGATAGGAGAGGAAAGGCTTACGAGTAGGAAGGAAACCGCCGTGGCCTTAATTTAGGTACAGCTCCAGCATTTGCCTGGTGTGAAAATGGGAAACCACGGAAACCATCTTCAGGGCTGCCGACACTGGGTCTCGAACCCACTATCTCCCGGATGCAAGCTCACAGCCGCGTGCCCCTAACCGCACGGCCAACTTGCCCAGTCAGTTGCATTTTAAACTTAGAACAATTCGCCCGGCAATAATATTTATTGACGAAGTATGTTACAATGGGAACTTATTATTTATATTTTTACAAATAATATTAGGTATTCTAAAACTTGCATATTTTTTTTTTGTTTGCAGTATTTGCAAAGTATGACCACGGAACATGCAATTAAATGTATTTACAAGATATATACCTAAAAGTAATTAAATCAGTAAATAAGTAAATGAATAAATAAATATTATGAAACATAATTGGAATTGGGAAAAGAAACCGCGGTTGGGGTGGTGGGGTTGTAGGTTGTAGCAATTTCTTAAAGGAAAATAACAAGTGGCACGGTCAGCAGTGGAGAATAATAAACCAGACTTAAAATGGCACACTAGTTGGAAAAGGTTCGCCATCCCTGCTATAGGTGATAAATAATTATATATTCTATTCTGTTCTTCCTTGGTATGAGAGTTCACACCTTATATTTTTTGGCAGTTCTTGGGTTGGCTAGCCTGGCAGATATGACATGTAATAGCGGACAGCTACTAGAGGTATTTGTAGTCCAGTTCATACTAGTGTGAAATATAGATGTGAGAAACAAAGCATATGTTCTGTTAGGAATTTAATACAGACTCATTACTGGGAAATTACACTCAACTAAAAACACAAATTATGGACTGATGCTAATTCTAAATAGAATAATCCAGGGTGTTCCGAACCTAGTGGTACGCATACTCCGCTGGGCCTGGCATCTGACCGACAAGACGGGTGGTTTCAAGGCCAAGCTGTACCATACCATCTGTTAGCTGCAGCTGAGTGGAATTAAATGAACATGTCAGATCTATTATAGCAGTGATGAGATACACTAGAGATTAGGAGATATTTCATGCTGAGGTGTATCTATTTTAAAAAGAAGTTTTATAAAAAGTGTTTACTGAAATTTTACCATCATTATCCAGAGGCTCCTTAGGCATAGAAATGTACTGTAATGTGGTTGTTTATGTAGTGAAGAGAAACAGACTGTTTCAGATAGGAAGAATTGGTGTCTTAAACGAGCTCTCATCGAGGTGTTAAAAAAAAAAAAAAAAATCAAACAGGGCTCTGGCAGGGTTACAGCCACAAGCATTGATGTAGACTACATACCATGTGATAGATATCGGTGAAACAAAAAAAACTGGTCAGTACGAGTTTGAAATTGTTCTTGTTGACATTTTATTTAATTCTATACAGATTTATAAATCTTCAAGATCATGATTCCACGTCATTTTCTATCACTGGTGCAGTACATATTATGCTCCACTTGTGTTTTGTTATGGATCCCGACAGTCAGCCACCTTAATTTTGAGGCACTTCCGATATACTCGGTATTGGTGATTTTGGAAGTTGTGAAATTCTGTTGTCTCAGTATTTTCTTAATTGTGTTTTCTTTCATTCTGAAGCCATTTGTTTTCTACAACATAACATTTTGCGAATGAAAGACAATCCTCGCACTCCTTTGTACCACAATTTTTCCAATGTTCACAATTTTATATTTTCCACTGAAGAATTGTTGAATTCACCGGGACGAATCAAACGACACCTCAAATAACGTGCTATCACATTGGAACATTGGAATCCAGAATTACACTAACTGTAAGTTGCGCAGCAAGGTGATTTTATTACATGAATGGCGATGCTACTGCATCACCCAATGACATCATACTGAAGTCAGATTCTTGTTGGAAGATATAGTGATCCTTTCTCTTTGCAATTAGATATTGAACACTGTCATCACACATCATCTAGAAATTGTTTTGATTTTAATCTTTCATGTTTTTGCAACTCTCACTGGCCCAAATACGGTTCCAAAACTATAAGTTATACATATTTTATGTCAAAAACTGTTAATGGCTGTTTACAGGAACAAAAGATACTAAAAATGAATAAGCTATTATGTACAATGTAATAAAATGCAAGTTTCAGTTTATGCATGAATGCTAATGCATTTATTACTACACTGAACTACATCAGTACGTATATCTTAGCAATACGAGTCCCATTGATTTCCTGACCACATATCTGTCCCGTATTTTGATTTTAAGTATCAGGTGACCCTGACAGTCAGGGCATACATTCTAATTTACTTTAAAATTTAGCCACAATAACTTTTCATTATACAGACAGTGAATTCTTATCCATGCTTGGAAAAAAAAAACACTGCCATACTGGCTCTTGAATTAGGTTATTTTAGTTGGTCTGCCCTTCCTCCAATATGCTGGTACAGGAATGGTACCATAGTAATTTAATAAACTTTAGGTATTTCGTCAGTCTCCCACTAGACTAGGGAATCTGCCACCTGGGCGACTGCCCTAAATGCAGATCAGTATTTATTGATTGAGGCGTACTGTCAAGAATATAGCAACATTTTTATCCACCAACAAGGAGGCGATTGTTTTACGGGGCAAACCACTATTCTATTGCATTCAAGCACAATGAAGTGCCAACCAGCTTTAACACAAATTCAGTGGGTATTAGAAGTATGGAGTCAGAAGACTTGAGTTTTATTTCCTTCTATACAAAAAGGTCATAGATAAAACTCTGACCCAGTATCATTATAATAAAGAACCTGTTATATTTGCTAATGGACTGGTGATGGATGAAACCTTTACTAATCCCTTAAACTATACAGGAACTTGATGGACATAACCGATCTTGGCCTCCACAAATCCCAGTAGGCATGGTATTTTTATAAATGAAACAAAATATTATTTAACACATATGGAAACACTACTTTCAAGTGCCTGCAATGATACTGTCAAACAAATATGCTTTGACCCTGAACGAATTAAGTTCGTTATCGGAGACGGTCCGGTATTTAAACGTAATTCATGCATATGAATTGACAGTGGAACCTATGAACTTGTTGCAGGATCCCATAAAACAATAACCGTCGCACAAGTGACAACTCGCATATACTGAATAGCTTTCATCAAGCAGTTCAATAAACCCCCAATAAAACTTTAGAAAGTTGTAGAAAAACGACTGAGCCCATGCTGTATCTCATATTTCATTATAAAATCCGTGTTTCACACAATATCAAATAAATACTAGAGTCACAGTACGTCCCAAGGAAAAAGTAAACAAATTCGGACTAGAATCAACAGGAATGAGTGTATGCGCACGTGCATAAATTTACGTACTGTGTAGCTCAAGACGAAGGACGTACGGGAAATACAAAAAAATATTCTCCAAATATTTCCAGCTGTTAAAAGCATGTACATAACATAACCTGTAGCTGTCAATTCCGTGCTTCAACACTTCCACTAATTACAACGATAATACACGAAAACAGGTATGCGGCATCACATGAAGTGTAAGTAATGACAAAATGAAACTCTGTTAACGAGGAATCACTCCTAATGATACCGTAAATCTGAAGAAATATCAAAATAAGGATCACCGGAAAAGAATCGACAGATTATGATGTATACAGCCACATTCCCTTCATTTAAAATCATACTATACAGCAATGACATAGCTTTTTATGGCTTGTTTACAACAGGCATTATCGCAGCAACCTACCCGTTCATTCTGCTGAGAAGGTACAAAACGCGAAATTCTTCTTGCAATTCCTCGGCTACTACCCTCACGTTGTCACAAACGACAACAAGTGGTCTGGCTGCTCTCCAATATGGCTGCCTCCCAATGAACTTCAAGATTTATAAACAGAATCAATCTGCTCAATATTTTTAACCTCAGATCATTCTAAAATAGCATATGACACTGCCTGAGAAATGTTATGCACGCTTCATGGTCTGTTAACAATTACTTTCATTTATTACTATGTCCAGACATTGATTAATGACAGAAGTTTTAGAACCTAATTTTCTCGTATTATATTGCCATCTTTGTGCAATAGGTATAACTATTTCATTTCACAAATAGTTGACAACAGCTTTCTTTCCACCGTTCTCAACGCACTCTCTTCGACAGGCGGCTCTTTCAAATACCTAATTATTTTTTGTCTACGAAGAAACTCCACTACCCCTTCTAGTGGTAAAATACAGAGCACCTACTCGAGTGCATCCCTCTAGGGCTCAGTAGTTCAGGAGGTAGAGCGCTGGCCTGAGCTCGAGTTTGCGATTTCGATCCCGGTTCAGTCCGGTAGTACTTGAAGGTGCTCAAATACGTCAGCCTCGTGTCGGTAGATTAATTGAAATCAGTAGCGGCGATTAAGGGGGGCCGAGGTCCGATGATCAAATCAAATCAAAATCTCTTTATTTGCAAATGAGGTGGCAAATAGTACACTAAAATACATTATTGTCAAGCACTAAATTTTAAATTAACAAGAGAAGATTTTTTTTTCTAGAATACAATAATATACAATTTATGCTAACAATTTTTTTCTATTAGACAAACAGATCAACCTTAATAAATTTATATTGTTTACAAAATTCTACTTATAATATCTCCTATACTTACAAACATAGTCAACTCATATACAGTATGTGGAATTAGTTCAAATAATACTATGCAACTGGTATAAGATTAAAATTTACATTGCATTTATTTTTTTATTTTTATTTTTACCCATTTTGGAACCTAGGTAGCATAACGACCTGCTGCGCCTTAACCAGAGCCCCCTTTTGCCACCACTTTTCAGAGTTCCTGAAGGGCCTTCACAGCTACTGTAGCGGTCCCAGGGCCCTCAAAGTCCCCACTGTACTTCACCCCTACAGGCAGTCCCCTACTTTGGCTGTCCAAACTCCATAGACCAGGGGATGGAATTAATTTTTTTTTAACACACATTTTTTATTTACAATAGCCTGCACTGGTCGAATGCCCTCTAACATTTCATTTATTTTCCCTGTTGCTGTTTATTCTCTTCTTGAATACCTGTACAGATTTTGTGAAAGGATCAAACACTACCCCTGGTAAACTGTTCCACTCCTTCACGCCCTTCCCAATGAATGAAAATTTACCCCAGTCGCTTCTGCTAAAATTCCTTCTAATTTTATACTTGTGGTCAGTTCTGCCAATATAATTATTTTCCAACTGAAGCCTCTCACGGATTTCTCCCCATGCTGCTTCTCCTGTATAGGCTCTATATAATCCTATAAGTCTAGTTTTCTCCCTTCTCTTACTTAAAGTTTCCCACCCAAGTTCCTCTAACATTTCTGATACCTACACTACTGTTTCTCCTGAAATCCCCTGTTACAAAGCTTGCTGCTTTCCTCTGCACACTATCTATTTCTTTTATTAGGTATTCTTGGTGAGGATCCCAAACACTGTTTGCATATTCCAATAATGGACGAACCATACTTAAGTAACTTTTTTCTTTTAATTCTTTATTGCATCCTTTAAGTAGCCTCATTATGACATGTAACGATCTGTATGCTTTCCCAACAATGTCATCAAAATGACCCTTCCAGTGCAAATTACTTTCAAATCTCACACCTAAGTATTTGCACTTGCCATCTTTTGGGATAACTACCTCATCCAAAGTATATTTAAATTCAGTTTTAAAGCTCCTGTTTGTAAATGTTGTAACAGTTGATTTGCCTCCATTAACCTTCATATTATTTTCTTCAACCCAATGTTGGATACTTTCAAGGTCCCTTTGTAATTCTGAACAATCCTCAATGTTATTTATTTCCCTATAAACAATTATATCATCTGCATACAATCTTATTTTTGATGTTATATTGTTCCCTAAAGCATTTGTGTATATTAAGAAAAGTAACGGACCGATTATACTACCCTGTGCAATTCCCTTCCAAACTTTCTCTTCCTGTGATATATTATTTCCTACTTTGACTTTCTGAACCCTTGAATTTAGAAATGTTCTTATCCAACATATAACCCTTACGTCCAATCCTATTCCCTCCAATTTCTTTAATAATATTCCATGTTACACTCTATCAAAGGCTTTGGAAAGATCTATGGCTATGCAATCTAACTGGCCTCCTGAATCCAACTGATCTGATATGTCCTGCTGAAATCCCACCAGTTGTGCCTCACAAGAAAATTTCTTTCTAAATCCATCCAGGCTCCTCATGAACCAATTTTTATCATCACATATCCCTCTGATGTACTTTGGTATTAAACTCTCCAGTATTTTACAAACTATAATGGTCAGGCTGATTGGTCTGTAGTTCTCTGGTTTCCTTTTATCACCCTTTCCTTTATAAATTGGTATTATTATAGATTCCTTCCATTCTTTTGGTATTACACTATTATTTATGACATAGTCAAAGAGAAATTTTAAATAAGGCACTATGTACCACCCCATTGTCTTTAATACCTCCCCAGTAATTTGATCACTTCCTGCTGCTTTTCCTTGCTGAAGCAGTTGGATTTCTCTGAAAATATCTTCATTTGTGAATGAGAAGCTTCTTGTTTCCCTATATGTTTCTCCCTCTCTATCTTCTGTTACTGTTTCCAACTCCTGACAATCTTCTACTGAATCTCTGAATTCCCTACTAAATAGATTTGCTTTCTCAGTATCTGTTGAATAGTGTTTACCCCCTTCTCCCACCATTGTAGGAATTTGGATTCCTTTTCCTTTTTGATTCCTGATATATGAATACATCTTTTTCCATTTCCCTTTGTGGTCATTACCCTCTTGAAGTATGCCATTCATATATTTCTCTTTTGCTTCCTTTTTCACTCTATTCAGTTCCCTCATTAGCTGTTTTCTAGTTTCTCTATTCTCCCTACCCTCTTTGATTTTCCTGTTTACTATTCTACATTTTCTTTTTAATTTCCTTATTTCCCTTGTATAATAAACAGGGTCTGAGGTCATGTTACCCTTCTTAACAGGTACAAATCTCTTCTCTCCTTCCCAAATGAATCCTTTAAATTGAGCCCAAAGTGTATCCACATTACTTCCTTCACTTATCCAACAACTGAATTGTGATTTAAGGTAAGTCCCAAATTCATCAACTTTAGTTTTTCTATATAATTTCTTGTCTTGTGTGACCCTCTTATTAAGCATTTTTGGTACAAGTCCTACATCCATTATTACAGCCTTATGGTCACCTATTCCTTCAATTACCTCAGTTTTATCAACAATTTCCCATGGTTTAACCAAGAATACATCTAGCAAGTTGTTGAGACGAGTCGGTTCTTGTACTACTTGTGTAAATCCTCCCTCCCAAATTAACTTATTTGCCAGTTTCTGTTCATGGGCTTCACTTGCAGCTCCATTCCATTCAACTTCAGGCAAGGTTAGATCTCCCCCAATTATTACCATATCATTATTATTGTTTTTATGAGTATAATCTATTATTTTCTCAAATATTTCCATGTCTCTTTCCTCTCTTCCAGGCCTATATGTTCCTATAATTCCCACCTCCTTCATATTATCACAAACTAATTTTATCCCTAATATTTCATCCCTTTCATTGGTAAACCATTCATGTGAACAATAAGTTTCCTTCACCAGAATAAACACCCCCCCACCCCCACCCTTTTTATCTCCTCGGTCTCTACGATAGACTGTATACCCTTCTGGAAATACTTCTCTATTACCCACCCCTTCTCTCAACCATGATTCTACTCCTATCACCACATCAGTCTCATAAGATTCCATCAATGTACTGAATTTTATTTGTGTATTTATTATACTCTGACAGTTTACCAAGAGCAATCTCAGACCCCCTTCCTCCCTAAAACTTGACAGTTGTAATTGGGTAATATTTGACTCATGAGTTGAGAACGTCCCTGGAACCCAGATCTTTGTACATAGATCTTGATTTAAGGATCTGTGTTTTCTGGTAAGTTTCCCTGTATATGCCAATTTAGTGGTATGGGTTTTCTTAAGTGCATATTAGTTTGCAAATCTCTGTTGATAATTGTAGCAATTTGTCTACAGAGAGTTGCTTTTCCATTACCATTCAGATGTAACCCATGCCTAGTGAACATTTGCCTGCCAAGACCTAAAGTATCTACTACATATATATTTCTAAAACTCTTACTTAATCTCTTGATTTTTATATTTACATCATGTACAGCTTTGTTCACACACGAGTCTTCTATAAGGTCATACCTGGGTGGCACATTAAGTACAATTACTTTTGAGTCAGGTAGTTTCGAAATCTTACCTCTGAGGGTCGTAATATGATCTTATATGTTAGACCCCTTTAAACAACAAACATCATCATTAGCAACTTTTTGGAGAAAATATTATATTTTTATTCCATTTTAGCCGGCTGAAATGAGCAATTATAGGAATTATTAAAAAAAAAGCAATTTGTACAAGCTCTGTTGTCTTATCAGATAATTCTTTTTCTTTATTTTCTTCAATCATTACCAAAATTATTAGCGGAAATAGGCACAAAATGTCCTTCATCACGGCAACCGATTTGTATAGCGCCACAACAAATACCAGAGACTTTGCCTGTGCTATGAGGAAGGGTACCAGGGCTATATTTTTTTGCTAAGGTCATTGACACTGACCACCTTGCCGGGTGCATTCGTCAGTCTTGCAGTCTCTTTAGTGTCTGTTAGTTTTTTAGTGTATAGTCAAATATTAAATTATTTAAATTGTATAATCACGCCGTATTTCTTTTGAATTGTAATAAATGTGTAATGTTGTTTCTTTGGTGAAAGTTTTATTGTATAGTATTGAAACAAAATCTCAAAAGGTATTATTACCGTACTTAAGTTGGTAATTAATTGATCTTTACCTCTCTGTCAAAATTCGCTGAGCATAAAAAACTTACCATTTTGTGGTCTTTTTAAAAAGTTTTGATGTATTTCACCCCCCCACTGCTATATCCCACAAACCCGGGTACTGTTTGTTGTCTGTACATTTTTTTGCCTCTGCTCTTTTAATTCCCAATCACTGCTACTGATTGGAACGTAAAAGAACTCCTGTGGGCCAAAATCCTGGGGGGGGATGCTTACAGAATGTGACAAAAGTATATGATAATTTGGGGAGGGGGGGGTTCTGTACGAAAATATGTACCGTACGTTAGTCAATTTTTTCGTTATTGCCCGATTTGCAAAATACAAATGAACTTTCTTTTTGGCACTTTCCACACACCGGTACGTTTTTATTCCATCTAAACCTAAACAAGTCTGCCTTCCTTTCCTTCTTTTGTTTTTCATGTTCCTCTCTCTTAGAAAACATTATGGCCAGTTTTGAGACAAGTCTTCCAAATGCAAATACTATTACTAATAAATTATAAAGAATAAAATGGATGAACATTTATCTTCACAATCTCCTTCATCAGGAAATTTGCACCATTTCGCATTATACATTGTCTAGTGTATAATGCCTGTATTAAACCTCACAATTTCAATAAACTTCACAATGCATATCAAAACTAGCATTAACGTAATGTGCCTAGAATTCTCTCATTCGTTATTGTTGTGAGGTTGGCACTATCTCTCAGTCCAATATACATTTTTTTCAACCAGTTTTAACTTGTGAACGTAAAATACGTATTAAATTATTCTTTCTGTCTTAATCTCACCTCTCACCAGTGTCCTGGAGCGCGTGACCTTGTGTCGGGGGATACAACTGGGAAGGAGGACCAGTAACTCACCCAGACGGTCTCACCTGCTATGATAAACAGGGACCTTGTGAGAGGATGGGAAGTTTGGAAGGGGTAGACAAGGAAGAGGGAAGGAAGCAGCCGTGGCCTTAAGTTAGGTACCATCCTGGTATTTGCCTGGAGGAGAAGCGGCAAACCACGGAAAACCACTTTGAGGATGGCCGAGGAGGGAATCAAACCCCCCTCTGCTCAGCTGACCTCTGAGGCTGAGTGGACCCTGTTCTAACCCTCATACCACTTTTCAAATTTCGTGGCAGAGCCGGGAATTGAACCCGGGCCTACGGGGTGGCAGCTAATCACACTAACCACTACCGGTACATCACAGAGACAGGCATTAAATTATTATTATTATTATTATTATTATTATTATTATTATAACAAATGGAGTATATCTATATAACATCTTCTGTAATTCTAACTCATATAAGTATTATCAAAGTAAAAGAAACTATTAAGATGTTTTAAATTATTTGTATATTCTTGCATTGTTTTAGGAGTTATGCTTGAAAGTTATCATGGATAGAAATAAACTTTACCAAGAATTTTTTGAAGTATATACATCTGCAAATCCCAATAAAAACCAGCAAATGTCTAAAATGAAGTTGCTGTGTTTTGGAATTCTGCAAAATCTGAAAGTGATTATGAAGAACATCTTAACAAGAGGATAAATTAATTGCATCTTTTATGCATGAAAAATAAACAACAATCTACGTTATTCTGGATCAAGGTAATTTAGCAACTATAAAATATTCAATTAATTTTTATTCAGAGTTGGCCTGCTGTAATTTAATTAATTGTTGTCCTAAATAAAAAATCAACAAAAATGGTCAATTGTACATTCTGTAAAATAGAATAAATTTATAACTATGAATTAATAACTTCAAATACAATTTTTATTTTTAGAATCAATATTTATTGGTACAAAAAAATTTACAATTAATTTATTACACACAGGACTAACATTATTTTATTTGACAGGCCAGTCAAGTAAACCCAAAAGACTTGAGTTCAACATCTGAAATCGCCATTACTGAGACTAATGCAACTTCGAAAGAGACAAATACTCCAACAAGGAGTTAAAAAATTTTGGACAAAGGAAAGGATAGTGAAAAAAATAACAGGACGTACAACTCCCGCCCAGGATGTGATATTTGAAACAATTTTATTGTTGGAGTGCGATATAAATCCACTGAACACCCAGAAAAATTCAAATCCCTTAATGAGTTAAACATTTGATGAATTAGAACAGAAGAATTTGATGAAGTTCATAAAAAATCTCTTGTTACTCAAAAAAGACTTGGCATGTGCAAATAAGATTAGAGCTGTCATGAAAAAAAAAAATTCCAACAATGGACTTTACTAAATGTAAACTGTCGTGAATTCTATGTGAAGAATACTGGCAATTTGTTACGAAGTTCAAAGAGCCAGACAAGTATTTTTCTCCTTCACTTCTGTGCATAGTAGAAGCACTGTATGCTGAAAACCCATTTCCTTGCAGAGTATTTTAAGAGCCTGGACTGAAGTGGGTGGAATTTTACAACATTTATAATTTTAACTGCATCATCAAGTAAAGTGTTGCTGGCCTCATTTTTGTTGCAAATGCTTGTCTATGTATAGCACAATGGCTGCTAGTGCTTTCTTGTTACAGCCCCTTTTAACTTCCCCATCATTGCTCGTGTATCGTCACAAGCAATCAACCATCAATCAATCAATCACTACTGATGTGCATTTAGGGCAGTCACCTAGGTGGCAGATTCTCTATCTGTTGTTTTCCTTGCCTTTTCTTAAATGATTGCAAAGAAATTGGAAATGTTTTGAACATCTTCCTTGATAAGTTATTCCAATCCCTAACTCCCCTTCCTATAAACAAATATTTTGCCCAATTTGTCCTCTTGAATTCCAACTTTATCTTCATATTGTGATCTTTTCTACTTTTAAAAACACCACCCAAACTTACGGTATTCATTTCTGTACCTGTAATCAAAATCCAGAGCAACGAAATAAATCACAAAGATGCTGTTACTTATTCAGGTCCCATCTACATCGAAGTCAGATCTGCAAAGCATAGTCTACATCATTGACTGCTTTTATTCACTGTGAGAGTTTTAAAAAGCTTCTTCAAATACCACAATTTCAAGAAATGGCTAAAGATTCTAAAGCCGCCATTAAACCTGTGTGTATTTTCACAGTAAACGGTGGTCTGACAAAATTCCTCATTACATTAATGTCATTTAGACATCAGAACATCATTTCGTGACAAATGAACTCAATGCTTTGTTTGTAGCTTGTAATGCACCAGGCCAAAGTGCTTTCAATAGAGTAGAAAGGTGAATGGTACCTTTGAGCAAAGAATTAAGTGGTCTTATATTGCCATATGATCATTATGAGATGCATTTGAATAATAGTGCTCAGGCTATGGACAAGTATTTGGAAGTTTGAAATTTTGCTCATGCTGGACAAACCCTTGCAGAAATTTGGTCCCAAACTGACTTTGATGGTTTGCCAATTGTATGTGATTACATTGCTTTACAAAGCAAATTTAATACATCCTCCTATTCAATACATATATTTTGTTTTGTAAAGTGAAAACCGTTAATATGGAATGATTTTAAAATCTTAATATCTTGCTTTGCTAAGTGAAAACCATTAATATGGAATTTTAATATCTTGTAATGCAATTACACTGATCCAAAATAATTCAACACTACCAAACTACAAGAAAAGGATATGTTATGGCAGAAAAATCACATTTGCAGCAGTCTGTATTTGCTTCAGATAGTCAAGTGTCAAGATGAGACTTCTTGTACTCTGTTTCACAGTTCTATAATGAAAGTTTTACCAAATCAGTTTTTATCACTGCCTATACAAATAGGTCAAACTGATGATGGGTTGTGCATTACTCATAATACAGGACATTTTGCATCATTATTTCTTCTTCAAACATTAATGCCAAGCTTCAAAGATGAACTGAAAGATGTTCAAGAACTTCCATATGATTATTCCTGTCCTTCAGCAAAAAAACAACCCTTGAAAATGTGCACGAAATGTCAATTATACTTTGCTTCCTTCATGTATTTGAAGGAGCATCAGAATATTTTTAGTCTCATAACTTTAAAATCAGACCAGTTTGAGCTGCTGCTAAAAGACAGCATGAGTTGTTGGCTATTATTTTGAATGAAGAGAATGAAGAAGATACCGAATGTTTGGAAGAAGACATGGTAGACACTTTTAGTTCCAGCTTTCGATTCCTCAACCGAACATTCCCCTCTATTTTTCTTCAGTTGAACAGCATTACATGATGCCATGGGATTTGGAGTTTGGTTGCATTGTACAAATAACATTTATTTAAGTACCAGTAGTAATACTTAATGCTGTTTATAACAACATTGAGTCTAAATACACTGATTCTAAATAAAGTTCCGTTTTATTTGAAATGCATTAAAATATTTATTGATTTTTACATTTTTCCTGCCAGGGAGGGGGGGGGGGGAGGAGGAATTTATTTTGGACGTTCACTTGGGGGGGGGGGGGAATGTTAAGAATTGTTACAATGTATTACAACGGGGGAGGAGGTTGAATTTTATGGCATTTTTGCAAACATATTTTATGGATGACCCCTTATTAATTATCACCAAATTCTCACCTCTTATCCCTCATAAATCTTGACTAAATTGAAAGATGTCTTCAAGAAAAGATAATCAGACCTTTACTATTCTCTTACAAATCTACGAAGGTCGATCAAATATAAACAGGATTTTTGTTCCTGAACATCAACAGTTGGTAGGACTGGCCCCGCGCTTCTGCTATGCTTAGGTGGGACTGTTAGGAGTGGGGAGAGCATGCTGTTAGATATTTTGTCAGTAACGCTCACGATGGTGGAGCAACAGGTGCACCCCTCCACGCAAAACGCATAATTATAAAATTTCTTGCTCGTGAAGGAGTTACAGCGGCGGAAATTTGCCAGAGATTGAATGCACAGTTCAGTGATCAAACATTGTCAAGGACGCGTGTGTGTGTCTGACATAAAATGTTTAAGGAAGGACGAGAACATGTGGAAAATCAGCAACAATAGTCGTCCTCGGACCAGCATTACAGACGAAAACATTTGTGCGGTTAAAGACATTATGCCGACAATCAACAGTATCAGAAATTGCAGACTATGAATTTCATGTTAAATCCATATTGACAGTTGAACTTCTTACAAAATTGTACAAAATTTATTTAATCCTCCTAGTCAATACTATATATTTTACGTCCAATTAAGACAAAATTTCACACATAAATAGATGTTTCATCCCGGCATTGGGTCATCCTCAGTAAGACATATAAAATGAATTTAAAACATAGGAAAACAGACAAAATGAAATGTTAGTTAAAAAGTTCTTTTAAAAACATGATGAAAGTTAAAAAACTGTGAAATGTTGATCGTTAAAACACTCTTGAGCTGGAGATCTTTTTGTTTCAATGTTATTGTTGTCCTTTGGTGCGGTTCAATTGGTATCTGTATACTGTTTGCTTAGTTGTTGTGTTCCAACATGGGCTGATATACATAAGCATTATTGAAGTTGAACCGTCTGATATTTTAGTCTGTAAAATGGATAATACGAATTGAATTAATGTTGAAAAATGGTGACTAACAGGAACAATATTTAGATTAAGTTATGAAGAACGAAAATTAACTTACGTTACGTGGCCCGCTTGCATCACCCATGTTCTCCGACTGCGGAGTCCAGCTCTCAATTGACTTGCTCCCGCAGTCAAGACGCAAGACGTGTTGCTACAAGGAAGTGGAGTGGGGAAATGGGGCGGGGCTTGCGGGAGAATGGGAGTGTGCGGAATAATGGGTGCAGTGACTGAAACCAAGTGTAATAATTGTGAGTTCTTATGTACCTGTTTTTTACTACAAATGACGTCTGGCTCCATGGCTAAATGATTAGCGTGCTGGCCTTTGGCCACAGGGGTGCCAGGTTTGATTACTGGCAGGGTCGGGAATTTTAACCACAATTGGTTAATTTCGCTGGCACGGGGGGCTGGGTGTATGCGTCGTCTTTATCATCATTTCATCCTCATCTCGACGTGCAAGTCACTTACGCGTGTCAAATCGAAATACCTGCATCTAATCAAGAAAACCACCTAATCGATACTTTATTATTGCCACAGGCAAAATTGAATATAAATTAGCACTTACAGGACATGTTTCGACCACTTAGTGGTCCTCTTCAGCTGTATAAAGAAAGAATTGAGAAGAAAAAACATTAGGACAATAAGCACAAAAAATAAAAGTTCTTAGAAGACTCCTTTGTTAAAAAATGGAGGTCATCAGAACAGGACATCTTGCCTCTTGTTCTTGTTTGGAAAAGATGTTTATTCTGCGCTGTCTAGAGGGTTTGTCTTTGAGCGTGACCTGGTGAAGTAACGATGTGACACAGTCTGACAGTTCATGCAAAGCTCTGGAGAGAAGGGAAGTAGAGTTTTGTCATCATCTAAAATATCATGTGAGGGAGGAGGGAGATTGGGCTGTGCTTCTGCGATGTCGTGTTTGATTATATCTCTTGTCCGTCTTGTCTGTTTTATGTCTACCCATTCCAAGTATTTACTAATGTTCTCATATAAGATGTTTTTTTGCTCGTTGTTTTTGTTAAGATTCTCTTCACCGTTTTTTAATTTATCAAGAATGATGTGGATGTTTTCAAGGTTGTTCATTAGATTTCCTTTATTTATCATACAGATAATTTGAAGGTCCTGTCTAATATTGGTGAATTTGTGGTTGGACTCTTTCATATGGGATCCCATGGCAGAGAATCTTTTGTATTTTTCAGCATTGACATGTTCTTGATATCTAATTAAGAAGTTCCTTCCAGATTGTCCCACGTAAGTTTTTTTTACATTGAGTAGAAGTTAGCTTATAAATACCAGATTCCTGGAATTCGTCATCTTTAAGTTTTTTAGCTTTATTGTGACTAAAGAACCTATGTTTCGTGTTGTTGTTGGTTGGATTCAGAAAAAGAAAAAGGATATGTCAAATTCACCTTTAATAACCCGAAGATTTACAAAATCACCAACTTATTCAAGAGACACAACACCAAAGTAGCCTTCTCAACCAACCATATATGGTTCTTCCGCATTTAGAGGTGGTTTTCCACCTTAAGGGCAAGATAGTGCCCCAGTCCCTGCCAGCTCATCCACCTTCATAGGAAGCCGTTGGCATAGCAGAGGGGGACTCCTTATCCTAGGAGACGCTCAGTCACCAGAGCCTTGTCAGTCGAAAGCAGGGTGCACCACGTGCAAGTAAGGTTGATATTTGAGTAGGAAAACCTACCCCTTACATCTCAAATAAATATATTCTGTGAATAAAAGAAATCAAAGGGGAAAAAAATACAGTCTAGCCTCTAGTCTACTACACAAGGATCCACTACAGCCTTTGAAAAGATTTCACAAAACGAGACATGCCATTTCTCTCACTTATGAGGTTGGATGTGTAAATTGTATATTTCAAACATGCATTTTCTCACTGAATTTAATATATAGTATATTCCCCTCTCTCTGATTTGAATTTAAAATATCATCGAACTAAAATGTTGTTTCTATGCGAATCCACTGGCTGAAATTTAAAAAAATATGCATGGAAGTACAGGGTTAATCGATACAAACATACACTATACTTTTTTCTGTTATTATTATTGTACAGAGTAACCAATCACCATACGCAAGGCCAGCCCCTGTTTTACTCAACCGAATAGTTGGACCTCAGAGCCCCCTTTATTACCATTAAGCTGCCCCCAGGAAATAATAACTGTGCATTGAAAGGTGAATTTGAAAGTAATGTCATTATATTATGATAGTGATTTAATAATTACTTATTGATGTGCATGCTGTATACCCTCATTAATACCTATAAAGGAAAGGCAGGAAAAGAGGATCTTAAACATATTTAAGACCCGTGCTGTAGGGAACTAAAATTTCACATTCCAGCTGGCACACACTATCTGGTCCTGCTATCAACTATTCTTTTAACTTTATTCCAGGTATTTCATACTCCCAGTGCCTCACTGTGGACAGATCTTTGGCACATTTGTCTCAGTATCCTTCTCTTCCCCTGCAAGTTCCAACCTGGCCTTTCTTTATGATTTTATTTTCCTTTCTCAGAGCATGCTTGATACATTTCCATTTCTGTTGTTTTATCACTATGGCCATCTTGGTTTCTTCCATTCTTAATAATGTGCAGTTTAAAAAAATTACATCTAGCTAGCAGATGTTCAAAATTCACTATAAAACACCAGTTGATAATGATCTGCTGTAGCATTTACCATGTTACACCTCTGTAAAAATGTAAAATACCTAAGAAATAATTCCTTTTATATTGTCTTTTATTATACGGCAAATTATAAGCATGTTAAATTTACAAAGCCACAATTAATTTCAGGCACATTTATATTCAATTAAAGAACAAATTGTAAATAGGTTAAGAATATTATATATAACTAGAGGGCCCATGTTGCTCCACAGCATTAGTTATAAATAGGTCAGATAACTTGTCTTGATATGCTTGTCGTAGTAATTTTGTTTTGCTTTCCTTTTTCAGTGGTTTTATGAACATTTAATAAGAAGCGTGTTATGGTATGCCACAGTTTGTAGTCAGAATTCATCCATTCTGACGTCACAATGTCGTCTGTTTGGTAAAAATCTATCCATATATTCGCTATTTTTAATCACAGTTCTATATAGAACGGTTATCTTGTGAGCTTGTAAGTTACTCTCGAAGGAACGTTTTTTGCTAGACAGAGAACATTTTAAAGATATTTGGCCTTCATTGTTTCTAGTGTAGCTTGGTTATCCTTCAAAAGGTATTCCCAGATAATGTCTAAGGTGTATCACGAGGTCTGTTTGTACGTAGACATTTTTCTCTTAGCAGCACATAAGTTATTAGGAATGCTCTGCCATCTGTTGAATATATTTGAAAGGTGGGAAAGGTTAGAGAATCAAAGAGTGTCTAGCAGGGAATAGTATTCTTCCATGATAGAGGAAGTGTATACTCTCTGGCTTGACAGGTAGTAACCAAACATGGCTGCATACAATGACATCACTTTTAATAGGATGAAAAATCATATATATCAGAATATTAATGAAAGTGTTAGTCGCTTAGCAATCTGCTAAGTACGGAATGAATTGCGGTTTAAAGTAAGCTACAATTATTGGAGTGATCATTTAATGATTTAATTTTATGATTACTCAAAGTTGGCTGAACTTAGAGACCTATCAATGTCTCATGATGATTCACCTGCAGATAATTCCAGAGAGAATAAAACAAACGTGAAGCAAAACGGTCCAGTAGAATGGACGGATGGATTTGCCAAAGCTGTTTTTAGTAAACTCTTTTAATATATAGATTATGCTTATATTAAGTAAATCAGACAGTCTATATTGTCAGGCTTCATGGCTGAATGGTTAGCATGCTGGCCTTTGGTCACAGGGGTCCCGGGTTCGATTCCTGGCAGAGTCGAGAATTTTAACCATCATTGGTTAATTTTGCTGGCACAGGGAAATTTTGGCAATATATTTGTAGAAGTAACATGATTGATTAAAGGTACAAGACTACAGGTTAATATCCTCACGAGAAAAGCCATGGCAAATGTGCCATGCTGGTCCATTAATAACCGGTGTAATCGCCTGACGGTTGAATGCAGGCATGCACAGTGGAGACATTCCTGCCAAGTTGTTCTACAATAGCGTAGAAGGAAAATTTACCTTCACATAGCCCTATTATACGGCCTCGTTCAGCCACAGTGAGCTGTTGATACTGGCCTCTTCGTTGTCGTAGAGACATTCTTGACCCACTCACAGTTACTCCATCCAATCTCACAGGCAACTAATATTCTCGCATAGTACAGCCCGTATTTAAAGCAAACCTGATGTGCAACGTCATGGGGCAGCTACTAGCACCACGCTACCGTGATTTGCAGGAAATTTTAATCAATGTCATCTTTCAGATGTATGAACACGGCTACCAACGTTCATTAATCTGACACAACCCCTTCTTGGTGTTTGGATATTTTTTTCCACCAGTGTACTTGAGAAACCCAGTTATATTGGTATGCACCCATTAAGCTGGAAATCTCTAGGAAATCTCACAGAAAATGTGATTGGAAGATTTAAGCAGTGACAATTAAGGATATTTCCAAATGAAGCATCATTTAGTCTTTATTCCAAGAATAGTTCAATAAATTTGAATATGAAGAGAGTACAGAAAATGCATGTGAACAAGGAAGTGACTATGGTATTGAACTTAAACTTTTGTTTTAAGGGCATGCTTGTTATGGGTACTGTTCTTTATATTGATTTTGGTCATGCACATTAGTTATGGACACTGTTCTTAATATTTTATTGGTGGTAATGTGTCCCAAATATGTTTAGGCACTCTTCATTATCATACCAGTCATCATACAGTATATTACTAAGCCACGACTAACTGGTTATCACTTATGAGTATAAGTTCCTTATCTCGATAAGGAAGTTACAGATTACGAGTCTGCCCTAGGAGCAGCCGATAGTCTGAACTATCATAACAGTCGACTACTTGACAAAACAAGTAGACTGAATTCTGTCACGATACCGCCACTGTGACACGGGAGCAAATTAAACTACTGCTTTATGGTCATTTCGTGTGTCTCCGAGAGCCATAGAGGGTTTTCAGTATCTTGCGATGTGTTCTTTGTTTTTGCTGTATATTTTTTAAATTAATGATGTTCTTCATTTTAAAAAAATGGGGTAAGTTTAACTACAACAGTAATCTGGAAAACAGTAGCGTATTCTCACGAATGCTACAGCAACAAAAATTGTACTTATTATTGTTAGCATTGTTCAGTGATAGAGCCTCACTGTCATCTCACCAAAGTTTCACTGCCCAGTCAGCACAAAATAATTCACACTCCTGTCCCTATAACACGAAAGCAAATGTAACTATTTAACGGTCACTTTGTATATCACCAAAAGCTATCACCTCTAAAATATTTAGGCCATTTGTATTATGTTGGTTCATATTAGAGGCATCTCTGTTTATTAGCCTCATATATGGATAAGAGCGTAAATAATCTGATACCCTGTGTAATTGTGGGCTCTGTGATAGTGTACATGAAACTAAAATTATTTAAGTCCAGTATTTGGATACGCTCCCAAGGTACAGTACTATTGTGGAATTTGCCAGGAGTAAGTGTGAAAAAACTACTCTAAGGATGGGATATGAACCTTGGATTTACAGGCAGTTCACCTTCCCATTCTCAATACAGAGTGGAGTGGGCTTCTCAGCTGCAAAGGTGTTCCCTTGAATGACTTTGTAAATTGCTCATTACACCATTTATTTTGGTCTAATGAGTGCATATACTAGTGATTTCTAATTACTGATTAATTACTCGTAATAAATTTTCTTTCTATATTAGACACCTCATTTATTTTCTATGCATACTTATTAGCCAACAACCGTAATGACAGCCAACTACATCCTCTTCACAAGGTCACAAGTACAGCAGAACTCGAAACATGTTCCCCGTATTTTTATTTAAAGTTTCTTTATGGACTCTTATTATTTTAATGCATCACTAATTAATAATGAAAAAATCTACAGCCTGTTTCCAGTCATTCGACCGGGTCAGGAATGGAATGAAGCCCCATCTAGTGGTGAGAATAGGAACTGTGCCAGCAGCCGAAGCCTGTTGCACTCCTCTGGGGCAAGGATTAATGAATGACAGGTGAAATGATAATGTAGTGTGTTGCTGGAATGAAAGATGACAGGGAAAACCGGAGTACCTGGAAAAAAACCTGTCCTGCCTCCACTTTGTCCAGCACAAATCTCACATGGAGTGACCGGGATTTGAACCATGGAACCCAGAGGTGAGAGGCTGGCATGCTGCCACCTGAGCCACGAAGGCTCTACTATTTAATAATTATATTGCTAACATCAAGAATACTGGGCGAGTTGGCCGTGCGGTTAGGGGCGCGCGGCTGTGAGCTTGCATCCGGGACATAGTGGGTTTGAACCCCACTGCCGGCAGCCCTGAAGATGGTTTTCTGTGGTTTCCCATTTTCACACCAGGCAAATGTTGGGGCTGTAGCTTAATTAAGGCCATGGCTGCTTCCTTCCTATTTCTAGGCCTTTTCTATCCCATCGTCGCCATAAGACCTATCAGTGTCGGTACGACGTAAAGCAAAAAACATCACGAACGCAACTCAACTTTAAGAACCAGTTTGATCAAGGTTTCTCATCCATGATCTTTTTGACCGAGAAACAATTTAATACTCAAGATGTGGACAATATTTTATTTGACCTCTTATTTTCAATGTACCAATGTTATCATTCTCAGTATTTTTAGTTGGTCACCATATATTTCACAATTATGTAGTTATATTTTAATGTTTTTAATCAACTGTTTTACTAAAGATGGCCCAAATATGTATAGATATTACGTGTAACAATATTATATTGAAAGGAGGATATAAAGTATTCAGCAGGTAAGGCTGTACACTAAAAAACAAATATCGCAGCCCTATTGTCTTTTTTTAATGGCTTCTCACTGCTGCCAACTTGGCTAGTTATATATTAAAATCACCAGACATAACTACACAGTTCAAAAAAATTAGGGGAACATGTTTTTTTAATGTCTGCTCTGTAAACGTTAATTTGGTAGATGGCGTTCCAATGGTCGTACAGTATATCTTGAGACATTAGCTACTCAGGATATGTCAAATCGAAGTTATACTCCATCTGCAGGCGTAGCCATGCATTAAACTGTCAGGTGACCCTTCAAAACAAAGTGAATAGCGGTGCGTCCGTGTGTCGTTGTGATGTACACAGACTACTGTGGTCATTTGAGCGCGTTGTACGTAAACCAGCACATCCCATGAGACATCTTGATGGCCGTATGGATCTTGTCGTCGTACGTGGTAATCTTACCGCTGCGGGGTACATCGAGCAGATACTGCTAAAGCATGTAGTGGCTGCTGCATATGGTGTTGGCCCCGAATTCGTATTCAGCCGCAAGGGCCGTCACTTTGATCCAGGAAGGAAGGACTTTTCGTCGTGTTGCTGTGGAACTCAATGTCTCGCCGGTAGTTATTCAACGTTTGTGGAATCGCTACAGTGAGACAGGCCAGTTCACAAGTAAAGTTGGACAAGGTCATGGACGCATGACAACCCCACAGAATGACCGATATCTGACCATCTGTGCATTGCGGCATTGTTCAGCAACTGCCAGAGAACTGCAACAAGACCTCAGGAGCGTCACTGAAGTCACGGTGACTGACAAGAGTGTAAGGAACAGGTTAAGAGAAGGGTCCTTACGACCCAGACGTCCTGTTCGAGTGCCCCGTTTAACGCAGCAACATCGCGCAGCTTGCCTTCTGTTTGCCCGTATCGACGTCAACTGACAACTTCGCCAATGAGACCTGTGTTGTTCACAGACGAGTCCAGATTCTCCTGACACAGCGTGATGGACGTCCACGTGTAGGAAGACGCCGTCGTGAGCAGTACATGCCAAATGTTGTCAAAGAAGGCGACCGATTCGGACAAGGTTCTGTGATGGTGTGGGGTGGCATCAGTATTGATAGCCGTATGGATCTTGTTGTCGTCCGTGGTAATTTTACCGCTGTGGGGTACATCGAGCAGATACTGCTAAAGCATGTAGTGGCTGCTGCATACGGTGTTGGCCTTGAATTCGTATTCGTGCACGACAATGCCAGGGCTCATGTAGCGTGCATCACCAGAGCTATCTTGTGAGAACTGGACATTCAAGAGATGGAATGGCTAGCAGTGAGTCCCGATCTTAATCCCATTGAGCATGTGTGAGATAGGCTTGACCGAAGTGTTCATGGGTGTCCTGTTCCACCACAGACTCTCCAAGACCTCGAACAGGCTCTCATTGAAGAACGGGACCTGATACCGTAACGTAAACTCCGTCAACTTATACGGAGCATGCGACGTAGGTGCCAAGCTGTGATAAATGCTCGTGGAGGTCATACACCATACTGAAGTTCTCCAACTGTGATAATAATCCATCCTGGAGGACTATTATCACTTTGCTTTTGGCCCTATTTGGACATTTCTGTTTGTGTTCTGAAGATGAAGGCGAGAATCCATCAATGTTCTTTTGTATACTTCAATGGTAAAGAATAAAGGTTTACTTGGTAATATACCTGGATGTGAGGTATTGTTTTGTGGAGCATGGCATATGTTCAAAAACATGTGCCCCTAATTTTTTTTGAAGTGTGTATAACAAACTAACTGCAATGTAAGCATCAATAATGGAAATTCCCTTAAGCAAGTATATGATGAAAGCTAAGATTACATAAATCAAGATATTCATAATTAAGTCAATTTTCATGCTCAATGAGAAATTAAGGAAATAAATGCACACTCTCAATTTTATGTTACATATTTATACCTTTGTTATACTGGTACTTATTACTATACTGTATTCTTGAAAAGAGGGATACATCTTGAACGATGCAATTTATTTAATAAAACTTGGTAATGTGATTTTCAAAAGTTCCAGAAATTATTTCAAGTCTTCTTTTTATTTTGCGTGAATGTTTCCTTTTCTCTTCAATAAGCAATAAAGGAGAGAGATTTTTGAGCATATTTTCAGCTTGCCGGCTGGTTATATCTTCAAGCTTATATGTGCACTAATGAGCTAAGCTACATAAACAAAAATTAGGTCAGCTTTCAAGCTCACTGAGGAATTAAGAATAATAATGTTATTGGTTTAACAGCCTACTAAATACTTCTAGGTTTCTACAGCCATGGAGGTGCCAGAATTTTGTCCTGCTAGAGTTCTTTTACGTATTGGTAAATCTACAAACATGAAGCTGGTGTATTTGAGCACCTTCAAAAACTGCTGGACTGCGCTAGGATCAAACTCGCCAACCTGAGTTCAGAGCACTCTACCATCTGAGCTAGTCATACACTCTCTCTTTCACACGCTTAAATTAATTTTAAACATATTTTGCCTTCATTTTGATGTATGCATTAATGTAACCATATTCATAAAATGAGAGAGAGATCTAAACTGTATGATTTATTGTAATTTTCAGAACTAACTCAACACTATCAAATTTTTGTCATTTTTCAAGATTCAAGACTTACCTTTTGCTTGGATGTTGATTCTTCTTCTTTCTCCAATAAGCAGTAAGGGACAGGAATTTTAAAACATATTTTCAGTTTTCAGCTTGGCGTATCTCAAGCTTACCACATCAGGGAAAACCAGGAAATGTACAGGGGCACCAATAAGTCAAACAACATAAATAGATTTTTATAATATATATATATATATATATATATTTTTTTTTTTTGCTACTGGCTTGTGGCACCAACTGAAGACATGTCGTATGGCAACAAATGGGATAGGAAACACTAGTAACGGAATGGAAGAAGAAGGCAATAGTTGCCTTAATAAAGGGACATTCAGAGCATTAGCCTGGAGTGAAAATGAAGAAAACAAGAAAAAACAACTTGGGATCTGCCAACTGTAGGGTTCGAATCCGCTATCTCTCGACAGCAAGTTCACAGCGATGTGACTGAACTGCACAGCCACTTCACTCAGGTTCTTGTGATCTGTAATACGACATGGACTTACTGTCCCAAATGAGACACAGATTGGACTTCAGTCAGAGGGCAAACCGCTTACCTGTATATGGACCTTCAGTTCTTCAATTATACATACATATACATAAGAACATTATCTAATAAAAGATACTTCCCTAGCCCCTTGTCTGATTGGTGCGGATATAAAAAAATCTATTTTGAAAGAAATACTGTAGGCTATACTTACATTACAAAGAAGGCACTCTGTCATAGCAATAACAATATGCAAAAGGAAATAAATGAATACTACATTAAATACTAGTTTATTTACATTTTAAGGAATATCTACTACATGTTTCAGTTTCAGTTGGACCATCATCAGCTGGTTAACAAATAAATTAACAAGAGATATTCTAAAACATTACTAGAAAACTATGATACATAAAAGAGTTGGTGTGTTGTGAAAAATAAATTTTTTACCTCGATGATTTTAAAAAGTCCATTTGTCAGGCTTAATGTATACTGCATTGTTACCAAATATTATTATTACAAATTGTAGCGCGATGATTTTAAAATCCACTTATTGTGAGTCTTAACCCACTGAGCCCTGCATATGTTTTGGTTTGAAACTGCATTGGTCTGGGATTATTTTAAAGGAAATGCAATGATGCTTCACACGATGAGAAATTTCTTATATACGAGAGCATTAAAGCATGAATGCAACACATTATGAAGTAATCAAAGCTACATAACACATGTCATTCCCCTCAGCAGTTCTAAACTGACTGATAAAATTAATTTGTTGATTGGTAAGCCTCAAAACACTGTTCCAAATCCAGTGAAATCTGACATTTTTTGATGATGATGATGATGATGATGATGTTTGTTGTTTAAAGGGGCCTAACACCTAAGTCATCGGCCCCAAATGGTACAAAATGAGATGAAACATACTGACAATTTAAAAGTCCAAAATCATCCGATGATCAGAATTCAAAACGTGATGATTAAGAATGATTGGGTGAATATGAATTTAAAACAATCAGTGGATCTGACCCAAGATGCCCCACATTCCCCGAAACTATCATAAAACAATAGTATTACTAACCAAGGGACGGCTTCTAAAGCACAATCCTGAATCGATGATGCTTGTTGCCTAAAGGGGTTCAAAATCCACGTCACTGGCCCCTCACAATGGTACTTATTGCTAGTAAAGTAGAACCATGGTATTTGCCATGTTGCTGTACTAATCAAAAGTAGCGTGGACTTGCAGTATTCCACACATCATGGTACTACTCACAGGTAATGTGATACATGCATGTAACGCAGACCTAGGGTTTTTCTCGCATTGCAGCGCCACTTACAGGCAACGCAAACCTATGGTGTTCCTCACATAGGTGTACTAATCACAGGGACTCGTACTATCCCTTGGTGTTCCTCACATAGTGGGTACTAATCATAGGCAACATAGACTGACTGTGTCGCTCATGTAGTGGTACTAATCGCAGGCAACGCCCAGACCCGTGGTGTTTCTCACATAATGGTACTAATTACAGGCAATGTAAGCCCATGGTGTTCTGCATGTAGTGGTATTTATCACGGATACTGTAAATCCCACCCTGATTAACACTGTTGCTACTAATCACAAACCTATTGTGTACTTAACATAATGGTACTCATCATCATCATCATCATCATCATCATCATCATCATCATCATCAATGTCCCACTCCAGTTGCCCGAGTGTGGTTATAATGGTACTGCTCGCAAGTAAAGGCAACCCATGGTGTTCCCCGCATGATGGTACTAATTACAAGTAGTCTCATGGTTCTAATTCGATCATTCCTTGGTCACCTCTTACAACAGGCAGGGGATACGGTGGATGTATTCCTCGTCTGCGTCCTCCACCCACAGGGGGTCTGGCATTTTTTGAACCACCACCTCACTTCAGCTCTCTTCTTGTGTTTTGTCTAAACTTTACAGGCTCTGGAGGGGAACTACTCATACTACTACTAATATCAATGGAAGAATTATATTTCCAATTATCATAACTTTCTAAAGGGATTTTATATCGGCAACTATCAGTCGTTTACCCGCAGCCATGTTGTTTACAAATGAAGCTCAAAGTCGAAAGATAGCCCAACTCAATGTAATATTACCAAGCATGCTATCGATATATGTTAGCAAAGAACATATAAAATTGAAGGCAAAGAGTCTCTGCACAAATTACAAATGCAACTTACTCTGCCTTCTGTTGAGGGAAAGTTGAATTATGTAGTAAATTGAGACAACAGAACAATTACATGGCTGGCTCGACATTTGCTCCCAGTGAAGACACAACATGTGGATTTTAGCATCATCGTGCTACAATTTGTAATAACAATATTTTGCAATAATGCAGTGTATGTTAAGCATGAAGATTCCCAAGTGGACATTTTAAAATCGCCGTAAAATATTTGAATGAACTTCTATTTTTCACAACACACCATCTCTTTTATAAATCACATTTTTCTAGTAATGGTTTTAGAATGTATCTTGTTAATCTATTTGTTAGCCAGCTGATGATGGTCTGATGGCAACCGGAACATATTCTATTAGGAGTATATTTTTAATTAGGTTTATTGTGTGCAATTCACTTTTAAACATGATAAAACAAGCTACTATCCCTCATAAAATGGATGACAAGGTCTACCGACTGCTTGTCATCTCATAGAATGAGGAAGATCGTACTCAAAAGTTTTAGGCCACAG
Source organism: Anabrus simplex (assembly GCF_040414725.1). NCBI lineage: Eukaryota > Metazoa > Arthropoda > Insecta > Orthoptera > Tettigoniidae > Anabrus > Anabrus simplex. The sequence continues at coordinate 1,142,213,465 of NC_090265.1, forward strand.
CACAGATCGGCCAAGTCTGTGTACTCCGTTAGGATGTGTACTACGGTCAGATGATTGCTGCTAGTAAACACCAGGTGTGTGTGTGCCTTCAACCTTCAGCAAGTAGGAGTGGGTTACTATACCATGGCCGATCCAAAGACGACATAATACCACTGCTCCTCTCAAAGAAACTTGAAAGGATGTCCTCCATTCCTTCATAGTTCCTTTAATCGTTCTCAGTTTATTTGAAAGAGGGTTCAACTCACAATGGGACATTAACGAATGTGTCAGCTGAGAACAAATATCACTGGCTGAAAACTCTTAAGGCAACAGGGACAATGTGACCACCTCCAAGGCAGCCCTATCAAATAACTAGATTCCTGCCACATCCGTGTGGCTTGGAAGCCACAGAAACGTAATTCTGGTTTTAACCTTCCACAATCCACCACCAGGTACTTTATTATTATTATTATTATTATTATTATTATTATTATTATTATTATTATTATTATTATTATCATCAATTTACCATAAATCATATGGACTTTAGTGAAAAAGGGCCAATCCCATGTACATTAGCTGCTTCACAGACCCACTAAGGTAATATTTACATTATGACATAATTCACACATTTACACTTGTACAGTCATTCTTTCGCTCAATAACACATTCACTTTCACACAGAGATTCACCATATCATTTTTTACATGTTTCTTGAACTGCATTAGAAGCAAGGCTTTTATTTTAGGCAGTACAGGCAAATGAGAGGGACAAGATTAATGTCTCTGCAAACAAAGTAAATGGAGCCGACGAGGGATTTTTGAAGGAAGAACAAGTCAGTTCTTTAGACAATTGAGGAGAGGTTAGCCGAGTGAAGCGATAAGTTATTAGCATCTCCGCAAAACAGTGTACTCTCTAAAGCTTATCGAGATTTGTGACTGTGGTGAGACTCCAGGCAGGAAAACCATAAATTAATATGGGCCTCACCATACCAAGATAGGCTGTTTATAGGACCCTGATTTGAAGCCTGTTAGGTTCCTGTTAAGAAATCCCATAATTTTCAGCTCTTTTTGTCTTGCCTCCTCCGTCTACAGGTTCCATTTCAAATCACTAGAAACAATGATTACTAAAAATGTAATATTTGAACACTGCAATATTACATTCTTATTTCATTCCTAGTGTTCTCTAGGCAGTTTCATAATCTACTAAATATTTATGTTTAGCCCATTCACAGGATACCATACAGATAAATTTTGTAAGTCTGATTGTGAGTTTGAGAGGTTGTGACCGGGCCGCTCCGCATACTACACACACTGAGTTCGACCGTCCAGGAAGGATCTCACCCACGTCAATAATCTGCCTCATATACCACGCTGGGTAGCTTTAACAGCATTCGTTCAAGCGGTTCTTGGTCAAAGTCTTTGCTCCAGTCAAGTGACAAGCAGTCCACCTGGTTGATCCAAGTAACACTGTCATTCATCAACAACTTTTGTTAAGAAAGTTGCGCAAGAACTTCTCGGGAACATATGCCGAGTAGAACCAAGCAGATCTCCCTCTCGTAAGAATTCCAACATGTTCCTTGCTACTATTCGCTCCATACACTTACAAATGAGATATTTTATTGCCAACAGCCTTTAATTATCAATGTTATCTCTTCCTCCACTTCTGAAAATTGGTACTACGTTTGCACACTTACATTCAGTGTGTACACAGCTTCTGTTTATTGATAAGTTGAACAGGGTGCACAAGAAGGGTATTAATGATTCTGTGCACTACACTAAAATAATTGCAGGTATGTTGTCCGGGCCGGAAGCAGCTAGTGGTTGAGTCTTTCGAAGGCTATTAATGACCTCGATCTCTGTGAAGTAAAGGTTGGAGAAGAACAGGGGTAATGGCTGTGTTGTGTTTGGGTGCATATTTGTATTTTTCCCTGCATCCTTATTGTTCCCTTTAAATTTCTCATCGAGTGCTGTGGCAATGGCCTCAGGAGAGGTAACCGTTGTCCAGTTAGAATAGAATGCACTTGGTGCTGAGTTGGCATGTTTTCTATTCAGGAATTTTCATATTTGTTGTTGTTGTTATATATTTGTTAATGTGGTTTATATATACTGCATGGACGAGTTTCTTGGTTGTATTCTTCACGCATTTAAATTTGTCCCACATAAGATCGTTTGCATCCTGTTTCCATTTCCTATAAAGCGTGTTCATTTTGCATCCTTGATCAGCTGCATCAGAGGATGACATGGGAAACGTATCAAGAGACTGTAACGACCTCAAGGATTCACAACACAGGAGAAAGTGCTGATGTTCACTGGACAATGCATAACGCAGAGCTTCAAGGATAGCACAGAGCTCTGTTGTGTACATGCTACAGGTTTCAGATAGAGGAAAAAGAAACCTCTTATTATTGACAATGAACGCACGGCCTGATTTCGGTTCCGCCCTTGAACAATCCTTTAGTAACTACTACCAGCTAACAGCAGATACGAAAAACCTCCGATAAATGGAGGGGTCCGTGTTTACTTTTTAGTCAATGTGCCAATCCTGGATGATTTCAGGTTGTTGTATTAACCACAGTTAGTGAGACGGGGAGTAACCACTAAAGGTACAGGAAACAATCTGTAATTGCTATTCAAGCCTAAAACAACCGGCTGCATTGCTCGTGGATAACCAGCATACAGCTGACTGTTTTCATTGTGGAATACACAAGGATAGCTTGGGTGAAGTGGCATCTGCCACAAATTCACAGCAGAGGACAACAGCATTTGTTGGCAGCTCAGGTATAAAGGCAGAACACCAAATTCAACAAACAGGCTAGCAATGGGGCTTGTACAGAAAGCTCCCGTTTCCAACTGAACTCCACTGTATTGGATGCTATTCACTTTCAAGAGGATGCTTTGCTTTGCAGATCCACATGCTACACTGCTGTAACCTAATCTGGATAAAATATGTGCCCTATAGAATAGCAGGAACACCGTGCGGTCTGTCCTCCACATAGTGCTGTTAAAGAACTTTAAAAACCAAAGCATGTGTGGCTCCGACGATAATTTACCATTGAAAGGGAACCCTAGAAATCAGTATGTGTCAACTAGAGGAAGAGTGACCCCCCTCCCCAAGTAAAGCTCAGGATGGGGGTGAAGAATGTGCTTCCAGCAGAAAGAAACAACAGAGGTGTTTGCAGTTGAAAACCAAAAGCCATGTTCTAAGGTCCACTGTTTCACTTTCCTAATAGCTTGCTGTAATTGTCGCTCTGTGACTGCCATACTTTGTGAGCTATAATGCAGAGCAAAATCATCTACATATAGCGACGGCATTACCGCTGAACCAGCAGCAGCGACAATACAGTTTATGGCAACTGCAAACAGAGCAACAATGAGAACCGATCCCTGTGGGACTCCATTTTCCTGAACATAATTTTGCGAATATGCCCTCCCTACTCAGACATGGAATAGATGGAGGGACAAAAAATGTGCAATAAAACCAGCAAGTTACCTTGGAATTTCCATTGCTGTAGGACTGAAAGGATGCCATATCACCATGTGGTGTCATACAATCAAAGAAAACAGCCACCACATGTTGTTTTTCAGATAAATGCATTCTAGACAGAACTCTCCAGGTATACCACGTGGTCAGTGGTGGAGTGGGCAGCTCGAAAACCACATTGGTCTAGGACAACAGTTCTAAGAAGCTGTTCTCACTGAGGTGTTTCAACATCTAGTTACAGACATTGTCTGGTCTGGGAGCTATGTCCTTGCAAAGCACCAAGGCGCTGCGGAATTCCAACTCCGTAAAGGTCACGTTATAGTCCTCTGGGGCCTGAATGGCAAAACTAAGATGATGACGTTCTGCCTCCTGCTTCAGAGCCAGGAAATCAGGATGGTAATTCCCAGAACCAGACACATTTGCAAAATGACTTGCTAGATGGTTAGCAATTGTGGGTGGATCAGTGACGATACTGCCTGCAATGGAAATTCCCGGTACTGAGGATAGTCCTTGTACTCACAAAATATGTTTAAGTTTAGTCCACACTTGAGATGACGGTACACGTGACGTTATGTGGACAACACATACCTGTCCCATGAAGACTTCTTACTATGTTGAATAAGATCTCTCGCCTTAGCGCTAAGTTTTTTAAACGTTATCAAATTGACCACCGTAGGCTGCCTACGGCAGTGTTTATGAGCGTGATGTTCTTTTATAACTGCTGCAATTTCTTTGTTCCACCAAGGAATGAGTTTTCATCGAGGAGTCCCAGAAAAAGAAGAAATGGATTCCTCAGCAGCAGCAGCAGCAGCAGCAGCAAGAATAACCTGTATGATATAGGTTATAATGTCATACAGGCTCCAGCTATTCGCATCGTTAAAGACAGCAAGTGATGTGAACTATGGCCAATTAGCACATTTAAGAATACATCGGAGAGGAGCCTTGATGGATTTCTATTTCAACAAAGAATAATGAGGAAATGGTCTCTGTCACAGAGAGCATCGTGTACATTTCACCAAAGTAGGGGAACGAGCACATGGCTGCAAAGAGTAACAGCAATGCAGGAGAAGGTACCGTGTGCTAGGCTGAAATGTGTTGATTCCCCTGTATTCAAAATGCATAAATCCAGCTCTGCTATCAACTTCTCTAACTACCTTCCTCTTGGGCAAGGTATTTCGGAGCCCCATAATGGGTGATGGGCATTCAAATCAACAATTAAGAGGGGGTGGGAGCTGATCTATAAGGTCAATTATATCATCGATTGATATCAATAGCCTGTCCTGGTGGGATATATACATTACAAACTGTAGTTATGACAGCCAACGAAACACTGCTACTGCCTTCAGCTCGGTTCTTAATGGAACCTGTTTGCTGTCAGAATGAGTGAAAGTACCAATGTTACCACAAGCCTGGTTGACATAATACCGTTCCATCGGGTATAGTCCAAAATTTCTCAGGACCATATGATGACCTGGTCTGAGATTAGTTCCTTGAATACAGACTATACTAGCTGCTGACTGACTGATTAGCTGGTGCAGCTCTGTAGGATGCCTGTCATAACCATTGCAATTCCATTGTAACAATGCCGAAATGTGGACTTTACGACGATGTTAGGTTCTTAAGTGATGACACGCTAATTAATCCACACTCACATTTCCATCTGAAGTTGGAGGTAGATGTACGCCTTGAGCTTTTTGGGTGTGAGGTTTCCTCCTATGAGGGAAGCGCGAAAGTTTTCCAGCAAGTCGATCTGCTGGCGCTGAAAAAGACCCTCCGGATGGAGGGTATATTTCCCTATTCACAGGAGGGGTGGGGGAGCACCTGATAAGGGCATCCTTTTCCTGCTTTCTTTTCTTGTTCATACAGGCTAGGAAATGTATCCCCAGCCCCTGTCGACAATGTCGCCTCCGCCGGCTTGGGCATGGCTTTCATCAGGCTCTGGGGGAGGGAGAATTGGCCTTCCCCCACTGCTGATCGGCACAGACTTTTGTGTGGTCGAAGACTGGGTAGACCCCACCTTCGAGCTGTTACTCTTTATGGCGTTGCTCACAGAGCAACTGCCACATTGAGCGCAGCTAACTTCGCAGGTGTTGGCGAAACAAATTATGAATCTGGTAGACTCTGTGCTATGATGCTAGGGTCTAGTGTTTTTGAAGGAGCTTTCACGGAATTAAACTTACGGCATGCTTCCTGGTAGGAGAGATAATTAAGGGTCTTGATCTCCTGCATCTTATTCTTACTGAGATTGAATGGGCTGTTTCTATCTTGAGGAGAATGAAGACCAGGGCAGTTAGTGCACTTGTTCGGGGTGTGAACGCTTCTAAGCCATGAGCTTCTCGTCCACATGTACCACACACAGATGGATTCGAACAAAATACCATGTGTCTGAATCTTTGGCATTGATAGCACCGCTTGGAAGGTGGGATATACGGCCTCACATTGCAACGATTGGTTGTAAGCTTGACTTTCTCTGGCAACACCGACAATTTGAAGGAGACAACGAATGCACCCTTGGCAATGTCATCACCATTGACTTTGCACGTAATGAGATGGATGTGTGTCATGGCATGGTGCTTCATGTCTTCCCTCAAATCGTCATCAGTGTTCAAGATGAGATCATGGTGGAAGATGACTCCACGAACCAGATTCAAGGATTTGTGCTCTTCCACTTTGACGGACATTTTGCCAAAGAGGTTGCACTTGAGCGACTGATCAGCCTGAACTGCAGTGCGTGTCTTCAATAAGAAGCTACCTTTAAGGATTTTCTTTAAGTCTTCAAGTTCACTGTAATCACCTTCAATGTCTCTACTGAACAAGACAGACCAGCTTAAAATCTTGCCCATCGGTTCTGGTAGCAACCAGGAACCTAAGGAAGCTGGATCCCATGCTTTTACACTGCACTTGTTTCCAGGGGGTTGACCCTCTGAGAGAAAAGACTTGCGTGGAGGACCACCCTGGGCAGACTTAAGATGTTAGTTTCTAGCCATGCCCGAAAACCTCCTCCCCGAATGCCACCCACTCTGATCAGGGACCTCTGTAGCCGAACCAAGCAGCTAAGACACTACCCACCTGGTCGCATCAGGTATTTCCCGGGGTCTGATGTTGGATGATGCCTAATATGGGGTGACAGACTTTGAGCACTAGGACTCCCTTCCTCAAATACCCCACAATAGCATGTACCCCATAAAGTATACAGAGTGATAAGTACAGATTTAAAAAAAATATATATATATTCTTCTGGCATTTGGCTGTGTAGGGACTTGCACTGTCAGGCGGATACTACTGCTCAGTATATGGCGCTCACACCCAACTGGACTGAGGATACCGTCTGGGCTTTCAAGTGTAATTGCACACGTAAGAGGCCCCTCCCCAAGCAGCACATGAATCAAATTTTGATTCGATCTACAACTAACCCTCAAGAAAAAATAAAGAGGGGACCAATGGCCACATGACCCTATTAGCTGCTTTACACAACAGGCAGGGATTACCTGTGGATGCATTCAGCACATCCCATCCACAGGGGTAAAATGCAGGGTACCAAAGCCACAATCCATTTCTTCGTCTAGGTCGCCTCTTATGATAAGCAGGGGATATACCATGGGTGTATTCTTTGTCTGCGTCCTGCACCTACAAGGGGTGCAAAATTATTGGTGAAACATTAATTAAAGGAACTGATGCAAAAAAATGTAACACCAGTATCTTCCACAGAATGTGAAAGTGTTTTTAGTGTCATTAACAACACTCTTACTAAGCTACGGAATCGGATGCAAACAAATCCCTAGCATCTTTGAGATTTGTGAACATTAATGGACCATGTCTAAAATATTTTCCTGCTAAACAATTTGCAGCATAGTGGATAACAGGTGGACATCATTCTGCAAAAGACATTCCTCACACAAAAGTGTCTACCAGCATTCCATTACATCAAAGCAAACTGTTCCTGTAAATTCGGTCAATGCATTCTTCTTTTTCTTCTTTATAATATTTAAATGTAACTTGAAAGCTCTTCAGTCCGTCAAACACACAGGTTAAACAGAAATATTATATTACAACATACCTGTAAAAAAACACACATTATTAAGTATGTATTTTTATCGTTTGTTCCAGATTGATTCTTTTTTTCCAGATCACTTTAAATACATCAATATAAATTCAAATACACATTCTGTATGAACAATGAAACACAATACTATGTTCCAATATTATTTTACTGTAGAACAGAACTTGCATGTTTTACATCTAAATACCTACAATTTTTAGGTAAATACCTTTTATCATTTTAGATAGAGCATTTTAATTACATTTAACTAAGCCAACACTGGAAAGTATGGCTTCCTTCTCAACAAATTATGATACTTATATCCAACCAAAATGTTTTCTTTTCAGCTGTCTGGTATTACTACATTTATTCTTATATGAGGTTAAATATAATTATTATGTTAGTACATTGGACCCACATTTCGCTTTCCCGCTCCATCCCCGTCAAAACCTGTTCATTAGGATATAGAGAGAAAACACAAAACAAGAGAGAAAAAAATAATCTGAACAATTCCACTTTGAAACTAAGGAATCTGGACTGCTTCTATCATAATTTAGCGTTCATTCCTTTTTTACTAATCTCTTTATTCCAAATAACTTTAAGTAGGAGTACATCAATATTGTAAATTCAAATATACATTCTGTACGAACAATGAAACACAATACTATGTTCCAAAATTATTTTACTGTAGAACAGAACTTACATGTTTTACATTTAAATACAATTTTTAGGTAAATACCTTGTATCATTTGAGATAGAAAGCCACAATTAAAACAAAAGCCAGATGCTAAATACAGCAGTAAGATAAAAATGACTAGTAACATAATCTGACAAAATCAGTCCCTTATCAACTTTGGAGTATTAAAAAATCTTTCTGTACCCTAATTTTTACAAATTTACAACCAACTCTTAAATATAAACAGCATAGGAAATTTTAACTTCACCCTGTGAAGGTATACTTTTATAACAGGCAAAGTCCCATCAGTGAGTATGAGAAAGTGTTCATCGGCCCCTTAAAGTGGTGAAGGCTAAATGGCTCATACTTTTATAACCTCTTCACCAGTACTCCAAGCAGCTGTTAAGGATCCAATCAGCCTTTGGGCTGAGGGCTTAACATACATACTACCCCATGTACATAAGTTATATGAGTATTCACTGGTGCTTAATACTTAACAGTGTAATGTCCATAAAAGGAGGTGGTGATACTTGCTCCATGAGGCTGAATATCAGCCTAAAGATAATTCACCAATAAACTCATCATATATCTTATATTTGTGGAACAGATTATGTATGAATTGTACAATATACAATGGTCAATACTGCACCAGAAATGCTGGTCCAAAACAGAGTTCCCAATGTTTAAAGTCAATTTCCGCGCCATGTGCTAATACCCAGAAGGCTACAAGCACGTCAGCTGCGAGCAATGTGAAGCATGAGATGTCACGTACTGCATCTCGGTCAAGGCTAAATTACGTCAGCTGGGAGAACATTCTAAATGTTTTATCATTAATAACTCTTGTTTGGACTAGAGTAAGATTAAATGAACAATGTCATCGTGTTGACCAATTTTTTGCCATCATCGTCCTTTAGTTAGAAGGAAATCCAACAGAGATTAAGGGAGATATTTAATAAAATAGAATAGCCTCAAATCTCCAGAATCTTGTATAAAAGGGGAGGATATTTGGATGTCAAGTCAGTAAACTATGTGCCACAGTTGAGACTGGACAGTCGACTGATAGTTATACACCGCCGTGATGTGATATAAGAGTTTGATTCTCGTCGAGTGTTTGAAAGTCTGCATGACAAGAACTTTAACTTTACGATGCTTCGTATCGGACTTAGAAATTTCAACATCGCTCGCGTGTGATAAGAAGTTCCACTGTGAATTAAGACACATTAATTTTACATGTATTCCAAGTGATTAACTATTTAGTGACCAGCTCAAGCATTATGAGAACTTGTATTTTTTTCTCTCATGAGTGCAATGTTTTTCCAAGTGATTAAATATAACTCAGTGTACAAATCCAAAGGTGATAGGAAATTTTCCGACAGTAAATTTCAAACTGTTCGTCTATTTCTTTTCCAAGTGAGTAACATATTTAACTGAGTAAAACAATACGATCAAACTTAGAATTTCTCAAGTGACTAGCATTTTAAGTAGGACTTTGTCACGACTTGTGATTCCTTAAACCTGTGTTTTATGTACAAAAGACATTTCTTGCATTCTTAAGATAGAACTTGTAGATCAAACCAAGGACTGTTCTCGAACAGACTATGCTCAAGATTACAACATTTCTGTTTATAATCAAGTGAAGTGAACGGGACAAAATTCATGACTTGTGTTTTACGCACGAAAGACATTTCTCGCGTTCTTGTACCTGTAAATAGATCAAACCAAGGACTGTTCTCGAACAGACTATGCTTGCATTACAATATTTCTGTTTATAATCAAGTGAAGTGAACGGGACTAAATTCACAAGATGAAAGCTTTATTTAAAATTTATTACAGTGATTAATTCCAATTAAAAACTGTGTAAACTTACAAGTAATCATGAGTGGAATACTTTTTCACATTATTCTTCAGTCGATTTTGAAAACTCTTGACAGTGAAAAGTGACATACTTTCTTTTCTTTCCTAAGTTGCTGATTGCATCACAAGTTCAATTCTATTTTGCATTACGAGTTTGATCCCATTACACTCTCGATTCGACCTGACATTTTAAACTATGAAATGCATTTGTGTGTTCAACTTTAACATTTACTCTAAATGTTTTCAAGTGCAATCAGATTTCAGTGACATTCTGTCATAACTAGTGATTTATTTTGAAATAATTACTACTCATAACTTTGTCTGTGCAGAAGTCAAACGAGTACATTTCGGGCACAAGTGCATTGCCATGTTCTATTTCCACGTCTTCTAGATCTTCTAGAATTTTGAGAACTTCCAGACCTCCATCGGAAGGCGATGCAGGGGTGGACGAGCAATAGCAGAACCGCAGTGTACAGTATCAGCCCAGACCAAAGAGGACACTCACAAAAGCTTCTGTACCGAGGCGATGTGTTAAGGTTTGAGGCTATGGGCTTCCCCCGTAAGTTACTGTTGTTTAACTGGTCCAACTAAAACACTGCCGGCAATGATTTTATCACGCTGATTTAGAAGGTATTTAATAAATGAGTAGGGATCTCCCCCAGATATCCGGTGATATGAGACTGTAGCTAGTCTAGGGATTTTCAGAAATCCACAGTACCTCTCGGTCGGGAGTCGGCCAGTTCGATCCTGGATCATGATGGTGCCCTTGAGCGAGCTGCCCCAAGCTTGCGCCTTGGGCCAGAGACAGTGATAACCATGCTGTTTCTTTTTAGGAATGGCTCTCCTTTATGCATGAAGTGTGTATATATATATATATATATATATCTGTGTATGTGTAGAATTAATGTGCATATATTTTTTGAGTTCAAACAGAACCTTTGTACAACGTTGCGTGGTCTTGGTGATAGATGAGGAAGTCCGGGGTTTAGCTAAATGGTATGTGTGTTTGTTTGTGTATCATGCAAATGTTTCTTTTAATATGGTAATTATGTAGCGTAGGCCCCGGTTATTTTCGTGCTAAGAACAGGAAGTAATATGTGAGTAGGGACATCAGATCATCTCACGGTGTGATCGACAGAATAATATAAAAAATGTCATGAATGGTATGAACTAATGAGGAAAGATGAACGATAGAAATCGCAAAACCTCAATTACACCGTTATGCAGTCGATGCCCGTGGGCGATTCATATTTTAAAGTGATCATTATTTCCTTTTCCTCCCATATGCGGAGAGTTCATTGTATAGAGTTGTACCAATTTCTTTAATATGTCATATTTGAATAAATTAGTATTCGTAACCCCCATTTTATGATTCTTGTCATTTGTAGCAGTGCTAAGCAGTATCCAGTAGGCATTTGAACCCAGAGATCCTACTTTCATATTATTTACATAAGGCTCCATCTTAAGTATTTGTTTTTTTTTCTTTCTTTCGAACGTACCACTCCCCAAGTGCTCAGGCTGCCGGGCCAGCACAGAAAGTAGGAAGGGGAGTGGTTCAAAGCTCGTTAAGCAATTCGACCCGCTCTTCAATCCAATCTCATCCGTAGGTGTTTACCCCGTTACGTGGAGGCATTCTTATGCGTGGGTCATCCATTCGAGGCCCGGAAGGGTGTATACTTGGCGCCCTCCGTGGCAGGCCATTGTTTATAGTTTACGCTGGAGCATTTTCGGTAATAGATAGGCCGCCTACAGGGAGGATAGTGTGCTATGATGGAGTCAAATTGCCAGGTTCGTGCCACAATCTGATTACATTTGGTATCGAACGGGTTGGCAGTTATTTGAAATGGAGTACCTGCCATGTAACCGAACGGATGGAGACGTGAAGCACATGTCCGAAGTGCTAAGATTCATAATTATAGATTGGATACTGCAATGGTTGTTCAGATTGTGTGATACTCAGCAGGACTGTCATGGTCATCGTACGGGTGTGCGTAAGTCACAACTCGTGATGATAACTCACACAAGATGAGCCATGAAAGGGAGCGACGTGAATAATAAATAGGATAGGAAAATGACAAGAACAGAAAAATCATGTGTCCAGTTTAAGTGGAAATCCGCATGAGTGTCACTCATAAATTAAAATTGGTACCCGGGACAGACTATGAAGTTGTCAGTTCGTTGGGAGACAATGTTATGGTTCTCTCAGTGTGAGGTTAAAACGGCCGGCAAAATTCTTCAAATTTCACCAGTTACGGGTATCAGCCAAAGATTGTGCGCTGAGGTAATGAAATTTGGCAGATATAAATATTTTTTTCGAGAGGGCTTTAGACGCCGTGGATAAGAGCAGGGTACCTCAACCCAGGCTCTAATTTTTGCGCAGTGACGGATGCGATGTTGCCAGTTTGAGATGGGTAATTGTCTGCTAACGTTATCTTATCAATCTCAAGGTGATAACATCCATTTGTGACTGGGGTAGGCCATGTTTCCAGCATACATAAAATCGAGCCCACGGTAGGCCGCGCGCGAGACTGGAAAACTTATTCCAGGTTAAGGGCTAACGTAGAATCATTATTATTATTATTATTATTATTGTCGAGTGACATGATGAAATTTCCTATACAATGAATTGTGACCTTAATATGGTAGGGGGCGTGACATAAGCCGTTTGTAGGCCCAGTTTGGATTGATTTGTTGGAATCTCGAGTAAAGATAGGTCACGCTGAAATTTACATTTAAAAAAAAATTGAATGTATCTATGCTTTCTGTCGATCACCGGTGGTCAATTTTCTGCCCACGGGAGATCCGCTTTCTCCAAGATAGAATCTAATATGGACGTGCAGGTCATTACGGAAATGATGTGCCAATTATTGGCAGAACACAAGGAAGGTTTAAAGGAACAATTAGATCAGCAGGCAGCGGATGTTAAAGCGCAGTTCGAGAAGAAGGGAGAACTTTTAAAGGAACATTTCGAAGAACAATTAGGCAAGCAGGCAGCAGGCTTTAAGGCGCAGTTTGACAGGCAGTCAGAGCTCTGCCAGGCTCAGGCGGCTACGAATAAGGCTTCGTTAGACGAGCTCGCAGAGGATATGAGATTAGGGCGTGAATGCAGCGACGAGAACGCCGCGAGGCTGGAGGCAAAGATGACCGAGGCGTTAGAGGGGAAGTTAGAGGACGTCATCCAGCAATTAAAGCAAGTGGAGATTAGGGTGACAAATAGGATCGACGTGACGGACACCAGGGCAAGCGCGTGCGAGGAAGAGATGGAGAAGGTGAGCACCCGCATAGAGGATGTTGCAAGGGACATGCAAGAGGCCATGGCGGAAGTCCGAGAACTAAGGACACAGACGACGGAGGCCCTCGACAAGGTGGCGAAGGAGGTCAGTGACCGTCTGACCCAAGTGCAGGATATTGCGACCGCCAAGCTCAAGGAAGTCCAGACTCAGGCCCATGGGGAAGTCATGGAGCTTCGGAAGGAAGTGACCGAAGAGATTGAAGTGGAACATGAAGAAATCTGAGGGAAAATCCAAGGCCTGAACCGACAGGTGGAAGAGTGGGGCAACAAGACTCACAAGGCTGCCGTCCAAGTAGAAGTCCACACGGAGCTTATTAAGGAGATCCGGGAGGAGGTCGAGTTGTTAAAGTTCCAGGAGGCGAGAGGTGAAATCGTGATGCGATCGATCTTCAAGAAGCAGGATAGCGTTGACAGAGTGAGTCCGCCCTGTAGTATTGGTCACGAGGCCAACGTTGACATTTCGCAGGGAAATTTAAATACACAATTGCATAATGCACCTCGGGGACAATCGACCCCGCAAGAGAGTGGAGCAATTCCAGTATATAATCTTCTCCGGATGACGAATGACGAGCCGAAGAAATTCGGGTCAAACACCCATCTTACCCCGAAAGGTTTCCTTGCTGAGGTAGACCAATACTTCATTGATCATCGAGTTCCAGCGGACCGGAAACTCAGAGTAGTCGAACGGTACCTAACGGATCAGCCTTTGGTCTGGTAAAGGGCGTTCAAATATAGTTTCGATGGGTACGAGGAGTTCCGGCGGCGCTTCCTCGAGAAGTATTGGGGGATCGAGACGCAACAATATTTGAGACTGGAATTGTATTCGCGAAGGTATTCTGGCGCAGGGCAGACCCGTTTCTGCGAGTACTTCGTGGGCCAGTTGTTCAAGTTTAAAGAATTGGATAGTCCTCCCACAGAGTTAGAGTTGATTTCCGCCATCGGTAAACAGCTCCCACCGGAAGTGCAGAAGGTGCTCATAGCGGCGAATGTCCGAAATGCGGTCGATGCTGAACAAATATTGAGGCAGCTCGATCAAACGAGTGGACTGCAGGCTCGACATCGCCATAGCGAGGCGGTCCATGTTGTCGACTTAGCTCAAGATGAAAGGAAGAGCCAGGGGACTAGTACGAATGAAGTTTGGGAGATGTATCCCTCGAGAATCAGGAGTGATTGGGGTCCCCAGACATGGAATGGACCGAAACGGGAATACCAGGATGGCTGGAACACCCGCGAACCAGGACCCCGGGAGAGGATGCATCAGGGGCCAAGACTCCGGTATTGCCAGCATGGACAGCGGAGGAGGCCGTACCAGAACTGGGGACCGAGCGGACAGTGGTCGACAGGGCAACGACCAGGAAGGAGGGAAGAGTACATACGAGATCGCAGGAATGAGTCACGACAGTATGTGGAACAACTGCAAAACACGCCGCCCGGTATTGACAAGTGGCAGAGACCCATACAGGGTATGGCCGCCGCGGGAATGTGTGAAGGGGCAGAAAGCTTGCAACTGCAAGCCCACAAGAAGGAAGGGTGGGGAAGAGAATTGAACCCCCAGGCTCCGGAGTATGCCAGTAGCTCCAGAGCGCAAAAAAAATTTTGCATAACCAGTGAGGAGATAGCCTGCGGTTCGGGGAGCAGCCATTCTTTCGATTCGCAGTGGACGTCAGTTACCATAGCTGCACGGGCGATCCAACCCGAGGATTTGATCGAAGATGCACACCGACAGAATAAGAGGATTATAAGAGTATTACGAGTGGTGTACATCAGAGCTAATGGATTGCGCGTGCGTTCTCTTGTAGGCACGGGAGCCAGCGTAAGCGTCGTATCTAGAACGCTCATACGGGAAATCCAATCGAAGGAGCAGATCCCATTATTACCGGTATCTAACATGAAGGTACGAGGAATCATCCCAGATCGCACCACAGTGTGCAAGGCTCAGGTTTATTTAGATTTGCAGATCGGAGAGGCCATTACTTCACACCGATTTATCATCCTCGAGAAGATGGAATACATTATATTAGGCGCCGACTTCTGGAGGGACTATAAGGCAGTTATCGACATGCACCGCAATGAGATCAGGCTAGAGATCAACATGCATTCCGAAGGGGTGAAACTAAATGAAAGTGGAGACTGCGTAGTCGATGAGAGGATTTGGACTACTCAAGTGACCTACAACAAGGAAGTCCATCCCGAGCAGATTCTGGATGGGAAACATGAGGGAGAAGAGATAATAATCGGACTCGAAAGAATGGTTGCAAACTTGGAACAGGAAGAGGAAGAACCGACATTTGAGGAGGCAGTGCTATCAAAAATTAATAAAGCAATGATAGGTGAAGAGGGAAGAGCTAGACTGAAAGAAATCTTGGAACGCCACCGCGATGCATTTGGGTCACAACCGGGAAAAATTTCGAATTTCAAATACAATTACGTCGTCACAAGTTGGGAACCTTTTCGACGGAATCCGTACCCGATTCCCGAGAAACATTATGCCAAGGTACGACCTATCATCAAGAATATGGAAGAAAACCAGTTAATTTCCAAAGCTCCGACGCCATTTTTAAACCCTTTAGTCATCGTGGAGAAGACGAACGGTTCGCTGAGGGTGTGCCTAGACGCACGTGCAATTAACGAGCGCTTGGTACCAGAGTACGATAGGGCACCAAACATTAAGGATATTTTGAAGAAGTTTAGTCACAAAAATTATTTTTCTGGGGTCGACTGGAGATGGTCCTACCACCACATTGAGTTGTCAGGGGAATCCAAGGTACTGACGGGATTCATGTTTGACGGACAGACGTACGTCTACAATCGTTTGCCGTTCGGCATCAAGAACGCAGGATCGGCCTTCATAAGGGCACTTGATAGGAATTTGAGCGAGCAGGTGAAGAACTTTACGGTGCGTTATGTAGACGACATTCTGATTGCGAGCGAGACTCTGGAGGAGCATTTGGAACACTTGAACCTGTTATTAGCAGAATTGAATAAAAACAACTTCAAAATTAATTTGGATAAGTCGAACTTTTGCCAGAAAAGCATTTTGTTCCTGGGACACGTCATAGATTCGGAGGGTGTCGCTCCGAACCCCGTTAAGATTCAAGCTATTCAAAATTTCCCCAAACCAACACGAGTCAAACACATCAGGCAGTTTTTGGGAATTTGCGGGTTTTTCGCCGATCATTGCCCCAGTTACACCGAGGCGGTAGCTCCTCTTCAGGACCTCCTGAAGAAGAATAATAGATGGAAATGGGATTCGGCCTGTGACGAAGCTTTCCAAAGGACAAAGGAATTACTTGCCAACAGCATCAAGCTTGGGTACCCCGACTTTTCGAGCAAATTCGTGGTCCAAACCGATGCATCCATGATAGGTGTAGGGGCGGTATTGTACCAGGAGACGCCGGATCAGGAAAAACGCAGAAACTACATCGCGTTCATGAGTCGTAGACTTCGGGCTCATGAATGCCAATATACCGTCACGGAATTAGAGATGTTGGCAATTGTTACAGCCCTCAGTCACTGGAGGAAGTATATATACGGATTCCCGGTCGTGCCGCGGACAGACCATAAAGCTTTGACCTTCGCTTTGAAGTCAACGATGGCATCCGAGAGAGTAAACCGCTGGACGTTATTCATCCAACAATTCGACTTAGAGATCGAACATTGTGCAGGAAAGGACAACGTGATTGCTGACGCATTAAGCCGAAACCCCGAACCGGAAGCCCAAGTTATTCATCACATAGAGTTGAGCGGGGGTGACCGTGAGACGTTGGACAGGCTGCAACGCATCGGAGAAGAACAAGGGAATTGGCCCGCGACCAGACGATTGATCGATTTCTTCAGGAAGAGGATACCAGCAGGAACGCCTGAATACCAGGAGATTGAGAGACAGGCATCCAATTATAACTATTTCAACGGGATCCTTCACCAGTTCATAGATGAAGACCATACGAAGTACCGTATTGTTCCGCTCGTGCTGCAAGTGGAACTGATTTGGCTCGCACATCATTCCATCGGTCATACGGGAATCGATAAAGTTACCTCGACACTACAGGAGACCTTTGTCTGGCCGAGAATGAGGCGGATGATTAGGACCGTGTTGACAACATGTGATACTTGTCAACGAATCAAACCAAATACTTATCTCCTGCGGCAACCACCTAAACCGCTGTTGCCAGAGAAGCCACGAGAGCTATTTGCGATAGACTTTTACGGGCCCTTACCCAAGGCAATTAGAGGGTTACAATTCATTTTGGTCTGCGTAGATGTTTTCTCGAAGTATGTGATGCTGTGCCCAGTACAGAAGGCGAACTCCAGGTCGGTACTGACACAGATCCGAAATAAGATCATTCCATCTATGGGGAAGCCAGACAAGATATTGAGTGACCATGGGTCTCAGTTTACGTCCGCCATGTTCAAACGCGACATCGAGCAACTCCAAATCCAGCATATCTTCAGTTCTATTAGGCATCCCGAGTCCAACCCATCAGAAAGGATCATGCGCGAAATAGCAAATTTTTGCAGAGTTTATTGCGCCAGACAGCATTGGCGATGGGTTGATGTTCTTCCAATCATCATGGAGTGCATCAACGGGACGATTCATGAATCTACGGGGCAGATCCCGATAGTGGTACATTTTGATCAGAAACCAGAGAGACCGTGGCACCGCGTGCTACAGTGCCCAGAAGATCCAAGGCCTTCGGCTGAACTTCGTGTGAGGATAGCTTTGGACCATCTCAAAGCCCAGGCAAAGAAGAGGCTCAGACGTCATCGAAACCGGAGATTTCATCGGCCACTTCGTGTGGGAGAACTAGTTTTACTCAAACGACCAGCCATGTCCGACCCTCCGAGGAAGTACTACCACAAGTTTGCAGAACTTTACATCGGGCCGTATAGGATAATCCAGAACCTAGAGAATAATGCCTACAAAGTACAGTCAATGGATGGGAGAACAGAGGCCACTTACAATGCTGCGAATCTCAAACTTTACCACGCCCCAGGACAACACCCTGAAGAAGGTCTGGAGGAAGAAGAACCAGGAGAAGCCGAGGATGACGAGGACAACCCGGATCCAATGGAAGAAATGGAAGCCGATGAAGAAGATGATGCCGTGAATCACATTGTTTTGGAAGAAGGGAGTGAGTCCGAGGCATAGCCTGGGAAGATTGTCCAGAATGCTCTGAGAGGACCGGTCTTAGGAACGCTTTAATTAATCTGTGCCACCAGATACAGCTGGAGAACACAGAGTTGACTGAGAAGGTCTACAAGTTACGCGAACATCACCAGTGACTACTTTCCGAGACAGTTGAAAAGGAAAGAAAAATCCCGAGTTCGTGATTTTTCTTTGATGAAGCAGGGGGAGAATGAAACCGTACAGTGTCCTGTACAACTCATTGGAATTATAGGTGCCTTTCTACTTCATTAAAATCACTCCTAAAGGTCGCGTCATTGGTAGCAATATGGGCGATGGGGATCGAGCAGCGTCCGGCCACAATGGAACCCGCGAAAGAGCGCCTGGAAAACAAAGGGAAGACAGAGCGGGAGCCAAGCCCCCGCGAAAATATCCTCTCAACTTGCAGAGAGAGCTAGAAGAGGACGCGATGCTGGAGTAGTCAGATACGCCCCGAGGTGTGGCTTAGCTTCCCAGAGTACCAAACTAACATAAGGAACTTCCGGTTTTTTATGCATGTGTTACGGGTGCCAACGTCGGATTTTGGCGCGTAACAATGGGATGATATTTGATCCAGACATAGGAAAATTATATGAGACACACCAATGAATAGAGCTGAATTTTCTGCGTTTCCCAGACTAAAAATATGTAATAATTTATTCAGGGGAAGAAATGAGGTCACCAGCTGTCCAGATGTAACATATTGCTAACACATGTGAATACAACAGCGTCACCCAAGCTAAGAGTCGCGCTCAAAGATGACTCCACCCCCCAAGGGACGCTAATGAATTAATCAAAGGCGGGAAGCAAATTGCATAAAAACTGCCGATCGTAGGTCCAGCACGCCTTGCTCAAATGAAAGAGGAGATAAAGGGCCACAAGATGCACTATTTAAATGTCTTCAATTCTTGGTATGAAAGGAGCTCTTGTTCTTAATGAACCATGAACGTTTACGCCCCCAGGCTTCCGGCGGGGAAAATAATATAGGCCGGGCTGGCCATCGCAGAAGACAGTTCTTTGCGGGTCGTTGAGAAGGGACATTGTGTCCCGTGGTGCTCCAGTTTTACAGTCCAAACCCAGTGACCGCTTACTAAGAGGGTTATTGTGTCCGTCGCGTAGTGAAATACAAAGCCTTTGTGAAGTGTATCGGGAGGCCAAACGAGCCTAGGTGAATTGTCTCTGTGCCGCGTGTCAAACTAGTTAATCCGTGAGCATAATTTACAAACGAGTAGCGGAAGACGGCTGGGACAGTGCCGGCTTAAATGAGTCAGTGAAATTCATAAATTGGTATCACCCAAAGTGTTACTCTGAATCCGGGTGCTCGAGTCTCGTGAGCCACCCGATCCCTGCTGTGAACGCGCCTGCCGTGATTTGAAAGACCGGCTTATTCGTGCTGTAAACTCTGGAAATAGAGGCCGTGTGATGAGTGGTGTAGTGTTACCCATTTTGGATTACTGAAAGATTTCAGCTGTGAACGAGTTCCCCAGGATGTCGGACTGTATGGACCAGGGATGAAGGACTGCACGCCCGCCACCAGCCCCGGGGTCATGCAGCACTAAACTCCACCATGGGTCTCCCGTGGAAGGAAAAACAACGGCCACCAACCAGATGAGTGATGTCCAAATCTAATTTCTTAAGCATGACAATGTAACCGGGGATAGGATTAGCTTTCTTTTGTAAATATCAAAATGTTGTAAGATAATGCATGTCCTAATATGGAAATTTTATTGATCTTTATAATGTTGAAGTAAATTCAAGGGAGCTGAATTCCGGGACGACCCATTTTTTTTTTTCTTAATGATTAGCTTATCGTGAGGGTTATATTTTTAGTAATATGTAGAATGTCCTAGCAAATATGGGAACAAGGTTAGGAGAATATTTGAGCTCCCCTTAGGGGTGGCTGGAACAATAATGCTGACGAGCAGGGAAAGCCATGTCAAAATGTTGTTAGTTACTGTCCCACGTGGCTATCGTATATGACGGGGAAACTCATGGGTCAGTCAGACAATGCATGCCTAGCTTACACATATAATCAGTGCATGTACAGCAAGAGAGAAGAAATCCCGACCGGGAGATGTATATGATGTGTTATTTAGGTAGTTGTGAGGGACCATGTGCAAGTCTCCCGTGATTATTGATTAATTGGCCAGAATGGTTTGGAGTGTTTTTTTATTTATTTTATCTATAGCCGGGGTGAGACACAGAGGCAGGAGTCTCTAATCTTTGGTCAAAGGATTTAAATATAGGTATATTTCCTGTGCGAGGAGCGAGGAGTATGCAAAAAGTGGACTGAGGAGTCATGAGAGCCCTATGCCCAAGGAAAGAAGATACGCGATATGAGACGTAATGAGAGGGCCGAATGCCCGAGGAATCTACGATGTGATATGTGTTAGAAGTGATCGTGCCCACAGTCGGTGTTCAGCGGTAATAATGAGGAAGGGAGAGAATAAAAGTGTATTTCTTGGGAACTCAGCGGTAAGATGATGGTGATTGAGAGGGGTCAAGAACCTGCCGTGGCTAATGAATGAGTGATGGCTGTAGTAGCGAATGAGCTTCCCTTCTTTTTTTTTTTTTTTTTTGTGAGTATTTGCTCCTCGACCCCTCACGACAGAGCTGGTCCCGCTGTGCTATTATAGTTAAGGTTTGAGGCTATGGGCTTCCCCCGTAAGTTACTGTTGTTTAACTGGTCCCACTAAAACACTGCCGGCAATGATATTATCACGCTGATTTAGAAGGTATTTAATAAATGAGTAGGGATCTCCCCCAGATATCCGGTGATATGAGACTGTAGCTAGTCTAGGGATTTTCAGAAATCCACAGTACCTCTCGGTCGGGAGTCAGCCAGTTCGATCCTGGATCATGATGGCGCCCTTGAGCGAGCTGCCCCAAGCTTGCGCCTTGGGCCAGAGACAGTGATAACCATGCTGTTTCTTTCTAGGAATGGCTCTCCTTTATGCATGAAGTGTGTATATATATATATATATATATATATATATATATATATATATATATATATATATCTGTGTATGTGTAGAATTAATGTGCATATATTTTTTGAGTTCAAACAGAACCTTTGTACAACGTTGCGTGGTCTTGGTGATAGATGAGGAAGTCCGGGGTTTAGCTAAATGGTATGTGTGTTTGTTTGTGTATCATGCAAATGTTTCTTTTAATATGGTAATTATGTAGCGTAGGCCCCGGTTATTTTCGTGCTAAGAACAGGAAGTAATATGTGAGTAGGGACATCAGATCATCTCACGGTGTGATCGACAGAATAATATAAAAAATGTCATGAATGGTATGAACTAATGAGGAAAGATGAACGATAGAAATCGCAAAACCTCAATTACACCGTTATGCAGTCGACGCCCGTGGGCGATTCATATTTTAAAGTGATCATTATTTCCTTTTCCTCCCATATGCGGAGAGTTCATTGTATAGAGTTGTACCAATTTCTTTAATATGTCATATTTGAATAAATTAGTATTCGTAACCCCCATTTTATGATTCTTGTCATTTGTAGCAGTGCTAAGCAGTATCCAGTAGGCATTTGAACCCAGAGATCCTACTTTCATATTATTTACATAAGGCTCCATCTTAAGTATTTTTTTTTTTTTTCTTCTTTCTTTCGAACGTACCACTCCCCAAGTGCTCAGGCTGCCGGGCCAGCACAGAAAGTAGGAAGGGGAGCGGTTTAAAGCTCGTTAAGCAATTCGACCCGCTCTTCAATCCAATCTCATCCGTAGGTGTTTACCCCGTTACGTGGAGGCATTCTTATGCGTGGGTCATCCATTCGAGGCCCGGAAGGGTGTAATACGTAGTGTAAACAGAGATCGATTCTTGACTACAGTATTTTGGTAGGAAGCAGTGATTGTGTAGTTTTCCATCTGGAATAAAATTGTGTTAATGTTGTAAATACAGGTACAATAGTAGCAATTAAAATGTTTCATTCAGAGAAAATATTGCATCTTAGATAATTCTATAGCCATTCTAAGAAAGTAACTACTGTAATATTAAAAGAATATATTACACAAATTTTTAACCACCTACCGGTAACCTTCTCCTGGGGAAAGGATGAGCAGAATTACAAAGGCAGTGTAGTCAACAGTTAATGCAGTACAATAATTAACTTACATGGAACTTTGTTTGAGGTAAGTACAGTAAATCAATTGAGATTGAAATACTCTATAAATTAATAATATGCATTTGTGTAACATTTACCTCATTTTCCGGAGCATTTTTATATATACCTGTACAACTTGCTTCCCACAATTTACACTTTCCCTCCCTTTTACACCAACATTCCTTAGTCAGTGTAAAAGAGGGATAATACTGTATATCACTCCTTATGAAGTTCTGATAGTTGCGCTGCGAAGTGTTGGACGCATTGCAGGTAAGGTCTCACTGGTGATCAAAGTTTCAGATTATGTTTAAAAATGCACACATCTATGTATATAGTTGTCGTTGAAGGATAACTAAGATTCTTGAGAATTACGTAACATTACAAGTAATGAAAATCATTACAAATCCATATTGAAAGTTTCTTATAATAAATGTAAGAAATTTATTTCACTTCCACCTATTCAATACAATTCAAAATGTTGACGTTTGAGTTAAAACATTATTAAATTGAGAGTTGGGACATGATTCGCCCTTTCCTATGGGGCATCATCAGCCATATCAATACCTCAAATCCCACCAGGTACCTGGTTGAAAATTGTTCTAAAGTCTGCTACAAAATTGAATACACTAAAAAACTTACAAACCATATCGTTAATATTGATCAAAGATCTACTATACTAATAACACGTTGAAAAAACAACACTTAAAAAAAGCCGTCAATAACAATATTTTTTAAACTTTCATTAAAATTTAGCATCGACCATGGCTCCAGGCCATCAATATTGTTAATTTTACTTACATGACGGCAGTTATTTTTTTCTGATGTAATACTTGGAGAACTTCACCAAAGGTGAAAAATGAGAGTATCCTCCTAATTCAATACAATAAATATTCCGTCATTAGACGGAGTAAACAAATTCAAACATGTTTCGGCTCGTTTGAGCCATCTTCAGTGAAAAATGAGGGGAGTTTGAAATAATTTACATAATATAAGTTGAAAAAATGCTAAAGAACATAATGAAGGAGCAAATGAAAAAACAAACAAAAGAGAACCTAGACGGAAACAAAATTAGCACAAATATACAATATTTACATCAATATGCGGAGCAAAAAACAACTCACTGCGACAAAATTCAGTGAAGAGGTGTTAATTTAAAATAATAATTGAAAGTAAAAACTGTGTTAACCTGAGAAAACAATGGAATGAAAAAACAAATTTTGTAAACTATGAGGTCCACAACCTCACCATGTGCTACTATTGTTCATTTCCATCTGCATCATTTGTTTTTTCATTCCTTTGTTTTCTTAGGTTAACACAGTTTTTAGTTTCAATTATTATTTTAAATTAACACCTTTTCACTGAATTTTGACGCAGTGAATTGTTTTTTGCTCCGCATATTGATATAAATATTGTATATTTGTGCTAATTTTGTTTCCGTCTAGGCTCTCTTTTGTTTGTTTTTTCATTTGCTCCTTCAATATGTTTTTTAGCATTTTTTCAACTTATATTATGTAAATTATTTCAAACTCCCCTCATTTTTCACTGAAGATGACTCAAACGAGCCAAAACATGCTTGAATTTGTTTACTCCGTCTAATGACGGAATATTTATTGTATTGAATTAGGAGGATACTCTCATTTTTCACCTTTGTAAAGTGAAAACTGTCAATACGGAATGATTCTAATACCTTGTAATACTTGGAGAAATCGTGTCTGAGACTAATAGATATGCTTGAGAGAAGATTTCTAAAAATCACACCTCTCCGGCAGTATTCAATGTGGAACCTTGCCAGAAATAAAGGCATTTCTCGGTGTCAACATTGAATGGGTTTGAATATGAAATCATCAATTGAAGAATACTGGTCTTAAAGATGGATGAAGAATATGCCATTCTTCAGTAATGTAATTTTTGCAAAAGCGTTTCCTGCAGATCTTCTGGATGCTGCATATTAATAAACCAACCCCCAACGCTCAAGGATATTCCACTGGAGGCAGTAAAATAAAAATCTCAGTAGATTACACTGATATGCAATGTAGGAAAGCTCATGTACTGAAACAGTACATTGCTACTGATGAAAGAACTATTGCTTTCAAAGGCAGGGTCGCCTTCAAGATATACAATCCGATGAAAACAACCAAGTGGGGTCTGAGGTTTATGTATTAGCTGAAAGAAAGACAGGCTACATTTCTGCTTTTGTATCTTACTATGGCAAGCCGACAACAGAACGTCTAGTATGACAAGAATTGACTTTCACTAGCAGAGTGGTACTATAACTGTTGCAGTCTTTGTTGGCAAGTGCAAATGGATCTGGATTTCACCTGTACACAGATAGATTCTACACCAGTATTGAGCTAGCGAAGGAAACAAGAAAGCTGCATGTTCATCTGATAGGCACTGTGCAATCTAACAGAACAGGCTTACCACAGCAAGCAAACAAGCTGAAGCTCTCAGAGCATGAAGTGAAAGCATATCAGAATTCAGAAAAGGATGTAATGTACTTGGTCTGGAAGGACAAAAGGACTGTTCGCATGTTGAGTACTTTCCACTAACCTGGTGACAAGAAAATCTAGGGGAGGGAGAGTAAATGAAATTGAGAAGCCAGCAGTCATCTCCGACTGTACTCAGCATATGGGAGCGGTGGATCATGCTGATCACTATAGTGTCAGTTACACCTTCATGGGGAAATCATACAAGTGGTGGTGTAAATTATGTTTTTTTTTTGTTGTTGTTGTTGCTAGGGGCTTTACATCGCACCGACACAGATGGGTCTTATGGCGACGATGGGATAGGATAGGTCTAGGAGTTGGAAGGAAGTGGCCGTGGCCTTAATTAAGGTACAGCCCCAGCATATGCCTGGTGTGAAATTACGTTTTTAACCTCTGGTAGCTGCTGATGTGAACAGTTTTATTCTGCACAACCAGGTGCAAGCAAAGAGAAACAAGCAACATATTTCTTATCTTCGCTATAGGGAGGTGATGTTGGTGGAGCTCATTGGTGACATTCGGAACATCAACAAGGCAAAATGTGGTCAACAATCTTCTGCCGACCAGGAAGAGAAACTTAAAGGATACCATTCCATTGCGAAGAATGAACAGAGCACGTATAAGGGCTGTGCTGTGTGAAGTATTAGGAAGGTGAAAGGGGGCAGAAAAGAAACCGTTTTCTTTTGTAAAACTTGTTCTAGGAACCCAGGACTTCACCCAGGGGTCTGTTTTGGAAAATATCACCTTCTGACATTATTTAAATAGATACTTGTATGCAAAATAATCCTCAGATTTGAGAATTTGTAATTCTATTAATTACTGTGTATGCATGACCATAAGTTACTATTCTGTCAAAACAAATTTGGAGCTGGTGTAAAATGAGGCGTGTTATTGCTTGGAGCAGTAAAATGAGGTGTGTTATTGCTTGGAGCCCAAAGGGTTAAGATCAACATTCATTTGAGCCACTCAGTTCAACATTTTAGATCGTAAAAACCTTCAGAAAAGGTGAAGCCAACACACAGATAAAAAGTGCAATTTATTCTCACTATTGCAATATGATATTCAAACAATGATCTAAAGGAACACATAACAGGAAAAACACTTTATTTGCATTTGTTTTTCCTTTCCATTACTCAAATAACAATCTGATGATATGGGAGACCAAGAGAAATATCAAAACTGACTCACCATGAAACGAATATGATGATCTGTTGGTGAAGTACGAATAAAGAACTATAAACTGGCTAAAATTCTATGGAATTCAATGAACAGAAAAACATGCTATCCATAGAAAAGGCTACAGTTTACAAGAAGCAAAAGTATTCAAGAGAAATAACATTAGAAATGATTTACTTTTAATTTAATGATAAATTTACATGAAATAAATACATCCTAAAAGTACGAAATATAATACAACTCTATTACTACATTGCTTACAGATTACTATCACTTTTTATTTGTGTCACCTTCTTCTTCGTTGCTGTACACCCATCTCCAGTAAGCCACCTTCATGCGGTCCCAAATATTGTCCCAGGAATCCATAGCAGGACGAACATCCAGCAAGGCAAATGTGTAGTTCCCAGGATTAACAGAACCACCATCATAATAATCAATAATATAACGTACTTCCTTTCCACAACGATCAATGATCCAATCATGGCGATCGAATGGAAGCTCATAACTGGAACATTAAAAATAAAAGCACGGTGTAATGAGAGGGTAAAGGAAAAATAAGAAATCATGGCAAGTATGGGATAAAACAGAAGAAAGAAGAAACTATCAGGAAATGAAAAGAAGAGTGAAGAAAGTAGTAAAGAGAAGAAAAGCTGGAAAGGATTTACATAAGAGTTGGAAGATAATGTGTATAGCAGTAAAAGGATACTATATAGGCTTGTAAGAAGGAAGAGAAAAGGAAGAATTTACACGAAGCAGGTAAAAGGTTAAAGAAAAAAAAGAGAACACAAATAGAGGACATAACGAAAAGAGATTCTTTCCTTTTTACAACTTGCTTTACATTGCATCAACACAGACAGGTTTTATGGCAATGATGGGATAGGAAAAGGCCACGAGTGGAAAGGAAGTGGATGTGGCCAAAATTAAGGCTTAAGCAAAGAAAAACCATCTTCAGGACTGCCGACAGTAGGGGTTCAAACCCACTATCTCCCGAATGCAAGCTTTCAGTTGCACAATCCTAACTGCACGGCCGGCTTGCTTGGTAGGGAAAGATGGAAGGAAATCCTGAATGTGTGAAAGGGTGTAGATGAGATGATAAGAGGTTGCGTGTGAAGTGATAAAATCAGAGTGCAAAATCAAAATATAAGACGTGGAAACTACTATCAAATAAATGAAACTGGGAAAAGCAGCCGGACTGGATGAATTTTGTGTGGAAATTATAAAAGGAGCAGGGCCCATTCGTCTACAATAGCTATACAGGCTGTTATAGATGTACAGTGGAAGCGCAGTTAAACACTGTCCGATTCACGGCAGATTCGAACTGAACATGGTACAAAGTATGTCTTTGAATTTTTAAAATTAAAATTATTATTTTTTAAATGTGGTGATAAACTGAATAGAGGGATTCTGCATTACAATCTGCAACTGTTACTGACTCCTTGCTAGACAAAACTTCAAAGGATGCCTGGATGGGGTTTTAGGAACTGCGTGCCTGTCTATTCACAGAAATAATGGGATGTGAACAATTGGCCAAACTTTTGTGTACACAGGGGATAGTTAAAATGACCTTTCCCCATCCCCCTCAACAACTTAAAACTTGCTCGCCCGTCCCTGCGCTTACAAAACGAGCGAGTGTATTGGTTTTTGCTTTTGTCAATCATGGCGATCGATTTCTTGTGTTTGGTGCAGGAGCTGTGATCACTATTAAGTTGAAAGAAGATATATGATGGTTCAACCTTTCAATACTATTAAAATAAGAAATGTAAATTTTACATTCCTACTTAATTATAATTGGTACCAGTTTCGACCATTATTCTTCGTCATCATCAGCCGATCACAAGGAAGTATAAAAGACAATGTACATGTAAACAAAATGTGGAGTTGAAATAAATTCCATCAGTTGCTGTCTGTGAAGCACTAAAACACTTTAAGGAGCACTGTGTGTTGAAATTTCAATGTTATGAAGAAGTCTAGGATCAAATACGTATTTTTCAGTTGTAGTTTATGAGGCACTGTATAATTTTAAGGATCAGCACTGCATGTTGATAGTTCCGAAAATCATGAAGAAGTCGTAGATCAAATAAGTAAATGCAATATGGAGCAGGTTCTTGAAGAGCAGCAAGACATATGTGCCGATCGGCACTGTGCTTCCAAAAGTTTATGGAAACCCAATGAAAAAGTTTAAAAAGTTCAAGTATCAAGCCTTTAAAAGCTGATATGAGTGAAATAGTACAATATAGTTGTATATTATTTGTCGAAAGAAATATATCTAAGTTAAAGAAACTCGTATGTTAGATTCATGAAGTTATTGAAACACATCTATAACAGCCTGTATGCATTTTTGAGTCGGATCGTCACCTGCGATGAAACATGGGTCTACCCCTACACTCCCGAATCCAAACAAGCTAGTATGGAGTGGTGGAAGAAAGGGGAGGCAGTACCAATGAAAGCCAAGACTTGACTGTCAGCTAGCAAAGTTCTTATAACTACTTTTTTTCGATCGGCGAGGCATTTTGCTGATTGATTATTTTGCATGAGTGACGCACAATCAATGCTGCTTACTACTGCGAACTGTTGAACAAGGCAAGGGTTGCATATCGCCGCAAAAGACAAGACCAATCGATTTGACAGGTCATCCTCCTCCACAGCAATGCTACAGGAAATGCACTGGACTACACTTGATCATCCTCCTTAAAGCCTGGACTTATCGCCCTGCGATTTCCATTTGTTCGGACTGCTTAAAGAAGCTCTAGGAAGGCAACGATTTGAAGATGACGAGAGTGCGGAAGACTTCGTGCGCAACTGGCTGGTGACACGACTGTTCTTTCTACGATGAGGTCGTCAAAAAGCTGCCCATACACTGACACACATGCATTTCCAAAGCAGGAAGCTATGTGGAAAAATAAATTGTAATTGCCTTGCGTTTTCCAGTAAATGAATTTAAATAAAAAATAAAATTCTGTTTATATATGATCCCCCCTCGTATATGATCAAAGGAAAATGGTAAATAAAAATACAAGCAGCCTGGGATTGGTTTAAAGGAATTACTGAGAAGTATGAAAACAGATATCTTTAAAGGTGGTAAGGAATGGTAGGGACCTGCCATAACAAAGAAATTAACAGTTTAAGAAATAGTTGCAAGTTAAAAAGAAATACTGGAATGGTTGTGAAAGGGAGGAGAGACTAAACGAACTATAGGTAATTGAACTTAGGAAAAGGTCAGCTAAGGATAATATAATGGCAAGCATAATTGACACCCATATTAATTTTAATGGAAGGGTGTGTATAGGTACTTTAAGGCAGAAACAGGTTCCAGTAAAGACATTCCAGGAATCATAAATGATGAGGCTTGTTGTTCAAAGGGGTCTAAACATCTAGGTCATCGGCCCCTAATGGTACGAAATGAGATGAAATGAAATGACAAATTAAAAAATGTCGAAAATTCTCTACTGACCAGAATTCAAAACGTGAGGACGAAGAATGAATAGATAGATATGAATTTAAAACAATCAGTGGATCCAACCCGCAGTGCCTCACATTAACAGAAAATGATGTTAAACAATAGTATTACTGACCAAGGGAATGCTTCTAAAGCACAATATTGAATCGATGATGCTTGCAATCTAAAGGGGTCCAAAATACAAGTCATCGGCCCCTCATAATGGTACTTATCGCTAGGAAAGTAGAACCATGGTATTGGTCATGGTGCAGTACTAATCAAAAGTAGCGCAGACTCACGGTATTCCACACATTATGGTACTACTCACAGGTAATGAAATTCACACATGTAATACAGACCCTTGGTGTTTTGAACATTGCGGTGCCATTTACAGGCAACGCAAACCTATGGTGTTCATCACATAAGTGTGATAACAGGGACTCATACTATCCCGTGGTGTTCTTTATATAGTGGGTACTAATCATAGGCAAGCCAGAACTATGGTGTCACTCATATAGTGGTACTAATCACAGGTACTGTAAAAGCCGTCAGTGCACTCTAAATGGGAGGCTGACCGCGCGATGCTCCTGCGTGCTACTAATCACAAACCTATTTGGTACCTAAAATAGTGGTACTACGCGCAAGTAAAAGTGAACCATGGTGTTCCCCGCGTGGTGCTACTAATCACAAGTAGTTTCATGGTTCTAATACAATCATCCCTTGGTCGCCCCTTTCAGTCGCCTCTTACGACAGGCAGGGGATACCGTGGGTGTATTCTTCGTCTGTATCCCCCACCCACAGGTGGTTGTGTGTTTGGTCTGCGAGAGGTAGCCTATTTTATTTCCCTCAAGTCCGCCGGTAAGCCGGTTAGGACTCCCCTATCCGCCACCTGGGATGCACCACGTGGGAGTTTCACCTCTCCCCCAGCTACACCGTGTAGTAGGTTCATGGAGAATCATAAATGACAAAGGGGAGTTATATATAGAAAGAAAGGAATGAAACAGGAAAAATACAATTACTGGCCAGTAAGGGAAGAGGAAGAAATAGAAAGAAAACACAAAAAGACAAGGACAATCTCCACATCTTCATAGATTGCTGTCTTTATATAGACTGCTCTCTCATGAAACCCAGTTCTACTACATCCATTTCTTCTTAGCTTCTGACAAGCTCCTTTCTACCTCCTAGCTTCATCAAGAGGGTGGACTTCAACACTCATTCAGGGGTCATCTTGATAGATCTTTGGTCTTGATGTGGGAAGCACAGGATTGAAGAAAGCTAGATAAACAAGGGGTAAAGGATGAGACGTAAAGATTAAGAACATAGATGGTATAGATGGCGAAATGCTAGGAACACAGAACAATCACAAAGAAGAAAAACCCAACGGACTAAGGATATAAGGTATGAAAAAGTTATGGAAAGGTACAACATGAGCAAATGAAGCCATATACAGTAGAAAGATAGGAACACTGAAAGGAGCACATAAAATGCAAAACACAATGCCAGGTCAGTGAGGGAAGGAGGAGAAAGAGAAAGAAAACATAAAAGGGCATCTCCATCTTCATACACTGTCATCTGAGGCTGGGAAGCAGAAATAAGCTTATCAGGGGCAGAGAAGAGATGGATGTTGAAGAACTGGGATTGATGAGGAGAGAGCCAATCTATCTGAAGACAGCAGTGTATGAAGATGTGGAGATTGTCTTTGTACTTCTGTTTTTAATTTAAAAAAAAAAAAAACAACAACATTTTTTTATGTCTCACTAATGACTTTTATGGTTTTTGGAGAAGCCAAGTGCCAGAATTTAGTCTCTCACGAGTTCTTTTACGTGCCAGTATATCTACCAACATGAGGCCGACGTATTTGAGCACCTTCAAATACCACAGGACTGAGCCAGGATCGATCCTGCCAAGTTGGGGTCAGAAGGCCAGCATCTGAACTGTCTGAGCCACTCAGCCCGGCTGTTTTCTTTATATTTCTCCTTCTTGGCATATTGACATAGCATCTTTTTCTTGTTTTGTGATCCTTTAGTTTCTTCTTCATTAATTATATTGACCCATTGCATTCCTTTTCTCCTTTTGTGTTTGTCTTGGGTTCTTAGTCTTTTAAAATTGTATTTATCTCTTTGTCCCTTTCTTTTTCCTTTGTTTACCCGGTTCTGCTGGAAATCTACCACCTGGGCAACAGCCCTAAATACACATTGGTGGTCATTGACTGATTCATAAACAAGGTCCAATATCCCGACTAAGGGGTTGAGCAAATCTGTTTACCTCGGTTGGCAAGAGGCACCTTGTAGAACTGAAAATGGACAAAGCCCATAGAAGGGAGAGATTTGTGAAATCAAATTTACAACTGATAGGAAAAGAAAAGCAAACAAAAACAGAATGTTGCACAAGGAGACAGAGTTACAAGAAGATTGAGAAAATATTTGTGACAAGGATGGAAAAGTTATGTAGATGGAAACTGAAAAAAGAACAATTTAAGGTTATTATAGATGTGTGTAAAACACCAGGCATTTGGCACCTGGAATCTGCTCATGATAATTCTGAGAATTTTCTACTTACCCCATCAGGTGCCTAATACGAGCTCTGGGAGAGTAATCCTTCGCACGACCCCCAAAACTCTTAAGCTTGGGATTGCCACACTCATGTGCATGAAGAGCTTCCCATTTTAATACTTCTTGCCATGCCATTTCATTGTTCGCATTATGAATGTGAATGATGTCTTCCATATCCTTAGGAGTAATTTCTGAATCCTTCCACCGCCAGCCTTTACGCAGCATAGCATTCCAGAACATCTACAAAGAGATAAAAGCATAATTTAATTTTCTGAATAAGCACGTGCACGCACACGCACACACGCACGCACACCCTCTCTCTTTCTCTCTTCAACTGATGTGAAGAAAATTAGTGTTTAACTCTTACACGCTCAGCAAGCCAATCTATCGGCTCGAGTGGTATTGCTTAAAACATTCAGCGTGCCGATCTATCAGCTCTGTGTTCGGATGGCTGTGTTAGTACCTTAAAGGAACCTGTCAGGAAAAGACAGCAATAGTAGCTTTTGGATTTAATTTATACATTTCTCGAGAGACAAGAGACACTAAGCTCATTTGTTCGGAACAAATGAAGTTATCAAACCGCGTATGTTTACCGCATGGCGAGCTGAAGTGTGCTGCTTGCGGGTACAGTCTCCTTTAAGTTTCAAAATACATGTTTTCCTTCGTTTTATTGTTTCCATTTTAATAGTAGTTTATTGTTTTTTATATTTTGTTTATATTCAACATTCTCAAGTGAAGTTTAGTTTGACATTTCGTGTTATTAGATTTTCGTGCCACGAGTAGGCCTAATTTTTTTAAATGGCTGGGCCAAGTTCTAGGCTAAATAAGGCTTTAAACGATGACAGTGACTTTACAGCTGATAGTGATTTGGATTTTAGTCCGACTCATCGGCTGAATGGTCAGCGTTGAGGCCTTCGGTTCAGAGGGCCCGGTTTTGATTCGTGGCCAGGTTGGGGATTTTAATTGCCTTTGATTAATTCTTCTGACCCGGGGACTGGGTGTCTGTGTTTGTCCCAACACTTTCCTCTTCATATGCAGACAACACACTACACTACAAACCACCACAGAAACACATGATAGTGATTACATCCCTCCATATAGAGTTGGCATCAGCAAGGGCATCCGACCATAAAACAGAGCCAAATCCATATGTGCGACACAGTTCGCACCCGCGACCCCACAAGTGTGGGAAAAGCTGTAGATAAAGAAGAAGAGTGATTCGGATTTTACATGTAGTGATGATGGGAGAATATTTTCCAAAACACAAATGCTGACTCCGGAAGGCACGTGTACAATTCTTTACATCAGATGCTATAACTCATAACTAAATAAGAACACAAAAAAACAAAATTATATCATGTTATACAGAATAAAATGCTGTTATTTTCAGAATGACTGCCACAATATCACTAAAGAACAATTACTTTTTTTAGTATTTGAAAACCAATTTTTATTTTTTGTAATATATTTTCTCACAATTTTTTTTGTAGTAAAATATGCCATGAACAATTTTGGATATTTTGTCCCTAAAACTATACTGAATAGTGTACTATTGTGAATTTTTTCAATTTTCTATTTGGGGATTTCTTTATACAGCCATTTTTTATATTTTAACATGCATAATTATGAAAAATGGTCTGAGTGTTTTGGGCTTGACTGGTGAAAATAGCCTGAGAGCAAAAGGGTTAATATTAGACTCTTGTATATTTTAAACTGTAGAGAAATACTCAACAGAGACATGCTTCTCTCCTTTCCCCTTATCCAGCTCCTGCCAGGTCTTCTTCCTCTCCTTCCACAAATCCTCTTCCATCATTTTGTCCCAGTCCAGGTTTCTTCTTCTTGCACTCCTCTTTGTTGAATTGATCCACCTTATTCTAGGTCTCCCTCTTGCTCTCTTCTTTTTTTTTTTTTAAACTTCTCCAGCATCTATTTTGGTATTCTTTTCTCCTCCATCCTCTTAACATGCCCAAACCATCTTAGTTTACCCCTATCAATTCACTCATTTAGGATTTCCATTCAGACCTCCTTCCTAACATCTCTGTTTCTCAATCTGTCTTTCCTATCATCCTTCTTACGTATTTCATTTTGCTGGCTTGAATTCTACTCTCTTCCCTACTTGTCACTGTCCAGGTCTCAGCTGCAAACATCATCATTATCTCCCTTTATCCAGCTGTAGCCAGGTAGGGGCAAATATGGTTCCTCTCCACTTTCTTCGGTTTTTCCACTACTCCTTAAA
Source organism: Anabrus simplex (assembly GCF_040414725.1). NCBI lineage: Eukaryota > Metazoa > Arthropoda > Insecta > Orthoptera > Tettigoniidae > Anabrus > Anabrus simplex. The sequence continues at coordinate 1,142,247,958 of NC_090265.1, forward strand.
CACTGTGTCCCAGTCCAGGTTTCTTTCCATAATACTGCGTTGGATTGTGTCCTTACATCTCAATCGTGGTCATCCATGGCCTCCCCTTCCTTGCATTTCCATCACATATTTTGGCATTCTTTCATCACTCATTTGCTTTATGTGCCCAAATCACCTTAGTCGGCTCTTCTCTATTCTATCATTCATTTTATCCACTCCAATTTCTTCCCAGATTTTCTCATTCCTTATTTTGTCTCTTCTACTCTTCTGTATCATACTCTGCAAGAACTTCATTTCGGCTGCCTGTCCATTCGACTCTCATCCTTCTTTGTCACTGTCCAAGTCTCTGCTACATAAGTTGTTATGGGTACGTAATACATCTTGCACATAGTTTCATTTGCTTCCATTGGCACATCTTTGTTCCATAATGTGTTCCTTACACTATGGTAGAAACAGCTTCAGCTTGAATCCTCTTACTAATCTCAGCATCCAGTTGAGCATTCTCCATTAATTCAATCCCCAGGTATTTGAACGTCTCCACTACTTCCAGGGGCTTGTATACAAGTCTAATCTGACCTTTTCTTTCTTTCTTTCTTCCCTCCAGTCATAACAAGAGTTAGTTTTCTACACTTATTTTCAATCCAAATTCTTCGATCTTCCCATTCAGCACATCCAACTGTTCTTGAACCTTCATGTCCTCTTCTCCCCAAATCACAATATCATCTGCAAACAACATGATGTTAATTTCTCTTCCTCCATATGTTGCTTTTACTATTCTCATGATGCCAACCATTACTACTGTATACAGGATTGGCGATAGAACACTTCCCTGCCTCAGCCCACTAGTGATTTTGAACCAACTTGCGTTTGCATGCAACTACAACATTCCTTGTACACTGCCATGATCATTTTTATTAATTCCTGTCTTTTTGCACCAGACTGTCCCAAACTTTAGTCCTGGTACACTGTTATATGCCTTTTCAATGTCAATGAATATCATCACCATACCATTCTCATACTCCCAATGCTTTTCCATAAGTTGTCTCATAATGAAAATGGGCTCTATTGTTGACCTTCCACTTCTGAAACCAAACTGACTTTCCTGTACCTGATTTTCAACCCTCAACCTTATCCTACTTTCCAGTATCCTCTCCATTATCTTAGCAACATGGGATATCAGAGTAATTCCCCTGTAGTTCAATACTTTATCACCTTTCTTGAAATTTGGGATGATTATTCCTTTTTGCCAATCCTCAGGTACCTCCTTATTCTCCCAGACAATCCTGAGAACTCGATATGTCCACTGTCCACTTACACTCTGGTAAGATGCATTGCCCTGCTGCACCCTCTTGCTAATCTTCATGTCCAGTCTTGCATTCTGCCATTAATTCATTCCCCAAGGATTTGAAACTGTCAAATATTTCAAGGCTTTGACCACAATTTTAAAAATGTCTTTCCCTTGCCTTTCTCCTCTTGATTTTCATACCACACTTTTCAATTTTCTCGTTCAGTGCATCAAACTGTTCTTGTACTTCTTTGCTGTTCATTCCCTAGACCACAATATCACTTGGGAATAGTAATAACTTCATCTCCCTATTCCCATATGCTTCCTTTGTCTGCTTTACAAGTTTGTCCATAATAATTAGAAACAAATAAAGGTGACAGCACACTCCCCTGCCTTAGTCTAGTTTCATTTCTAAACCATTTCATCTTTCCAATCGGAGTCCATATGCTGCTGACAAAGTTGTTGTACATTGTTTGCACCATTTCTACAGTTTGTGTGCAACATCCCTTTTTGACAACGGTTTCCCAAACTTTTTTTCTGAGAACACTACCGTATGCCTTTGTTAGATCTCTGAATGTCATGATCAGGAACTTTCATATTTCCAATTCTTTTCCATTAATTACCACATGCTGAAGATTGGGTCCACTGTATTCACTTCTAAAGTCATACTGTTCCTCTTGTACTCTCCTACCTTTCTTGTCATTCTCCTCTCTAATGTCCTTTCCAGTAATGTTGTCACTTGTGAAAGTGTGATTCCTCTAATCACACTCTTCTGTCCATCCCCCTTTTTACAGACTGGTATTATTATTCCCATCCCCAGGCTTCTGGCACATGATTCTGTTTCCATATGCACTTGAACAAACTGTAAACCCTTTGTAGTACAGCAGGTCCAGCAGCCTTTATCATTTCCACACTAATTTCATCCATCCCTGATGCCTTCCTAATTTTCATTTTACATACTGCTAATTCCACCTCCAAACATGGTTATATCATCTTCTACTGTTGAATCATCACACCGTATTACTACAGTCTCCTCTGCACAATTTCTCAGCTTCAGCATTTTATCAAGATACTGCTTCCATCTTCTCTCTATTACTTCTGGATGTGCTATCAACTTTCTACCTTCCTCTTTCATCTGTATAAATGATTTCTTTTATAATTCCATACAGCGTTCTTTTACTGCTAACACCACCCCCTTCCATCTTTTGTGGAAATTCTTCCCGACTTTTCTTCTTTTTTTTCTCACACCAATTTCTTGCATTTCCGTTTATTATCGAGAAAGTTCCGCTCGCTTTCTTCTTTTTCTAAATCTCTACTGCATTCTTGCCATGCTTTCTTTTTTTCTTTCTTCAGTGCTTCTCTCACCTTCTCATTCCACTACAGTGTTTTATTTTTCTTCACTCTCCCACAGTGAGATAGTAAAACCAAAGCATGGAAATTAAAATATAAGAATGCACAGGAAGAATTTCTGAGAAAAACTGAAACAACAAATTCCCATTACTGAAGTAGGAAATTGCCCACAGGCAATCTCTGCCCCACTTACAAATGCCCTTTTGAAGTTGGATTATTCATCTTCCACGTTTCCTACTTCAGTAACGGGAATTTGTTGTTTCAGTTTTTCTCAGAAATTCTTCCTGTGCATTCTTATATTTTAATTTCCATGCTTTTGTTTTACTATCTCTTATCTCCTTTAATTTTTTCCACTTTGCCCACTCTCACTTTTGCTATCACAACTTTATGATCTCCACTGAATGCTTCTCCTGGTAAAGCTGTTACATCCATCAACTGTCTGTGATTTGTCCTTTTCATGGGAAAGTAATCAATTACCGATTTTATTCTTCTGTCACCCCAGCCATATATTGTAATTTTCCTGCTGTTTTTCATACAAAACTACGTGTTGCCTGCAGTCATTCCATTCCTCTCACAAAACTCAACTAGTTTCTCTCCTTCTTCATTCCGTTTCCCTTATCTATACGGTCTGACTACTTCTTCCCTTCACTGTCTTTTGTTTCCCACCTGTGCATTTACAGTCCTATTAAAACAACAAGCATGTTCTGACAGCTCGCAGCACTTGGCACCGAGCAAGGTGTGGGAGCACTGTGTTGCCACATTACAGCTGGTGTTACTACCAACACAATCAACCCTCTTGCTCTGTGCTAGGCGCTGTACAGGAATCATGACAGCATTGGTATAATATTAAATACTGTTCCAAGGTAGCTCAGCAGTAATTTTATCGGCTCAAATATCATAAGACATACTCCTGAATCCCCTTCCTCCCAGGCTTTTATCAGTCTATCTCCAGATGATTGGTCTCCATTTTTACATATATTTCAACATTAGAATGGAACATTTAAAAATACGACGTCTTTATATTTATATTATCATGGAAATATCCGTTGATATCATTGCCAATAATTATTCGACTGGCCTGTTCAGCATTCCGGGTTCAAATCCGGTCGAGGATGGGAGAAGTATCTATACTGAAATTCAACTCAAGAGCTTAGGAAAAGTATCCTTCCGCACGTCCCGTTCCCCTTTCCCGCCTGCGTTCTCCATCTCCCCACAACCAGCGTATCATTAACGACATGCGTCTATCTGACAAGTACTTCATTCTGAAATAGTGAAGCATCAAACGAAATCACTTCCTTTTACATAGCTGTACTTTGATTACGTACCATACCTATGTATTCCTTTATTGACCATGTAAAACCTACAGATTACTGATGAATACAGAGGCAAGAGAAGCAAGGTTTATTTTTATTTCATAAAGCAATTTGTGTGAGGCACATGGAGACTTACAACATAAGTATATGATTCTGCTCTCGTGCAACGACTGTCAGTGGCAGTTTCTCACAGTTCAAAAAGCTGAAAAACCCACGCGTGAATGGGATTGCAAAATACAATGTTTCCAGGCATGTAAATATTGTAGTCTCGTCATTCAGAAGGTAAAAACGAACTCATGATCCCCTCATGACAACATTTCTGCAGGTAGAGGGCGGTACAAATTATTATTATTATTATTATTATTATTATTATTATTATTATTATTATCATCGAATACGCCAAGGATTCTATTACCACACCGTGTTAAGGCCATAGTTTGAACTGAGCTGACACATCGACCTTTCGCTGGAGACTAGGATTTTCCGTGGAGTTTAAATTCCAAGCGAGTAGCATAAACACTGTACACAGAAACTGTATAGTTACCAACCATTGACATTAATTTTTGGTTACAAACATTGACGCCGAGCACTACACCCTTTCTCCCTTGATTGTTATAATGTAAATATTTTTAAAACTTTATATTTTCCTATGATTGCATCAACTGTTCTCCAGACCACCACTGCCGAACTCTACTATTTTAATTTTACGCATTGGTGCTGACTTCTTATTCTATAAACCTGTATGTTCAACCATCACTATTGTACAACTGTTTCTCTTACTTAATTTTTATAATGTGTATAATAACTCGTGTCCTCAATTTGAGTGTATTAATAATATGTATTAATTTGTGCATGTCAACTACTAACCAGGTACCTAATTTATGCCTTGAGAAGATAATTTGACTGATGATGCCCTCAATGAAGGGCGAAACATGTCTCAAGTGGAATCAATAATAAATTCCTAAATTGTAAAATTTATATGTATTGAATAGGTGACAAAACAAACCTTTTAGCATCCTACATTCAGTATCTTCAATACGGATAACAATGATTTTTATCATTCTTCAACCTTCCGAAGTTCTTCTAGAATACTTTCTTCACTCCCATCATTCTCTAATAACATGTCCATAAACTTTTAATCCCATCCCCTCATTTCTTTCATCAATTCTTCAAGTCGCCGAAAGACAACCTTCAAACGATTGTCACCGTCAGACACCACAACCTCTCTCGAACCTTCAAAGCACCCAAGAACCAGCACAGCACCCAATTTATAACAAGGTCTATTACGCTAGTGCCATTTGGCACTATGTATGTTAACATGTCAGGTTTGTTAATGAGGCTATATCCTCTTTCTTCTAGTGTATCCAGGATTAGATCTGTTTGATTGTTCGGTTTATCAATTCATGCACTGAGATTGCCTGAAAAATACTCGTTTATCAATCATCGTTCCTGTTAAAGCTTCTGTTATTCGTTCAATGACATCATCTAGTCATCTGAGGTTGAGCATATGTGCCTATTATTGTATTATAATTTGTTATAACTATAAGTGTGTTTTAATCCATTATTATTTCCTTTATTAATCGTAGAGAAGGTTCAAGAAAGATGGAAACACCTGTTGGTATACCTAAGGTTTGGCGAATAAAAGAGTGGATTCCATTGAATCCTTTTATAGTATATTCTAATGTTAGAAAGGTTTCTGTTAATACGATAGCATCATACATTGTCAAGGTTTCTGTTGGGATGAATGGTATCGCATTACGCAAACCTTCGATGTCCCATAATAAAACATTTACATGTTTATTATAATTCTGCACCACTGCTGTCTCGAATTTTTCAAAAACGAAATCTTCTTACCCTTACTCCTTTTGGCCAGAAAACTAGTCATTCTGTGTCTGTGAGAAAACTGAACAGACATCCTATTCTGAAGGCCTTTTTGTCTCCCTGGATAAGTAGTTCTTAGCAATCTATTTTACCTTTGATTCCTTTTTCTCAAGGTAAAGTCTTACGTTTTCTGTAGTTGTGTTTTTCTTTAGGTTATCTAAACATAGCCATGCCTTCTTTTCCAGATTCAAGATCATTGTTTTCTAGTTCTTGTCCCAAAGATGGTTTTTATTTGATTAAAATTTATTTTGTTTCCCCATGTGTATGCTGTTATACTTGTGAATCTCTTCGGTCAATATTGTGATAACTCTCCCCGTAGTTTGCGTGAAATGGCTCTTAATTGACATTTCATGTGTTTATTATATCAGTTATTATCAACGTATTTTGGTTTAGACATTGATTAACTTCCATTAGAACGTTTAGCTTATTTGATATGCATGTTATGTCATCTCGTTCTTTAATTGTGTTTATGTATTTCATAGGTAATGTCATCTGTATCGAGTTAGTTGAATGTTGCGCCTAAAACAGGTGACCAACAGAATTTGATAGACGATTGCCATTAGTTTGTTGCTGCGTGATGTTGACAGATGGTGCTACTCGTTGAGTTGTCTTCTCCTTGCACGTCGACAATTTTACTTCTCCTAACCTCGCTTTGGCAGAGATGCCAACTTTCAAGAAAGGTAATTCGTAATGCAGCCGTTAGGGCACCGGGGGGGGGGGTCGCAGAATGTTTTTCTTCGTGATCATACATATCATTTAAAGCTTGTAGTTGCTGTTTGGTAAACGTACACTGGTAACATACTTTTTCTTTTCATATCATGTGCATCCTCTGCACTAACAGAGTACTTAACAGTTCGGAGTTCATATTAGCACGAAATTCAGTCTTGTTATTCTTCATCATGCGCATCCGAAACACCGCGGCTACACACACTACAAAACACGTGTGAAAGAGATTTTGAGGAACGCATTAAACAGGGCCATTCTTCCGAGTATACCTCCCTAAATTTTTCAACTATATTTATTACTAGCGTCACTAGTCACGGTAACGTAATCACACGTATTTTCCTGCACAAGAAATCGCTTCGTTATTTCAAACCTTTCGCATTTCGTAACACACGATTAGCATATATTCTAATGTAAATTTGGCAACCAAAATCGCAATAAATACTTCTTCAACAGTCACGCACACAGTATTCACAATTAAACTGAGTCTGTCACCACTTTACCGCCAAAACAAAGACAAAAGAATTCGCATACTTGCATGGCAATCTGATCATGTGACGAACAAAGACAACAACTCCGCAAGATATACCACTTCACAGATGCCTATATTTCCGGTACTGGAAGCACACACTGCGTTCGGCGTGTGAAAACTTGAAATATTCTTAAACGAGGGACAGGAAAGGGGTATAAATTATTACTGAGAAATCCGAAAATAATATTCTGAGAATTCAAGCCGCCTTGTGTATCCTTTTGAACACTTCATACACTTAGATTTAAAAATCAACAAAAAATCATAATTTGTGGTGTGTGATTCGTATTGAATCGTAATAGTTGGCATCTCTGCTTTGGGTATTCTCAATTTCATCATTCCTAACGTACAGAACGGTTTTTATCAATGAAACGGGTTCTGCTGACACCGCACGTAGAATATCTTCTTTCATTTTTTTTAGATAAACTCCTATTTCGACGACATTCCCTGAACTTTTCAGGGCACCTTCTAGTCATGTATACATCTCGTCCATCATTTTTTATAGTTTTTATAGCAAATATTTGTCACGTGATTGATACGATAGCCAATAACTGGATTAGGAACATAATTGTGTGAAACTGACTAGCGTGACGCACTTTTTTTTTCTTGTGATAGCCTAGTTATGGATACGGAAAAAGTCATGAAATTCCTTACTAATGAAGACAAAATTAAAATCTGTCAGAAAGTGGACTGGCGTCCGCATCTTAAAGCGTACAGAGGTCGCGAATGATGAACTCACACCTTCGAGTTTCGACTAGACAACTTGAGTTGGGCAAAGAACATTCAAAATGGTGGTCAGTCATTCCTCCCGGTCGTACATAGCCGAGGGTAACCTCCAATTCATTGTCTAAAAGTGTGACAAGAAAATAGTGTTTAAAAACCCACTGGTCCGAAAACAGTAGAAGTCCATTACAGAAATAATTCACAACAGCGAAAAATTTACTCGCTAAAGCAGATTGTTGTTATATCTGATTTTTCGTAAAAAGTGTGTGGGGGGTAACTCACATACATTAAAATGGTAGGCAACAGCAACCAGATTGTTAAAAATTGTGTTTTTGTATATTTTCATACTACAGTTTATTAATTAGTTGCTTTTTTAATTCCGAGACATTGTGAATGTGTATGTTCATTGGAGTAATGACACTTCAGTGACTTCTGAGGCAAATGTTTCAGTTTTCTTATTCAAACAGTGTTACCTAACCTAACATAACCTCATATGTATCATGAAAACGTGTTTTAACTGCCAGCTGAATAATGATAAACTTTTCGCTATAAATTTACATGGAAATAGCCTTTCCAGACTTTAACCAGATGTGAGAAAATACAGTGAAACCTCGTTAGTGCATTCCTCATGATGATTGATGTTTGTTGTTTAAAGGGCCTCTACATCAAGGTCATCGGCCCTAATGGTACGAAATGAGACGAAATGAAATTACAACTTAAAAGTCCAAAATCCTCCACTGATCAGAATTCAAAGCGTGAGGACAAAGAATGAATGGATGGACGGATATGAATTTTAAACGATCAATGGATCTGACCCACAGTGCCTCACAGCACAGAAGCTGGCACAAAACAAGAGTATTAAAGACCAAGGGACTGCTTCTATAGCACGATGCTAAAACGATTAGGCTTATAGTCGACACTGGTCCAAAATTCAGATCATGGCCCCTCATAATGGTATTTATTGCTAGGAAAGTAGAACAATGCTATGTGTAATGTTGAGGTAATAATCAAAAGTAGTGGAGACTCGCGGTATTCCACACATTATGGTACTATTCACAGGTGCACACATGCAAAACAGACCTATGGTGTTTCGCACATTGTGGCACTATTTACAGGCAACGCAAACATATGGTGTTCCTCACATAAGTGGACTAACCGCAGGGACTCGTACTACCCCATGGAATTCCTCACATAGTGGGAACTGAGCATAGGTAAGGCAGAACCATGGTATCGCTCATATAGGGGTACGAAATACAGGTACTGTAGGACCCACCTCCTGATTCACTCACTGTTGCTACTAAACAAAAACCTATTGTGTACCTAACATAGTGGTACTATGCGCAAGTAAATGCGACCCATGGTGTTCCCTGCGTGATGGTACTAATTACAAGTAGTCTCATGGTTCTAATTGGATTATCCCTTGGTCGCCACTTTTAGTAGCCTCTTACGACAGACAGAGGATACTGTGGGTGTATTCTTCCTCTGCATCGCCCACCCACAGGGGGGGGTTTTGTGTTTGTTCCGCGAGAGGTATTTTATTTCCCTCAAGCCCGCCGGCAAGCTGGTTAGGATCCCCCCTATCCGCCACCTGGGATGCGCCACATGAGAGTATCACCTCCCCCCCCTGCTACGCCAGCATAGCAGGTTCGTGGGCATTCCTCATTGAGACAATTTCTCGCTTACCATGTCATAAATTCGAAGTCCTGATTCAAGTCATATTAAATCTATATAAAAATTATGTCATTTATAGCGTCACAAATTTTCACTACTTGCCCTGAAAATGTTTTCTGACATCACTTGTGAAAGGAACGCTATTTCCAACACAGATTAGAGCCCTCGCCACATGAGGCAGGTCAAAGAATGCGAAAATGGGAAATGGCCACGAATTCCTCAACTTTACAGGGTAAATTACACCTTTGGAAAGCAACCCATTAGCCTTAGGAAAGTTCAGTTATGGTCACCGGTTTTAATTGATATTGCTGAATAACCTAGTAAGCCTGTTTTTGCTTGTAATTCACATTCCATTCAGAAATTTATTCCACGTTGAATGATACAGTGAATAGTAGCGAATATCTGTTGCGTGATAGCCTATGTATGGATTAGGAACATAATCGTGTGAAGTTGACTAGCGTGGTGCACATTTGTTTTGTGATATGGTTAAGGATATTGAAAATGACGTGGAATTGCTGACTAATGGAGACAATTGGACAGGCATCTGCATCTTTCAACAGAGGTGCATATGCTGAAACTTGCACCTTCGGGTTTCGACTCGAATCGATCAAAGTGACGTCGCAGTGTCGCCTTGAAGATGACGGTCACAGTCATTCTCTTGCACATAGCCAAGTATAACCTACAAATAATTCATGGCCGAACAATGTGACCAGAAAAAATGTTTAATAACCCACTGGTCCGAAATATAACGCGTTTTAGAGAGAGTGTGTGATCTGCAACAATGCCCTGATACTTTTATAGGCCCCAGTGCAAATGTGAATTATTGTCTGTTGTTTTACACACTTTTTAATACACTGTTAATTATTTAATAATCCCCAGTAAAAAGGTTTTCGCATTTGCTTTCTCATCCTTTTCATGTCTTTTGATACTCTCATCTCATATTTAGCAACCGTAGATAGCCTGTATCATTCACTGTACCCGTACATATACAACATAATCAACATCTATATCAAATGCACGCACGTCGAGAAAAAAAAAAAAGGAAACCAATGAGCGTTTACATGTAACTGTTGGATAGTTTTTACTTGGGTTTTCAATAGTACATTTTTTCGCTTAACACATTCTCTTTCTTTGTCCTCTGCAGAAACATCCTAACGAGGTTTTACTGTGTAAATTCACCTCTGAAATTAAGTCATCCACTCTGCGGCATCACATTCTTAGTTAATTTCAGTTCATAGTATTAAAATTAAGTGATTGTTTACTTCAGCCTTTATTTCTAATGAGTTAACTATTACTATCAGCCATGTTATTTAAACATTTATTATGGAAACATGTTCTCTTTCATTTCGAGTTGTGTTTACAGAACACCAGTTGACGAGTGTCTATGAATCGACTCTGACATCGCCTTCGAGTTCAAGTGTCGACAAGAGAGGTTGCTAGTGCACTAGGCGAGAAAACTATACCGAAGATGAACGAGTTATTAAGTCCTATAAATTAAGTCTCACTTTCCTAAACCCAAACCGCTTTCCATCAAACCAGTTAGAAATAAAATGCACACTTACTCCCTCGTAACAATGGATGCATCAGTGATTGGGTTCTTGCATTAACCGAACAAGTAATGGCCGCTAGCTGCTAGTCGCGCGCAAACTTTCTCTCGCAAAAATTGTAAATTGCAGGTGATATAGTGCTTGAAGTGATAAAGAATTACATTCGTGCTGAAGTTCAACGTGCTTGAAGTGATAAAGACGTTATTACATTCGTGCTGAAGTTCAACGTGTGCAGCTAACTACAGTAAACTATCAGTGTTCTACTACTAAGTTGTCATAATGGCTCCTAAGAAGCTTCCCCAAGCCAGCCCGCCGCATGGCGCCAGCATACAAGAACTCGTTAAGCAGGCCGTAGCCGTAGCCGTAGCCGAACAGTTACAGCCCCTAATGTTGCAGCTCCAGGAACTAAGAGCGGAATACAAGGAAAGTGTCAAACTATTACAAGATCAGCTTCAGGCTAAGGACAAGGAACTTGTAAAAATTAAAAGCGACTTTAAAAACAAGCAAGATGAACTGGAGCAATACCAGCGCCGGCAAAGTATTCGTATTTTCGGCATTCCGGAAAAGGAAGGAGAAGATCCCGATGTCATCGCAATAAGCATCGCAAGAGATCTTGGTGTCGACCTTGACCTTCGGGACATTGACAGGAGCCATCGCATTGGAAGACGACTGGGTGCGAAGCCACGACCTCTGATAGTGAAATTCGTTTCCTACCGTAAGCGGAGTGAAATCTTCCACAAGAAAAGAGGCCTTAAGGGAACGGCGGTCACAATAAGAGAGGATCTGACTGCAACAAGACTCGCAGTCCTCAAGGAGGCAATTTCGAGGTTCGGTGTACGCCAGGTATGGAGCATTGATGGAGTAATCAATATAAAAATAGGATCAAATAAGTTTAAAGTGTGCACTATGGAACAGTTAAATGAACTAAAGTGATATGCGGGAGAAATGATCACAACATTTTGTTACTTTCTATTGTAGTTTAATTTTAGAGTTAACCTTGTAGTATACCGTAATTTTTAACTTTAACTCTCTATTAGAACGTAATTAGTAATATAGCTTACTTTTGCTTGCCGTAGTGGTAGATTGGTGTTAGTAGCGGTAGACTGGGTTCAGTGCCTTATTTTTGTCGTGTTTATTTCCACTTACATTATTGACACATTGCCATTATCGTATTGATCGCTGTAAATTGTTATTTCCATTTCATTCCCATTATTGTCATATTCATCTCCAACATAACGGAGAACAACGTAATTTACAGTCCCCCTGATAACGAACTTGAGACAAACGAACAGGCTCCCCTCTTCCTTGCAAACATTCCTCAAAACCTTTCACTTACTCCACCCTCCCCCAATGTCGCTGGAACCAGCTGTGCAGGCAACATACACCTATTGTCATCTGAGCTTTCTTGCCATTCCCAGTCGACAAGGGACATCATTAACCACCAGCTTTCTCCGTACAGTAATGCTTTAAAAATTTGCCATATAAACGCTCAAAGCCTCCTTGCGGAGGAGCGAATGGACGAAATAAAAGCCCTATTTATGCCTCCCAGTTTCCACGCAATATTAATCTCTGAATCTTGGTTAAAACCACATCACGCAATAGAAAGACTGCAGCTGGCGGGTTATACATTTCTTAGATCCGACAGATTAAATAAGCCCTCCGGGGGTACCGCTGCGTATGTTATGACCAGCTTACGCCCTAAAATAATCTGTAGGTCTCCAGGTCCGTACGAGCGAAAACCTGAGTTCATGTTCCTGGAAATAACTGTGAGTGAAGTTAAATGTCTTCTGGGTGTAGTATATAAGCCACCGAAAGCGGGTTTTTTATGCGATCTAGAGACTCAAATACAAGATTTAGTCACTGATTACTCAAATATAATTATAATGGGCGACTTTAACATAAACCTTCTTGAACCTAACTCTCCTCAGACAACCCAACTTTTAACATCATTTAAAGCTTGCAATTTAACGTTTCTCCCTCTCAACGCTACACATCACACAGACACATCACACACCTTAATTGATCTCATTGCCACTAACCAACCTGAATTAGTTCTTCATCACGGTCAAATTAGTGTCCCGGGTATATCGCGACATGATGCTATATTTATGGCCTATTCTATTAAAAGTCCCAAGTTCAAATCGAAAATAATTTCATATAGAGATCTACGAAGAATTGATAAGATTAAACTTTTACAAGACGCAGTTGCAGTGCCATGGCATGACATATTTAAACTTAAAGACATAAATGACAAAGTAACTCTCTTCAATCAACATATGACTGAACTGTATGATAGACACGCCCCTGAAAAGAAGGCTCGAGTTACGCGGAAGCCAGCTCCCTGGCTCTCAGATGAGATTAGAGCACTAATGGCTGAACGCAATGCTACTTATAGACGAGTTAAGAAACATTGCACTCCTGACAATCTACTGAACTATAAGAGGCTGAGAAACGCTACGACCCAACAGATTAGAAATGCGAAACTACGACACGCCCACAGTTTAATTCAACCAAATGTTTCAACAGCTGTGTTGTGGAAATCCATAAAGAGCTTTGGAATTACCAAAGGACGAGACGATGACGAAATAAATATACCCTTGGAAAAACTGAACGATCATTTTTCATCTAACTGCACATTAAATGCAGCGCTGAAACAGGAAGTTCTAGACGGGAATTATGCAAAGACGCGAACAGATAGAGAAAACTTCTACTTCCGTCCAGCAACCCACTCACAAGTCAGGTTTGCTATAAATCGGATAACATCAACGGCAAAAGGAAATGACAGGATAGGAATAGAGATGATAAAAATTATTCTGGATGTGATATTACCTGCACTAATTAACATATTTAACTCTTCCCTTGTAGACAGCACATTTCCCGAAATATGGAAAGCGGGCATTATACGTCCTCTAAAAAAAGTAGCTTCCCCTTCTGAACCATCTGACTACAGAGCCATCTGCATACTTTCTGCTTTATCCAAAGCGCTAGAGTTCATCGCTCATAGACAAATAACAGACTACATGACGACTTACAACTTATTTGACCCACTACAATCTGGTTTTCGTCAAGCACACAGTACTACAACGGCACTACTGAAGGTCACAGAAGACATCCGAGAAGCTATGGACAACAAGGAAGTGACAGTTTTAATACTCTTAGATTTGAGCAAAGCTTTTGACTCTGTTGACATTGACATCTTACTCTCGAAATTGTATTCCCTCCATTTCTCGGACAGCGCCCTCCTTTGGTTGCATTCCTACCTGCATGGCCGTCGGCAGTGTGTTACAGATAGAATAAACAAATCAACTTGGCGGTCTGTGCAGTGTGGTGTGCCCCAAGGGTCAGTGTTAGGACCCCTTCTTTTTTCCATTTACATTAATGATGTCTCCCAAAACCTAACGCATTGCAAATACCATATTTATGCTGATGATGTACAAATGTACCTCCATACATCTCCAAATCTAATACTTTCCGCCATAGACAAAATCAATCAGGATCTAACATCATTTTCTTCTTGGTCTTTGAGATGTGGGCTTAGGTTAAACCCAGCTAAAACGCAAGCCATCATCCTTGGATACCCAAAACTACTCACGAAGGTCAATCGACCAGAGATTCCATCTATAAGGTTGTGTAATACTAACATACCATTCACGTCATCAGTAAAAGTCCTAGGCATTACTTTCGATGATGACATGTCATGGAAAACGCATATCACGAACATCACCCAGAAAATATTCTCTGCATTGCACATGCTGCGCGGGTATAAATACTTATTTCCTGAAAAACTAAAAAAAATGTTGGTAGAAAGTCTGGTTTTCCCTCATTTCGACTATTGTGACGCGATTTATAGAGACGCTCGAGGCAAGTTATTGAGCAGATTACAACGTGGTCAAAATGCTTGTGTGAGATACGTCTGTAACCTACGGTACTATGACCACGTAACTCCTTCATATCACCATCTATCTTGGCCCCGACTAGAGATCCGTCGCACTGTGCATTCCCTATGCCATCTCCATAAAATCCTTCATTCTTCACAACCATTTTACCTTACTTCATATTTCAAATACTTATCCTCTTATCACAGTCTTAACACCAGATCCACTAATAATTCCATCCTTGCTTTACCTACCCACAGAACTGCCATCTATGATAAATCATTCACAGTAATTGCCTGCCGTGAGTGGAACCTCCTTCCCGAAAATATCAGGGGGTTAAGCGCTATTCACACTTTCAAGGAAGCACTTTGGAGACATTTTATGCACCAGTAAGGATCATCTGTAAACTTGATGCTGCTACTTACAACCATTCTATTGTTATGGATGTCCTGGTAGAGAGTCTAAAATTTTTATCCGATTTGTCTTTAAAATCAAATGTTATGTACTGCCTTTTTTTTTTTTACGTGTAGGATATTAGTTTTAAGAATTTATCCCTTTTTATGTCTGATTTATTTAATCTTAATTTAATCTTAACTTAATCTTAATTTATTAATTTAATCTTAATTCATTTCATCTTAATGTAATCTCACCATTCTTGTATTATTATTAATTTAATTTGTATTAGACGTAGTTATTGTAATACAATGCAACATATGTATATTTCAGTTCCTGGTTAGATGGAAGAGAAGGCCTGAAGGCCTTAATCTTGCCAGGTAAAATAAAACATTACTAAACTAAACTAAACTAAACTAAACGATAGTAAACAGTTTAATACACTGGTGGAGAAAATATCCAAACACCAAGAAGGGTTTGCGCTAGATTAACAAACATTGGTAGGCATATTTATACATCTGAAAGATGATGCTGATTCAAATTTCTTGCAAATCGCGTTAGTGTGGTGTTAGTAGCGGCCCCATGACGTTGTACATCAGGCTTGCTTTAAATACGGGCTGTACTGTGTGAGAGCATTAATTATCTGTACCTGTAAGATTGGACGGAATAACAGTGAGTGGTTCAAGAATGCCTTTACGACGACGAGGCCAGTATCAACAGCTCACTGTGGTTGAACAAGGCCGTATAATAGGGCTACGCGAAGGTGGATTTTCCTTCTGCGATATTACAGAATGACTTGGCAGGAATGTCTCCACTGTGCATGCGTGCTGGCAGCAGTGGTAACGAGAAGGTACGCTCGCAAGAAGACCGGGCTCCGGACATCCCCGTGGCACCACAGAGGAGGAGGACCGCCGTATTAGGTGTATGGCTGTGGAGCAGTGGACTGCGTCTGCAGCAGCAATTTGAGCGGCAGTTGGCACCACAGTGATGCAACGAACTGTTCGAAATCGGTTACTTGAAGGACAGCTCCGAGCCCAATGCCCTGCGGAGTGCATTCCACTTACTCCAAACCACCGCCGTCTGCAACTTCAGTGGGGTCAAGCGAGAGCTCATTGGAGGATGGAGTGGAGGTGCGGTGTGTTTTCCACTGAAAGCCAGTTCTGCCTTGGTTCCAGTGATAGCCATGTGTTGGTTAGGAGGAGGCCAGGTGAGCACCTGCATTCCGCCTGGCTGCAGGGTCGACACACGGACATACACTGAGAGCTCTGGTCTGGGGAGCAATTTCCTATGACAGCAGGAGCACTCTCGTAGTTATCCCACGCACCCTGACTGCAGATATGTACGGCCGCCTGGTGATTCGATCTGTCATGCTGCCATTCATGAATAGCATTCCCGGGGGTGTTTTCCAACAGGATAATGCACACCCCCATGCCGCTGTTGTAACCCAACGTGCTCTACAGAGTGTCGACATGTTGCCTTGACCTGCTGGATCCCCTGATCTGTCCCCAATCGAGCATGTATTGGACATCATCAAACGGCAACTCCAGCGTCATCCACAACTGGCATAAACCGTCCCTGTATTGACCGACCAGGTGCAACAGGCATGGAACTCCATCTCACAAGCTGACATCCAACACCTGTATGACACAGCGCATGCACGTTTACATGCCTACATTCAACAGTCAGGCGATTACACCGGCTATTAATGGACCAGCATGGCACATGCAATGGCTATTCTCTCGTGGATATTAACCCTCGGTCTTGTACCTTTAAACAATTAAATAGGTTACCTCAACAAATATATTGCCAACATTCCCGCCTTCTACATTCTTATATCATGGTGTTTGGATATTTTTTTCGCCAGTGTATAAGGAATTTTCAAGGGACAGGAAAATACTGTCATTACAACGGAGTTCTCATTATATGCCATACTCACTATAGCAGACTTCTACTGTAAATAACTAATATCATATAAGCACAAAAACAATACAAATATTGCAGGACCACTAAGCATAATCTTTTATGAAGATTTAATCCATGAAATTACAGCCCTGATCTCACAATATGTTAGCTGAGTTAGATTATCATAATACCTGCTGGGAGGGATAAACCCAAACATCGTCTGTGCCAGCCTTTGGTATAGTGGATTTCTCTCGATCTATTGGAAGAGGAAATGGTTGATCTGGAGCTGGTGACTGATTTGGAGCTGGCATCTACAACAAATCAAGGTGTGTGTTAAAAGTTAGAAATGCGAGACAGAATTATTATATAACAAAAATATTACTTCACAAACTCCTTTTTCATTATCACAATCATCATTTTAAGGTCCTCATTATGTCATTCAATATAATCAGAAGTTACACTGTAGTCACACACTACTGAATACCATACCGACTTATTACAAACCTTTACCAAGCCCTTGATCAGTAAAGGATTAAAAAAAAAAAAAAAAAAAAAAAAAAAAAATGAATTTGGCACTATAAAAGAAGCAAAATTACAATAACCTTCCTCTGTGAGTTCTAATGCTAGGTATGAGTCCACTGGGCAAAATGATGGGTGGTTGGTAATCTTCCTTTATTTGCATGCACCATTTTGCTCTGAGGTGAAGATCATTATGTAAGTGCATGTGTTTCTGTGCTCACTGTGACGACTAGACCTATGATTTTCATGATGGAGAATATATTTTTTGGTGAGACTGATAAGTTCCTTAAATATATATAAATGCTTGTTATGAAAAAAGTAATTGAATGATAGTACTTTTTAAAGTCATATTTATGCATAAATGGTCATTTCGATGTGATGGAGCATGTTTTAGGTAATAAATGGTCATATTCGTCATATTTTCACTCTTTCAGGTAGTAAAGACCTTTTCTCATTCAGTTTCTTTCTTCTGTGTTCAAATGAGTTGTTGTATTTCTCAGAATTACACATTGCATTTTGTTTCCTGGAAAATGGTAAGAACCTACCTTCCTCCACTATTTCTGTGGAATTCACAATATGGACTTCACCCTTGCACAGCAGTGAGCAGGTAGCTACTTAAGCCTGTCCTTCGAAATCTGGTGTGTGTCAGAGATGATTGAATCTTGTTGAAGTCGGAAGTGTGTGTTCTGTGTAGTATAATTCAGAAAGAAAAAATGCCTAAAGCGAACAAAGTATTAGAGTAGAATTACAACAGTTCGTGTCTCAATATGGTGAGAAAGTGTTCACGAGTGATGGTAAAATACTGTATTGTAAACTGTGTGATATAAGAGTACCTGTGGAGAAGTCATTTAACGTTCAGCAGCGTGTGGCAACAGAAGAACACAAACGTGGAGTACAATGAATCGAAAATGGAAAGACACTACAGCAAATGCTCCTAGGAGAATTTTGCCATTCACCATTTTGTGAAAAGCTTTGTACAGCCTTTCGTTGTGCCAACATTCCCTTAAATAAGATGAATCATCCAAAATTTTGTGAATTCTTACAAAAACACACCAGCAAATCTCTTCCCGATCCTTCCCCTTTAAGAAAGGACTACATCAACCGAAGCTAAGAAAAAAATTATGCAAGAAATCAGACAATGGGTTACAAATAAGAAAATATGGATACCAATGGATGAAACTACAGACTCTATGGGAAGATATATTGCGAATGTCATTGTGGGGACTTTGGGAGAAGATGGTCCAGGTGAACCATTTCTAATAAACTGTGAACATTTAGAAAAAGTCAATTTTTCTACCATTAGTAAACTGTTTGACAAATCTATGCGTGCCATATGGACTGAAGGCGTTCAGCATATGGTGAAAGCTGCCAAATCACTAAAAGCATGATATAGTGAAATGGTGCATGCGACTTGTTCAGCTCACGCCTTACACAGAGTTGCAGAAGAGATTCGTAGTCAATTCAGTGAGGTTGATAAATTAATTGGGTGTGTCAAGAAGGTCTTCTTGAAAGCCCCTCCACGTGTTGCAACATTTAAGTTGCTAGCTCCAGACATTCCCTTGCCACCTCCCATTTTGACAAGATGGGGATCCTGGATTGAATCCTGCAACTCTTACTGCCAGAACTTCAACATTGTGAAAAGTATCATTGATTCATTTGATAGCAGTGAAGCCGCTTCAATTGGACTAGCCCAGGAGTTAATGTCTAACTGTGACATTTCAGGTCAACTTTCATACATCAAACCGAATTTTGGTTTTCTTCCTGCTACTTTAACTGCTTTGGATCAATCAGAAGTGCCACTAGTGAAGTAGATAGTACTAGTGAAAATGACTGTGAATAAATGTAATGTTGTTTGTGGTAAAGTGGGTATTCAAAGAAAATGGAAAAGGTATTAGAAAAAAAAGAAGAAAAAAAAAGAAGGGTATCACACATTGTATCCCATTTCAATGATTTTGTTGGATGAAAAGTTTTCTCTTAATCATTTGGAATTAGATTCAAATTATATTGTCCATTTCAAATATGCTCCTCTTGTGTCAGCTGAAGTAGAACGAAGTTTTTCAAAGTACAAGGAAATCTTTTTTATTTGAAAATTTGCACATGGTATTCAGAAGCATATGAAAATAATCGCAGCATGCGTTAACTATGTACTGACAATTTTAATAAAATAAGAAGTACACTACAATATCAAATTGCATACTTTAACTTCTCTTATGCATTTTATTCATAAATAAATAAATGGCTCGTTGACACAAACTGACTTATTAATCGATTTTAAACTGGACTTTTACCTCAAATATAATACTGTTAGGTCATATTTTTTATGTTCTTGTGCATATTTTGGTAAATTTTAGGTCATAAGAGCATTTTTTCTGTGCATATTATGGTGATTTTTAGGTCATAAAAATCCTAGCCCTAATGATGACTATATGATGAGTAATGCCTAAATGTTGTAAGTGCCATATTTTACGTTTCTCAGGAGAAACAAAACAACATTTTAAACAAAACGCAACACAAAAATAAATCCATCCGTCCAATGAATCACTATTAAAAGTGTCATATGCTCTCACTCCATATGAACACCACAGACAGGTCTGGAATTGAACCCATGCTTTCAACAAGCAATCTAGTGATTAGAAATTGCACACCACCACTTCTCCTACCCTTTTGGTCGACATTTTGATGGGTTTTTTTTTTCTCCCCACCAACAGGACTTAAACCAAAGTGCCAGACCACTTACTAACTCGATGACTTACTGATTACAGCTAACATACAGGCATGACCTTCCTTTTAGAGACAGACAGACAGGACACAGATTCATGAAAATGAAAAACATTTACAATTTCTGAGTTCATCCTGAATTAAATAGGGTGTAATATATAACTTCATTTAAAACACAAGTTAAAAATGGTAATTCAATTTCAGCTATCTCAATATTTTGAAGTTCCTTACTTGTGCGATTACCTCAATAGATAACAACTATTCAAGAAAAGTCTTAATGTACCACATTCCTCAAGAATATTAATACTTCATGATAGACTATATTAATTAACGTAGTTTTGTATTGGTGCATGATCAACCATTTATGTAAATGTTTTCTCATGGTGCTTCATTCTTGTATAATTTCTTTATGCCATTCATTAAATGAACTGCTTTGTGTTATTTACAAACTGAAGTCTCTGTTGATCAGAACAGAGATAGGTACAGTATATTCTTTCCTTGACAATGCTTCTGGTGCAGGAAGCGGGTTTCATAACACTCAGCATAATGTGTATTGTCAAGTGCCAGCATGGTGTGCAGTAGCAGCTTGAACGATGATGGAATACAGGGAGAATTGCATGCTGATGGTTTATCTGATGTGCCTAGTGATTACAAGAGGGTATAAGTGATAGTGAAAATGGGTGACATCAAGATATAAGCACGGAGCTGAAAGTGCAATGTTCAGTTCAGACAAATCTGTTGATGACAATAATACAAGTGAAAATGACAGTGATAGTATTTACAATGAGGTTGATGAATGAACAAATAAGGATGAAAATAGAAACCTAGAACCGTTCACAGGTTTTCCTCACTTATAGGCCAATAATCCCAGGACTATCCCAGAGGTCATAGATCATTTACTTGGTGATGACTTGTTTCAGCTTCTTGAGGAACAATCAAATTTCTATTATGAATACAATTCTGGGAGGTATAAAACATCTCCCAAATCCCTGAAAAGGAAAAATATAAATGTGGTGGAAATGAAATTCTTGGCTCAAATAATTTCAATGGCCCAAATCAGGAAAAACACAAGGGACTACTGGAGAACAAATAAATTGATGCGAATGTCTAGTTTTGCTGAAGTTATGAGTTGAAATCTGTTTGAACAGATCTGGAATTTTTTTATATTTCAGAGATAATTAGAGTAGTGATCATGATTCAGACAGTTCCTAAATAATAAAGCCTATTTTGGACACATATTAAGTTTCCATCTCTCTATAAACCTATGCAGCAGCTTTCTCTTGACAAATCCATGATCCCACAGCATGGCAGGCTTAGGTTTGGGACTCTCAATCGTAGAAAACTAACCAGATATTAGGGTAGTGCTGAGTAATGACGTTCAAAGCATGACTAGTGCATCTGAGCATTATGAAAGGTGCTGCTCATAGGGTCAGTTGTGCTGCAATAGTACTTTCTGACCCAGTGAGGAAAGCAATGGCAAACTACCTCACTCCTCATCTTTCTTAGTACACCTCATTTTGGTGCTGCCATTGGTTTTTGGGGTTTCCTTATAACCGCATAACCTTTGGTGGTGCTATTTGAGGATCCAACCAGCCTCAGACCGACAGTGCAGATGGTATGCGAGGCCACTATGGTATATGTTGTGTGTGTCCTCCGGTCCAATAAGGGACCATTTATATTGGTATTATAAATTTACTCATTCGGAACAAAATATTTCAGATTCCCTTTGGGAATCAACATCTATATCATCTGATGGCCAAGCAGGCATCAATTTTTAATAAGGAGACAAAGTCTCTCATAGTGCATTGGCACTGCCGGTGGCTACAATTAGCCTACGCAGTGGCCTCCACGGTATGCACTAGCCAGCGTCTTGGTAGGTGTGCTAGGTACCAACTGATGAGCCCAGCCTAGCACACGGGGGCGAAACGCTGGCAGCCAGGAATGAGTTAGTTGGAAAATTTATAATGTCCAATAACGGACCATTTATATTGGTATTATAAGGAAACGTTACGCACAGACACGCCAACAATATTGACAACAAGCACACGTTCCAAGTGGTTACGTTTTATCAATAAAATAGCTACAGGACACAAGTTAGCCACGCCAACACTCTGCTCACATTTCGTATTTGCAGTGCCCTTTCTTCCAGTGTCCGCCCCGTTCGAACTGAGGACATCCGGCCAACATTTCACAGCTCACATACAGCACCTGTTCTCCACTGCATTCTCTCTTTCGCTCTCACCCACAGGCGATCGTTGAAGGTCACACTTCCAGCTGGTTCCCCCTACACGCTGTCTCGCAAGTTGTGCTCACTGTCTCATCTGTCAACATGGCTAGTACCGAGCAATTGGCGGCTATATTACAGGCTTTACAGCAGCAACAACAGCAATTCATGCAACAGCAGCAGTCCGCATTGCTTACAGCCATACAAGTTCTCTCTTCCTCCGCACAAAACACGACCATTCCTCCATTTTCTGCCTTCAACCCAGAAAAAGAAGAATGGTCAGTGTATTTAGCTCGACTTCAACAGCATTTTATCTGCCACTCCATAACGGATGAGACGTGCCGAGCTCTTTTTCTCAGTTCTGTAGGAAACACTACCTGCGAATTACTGCAGAAATTAAGCCCCGAAGAACAGATCTCGGAAGTTCCTTTCGCACAGCTCCTAGCTCGCATAAATGCACATTATACTAAGGATCCTCACATCGTAGCAGCTCGCTACAAGTTCTTTCAATGTAGAATGAAGCCGCACCAGACTCACACAGAATGGATTGTGGAACTACGTGATCTCGCCAAGCCTTGCAAAGTTATCTGTTCTAAGGATGGTTGTAGCACGCCCTACTCTGATTCACTCATTCGGGACATGGTTATTCTTCATACTCCCCAAGACAAAGTTCGTTTCGACGCTGTCAAGAGTAGTAACCCTTCTTTGGAAGATGTCCAGCGTCTTGCCACAGTCTATGAGATGACTACAAAGACTGCAGCTGAAATAGCTACCAAACATGAAGTCGCTCACGTATCTCATACGGCCCGCCAGCATTCTGCTCCTTCGAACCGCCAGGTCAGCTCACTCCCTGCCAAGCGTTCCCGACAAGTTCCTCCGCGCTCTTCTACGAAGACACGCATTTCTAAGAAAACTCCGCAGCTCCTGCCTTCCTGCAGAGGATGTTTTAAGCATCACGACCGCCGTGACTGCCGCTTCTTCAAGTCCACCTGTGATCGCTGTCATAAAGTAGGACACATCAAGACTGTCTGTCAAAGTACGTCCCGCCCTGCCAGTACTCATCCTGCGAAGAAAACTCTTCAGAAGACACGACAGGACATGGAAGTTGATGAAATCAACCTCATTCTTCCTACAAGAAATTCTCGTAAAATCATAATTTCGATCGTTTACCTAGATCACTCTACTGATTTTCAGTTACAGCAGATACTGGTTCGCCTGTCTCCATTATCAATCTGGCTACATATCACAACTTAGGTTCATCGTCTTTCTGTCCTGCTGATGTACAACTTGTTACTTTTAACAAGAAGAAAATTGATATTAAGGGACAAATCACTATTCCAGCCAGATGTAAAGATATTCATAAGGTCGTTACCTTACTAGTGGTCAATAACTACACTGCATCTAATATCCTAGGCATGGATCTTTTCAATTCATTCGGTTTTCAAATACATGACGTCAATGTAGTCTCCGCCTTACAACCTACCTCTGATGTCACCGATCTCCTACAGCAATTTCCTGAAGTCTTCGACTCTACCTTAGGCACAGCCAAAGACTACACAGCTCATATTCAAAATCAGGAGCCAAGCCTCGCTTTTTCAAAGCACGTCCAGTCCCACTTGCACTTCAAGATCAAGTTACTCAAGAATTACAGAGATGGATAGCAGCCGGTATAGTAGTTCCCATCACTTCCAGTAAATGGGCTACTCCACTCGTCGTAGTTAAAAAAGCTGATGGCAATATCCGCATTTGTGGTGATTTTCGTTCTACAATCAACTCACAGACTGAAACCGATGTTTTTCCGATTCCCCGTCCTGAAGACTTACTTTGTCGTTTAGCCGGTGGACAGTTCTTCTCTAAAGTGGATCTCAAAGAAGCTTATCTCCAGCTACTTTTAGACGAAGAATCCAAGCAATACCTCACACTGAATACCCCTCTTGGACTTACAGCTCCAGCGCTATTTAGCACAGCTTACCGCCTCCATTCCTGGTTGTGCTAATTACCCTGATGACATTCTTGTGACCGGCAAAGATCATCAAGAACACCTGCATAATCTGCGCCTCCTCCTCACCAAATTGAAAGAAAATGGCCTACGTGCTAATTTTGCACATTCTTTCAACCTCAAGTTCACTACCTAGGATATCATTGATAAGACTGGCATTCGACCTAGCGAACAGAACATCTCTGCCATTCTCAACATGCCCGCACCGCAGAACATCAAACAGCTCCAATCCTTCATAGGAAAAGCAAACTATTACAACAAGTCCATTCCACGCTTCGCTTCAGTAGCAGCTCCTCTGAATGCCTTACTCAAGAAAGGTGCTCAATTTCATTGGTCTCCACAATGTCAACATGCCTGGCAGACTATCAACAAGGCTCTTGTCTATGCTGTCAAGCTTACTCATTTTCAGCCCAGTAAGCTCCTCACTCTTGCCACGGACGCATCTGATTATGGACTTGGCGCCGATCTCTCCCAGAAGGATCGTCACGGACAGGAACGTCCTACAGCCTTCGCTTCCAAGACACTCAATGAGCATCAACGTCACTACTCTCAGATAGAGAAAGAAGCTTTAGCTATTATATTTGGTATTCGCCGTTTCAACGAGTATCTCTATGGCAACCATTTCCTCATAATTACTGATCACAAGCCTCTTGTTCACTTATTCCATCCTGGTAATAAGATCCCTGATCATTCTCTAAGGAAACTTCAAAGATGGTCCATATTTTTTCTGACTACTCCTATCAGATTGCCTATCGTAGCACATCCCAGCATTGTAATGCTGATGCTCTCTCTCGCTTACCTGTAGGTCCTGATACTACTTTTGATTCTCAAGAATCTGAATGTCTTCAGTTAGACGTAGAACTTGAAGACGCAGTCTCCAGTTTTCCCATTGACGCTACTTGCATCGCCAAAGCGACTGATAAGGATAGTACACCAGCTAGAGTTCGTACGTATATCCGCAACGGTTGGCCTCTTCAAACCAAGCTTCCTACCAGCCTTGCACCTTATCATCGTCTTCAGCATCGTCTCACGACTCGTGCTGGAGTTATCCTATTAGAAACTGGCACCCTCTTCCGAGTGGTTATCTCACTTGCTCTGCGCAAACAAGTTCTCGACTTGTTACATGAAGGCCATTGGAGAATATCACGCAACAAGCAACTCGCCCGTCAACACTGCTATTGGCCTGGTATTGACGCCGACATCGAGAAACTCATCCGCCACTGTGACCCATGTCAGGTACATCAGAACGCATCGTCATCTGACCTCGCTCCATGGCCTCCTGCTACTTCTCCTTGGGAAAGAGTACACATAGACTTCGCTGGACTTTTTCTCAACTCTATGTGGCTCATAGTGATAGATTCTCTATCCAACTTTTCTTACGTCGTAGAAATGCATTCTACTACTACAGAAGCTACCATTCATGCACTTCAGAAGATTTTCACTACTGAAGGTTTACCTCAAGTGCTCATTTCAGACAATGGACCCCAATTTACTGCCACTAACTTCCAGAACTTCTGTACACATAATAGCATTCAGCATATTCTGGCTCCGCCCTTTCACCCTCAATCTAATGGTGAAGCTGAACGTTTTGTCCAAACTTTCAAGAAAAGCATGAAGAAAGCTGTATCTTCAGGTTTAATTAAGGACCAAGCATTGTTACAACTCCTAGGAAGATATAGGACTATGCCTGGTACCGAAAACCTCACTCCAGCTCACAAGCTCCATGGACGCCCTCATCGAACTCTGCTCTCTTTGTTGCAGCCTCTTCCTGCCCAGCTGCAGCGCTCGCAACCGAAGTTCAACACCGCCGACAAAGTATGTGTCCGGATTTTCAAGTCCAATCATCCATGGATACCTGGTATCATCTGCCGTACCTTGGGCCATTGTCTCTACGACATCCAGACCGCCGAGAAACGCATCTGCCGCCACCAGGACCAGATATGCATCCGCTATCGTCCATCTCCTTCTGTTGATACCCTTGTGACACCTCAAAAATCCATAGCAGACCGAGCTCTGGACCATTTAATCAACATGGGTTCTTTTCAGGACGATTCTACGCTCCTTCGTCCAGACCAGGCTCTGGACAACACAACAGACACGGCCGACTCTCCAGCCCAGCATCGCTGCAGCCGCTTCACGCCGTAGCCGCTTCGCGCCGTATCGGCGTAATTAGGAGGGGAGGGTGTTGTGTGTGTCCTCCGCGCCTACAATCTCTGCAGCCTGCCCGACACATGGATGTTTCCAGAGACCACGAGGCAGACTGCAGTGCGCTGACGTGATCGTCTGTGACGTCAGCCAGCGCTATAAAAGGAGGAACATTTCTCGCCTCTCCAGGACTACCACAGTGTCCAACGACCAGACTACACCGCAAGTCAGACACGGAGGCACCCTCTTAAAAATGTGTTCTGAATAGGTGGACTGATTCCTGGCCGTGAGGTTTCACCTCTGGACATTGCCTCATTCATCCTGCATCCCGTAGCTACGTCGAGCACCCATCCAAGCATTCTGCTACTCAATCAAATCCCCTACAGTGCTCCGATTCCAATCATAGCATTCTGCTATATATGGACATTAGACGCAAGTTCCTTGCAAGTTATATGTCCCCTGTTAGCATTCTGCTAATACGAACTCTCTCTACAAGTTCCACTTGTTATTATACATGACCGATAGTTTTCGACTATCAAGAACATTCTCTCATTTGAACAGACTGTCTCATCAAGACAAGATTGAATGTATATAGGAATCTCAAATGTAAATAATACTCAGGCCCTCAGCCTACTACCTTATATTAACATTAAACGTGTGCAACTCAACAAGCTTCAAGAAAAGTTTCGTCCTATTTCATGTACATATTGTATAAATGTGTTGAAGCAATAAACTTTTATGTTGTGCCTTGTATACAACAGTATATATTTGCAACATGGAGATTGTATCTCAAACTCAAACATTGACTTGTTGAGGTTTTTAACCCAACATGAAGGAACATTTTATCTTATTATTATTAGGAATGAAACATGTACTTTTTAATATTAGAACTAGATTTTAAGCTGGATTATGTTACATAAGAACATAGAATAGCAATAAAAAACAAGTATTGGAAGGTGGGATTCTCCATTCAACCTAACCTTAGTTGGAGATTTATGCTGGAGAAGGTAAGAGATTAGAGGAAACCATATTTTGGATCCTTGCCTTAACTTGTGGCATCATGTATACTAGGATAACTACTACAACAGCATACAAATTGCAGAAAATCATCTCCAAAGGAAAATTAGAGTGCATGGGACTACCCTGGTGAATAGAGGAATTCCAAAGTATTGAAAGCTTCATCAAAAATACTGGAGAGAGGGGAAAATGTATTTTTGTCAGAAATAACATGTTTGGAAGGACAAGAAGGAAGTCTGCATAATATGTACAATATATAACAACATTACAGTGGAGGCTGTAAATAGATTTTGAAGAAAAAAAAAAAGTAGAAAAGCCAAAATCCATGACTGTATATAACAAATTCATGGAGGGGGTTGGTAGGGCTGACCAGGTCAGTATTTGGCCTACTATAAATTTCTCAGGAAAACAATGAAATGGAGTAATACCATAAAACGTTCCTTTGGCTGATAAATTGAGCACTTTCCAATGCCTTCAGGCTACTGTATATCAATTGCAAAATCCAGGATCACATAGAAAATATAATATAAAATGCTGGAGGAAATTGCAGGTAACAGGGAGGGAGAACGAGAGGAACATGGAGAAGAAAGAGAAGCAGAAGAAGAGGATTTGATGGAAGAAGTATTAAGATCAATGCCACATACTTCAAGAAGAGATACCGCTGGAAGAATGTCTGGAAATTGGAAGCTTCATAAAACTGAAGCAATCTGGAATACCTCCAGAAGCCCTGCAGAATATGTGCTGCGCACAAGATACATCTACTTGGCTTGTCAAGTTACTTTGCACAAAGGCAGCTGGTTCACATGACACCACATGAAAAGCAAGTACTAGAATAACTGGTAAGTGCTTTCACCAAGTTCCAATAATTTATCTCATGTAATTTAAAAGTTACATGTATTTATGTTTCATCCTGCTTCTCATGCTAGGTGTGCTTCAGTTGTCTAGTCCACAGGAGAAGGAATGGAGTCGTGTGCATCCGAACAACAATGTGTTGAACCGGATGGTACAAGCCAGAATTAGTGACTAGAACAGTTGATGGAGAGTTAACCTTTCGTGTTCATATCAAATTTGTTCTGACATCGCTATCAACTGTTATACTCTTACAGTATACCAGAGCTGTTTCAATGTGTTTATTCTAAGAATGGTGCATGTTAACAATAGTATTTAAGCTTTCAGCAAAGCAAAGCTTGCGGTACATCACACTTGTAAAGTAGCTGGTCACGGCCTTAGGAGTAGATTTTTTCCTATCAAGATGAGGGGCCCCTGGAAGGAGTGCAACATTTCATCTAACAGCACATTCATAAGATTATAAGGTACTGCGATAGGTGCAGTAATGGGCAGAAAAAAAAACACGCCAAAACCTTTTGAAATAACTGTGGTCTTCATCAAGGTGTTTGATTTGAGATGTGCTATACAGAGAGTATAAGTGAATGAGAGAAATATATCTACAAATTAATAATAATAATAATAATAATAATAATAATAATAATAATAATGGCTTTACGTCCAACTTACGGGTTTCTGAGACACTGAGGTGCCAGAGTTTAAACCCACAGGAGTAGTTTTGCACACCGGTAATTTTAACAACACAAGGCTGACGTATTTGAGCACCTTCAAATACCATCAGGCTGAGCCAGAATCGAACCTACCAAGTTGAGGCCAGAAGGCCAACACCTCAACTGTCTGAGACCACTCAGCCCGGCACAAAGTCTTTATTTCTAGCATTTATGTAATCATATAAAGAATTTTATTTCCGTCTGAATTAGTATAAAAACCTTTCAAGCCTTTAGAATGGATAGTAGTACACACGTACATTTCCAGAAAATGAAATGCTCTCTGGAGGTGTTATCTGAGAATCCAACCAGCCTCCAGGCTGATGACCAGACAGAGTTATTTGACTGGTAAGGTTTTAAATGACATAAAGAGTCAATTATGATAACAGTAATATTTGTTGCTTTAAGGGATTATAAGATCAAGCTCATCAACTTCACAACCGATCAATAAACAATACCGCATTTTCTCACTTAACACACTTTTTTGACGAAAAATACAGGCCAAAACTTTGGATGCATAAATTATTCAAGGAATTCAGATATTTAAACATTATTTACAATTCATTTACATTTAAAAGATACATCAAACAAAAGATAAATAACTGGTTCAATTCATTTGAAGTTATTGTCATTTGGCGTAAAATTCTGACGTGAACAATTTTCTGAAAAGTCAAATAAGATACATCAGGTAAGTTGGACACGTGGGTTTGAAGTACCGACACTGGAAAATATTCTTCCCGTTATGAGGCGACAATATGACTTGAAGCGAAATAAACTTGAATTAACGGAAGTACAATTCATGCAAGTACATAATAATGACATACCGCCAAAAAAAAAGAACTTTCCAACACGAGGAGAGCCGGGCTCGAAGGAGTGACCCTGCTAGATTTTCCCAAACTGTTCGCATCCGATCTTGTACAAGTGAGGTGTCTATCCACCCTTTTTTACTTTAGGCATTGTTTTTAGTTTTAGAACAATCTAAGATGGAAGCTTTCTGCCATCAGTTGTTACAGCAAGCATTGTAGTACATTGTTATTTTTTGCTTCTGTTAGTGCATACGATAACAATCTATGTCCCTTTCTTATCGATTGTTCAATTTGTGGCATATGGAATCCAAATTGGGAGATGAACTATTCCTTTACTTTACGCTTCTCAATCACAAAGTGATGAAAATCAATTACTTTTTTGGTTGAAATCGTTCGGCATTTTTTGGCATAAAATTCTTCTCTGAAGAGAAAGTCCATGTCTTTCCTCATAAAATTAATCATCCAGCTGCGGACACTGATTCCATGTGCAGCAGCTATTTCTCGTCCTTTAAAATATAGCATTTCCCGAGAAAGGGCATATCCAACGTTGCGTAACAAAATCATATATTAAGCAGATCCTCTACTTGCGGAAACTTGCCGCTGTTTTTGTCTGTGAAATGCTTTAAGAGACTTGTTGGTCTCTTGATGTGCACTTCTCTGTTACCGCGATAGCGCACGTTGCATTCGGTCACTGAAGACTTGCCGCCTGCTGCCCTATTCCCGTATGTTTTGGCGTAACTGTTCACCGCAAGTTCATATGATGCAGTATTACTCGAATACTTGCTCATTGTGGACTAACAAATAATTTTGAGATCACAGAAAACGCACGCCCCGTACCCGAAGCACTTGTAAACTATGCCTGTACCAGACTGGAATAGAGCGTCACTAGTCACTTCTGCACTGATTCTCTCACCAAATTAGTGCACTGGTATTTCCTATCGACTGATAACAGCACATTGCCCAGTATTTGGAATGCCATATTTCGCAAAAGGAAGGCTGCTACTCGAGTAGTTGACATCTTTGTTTCGAAACCCATCTGGAGCTGCATGATGGATGTTCGAAGAAGTGGGTATAAATATTGGGATGCATAAATTATGCAAGGGTATTAATTATGTGAGAAAATACGGTATTTAAATAAAGTAAATTTTAATATTAGTTAAAATTACCTTTGTAAACACACACACATATTTTTAAATTTACTGTACTGCAGTAAAAGCAATTAAATGATTTTTGCATATTTGGTTATATCCGGAGGTGCATATGGCCCTGAGGTTCACTCAGCCTACACCAGAAATGAGTACCAGGTTAATTCCTGGGGGGCAAAGGGGGCCGGGCGTAGAGCTAACCACACTACCCCATCACATGCCGAGGTTAACAATGGTGGAAGCCTTTACCTTCCACTCCTCCAGGGGCCTTCATGGCCTGTACGGAGGTGACTTTGCTTTGCTATATTTGGTTATATCCTATTCATTTTCAAAAAACAAAAACAAAAACCACCACACACACAAATAGGATATATCGTATTATCAATTATGAAAATACAAAAAAAAAAAAATATATATATATATATATATGTTATTGCATACTGACCATATTCAAAGGATTGATCTTGTCCATTCCTTGTCTTGATTGTGCTTGCGACATGGGACACTCGGAGGGGTAATTCTAGAAACAGAATTTAGCAAAACATTAATACTGATATTCACTCAACAACCACAAAACACACTGCAGACAGGGAAGGTAAAAGCACTTTTATTGAAGTTCAATAATGCAACCAGGATTTTATTCTAATGTAACCACTTGGTTGTCATAAGTTGTTTTCGTTTATTTCCTTCCAGTTATTACTTTAATGCTCCTTACTCCCATTGATTTCTTCCAGTGTAGAATTAAAACAAACAACCTGTGGTGTAATAAAACATTAGGACCTTGGCCAACCAAGACAATAGTCCAGCCAAATGACCTGCAGATACTAGGGTGCCACATAATCAGCATAACAACATCCTCAGCCATATATTGCTTGGCCAGAATTAAAATCCCTGGACTAGCTAAGAATCATGGGAACTCTGGGTAAAAGGTAGACATGCTACCCCTACACCACAGGACTGGCCTGATTATAATCACTAACAAAATATATTTTATTATTTTACAGTTTCCAAGAGCAACCAACATCTGAAAGTTGCATTTGTCAAGAACTACTACATATAAAATTTAAAAGAATAAAAAGTCGAATATCGTTTGATATCACATATTCCTTTACACAGAATGAAAAAAAAAAAAAAAAGAACTGCTTGACTGAAAAGGCTAATGGTTGCTGTTCTTTACTGTGAAAATCTTGCACTTCCACAGTAATAATGGTTAGCGCAATTAGCTGCCATTCTTGGAAGTCTGAGGTTAGAGATTTAAGACTGACAAGGGAATTGGTATGTGGCTGAAAAGGTTCATGTAACTCACATTCACTGCAGGTGTACAAGGAGAGAGCTACAACATCTCAGGTAGTGTAATGGGAGGACACAAATTTACTTTATTGTGAAAATCAAGTTGAAAGATGTTGGATCATTTTCATCATGGTCTGTAAAAGGATTCGTTCAGCAGTTCAGGACAACGCAGTACTTGAAATAGTGATGGGATAATCAAATACAAAATAATTGCTTATTCGATTATTTCATTTTATTCAATTATTTTTTCCATTCAATTACTTTTTCAATTATTTATTTGAAATTCCATTTGAACAATTGGAGCAATTGAGTAGTAAACGCTTTCAAAATAATCAAATGAATAATCCTAATGTTGCCATCAACTCAGCAATCTCATGACAGGAAAATTATAATTAACTATAAGTAAGGTTCGGATGTTAAGGAAAGGTCATATTCTTTTCCTGAGCTCATTTTACCCGAAATCTGAAAAATAAGTTTGAATGACGGGTCCCTGACCACGTTTAAAGTAATTTGATGTTGCCTTTAAAGGCTGTTCACTGCTACACATGGGAGGCTAGGGGTACCAAATCCATAATAAACTATATCTTAACAGACTTCGAATTCCGGAAATCCGTTAGGAATGTACGAGTTTTCCGCGGATTTTTTGATGATACAGACCACTATCTGATCTGTAGTGAACTAAGTATCTCTAGGCCTAGGGTAGAGAAAGTGAAATCTGTCTGCAAACGAATAAGGGTAGAAAATCTCCATGACGAAGAAATTAGACAGAAGTACATGGATATGATTAGTGAGAAGTTTCGAACAGTAGACAGTAAGCAGGTTCAGGATATAGAAAGTGAATGGGTGGCATACAGGGATGCTGTAGTAGAAACAGCAAGGGAATGCCTAGGAGCAACTGTGTATAAAGATGGGAAAAGGCGAACATCATGGTGGAATGATGAAGTGAGAGCAGCTTGTAAACGTAAAAAGAAGGCTTATCAGAAATGGCTCCAAACAAGGGCAGAGGTAGACAGGGATTTGTACGTAGATGAAAGAAACAGAGCGAAACAAATAGTTGTTGAATCCAAAAAGAAGTCATAGGAAGATTTTGGTAACAACCTGGAAAGGCTAGGTCAAGCAGCAGGGAAACCTTTCTAGACAGTAATAAAGAATCTTAGGAAGGGAGGGAAAAAGGAAATGAACAGTGTTTTGAGTAATTCAGGTGAACTCATAATAGATCCCAGGGAATCACTGGAGAGGTGGAGGGAATATTTTGAACATCTTCTCAATGTTAAAGGAAATCATCCTGGTGGTGTTGCGAACCGCCAAGCTCATGGGGAGGAGGAAAATGATGTTGGTGAAATTATGCTTGAGGGAGTGGAAAGGGTGGTAAATAAACTCCATTGTCATAAGGCAGCAGGAATAGATGAAATTAGACCTGAAATGGTGAAGTATAGTGGGAAGGCAGGGATGAAATGGCTTCATAGAGTAGTAAAAGCATGGAGTGTTGCTAAGGTGCCTTCAGATTGGACAAAAGCATTAATTGCACCTATCTATAAGCAACGGAACAGGAAGGATTGCAACAACTATCGAGGTATCTCATTGATTAGTATACCAGGCAAAGTATTCACTGGCATCTTGGAAGGGAGGGTGCGATCAGTCGTTGAGAGGAAGGTGGATGAAAACCAGTGTGGTTTCAGACCACAGAGAGGCTGTCAGGATCAGATTTTCAGTATGCGCCAGGTAATTGAAAAATGCTACGAGAGGAATAGGCAGTTGTGTTTATGTTTCATAGATCTAGAGAAAGCATATGACAAGGTACCAAGGGAAAAGATGTTCACCATACTGGGGGACTATGGAATTAAAGGTAGATTATTAAAATCAAAGGCATTTATGTTGACAATTGGGCTTCAGTGAGAATCGATGGTAGAATGAGTTCTTGGTTCAGGGTACTTACAGGGGTTAGACAAGGCTGTAATCTTTCACCTTTGCTGTTCGTAGTTTACATGGATCATCTGTTGAAAGGTATAAAATGGCAGGGTGGGCTTCAGTTAGGTGGAAATGTAGTAAGCAGTCTGGCCTATGCTCACGACTTGGTCTTAATGGCAGATTGTGCCGAAAGCCTGCAGTGTAATATCTTGGAACTTGAAAATAGGTGCAATGAGTATGGTATGAAAATTAGCCTCTCGAAGACTAAATTGATGTCAGTAGGTAAGAAATTCAACAGAACTGAATATCAGACGGGTGATACAAAGCTAGAGCAGGTCGATAATTTCAAGTATTTAGGTTCGGTGTTCTTCCAGGATGGTAACATGGTAAGTGAGATTGAATCAAGGTGTCGTAAAGCTAATGCAGTGAGCTATCAGTTGCGATCAACAGTATTCTGTAAGAAGGAAGTCAGCTCCCAGACGAAACTATCATTACATCGGTCTGTTTTCAGACCAACTTTGCTTTACGGGAGCGAAAGTTGGGTGGATTCAGGATATCTTATTCATAAATTAGAAGTAACGGACATGAAAGTAGCAAGAATGATTGCTGGTACAAACAGGTGGGAACAATGGCAGGAGGGTACTTGGAATGAGGAGATAAAGGCTAATTTATGAATGAACACGATGGATGAAGCTGTACGCATAAACCGGCTTGGTGGTTGGGTCATGTGAGGCGAATGGAGGAGGATAGGTTACCTAGGGCCAGTATCCAGTATTCGGGAGATAGTAGGTTCGAACCCCACTGTCGGCAGCCCTGAAAATGGTTTTCCGTGGTTTCCCATTTTCACACCAGGCAAATACTGGGGCTGTACCTTAATTAAGGCCACAGCCGCTTCCTTCCCACTCCCAGCCCTTCCCTGTTCCATCGTCGCCATAAGACATATCTGTGTCGGTGCGACGTAAAAGCAACTAGCAGGTTACCTAGGAGAATAATGGACTCTGCTATGGAGGGTAAGAGAAGTAGAGGTAGACCAAGACGACGATGGTTAGACTCGGTTTCTAACGATTTAAATATAAGAGGTATAGAACTAAATGTGGCCACAACACTAGTTGCAAATCGAGGATTGTGGCGACATTTAGTAAATTCACAGAGGCTTGCAGACTGAACGCTGAAAGGCATAACAGCCTATAATGATTATGTATGTATGTATGTATGTATAAATGCATATTTCAGCCATTTTTATTGTTTGGTCATATTTTGCTCTAGTGATGTAAGGTAATATTTGGTTATAATTTCAGCATTTTTGTTTAAACTGAGGCGTCGTTAACAAGGTACGTGTTATCTGCATCGAGTTTCAAACACAGGATTTCGGAATAGTGTAGTAGATATATTTTTCTTTCTTTTCTTGGAAAAGGCAGGTTGCAGGTTTAGAAGACCTGATTCCAAGAAGGCGCTCCTCTATGGACGGCTTTTACCACATCTTTCTGGACAAGTTAGATTGCGACACTGTACGCGTGAGGTCACAGAACATGACGATAGTGTGTTTCCGCCTTTCAATAGGATGTCACTCCAGTATTTAGCTCAGAAGTAATTAGCAAACAAGGAAATGCCATGTTATATTTCGCCCAGTTCTTCCTTGCAGGGTCAAGTTAAAGATCCCTTGCTCTTTCACTACCAACGGATTTCAACAGATTGGTCACACTTGTAGTACTGCAGTGAACCCCATCATCCTGAAAGTGAAGTGTAGTGAAGCTGTAAAGTTAAGAAAGTATGCGAAAGAATTTGGTGAAGAGACGTTCAGTACTGACGGAACAATTCTTTTTTGTAAAGCATGTGAAGTTACGGTAGCGGCGATAAAGCGATTTAATGTGCAACAGCACTGCGCTACGGCTAAGCATAAAAGCTGCGCGAATTGAAAGTCTTCTGAACAGAGCAGGTAGGCTCTTTTGTTTGATACAGCGAAATCTTTGTCAACCTAACTTTCCGATTTCTCAAAAGACCTGTGCGAAATGTTGGTATCTACCAATATTCCGCTTAACAAAAATAACAACGAACATTTCTGAAAATTCTTAACTAAATACACAACACAGTCGATCCTGGACGAGGCTACATTGCAAAAAATTTATTTGCCCTCCCATTATGAAGATGCACTTCGAAAAATTAGAATTAGTGTAGGCAACAATAGCATCTAGGTATCCGTTGATGAAACTACAGATGTTTGTGGTAGGTATGTTGCGAATGTTATAATTGGCACGCTTCTCGTGGATCGTCCGGGCGATGTATATTTACTTCATTCGGAGGTTCTGGATGCAGCTAACCATTCCACAATTGCAATACTTTTTGACAATGCCATGAAGCTTTTGTGGGATGGTGAAGTTAAGCGAGAACGAATCTTGCTGTTACTAACCGATGCTGCACCATACATGGTGAAAGCAGCAAGGGGACTTAAGGAATTTTACCCAAAAATGGTCCATTTAACATGTCTTGCTCACGGATTGCACAGAGTTGCTGAAGAAATACAGCAGAATTTTCCTGGTGTTGACTGGTTAATATCAAATGTCAAGAAAATATTTGTGAAGGCTTCACTGAGGGTGGCAAAATTCAAAGATCACGTGCCTTCACTTCCTCTTCCTCCTCAGCCAGTGCTCACCTGATGGGGAACGTGGCTTAACACAGTAGAGTACTACTGTGAACACTACGAAATGTGCAAGAAATTGTTTCTACTTTTGACAGTAGCGAGGCATCGTCAATAAAAATTGCACAGGAACTGTTTTCCAATGATCTGTCAGAACAATTACTATATATTTCTTCAAATTATAGAGATCTATTGAAAACTATCTCTCACCTTGAAGGTTTAGAATTATATGAGTGTTTGGGAATAGTAAAGGACATGGTATCCAAAGTAGAACAAGCAAGAGGTACAGTGTCAGTTGCAGTGAAGATCAAACTTAGTAAGGTGCTCAGTGCAAATGAAGGATACGCAACAATGTGCAGAATTGGTGCCATTTTAGAGAGTAATGGATCTGGTTTAGGCGAAAATGACCAGCAGCTAAGCAGCAGTGAACGGACTATATTTAAATACGCTCCTGTGACATCATGTGATGTAGAAAGGAGCTTCTCCCAGTACAAAAAAATACTGAGTGACCTTCGAAGGAGATTTCTTTTCAACAGCCTGAGAAAGTACATAGTCGTGATGTGCAATGCTGGCAAAGAAGAAGATTAAGAGGATATGTAGGATTATGAACTCAATAAACTTCCCGTTAGGCAGTGTCTTCTAACATACGCCGACAGATGTCATAACAGCTTATAAATCTCATGCTTTGTCCCGTACTGGCTCAACACAACTAAGGTTAAGTTATAAGGAGATTTCCACCTTCCAATACTTGTCAATTTCCTATAGCTAGTTCATTGTTTACATGACATAATCCAGCTTAACCTCTAGGTGTATACAAATTAGAACATGTTTCGTTCCGATTATGGAACATTTTCAGCTAAAAGATTTGACAAAAAATGGCAGGAAAATTAAAACACATGTAATGACTTTGGTGATGAAATAAAATGTTCACTCATGTTGGGTTAAAATTTCCAACAAGTCAATGTCCACGTAACGAATAAAATAAGTGTAAGGGGTCTTCTTTATGCTGGGGACGTGTATGCTTGTTGATCTTGAAGATAAAATTGCGAATGTAAAAGATTTTCTTAAAATATGGTTGTAGGGGGAACTCTTGAAACAACAAGCTCAACTTCAACTACGGTTGTTTTAAGAGTTCCCCCGACAACCATATTTTAAGAAAATCTTTTACATTCTCAATTTTATCTTCAAGATCAACAAGCTTACACGTCTCCAGCATAAAGAAGACCCCTTACGCCGATTTTATTCGTTACGTGGACATTGACTTGTTGGAAATTTTAACCCAACATGAATGAACATTTTATTTCATCACCATAATCATTACATGTGTTTTAATTGTCCTGCCATTTTTTGTCAAATCTTTTAGCTGAAGATGTTTCATAATCGGAACGAAACAAGTTCTAATTTGTATACACCTAGAGATTAAGCTGGATTATGTCATGTAAACAATAAACTAGCTATAAGAAATTAACAAGTATTGGAAAGGTGGGAATCTCTTTATAACTTAACCTTAGATATCATAAAGCATGCTAATACTTTGTTTGTTTTTTTTTCCTTTTAGGAAAACCAAGCAAGAACTGCATCTCAAGGCCATGATACTGAATGAAAGTTGAAAATTTTAATGTACTGTAACTCTCTGTCAGTTTGTATGATTAGATGTATCTGGTGTATTATAGCTGATCACGTTTTGGCACTTAAGACGTTTACTGTATGTTAGTGATACTCTACCTATCCCAAAAATTCATCTCATATTTCATAGTCTTTTTAGGTCATATTTTATAGCGTTTAGGTCATATTTAGCTAGTTATTAGGGCATATTTGCTTGCATATTTTGTACTATTTTAGGTCTTACACTTCCGAACCCTACTGATAAGCCTTCTGAAAATAGTACGAACTCATGCTCCATTAAGCAACAGTCAAAATCAACCAAACCAAAACATCAGATGTGAAAATCAGAAGGGGGGTATGCCAAGGTTGTATACTCTCGCCACTCCTTTTTAATATCTATTCTGACATTATTTTTAAAGAAGCTTTGCATGATGTTGAACTGGGTGTGAAAGTAAATGGTGTTTTGATCAATAATATTAGATATGCAGATGACACTCTGATTCTGTGCAACACTATAGAAGGCCTTCAAGAACGCCTGAACAGAATCCATGTCAAAGGTTTACAGTATGGTCTCAATATAAATGTAGCAAAAACTAAGTTAATGGTATTTAGCGGAAACAGTAATGCAAATGTCACCTTGTCATTAAACAACCGTA
This sequence comes from Anabrus simplex, assembly GCF_040414725.1. Classification (NCBI taxonomy): domain Eukaryota; kingdom Metazoa; phylum Arthropoda; class Insecta; order Orthoptera; family Tettigoniidae; genus Anabrus; species Anabrus simplex. Next base: position 1,142,287,349 of record NC_090265.1, read on the forward strand.
AAATAGAACAAGTCCACCAGTTCAAGTAACTTGGCAGCATAATAACAGACAGTATGGATCCAGATAAGGAAATCAGATGCAGAATTGAGAGCACAAGAGCTGCATTTCACAGGATGAGCTCTTTGTTCTATAATAATCATCTGAATCTGAAGCTCAGACAGAGATTAATGAAGTGCTACATCTGGTCAGTACTGTTATATGGAGCAGAAACATGGACCTTAAAAGCCACAAGTGTCAAACGACTTGCCGCCTTTGAAATGTGGTTGCACAGAAGAATGCTTAGAATACCCTGGACTGATATGATAACAAATGATGAAGTCCTAAGGAGAGCTAGGACGAAGCAAGAAATAATAACAACTATAAAAGTTCGCATAATAGCTTATCTAAGCCACATATTAAGAGGAAACAAATATGGCCTCATAAAACTCATTCTTCAGGGTAAAACAGAGGGCAAACAGCGAGTTGGCAGACCAGAAATAGCATGGCTACACAACATCAAACAATGGACCGGTATTGAGACAACTGAGAGACTCTTCCGACTGGCAGAAGACAGAAAACATTCTCCAGAGTAATCGCCGACGTCAGGGTAACCGGATATGGCTCTTGAAGATGATGCTCCATTACTTAAAATGTATAATTAGATGCACCCACATGATTACGTGAAGTGCAATGTTGTAGTGTCGATTCCTTGGCTCACCAAACTTATCAATTCATAAATTAAAATTCATCAGAATTTTCTCAAAAATACGGTGAAGTTGCTATCTTTGAAATTCTTTTGCTAAATTACTTCAAAAAGATTCCTAATCACTAATGATGATGATGATATTTTGTGATAGTGGTTCTTATAAGGGTCAAAAATAATGAAGTAAAAGGTGGTGTTGGTGGTGGTGATTACTGTTCTAAGGGGGAGTACAATTGGGCATCCATCCTCTGTTAATACTAATCAGAGGGAGGTAGCAGAGCGATGTTCATAATGTGCCGCACAATATAAACACACACAAAGGAAGATAAAATACACAAAACAAGGACGACTCTAAGACAATGAATAGAGGGACATCAGGATGTGGAAGATGCTGGACCGCCCTGCCAAGAGCATAACTTGATAGTGCTTGAACTCTCAAATAAGACTATCAGGTTCCTTACAATACCGTTTATCAAACATAACCTCGTTAAGTTCATTTAGAAAATAACCTTAACCTTAAAAAAAAAGTTATGTTAGAGCTCATATAGCTTAACTATATTAATAGACATTTACACAGTGCTCATCAACACTGGCACAATGATTTGAAGATATCATTTATGTTATTAATCTGAAATAGTTGCCTTCCTCACAAATATGGTGACCCTTGAGGTCCAGGACTATAAAACAATAAATATTACATTAAGACACTGTTCAACTCGTTGGCTGAATGGTCAGTGAACTGGCCTTCAGTTCAGAGGGCCCCGGCTTCGATTCCCGGCCGAGTCGGGGATTTTAATCACTTCTGATTAATGTTCTGGCTCAGGGACCGGATGTATGTGTCCATCCCAACACTCTCCTCATCATGTTTGGACAACATACCACACTACCAACCACCACAGAAACAAGCAATAGTGATTACATCCCTCGATATAGGTCTGGCATCAGGAAGGGTACCCAGCCGTAAAATAGAGCCAAATCCACGTGCGATGCAGTTCGCACCCTTGATCCCACAGGTGTGGGAAAAGCAGTAGGAAAAGAAGATGTTAAGATACTACCCTGTAAAAAAATTTTAAGGCGACTAAATTGACAGCCATGCCCGCAGGCACGGGAGGGTTGGTAGTCCTGCCCTCAGAACTCAAAAGATGTTCTGTGCACCAAATAAACACCATCAGGTATAAAGATGATATCAAATGAATTTACAACTTTAGAAACAAAGGTTAAACAGTAGCAACATAGGAAACACAAGAAGTAAGCTAATGGACATCAAGGGTAGGACATGACCACATAATTATTTCCGTATTTCCATATATGTATCACAAGGCAGCAACATATCCAATAAAAAACATATTTTGAAATTGAAGATTCCCTTATGCAGTGGGCTTGCCCATTCTACTGGCGACAGGCAAACAAGGAAAATTAAAATGACGAGTCATTTGACAAGTAATATGTTAAAGTTGCATGCCCCTGAAAGAAAAGCATGATAACGCTGGAAACGTGCTTTTTCGATTAAATTTATTCATCGAAGATGCAAGACTGTCCTGCAAAAGGTTAAGTTAAGACATGTTAAAGAACACAGAACTTACATTATCCCATTACCTAGACTGGAACTCCCCAGTGGAGCGACAACTCGGAACAGACACATCCACCTTGACAGAGGACAAGACTAGAACCAATAATAATAATGTTATTGGATCAAACCTGCCAAGTTGGGGTCAGAAGGCCAGTGCCTCAACCGCCTGAGCCACTCAGCCTGGCAAGACGAGAATCATGATGCTAGCTTTGCTTCGTAAGAATATAACCCCGCCCAAATTTGCACGAATCCCCTTCCAGAACAAGGGAAGCCAATGACCAATCAAGTGCAAAATTCAACCAAAGCAGACTTCACATATTCTTAACACAAGAGTGGAATGTTCTCACACCCTCTGACAATTGCCGGAACGCTCTTGACACTTTACAGAAAACCAGAAACAAGACTTCATTATGGCATCATTCCCACACCTCAAACACAAACAAGGGTTGTTTCTTGCACCAGCAAGATGTGAGAACTAGTCAGTCCTTCCATAAGGTGCCCAAACAGTCCCTTTTTAAATTTTGCTGTGCAGTACGAAGACTCTGTTTTCCTTATAATAATAAACTTGTGCACTATATAAACTGACACACTACATGAACTGGAGCATCAGAACTAATTCAGCATGATATAAGTTCCCTTCAGTGTGTTAGAAGGGAATAGTTAAATGCTTTGGAATTTTTAAGAACAGAACTTAAGAAATGTATCATCATCATCATCATCATCATTTTCCAGCTCCAGATTCTCAGGTGTGGTGTACAAGCACTCGCCACTTCTTCCTGTCAAAGTATTGCTCCTGTTCCGGTATGTCCTCTCACTTGACATTCCTCTCGCTGACCTCCAATTTCACTGTGTGTATCCATTGATTTCTTGGCCTCCCTACTGGCCTCTTCCCTTTCACTTCTCAGTCAGATTAGTTCCTTGCTGCTCTCATTCTGTCCACCCTCATAACATGTCCAAACCATTGCAGCCTACGTCTTCCTAAAAGCTCGGTAACAGGTATTTTGATGCCAGCCTCCTTCCTGTTTGCTTCATTTCTAACCTTGTCTTTTCCTGGTCTTCTGGTTCATTGTTCTAATGAATTCATTTCTGCTAACTGGATTTTACTAGTGGCCTTGTGATGTAGGGTGCATGTTTTGACTCCATAGGTGAGAATTGGAATGAAGTAGGTATGAAACATTTCAGTTTTGCCTTCTGGGATATATTATCATCCCAGAGTAGTTTTCTCACTTGAAAAAATTAAAATGAAGTTTTGAAAGTCCTATTAAGTATTTCTTAGTATATTGTGTTATCTTTTGAAATGATACTTCCAAGGTATTTGAAGTTAGAAACAGATTGTAACTGATTCTCTGCAGGAAAATGATCAAAACTGTGCCTGTTCTGTTGATAGTCATTTCAACAGTTTTTGTTTTACTAATGTTTAGTCCATGTTCTTTAAACTTGCCATTTCAAAGATGTAGTTTCTCCTGAATTTCTGCTTCATTATCTCTCCCAGATCAGAACAATATCTGCAAATATTAGGCTCTTTGCAATGTTCTTTGAGAGATTTTATGATCCAATCCATAACAATGATGAACAGAAGTGGTGGCAAGGCACTTCCTTGCTGGACTCCTATTTGGTTTCAAACCAATATGATCTTCCACCCCTACCTGGACACAGCTGAAGCATTTTTGATAGATCTTTACACTATCAACCAGGAAGTTTGGCACACCTATACCTTCTAGGCATTCCCGATTATCTTCCTAGGCACACTGCCGTAGGTCTTTTCAATGTCCATAAAAACCATCACTAAGTTCTTACCATATTCTCAGTGCTTCTCTGTTAGCATTCCGATGCCACATATCAGGTGTGTAGTGTTCTGGCTCTTCCTGAACCCATGTTGTTCCTCCTCCAATAATGGTTCTACTATATTCCTGATACTTCTTTCAATTATCTTCTCCAAAAGTTTACATGAGCGAGAAAGTAGAGCGATTCCCCTATAATTTGCACATTTCTTCCAATTTTCTTTTTTGTACAGGGGGATAATTATACCATTCATCAATCCTCTGGTATCCTGTTCTCTTTCCAGATGAGTGAGGGTACTCTGCACAACCACCGTACGACTTGTGCTCCTGATGCCTTTATCCGGTCAGCAGTGAGGTCATCAAACCCTGGGGATTTACCATTTCTCATTTTCTTCAGCTCAGACTCCACTTCTAGCCATGTTAGCTGGTGTTGTACTCCATCACTCGCAATAAACTACAGTCTTCAGTGGTATCATTTCGAGGACTTTCTCCATTTAATAAAGTATTGAAGTAGTTCTTCATTTCTTCTCAGATACCTTGACCTGTCTTCACCAGGTTCTCATCATCTGTTTCCAGTGCAAGGATAGTGCCATGCTCACTACTTCTATTCTTGACTACTACATAAAGCAACTTCCTATTACTTTCACAGTCTTCTGCTAGCCTGGTAACGAACTCATCCCAACACCTTTTCCTTTCTTCTTTAATCAGTCGCTTCATAAATAGTTTCTTGTTCCGATACTCCTGTGCCAGGTAGTACTGAATTTCAACTTGGTGGACTGATTTCTGTTTTTTGTTATCTAGTCTCTTCTTTTGTGTATTTCTTTCTTTCACAACAGTTTTCACCCTTTCATTCCACCATGGTGTTTTTTTTCTCCCTGCATATTGCATAGTGATTTGGCTTCTGAAACCATGGTGTTCTTGAATGACAATCACTCTTCTTCTACTCCTCTTTTTTCATTCTTTGGTAATTTCGCTGAGAACTTTCTTTGGTATAATTTTTTCTTCCCGTCTTCTCCTAGCAACTAGGTTGTTATCTTTGGCGTTTTCTTATGCTTGACATTCTGCACATGGATGTTCCCAATGTGAGCAACCCAATGTGGTCACCTTCGAGACTTTCACTTGGAACAAATCAGTGATGAACTGACCAGCACATCTATCAGTTATTATATATTAAGTCTATTACTGTCCTCTGCTCCCCATCCCCACTGTAGCATGTGATTTTATGGCTGCCTCTCTTCTGAAACAAAGGGATTTGTATGCTCAGGTTATTCTGTGCACAGAAGTTTATCATGTTTTCTCCCTCCTGGTTTCTGCCACCATGGGGCCTAATGACATCATCGCAGCCTTGCCTATCTGTCCCATCTTGAGCATTCAGCAATCCTGTATGTGATGTTGTGTTCCTTTATTTGGTCCTCTAGACCAACTTTATGGAGAACAAAAGCAACTGCATTTTTTGCTTCATTAGAGTTCCCACTCCAGTACAAGATATAAACATTTTGTAAGGTTTTCTTTCCTGAGACTTTCCATTTTGTCTCACTCAACCCAAAATCCTGAGTGTGCATCTGTCCATGAAGTTTTCAAGTACTTTGCATTTACCAGCAAGAGTGAAGATACTGAGGGTTCAAATTCTGAGCTGTTTCTTCCTGTGTAAGGTCGGTCTCTTCCTGCATCTCGGATGAACTTCGGGTTTTTGGCCGTTACAAGTTTGTGAGTTGCATTGAAGAGTTGCTGTCATGTCTGGTAATGTTAAAACTTTTGACACCTGAGGCTTGTTTTCGTTTTGAAAGCAATGAACTCATCAACCCTGTTCAGCTGACTTGCTAGGCCTATCACTGTAGAGGATTTTCTGTTGGGGTAATCTCCCTTAGCCTTTGGCAGTCCCGTGCCACACCTGCATGGCAGCAGCATTTTGGTGAATTTGTGTGTCATTTCCAACATAAAGGCTTCACCAAGCCGCCTAAGGGAGAACTCCTCTGCCCTTAACCGTTGGTTTTCCCTTAATTTGACAGGTTTGGTACTGGCCGCTCAACCCTTGGCCAGACAGTCTACTGCCTCATACGGTAACAGGGTGTTTCTGACCTGAGAGTAATGAAGGAGGCTATCAAGAGCAAAAATCAAATGAAGTTACTAGTTTTTTAAAAAAATACATAAGTGCAGCAATAATTTATTTCAGCAAAACTGTGCAATGCATTACATATTTTATTATGCAGTTAAAATAGATTAACACTGCAGTATGCAAGTACATATTTGAGATTTTAATTTTTAACCTCTTTGCATGTTATCTTGAATTAACCTGTATTCAGCATACAATTTCTTATTCCCTTAGTAATACTTATATGACAACCAGCTGGTGTTACCTATGCTTTGCTGCGTAATTCTAGTTGGAATCTTGTACATGTTGTGAATAAGATTTGATTACATTGAATTTTAACATAGGTACTTAAAAATTAAATTTTAGGCACCTTCCCCTATGAAATGGGATATGGCTTTTAGTGTCAGGAGTGTCCGAGGACAAGTTTGGCTCGCCAGATGCAGGTATTTTGATTTGACACCCTTAGGCGACCTGCACGTTGTGATGAGGATGAAATAATGAAGACGACACATACACCCAGCCCACGTGCCAGCGGAATTAACCAATTACGGTTAAAATCCCCGGCCCTGCCAGAAATCGAACCTGAAACCCCTGTGACCAAAGGCCAGCACGCTAACCATTTCACTCAAGAGTGAATAAAATTATTTACAGCGTAGACTGTAGTGCTTTATTCCCAGACTTTACATACCAATTTTCATTAAATTCTGTTCAACTATTTTCTGGTGGCTCAGCTTTGATATGGATATAGCAAAAAAAAAAAAAACCATCTATATTCATGAATATCTCTCTCTTATCATAGATGGTACTGTAACCCCTAAACTACCATTTCACTCAGTGTGAATAAAATTATTTATAGCCCGGACTGTAGTGGCTCATTCCCTCTCTTCAGCCATTTTCTTGTGATGCGCAAATATACAGAGATGATGGAAAATGAAAAAATGTATTTCCTTGTTACTGTGGACACGATCGATTCAGAAATACCATTCTTTCTAAATTTTGAGCAATGTACAGACAAAACTCTTATTTTATATATATATAGATATCATCTGCTTGGACCTGAAAATATTATTTCAAGGAAGTTCAAATGTACAAGAAATAAAGCTATTTTCCAATACCTACAGTAATAATATAGGTCCTTATGAGAGCATTTCTCTAAAAATAAAGCACATTACACAATGGGGGCATATTTCAATACTGGTTGACATGAGCTAACAAGTAAGAACGGCACGAGCTAAAAACATGAAAAATATTTATTTTCTTATGTAGTAAGAATTGAAAAATATGTATAAAAATATTTTGTTTCAGTATGCACACTTTTTTTTTTTTTACCATATGCAGCATTCAAAATTGGGATGCGCGCAAGATTCTATGGCGCATTACATTCGAGTACAAACTCAAATCCGTCGTTCACAGGCAGCATCATTGAAATGTATTGTTCCTTACGTCACAATGCATTGTTGTAATTCTCAACTTTGTTACACCAGTGTGTAGTGTGTTTGCATTAGGTAGTCACAAAATGGAAGGCACGCAGAGAAGAATATCATACTGATGCTACTTTCAAGCGTAAAGTACTTCTTTATACTGAAAAATATGGTAACAGGATGGCAGGATGAGAGTTCAATGTAGCTGAGAGTGATGTTCGTTTATAACGTGCTCCGAATTTTTCTACTGTTTTATGGATTCTAAGTTTACTACGCTGCATATGCCGCTACTAACCTGCCTGTGCTCTCTTCGCCCGTCCAGCTTCAACTGCTCGTGCTGCTTACCCTCCCTCTTTCCTTCCCCTACCGCTTCGCTGCGCATTGGGTACTGTATGCTCTCGTCCTTTCTGGACGCTTCTACTTGAATATAAATTGGCCTGCTCTGGGCTTGAGCAGCGAGTTCGGATGAACACGACGATTTGTATGGAGGGAGGACTTGGTTTTATTTTGCTACCAGCTGGACTGTGTGCAATGTTTCTTTTAAAATGTGCTTTTGTGTACCATTGAAAAGCTACGACTCCTGGACGGGTGAGCGAAAACTTTAATTTATTTCATTTCCATGTTGTTCTTTGAACTTTCTTTTAATGCTGCACTTCCTTAATTTTCAAATTGCCGTTACTGGCTACCAATGACAGTTCATGTTGATAATAAGCTAACTGCAGCTATTGATAGCGGTACCTTACTTTGGAATTACATTACCATCTCACTCCGAAGTTGGACTTTGTGATACGTCAAGTGATTGCTGCGATATGAACCATTGAAATTCAACTGTTTTCCCGAGCAAACGCATGAATAGAATCAATTGAACTATCACCTAGCTTCTGTTTGCTATTTTGGAATTTCATCGATACTGGCTGGTCCTATTTTCCAAATCCCTGTTGGCAGCCATTGGTACCGTTTTCTTTCACGTCCCTCCCCTTTCCCCACCTTCCTATTCCGCATCCCTTCCGCCCCTTTTTTTTTTTTTTCTACATGTATTATTGTGCAGTGGCCCATATGTCTTTCTAAATTTTAATGTTTTTTCATGTTCATACGTAAATTTCTGTTTTCCTTGTGTAGGACACTCCTCATGTAAAAGAGGTTGTATTATTATTGAAGGTTTTGAGTCTAGCTGTTCTCTTTAAAACCAAATCAGAAAATTAATATGGTCGTCCCATCTGTTTTTTCTCTTTTGGAAGTCAGAACTAACTGACCTTTGGATGATTGTTGTTTTCTTTGGCTTGTAAATGTTTCTTCTGGGTGTTTTTTGCTAATATATTGTTATTATAAAAAAAACTATTTCTTCTTTCCCTTTTTTTTTTGTTGTCATACTCCTTTCCTTGCCCTCACGAAATTTGTACCTACCTTGGTTCCTCTGAATATATGGACTCAGTGAAAAAGCTTCCATTTATGCGCTCTGCTGAAAACCTTTTACCTTGAAAATTGAAAACTACCTGCGAACTTGTGCACGGACGGACATATATATATATATTTTTTTTTTTTTGGAGTGTTGTTACTTCCCTTTTGCTACGCCGTCACGCGCGTTGATTGGTACTGCGTCAGTTGGATTAGTATCCTGGTTTATGCCTTGTGTTTTTCTTGGTGCATTGTCTTACCATTCCCATTCTGGTGCATGGCGAGATCATATTCTGAGCGTACATACTTTATCTAAAATACAACATGACACCTACCCATACCAACCACCACGTCACACGTCACGCACACTCAATTTACACCACACGTTTATGGAAGAAACAGAAATTTGCATTATTTGCAACTACCACTACCAGAAAGAAATTCATTAGTCCTCGCAAAGGAAGATATCCTGACAAAGTTTTGGAATTTGTCTGTGATAGGAGGAAGAATGGGCAGGCTGTGACTAGTGACACTATAAGAAACAAAGCAAAAGAGGTGACTGCAGTTCTGAATATACCAAGGCAAGAGTTTAAGGCTAGCCGTAGATGGGTTGATTGCTTTATGAAATGGGCGAGCTTATCTCTACGACGTCTTACAACAATATGCCAAATTCTTCCACAGGATTTTGATAAAAAACTTCAAGAATTTCAGTGGTAGGTCATCACACTTTGGAAAGAGAAGAATTTTTCGAATGGGCGAATAGGCAACGCTGATGAGACGCCAATTTGGTTTGATATGGCATGTAATTACACGATCGATGAGAAGGGGACAAAATAACTTACCATCAAAACATCAGGGTGTGAAAACAGTGCGTAACTGTAATTCTGGCAATCACAGCAGATGGGCATAAACCTCTCCCTTTCTTAATCTTCAAGTGGAAAGCAAGCCCCAAGACCCCTAACAATGAAAAGCTCTTTCCTGATGACATCATTCTTCAAAATCAAGAGAACAGATGGATGAGTGAAACTTTAATGCTTGAAACGTATGGGAACTCCGTCCTGGTGGGCTTACCAAACTACCATCAATGCTTTGTCTTGATGCATTTTGTGGTCATCTTACTGACGATGTAAAAAAGAAGATCCACAGCCTAGTCAGTGACCTTGTTATTATTCCTGGAGGAATGAATTCTGTGTTACAACACCAGGATGTTAGAACAAATAAACCTTTCAAACGTTTCGTTCAGGAACAGTAAGAAAAATGGTTTTCTGAACCAAACCGTGAATTGACTCAGACATGCCACATTATTGCACACTGGGTTTTGGCTCCCTGGAAGAGCATCGAAGCACCAATGATCGTAAAATCATTCAAGAAATGCTGCATTTCAAATACTCTGGACGGCAGTGAAGGTGATGTGCCCTGGAACGACACTGAGGATGATGGGGAAAGAGGAAATGAATCTATTTCTGATGTAGACTCCTCCGAGGATACCACTAATGATGACATTACTGAATAACGATGAGTAACACATGGTTAAAAAGTGACTCAGAAGAGAAATGTTAGAAATGGTGCTAGCAATGTACAACAACTGTGTTAGCAGAGTACTGACCCCAGTGGGAAAGAGAGAATGGTTTAGGAATAAGACTGGACTAGGACAGAGGAGTGAACTGTCAACTCTTTTGTTTATTAAGGCCATGGACAAAATTGTAAAGGAAACAAAGGAAGCCTATGGAGATGAAGATACTGCTATTTGCAGATGATGTGATCTGGTTAAAGGACAGCAAAGAAGTGCAACAACAACTAGATGTACTGAACGAAAAAATTGAGAAGTATGGCATGAAAATCAGTACAGAGAAAAGCAAGACTATGGTGATCTTGAGAGGGGAAAGGCAAGGAAAGGGCACTGTGAAAATTGGAAGACAGAGTTTGGAAATTGTGGACAGCTTTAAATACCTAGGAAGTGAATTAATGCAAAATGCTAGGGTGGACATGGAGATTAGCAGGAGGGTACAGCAGAGTAATGCATTCTACCAAAATGTAAGAAAACCTGTTTGGAACAAAGAAGTACCACAGAAAGTAAAGAGATAATGTACAAAATGTACTATGTACCCATACTGACGTATGCAGGTGAGACTTGGACTTTGACTAGTAGGCAAGAGAGTAGAATTCAGTGCAGTGAGATGAAATTAAAAAGTAGTATGACAGGCAAGACAAGGAAAGACAAGGTGAGAAATGAAGATGTTAGGAAGGAAGTTGGGATAGGAAAGCTAAATGAGAGAGTTGAAAATAATAAACTAAAATGGAGGAGAATAGAATTCCAAGACGTATGCTGGAGGCAAAGTGCGAGGGCAAGAGAGCAAGAGAAAGACCTAGAACAAGATGGATTGAATCAGTGAAGAAAGGCATAAGAAGACAATTTAGACTGGGACAAGATCATGGAAGAGGAATGGTTTTACTGTTGATAAAGAATCACTAAGGATTAAAATAGGTTCTTTTTTGGGGGAACTCTTTATGGATACCATAACTTTTAGGATAGCATACAGTTCACATGTGAATATGGAGCATGTAGCTGGTAGTGCATACTTCATTGTGTGATCGGGGTGGACAACAGCACAGCAGCCACCATATTCGGTTTTTGAGCCATCAATGAATGTACATAGGAGTGTGTCTGGGCAGACTTTCACACTTTTCAGATAGTATTTGTTTAAATACGGTACTGTCTGTTGTTTCTTTATTGACTTCACTTAAATCTAATATTATTGGTGGTGGTTCAGCTTTCCATGGAGGGAATGTGATGTCTTTTTTAGTTCTTGAAGCAATCGGGGGAAATGAAGTAAGTATTGTGTAAACCTAATGTGGAAGGGTATATGTCTCTTTTGTTGCGAGGAATAGTGTTGAGGCTGATAGTGTGGGAAAACATAAGCATGTGCTCTGGAGCGAGGAGAGGCTGCTATCTCTACTGCATAGTTGATAGTCAGTTGTTTTCTGCGAGTTCGAAGCAGGGGTTCATTAGCTTCTATTAATAAACTTGAGATCGGGCTAGTTTTGAATGCTCCCAAGGCAATTCTGAGAGAAGTGTTTTGAATTGGGTCAAGCATTTTCAGTGAGGATGCTGTAGCTGAATTATATATAACAGAACCATAATCCAGTTTGGTGCGAATTATAGATCTGTAAGTGCGCATTAATACATGAAGATATGCTCTCCAGTTGTTAGCTGCCAATGATTTGAGTACATTAATTCGATGTAGGCAATCATTTTTTACAGTTTTTAGATGAGAGTTCCATGTTAATTTTCTGTCAAAGGTCATTCCTAGTATTATTATTTCATTTACTATCTCAATTTTATTTCCCTTGAGGTACAATTCTGGGCAGTTACTAACACTCTTTTGTTTGGAAAATAAGATGCATTTAATTTTGGTTGAATAAAAAGTAAAGCCTGTGTGTTTTCCCCATTTGGCAATATCTTCAAGAGAATTTTGTATAATTTTTTGGGTGGTTGACTATTTTTTGTAGAGGAAAAAAACCTGTCAAGTCATCTTTACAGGAGGGTTAACGCATGACGTGATGCCATTTATAGCTACTAAGAATAGTGTTATACTCAGAACTGAGCCTTGTGGGACACCATTTTCTAAACTGACTTCTTGGGACAGGACACCATTAGCTCGAACTTGAATGCGTCAGTCTTGCAGGAAGTTATAGATAAAACTGATCATATTTTCCTTAACCCAAGATCGGTCGAGGGGGGAGCGCAGAGCTAACAAAAGATTTTAACTTGCCGCTGCTTGTTTTTCTTTTGTTCTGCTTATGTGTGCTGCTATCTAACTGACCGTTGATATGTCAACAATCGAATAGTACTGTTAACGGCTGCCTTGGTGTCATCAGAGTGACCTAGACTGCTTATTTGTGAAGTCATGAGCGCTGCGCTAACACCTCGACCGATGGTGTTCGTTTGAATTCCAAGTAATGCTGGTCGTGATTATTGAATTAGAAGACTCCGAGTAGATGTTTTGAGTTCATTGTTTGCTATTTCAGTGCACGTGAAGTTACATGTAGTATTCATCAGGAACTATGGATCGTTCAGATGCTCAGGTAATCCAGTGGCTGTTGGAAGAATCTGATAATGACACTGAAATAGGCCCATCTCAAGAGTTAGATGATTCAGTTGATTCAGACGCAGAACAGTCAAATAACAGTGACCATGATAGCGGAAGTGAACAATCTGCCGGTGATGAGCAGGAAATAACAGAACCTCGAGTGGAGAATATCGGTAAGAACCAACTGACCGTTTGGAATGCTCATGCAGCACGCCAACAAGTACGTAGGAAGCGCAGAAATATAGTTATTCATCCACCAGGAGTCAAAGGAGAAATTGTAAAAAGAAGAAAACGCTAGCACTGTTCTTGATGCATAGAAAATATTTTTCCCTGACAAAGTGATTGAAGAAATTACAGCGTACACAAACGATTGTCTTCATAAAATTTGAAGTAACTACAGCAGGAAAAGTGGTGTTATAGATACAAATCCTGATGAAATGAGGGCAGTTCTAGGTTTCTTGTATTTAGCAGGCCTCCAAAAATCGTCACACCAGATTGTGGAGGATTTATGGGATAAGGATGGGACTGCTCCAGAATATTTTTGACTTACCGTGAGTTGCAAGTGACTAATCTCATGTTTTAATCCGTATTGAAATCTGTTGATATACAATAATAAAGTTTCATTATGAATCCACCTGTTCAATATATTATAATGTTGTCACATTTAAAATAACTTCATTAGTTAAAAAGTTATATATGGGGCATGTTTCGCTCCCTTATAGAGCATCATCAGCCAAATCTAAATCTCGAATAATTGTTATTTACGTAAATAATGACTTAAGAACTATTAGAACATTTTTGACAAACTGAAAACTTACTCTATTGGAATATCATAAAATATAAAATCTTTGTATACATGGCTTAATTACACGTGCTTAATAGGAAGATACATTAAAATTATGGAAAAGAGAGTACTAAAATATTAAATTAAATAAAAATATATATATGTCCAAAATCTTCGAAAGACATGAAAATCAATCTTAGGAGCTAAATTTGAGGTATTATCAAGAAATTTAAATGCTTGTTGTCATATGACCTCGGCGAATGCTGTTGAAAAGATATGCTCTTATAGATGTCAATGACCGTTCGTTGAACTAATGGATTTGATAAGGTTGATTGAAAAGGACGTAAATCAACGTTCGTATTTAAAAGCTGCTGCTTGGTTTATCTTGTTGAATGTCTGTAACAAGAAAAGGAATCTTGTAAGTAATCGGAATTTGTGTTGCTAGTTAAGAGTGTGCTTCTAGAAAACTTCACTTACCCCTCCAATTGCTGTTTGTCGGTTTCGTGTTGTCCGAGGTTATGTGGTGACTGTCTGTTCTGTGTCTACTCCTTGTGTTGTAAGAGTGAGGTGGTGGGGGTTGAGGGGAGGGAGTAGGGGTAGGAGGAGAAATGTTTGTGGGTGTGGTTTTGAAAGGGGAATGTCTAGTAGGAGCGCAGGGAGGAGTTGAGTTCTTTAATGTTGGATGATTATTAGTTGTTCTGGGAATGAAAACTTTGGCAAAATTACTTTTTTTCTAGATTAAGCGTCTTTAATAGTTTCGGTAATTGTTCGTGTAACAGATTTCTTATTTCAATTTCGTCATTTAAATTTTTTTATTTATTGAAATACCGGTCTAAGTGGATATAAATATTTTCTAATTCTGTCATTAGTTTACCTTTTTCTATCTTCTTTATAGTTTTTAGGTCTTTCTCTATGGTTGTAAATTGGTGGCCTGACTCTCTCATGTGAGCACTCATCGCAGAATGTTTGTTGTGCTTTGTAGCATTAACGTTTTCTAAGTATCTTGTGAGAAAGTTACGGCCAGTTTGGCCAACATATGATCATTTACATTCTACACATGTTAATCTATAGATGCCAGAACTTAGATAAGGGTTATTGTTAGAATTTATACTACTGTGGTTGAAAAAATGTTTCTGTTTGTATTTTGTGTTTTGAATGCTATATTCACATCTCGTTTTTTGATAGGATTAGTTATTTGAAAAATGGCTGGATTGGTGAATGTAAATGTTGCGAATTTGGACTGCTTAGCTTTTTCGGGAGTAAGATTAGTTACTAACTTTTGTTTTACTTTATTGATGATCCGATTGACTATATGTGTTTTATATCCATTAATTGAGGCCAGATCTTTTATAAAATTGAGTTCCTTTTTTAAGTTACTCTCTGAAAGGGGGATTTTGAAAGCTCTATAAACTAAACTGGAAAAAGCCGCCTGTTTATGTGATTTTGGGTGAAGAGAATCATTTTTTATCATTAGAGGAGCGTATGATGGTTTTCTAAATATTTGAAATTCAAATCTATCTCTTATTCGTGTTACATTAATATCCAGGAAGTTTATTGAGTTGTTAGTTTGATCTTCTTTCGTGAATTTTATATTTGGGTCAATATTATTTAAGAAATTTAGGATTTTTTCACTATCATTTTTTTGGTTATCTATTATGACAAAGGTGTCGTCTACATACCTGATCCAAAGGCAAAGTCCATTTATTTTTGTGTTTATTTTGTTTTGCTCCAAATGATCCATATATAAGTCTGCCAGTATGCCCGACGTGGGATCTCCCATTGCTAGGCATGTTTGGTGGTAAATAATTTTATTAAATGTAAAGTAATTATTGTTTAATACAAATTTCAGTAGGTTTACGAATTCATCTATTTCACATCTACTTAATTTACTGTATGTAAGGAGATTGTGTTTGATGATATTGATGGTTTCTTTAACCGGTATATTTGGATACATGTTGGTTACGTCGAATGAAACCATTTTATGTTCTGGTTCTAAATTGAATTTTCCTAGTTTATTACAAAATTCTATTGAATTTTTGATTGTCGATTCGTTATTAAATTTGTAATGTCTTTTGAGGAAATAGTGTATAAATTTGGATGTTTTATACGTGGGACTATTTCTACTGTTTATTATAAGACGTATGGGTACGTTGGGTTTATGTAATTTGGGCAATGCCCTAGCTGTTGGTAACTTTGGATTCATATTTATCATATTTTGGTGTTCTTGTTCATTAAATAAAAAAGTAGAATTCTTAAGGATAATTTTTAGATTCCGTTGAATCTTATTTATGGGATCCTGGTTTACAACAGTGTAGGTTTTGTCTGAAAAGAATTCTTCTGTTTTTTTAATATAGTCATTTTTATTTAAGAGGACTGTGGTTTCACCTTTGTCTGCTTTGGTAACAACTACATTATTATTGTTTAGTTTTGTTTTTAGTGTCATTATTTCTGTTATGAGAGTGGGATTAGAACTTTTGTTTATTTCCCTTACGAAAGCCGGGAGCTTCTTTTTAACTTCAAATCTGATGTCGTTTTGTATATCTGGTGTTAATTTATTCAAGTTTGATTCAACTTCTGCTACTACATTGATTACGTCTTCTACTTTTTGAGAGTTAGGCCAATTAAATTTTGAACCTTTATCTAATAGGTTCATTTCATTATCAGTGAAGTTTGTGTTTGAGAGATTGATAGTGGTGGGTATGTTTTTAAGGTTAAAATTAGGATTATTTGCTCTATTGTTTTAGATTTGTTATGATTTGGTTTGTTTTCTTTTAAGAGTGTAAGTTTGTTATCTAGGGTTTTTTGTTTCTTGTCTAAAACGTCTGCAAGTTTCTCTGTTATATGATTTTGGATAGAGTTCCATTCTAAGAGAGATAATTCTTGTGCAATTTCCAAGTGTGTACGATATAATTGCAAGTTCAAAAATGATTTCTTCCTATAGAGAGCTTTAATTTCACTTTTCAGCCAGATCTCATTTATTTTGTTTTGAGTATCTGCTACCTTTGAATTAGATACGTTTTTTCTTTGTATAGATTTTAAAAACCTAGGTACTAATTTACATTTCAAACATTCTTTCAAGAACCAAATATCTTTGGATATCTTACTGATTTTGATTTTGAGATTCAGATATCTATTCTTTTTGTTTGTATTAGCCTGGTTAGCTATTTCATTGCAAGTGACTAATCTCATGTTTTAATCCGTTCTGAAATCTGTTGATATACAATAATAAAGTTGAAGACCAATATTTATCCTGTTACAAGTTTAATCATCAAATTGACGATAAATTTGAATCTTTATAGACTCTTATCCACAAGAGATAAATAACTTTTTTACCAGATCTCATTGCCAAGAAAATCCTCAAATTTAGCACCTAAGATTGATTTTCACGTCTTTCTAAGATTTTGGACATATATATATTTTTATTTTATTTAATATTTTAGTACTCTCTTTTCCATAATTTTAATGTATCTTCCTATTAAGCATGTGTAATTAAGCCATGTATACAAAGATTTTATATTTTATGATATTCCAATAGAGTAAGTTTTAAGTTTGTCAAAAATGTTCTAATAGTTCTTAAGTCATTATTTACGTAAATAACAATTATTCGAGATTCAGATTTGGCTGATGATGCTCTATAAGGGAGCGAAACATGTCCCATATATGACTTTTTAACTAATGAAGTTATTTTAAATGTGACAACATTATAATGTATTGAACAGGTGGATTCATAATAAAACTTTATTATTGTATATTACAGTGAGTTACCGAAGATTTCTTTTACTGTTGCTAGGTCTTCGTTTTGATGATGCACGGACGAATTTGACAAGGAAAGCACTTGATAGACTAGCCCCCATCAGAAATGTGTTTGAAGGTTTCGCAGCAAGATGTGTGAACATCTACAGCATTCTGAATACGCTACAGTTTACGAAATGCTTGAATCATTTCATGGTAGATGTGCATTTTAGACAGTTCATGCCAAG
The DNA here is from genome assembly GCF_040414725.1 of Anabrus simplex. Lineage (NCBI taxonomy): Eukaryota > Metazoa > Arthropoda > Insecta > Orthoptera > Tettigoniidae > Anabrus > Anabrus simplex. The sequence goes on from NC_090265.1 coordinate 1,142,305,145, forward strand.
GAGGCCGGCCAAATATGGCATAAAGATATTTTCTCTGGTAGATTCAAGGATGTTTTATACATCGAATACGGAGATTTATGTGACCGGACAGCCTTCCGGGCCTTATATGTTAGATACTAGACCCAGTGCCATTGTCAAGAGACTTGTTGAACCAATCAAAGGGTCGGGAAGAAATGTTACAATGGACAATTGGTTTTCATCTATTCCGCTTACACATGAAGTTCTACACGAATTTAACTTGACAGTAATTGGGACTCTAAAAAAAATAAGGTGGAACTGCCACTGGAACTTGTAAATACGAAGCAACGGCCTATGAATAGCAGCCTGTTTGCCTTCCGAGAAGATTGTACAGTTGTTTCGTATGTTCCCAAAAAGAGTCGAAACATTCTGGTTTCAAGTATGCATGACTCAGATGAAATTGATCCAACTACTGGCGACAAAGAGAAGCCAACAATGGTGACATTGTACAACCTCACGAAAGGAGGTGTAGATGTCGTTGATAAGATGAAATCACAGTACACTGTTGCCAGAGTATGTTGTCTTTGGCCACTCAGATTTTTTTTTTTTTTACACTTTTAGATGTTTTTACCATCAATGCTCAAGTAATCCTCTTTTGCGACACTAACAGTAAAAGTAAACAAAGAAAATTTTTGAAAAGTCTGGCATTGGGTCTCACAAGAAATCATATGGTGGCAGGTCTTTCAAAGGAAGGAGTTCAGAACGACCTGAAGATTCGAATAAGGAAATACCTCCAATATCCAGAAACAAAGTGCACTCCTCAACCTGTTACAAACAAAGAGAGGGTGAGATGTGGCTTTTGCCCGAAAAGAAAGAATCGTTTCTCCATGGTTCGGTGCATTTCTTGTCAGGCTTCAATTTGTGGAGAGCATACAATAACCATGTGTCATCAGTGCTATGGTGAGAAGGAAGTCAGGGATGTCAGCAGCAGTGAATGAAGCTGCAAGATACCAAAGACAATATTCAGAATATGGATGAACTGTACATAATGCAATAATTTTGTTCTCTCATTGGCATATTGTACATTGTTTTGTATATTACATCATTTGATATCATTTGTGAATAGATTCTCTAAATTTAAAATAATAGTTTTCATCATTTATTACGGCACTCGTCGTTCATTTGTATAATAAGGCATTATGACTTACGTTACTTTGGGGTTTGAGGCCAAATGTGATAAAAATAAATTAAAGTGCTCCATAAGGTGACAAAAGAATAAAAATAGGAACTTCCTAACAAGATAATTTCCGATTGATATACATAAGAAAGGCGGAAACTTCTTTTTCATTAGCGTGAGCACCGCGCTAACACCTCGACCGATGACATGACGTTACTAAGTTCGACCGATGTCGGGTTAATATTATGTTGCAATAGAGTTTTAATAATGTGAGTTTTCCACACCATATCATACGCTTTATGAATATCTAGGCAGACTGCAAGGAGATGTTGTCCGTAATGAAAGGCATCCAGGATTTCTGACTCTAATACTACTAAGGTGTCAGCTGTTGAGTGAAACTGTTGGAAGTCACACTGTTTTGTGGTGAAGAAATTCTGTTGTTCTAGAACCCATTTTAGTCTCTCTTTTTTTTTTTTTTTTTCCATTAGTTTGCACATAGTGCAGTTTAGGGCTACTGGTCGATAGTTATCTGGTAACATGTGGTCGCAGCAAGGCTTAGGTATTGGAATTACTATAGCTTTCCTCCAAGCTAGAGGAAAGACTTTCTGTGACCAAATGAAATTAAATATTTCAGTGACGAAGGCTAGGCCTTCAGGAGGAAGTTCTTTCAAGAAGTCATATATAATATCGTTAGCACCTGAGTTTGTACTTTGACAGCTACTAAGTTCAAGTAGTACTTCAGTAATACTGATATTATCATTGTAGCATTGGTCAGCACTTAAATGGATATGTGACTGTAAATCAGAACAATCTTCACAAGAGGATAAAAATGCTTGTTCATAGTTGGAATCACTTGAAATTTTTGCAAAGTTCTGTGCTAATTCATTTGCAATATCATGATGTGTAGTTGTAACTGATCCAGTTGTTTTATTGAGGGCTATAATACGTGAGGGCTTTTTAAGCCCTCTTATTTTTTGTAGGTGTTCCCAAATTGTGTTTTGTGGGGTCTGATGAGAAAGAGATGACACATACTTCAGCCAAGATGCTCGTTTACTCTCTTTTATGACTTTTCGGGCTGCAGCACTATTCTTGGAACCGTAATTTGTTTTATAAAGTGGGATGGTGTTTATACTTGTAGAATGCTTGGTTTTTCTTTTTAATTAGCCTACATCTTTACAGGAATCATTCCACCAAGGAACTGATTTTCTGCACGTTGTATTGTTGGTCCTTGGAACAGAATTTTCTGCGACTTTAAGTATGATATAGGTGAATTCTCTTACAATATAGTCAATGTTGTAATTTTTTAAATGGGTAGGTGGTGGTAATCTGTATAACTCTGCCTTAATATTTTCTTTGTATTCTAGCCAATTAGCATGTTTAGTATTCCATTTATTTGGGCGTGCACTTGGGTGGGGCTTGTTGTTTCCATTTATTATGATAGGAAAATGATCACTTCCAAAAAGGGTTTTGCTAGCTGATGATGTATATCGTTTCTGCATTTGGAGTGCTCAGGCACAGATCTAGATCTATAGGAATGGTTTAGGAAGTTGATTTATCAGATCTACTAATTCATTTAAATCCATATTCTGGCTGCTGGACATATAAATATTACAGATGCATAGGGAAAATGTTAGAAAGACTGTAACTGCTACTGCTTCCAAATTGGTTTTTAGTGGTATTTCTTTTTGAGGAACATTGTCACGGATGTAAGTACCAACACTTCCAGTTGCATGAATGGGATTGTTGCAGTTTTTGCGATCTGCTGTGAATTGTCTCATATTAGCTACGTAGTTATCTCAAAAATTAGTTTCTTGTAAGCATATTATTTCGGGTTGGGGTTCATTAATAACTTGTTGTAGATATTCGTATTGAGGGTAAAATCCGTTCATATTCCACTGCAGTATCCAAGAATTCATGATGGCTTTTAAGAGATGTATTTACTAGATTTGATCCTTATGAGTTATTGAGATTGTCTGATCTGGGGCAGGCCTATTGCTTTCTCCATTTATGGCAGTAAGTAGTTTCTTAACAAGTCTGATATTCTGGTTTTTAATTTTTTCTCCTGATAGTAGGGGTATAGTTTATGCAGGGTCTCGATGAGATCTTCAACTTGGGAAGTGTAAAATAATGCAATAGGTAAGATATTTGTTGCTGATGTTCCTTTAGTATTTTCAAATAAACTTTTGAGTTGTATGAAATTAAGAATGAAATTTGAGGGATTAGCTTCTGTTACTTCCTTAACAGGAAGTAGTTGTTCTTCAAGACTAAGGGGATTTAATACCATTAGTTTGTTCTTAGGCTGTTTAATGTCTTGGGTTTTATGTGATGCTAGAACAGGAAATTCATCATCTGTTTTATCATCTCCCAAGATAGAAGAATTATCAAACAAATTATTATCAGCCTTGGAAGTGTTATTTAAAGAGTCACTTGAAAGGAAGGGTCATTTTATTCCTTGAGGTTTAGTTATGAGTGATTATTTGCTTCATATATTGGGACTGAAGTGTTCAAGTTTTTTTTTGGTTTTTTGTTTTTGCTAGGGGCTTTATTTCGCACCGACACAGATAGGTCTTATGGCGACGGTGGGATAGGAAAGGCCTAGGAGTTGGAAGGAAGCGGCCGTGGCCTTAATTAAGGTACAGCCCCAGCATTTGCCTGGTGTGAAAATGGGAAACCACGGAAAACCATCTTCAGGGCTGCCGATAGTGGGATTCGAACCTACTATCTCCCGGATGCAAGCTCACAGCCGCGCGCCTCTACGCACACGGCCAACTCGCCCGGTAGTGTTCAAGTTCAAGGAGACGCCATGTTGAGGAAGGTTTCTAGAGGAAGATGATGTGTCATTAGAATGTTCAATAATTTGCTGAGGATCAGTAGTTGGCTGAGGATTCATAGTTGCATTTTCTGGGTTGGAGGTGTCCTCCTTGGCGGAAACTGAATGTTGATTAGGTGGTTGGTTGTTTTCTTCTAGAGTCTCAGGTAGTGAGGGACATACTCAGGCCAGGTGGCCTTCTTCTTTGCAAATAAAACGGGTGGGAACGTCTGACGAAGTGTAGATCCAATAACTGGTTCCTTCAAAACATATTTGTAGTGCATTCGGTAGTTTATTGAAATAGTCAGGTTTTACATATAGTTGTCAGCGGAAGCTAAGAATGTGTGTAAATCTCGGAATATTAATTCCGGCCTTTAGGTTGGATATAGATGACAATGGTTTGATACCCAGTTGTTGTAAGTGTTCAATGACTGTGTTGGGTAAAACAGGACATACATTGGATAATATCATTCTCTTGTTTGCGACAATTAACGGTTTGAGAGTGAGAACTGTCAGTAAGGTTATCCATGGACTGATTTCCGTGGTAAGAACCCATTTCTTTGAGGATGAAAGGCTTTGAAGCCTCCCTGAATTACGATGTTCAACTGTTGGTTATTGATATCCTAACGGTTTACTACACGAAGAACAGAAAATTATCAATTTCACTCTAATTAAATAAAATTACGTCGAGTCCAGTCCTCGAAGTTCACACTGAGTCGTAATAATCACATTTAGTCCAGTATTTGTATTGAGAAAGGAACTGAAGTATGTTTATTTAGATAAAAACTGGCGTACATCAATAACACGTTTGTACTCATCCACTGCCACCTCAATTGTCCATGTACGGCTTACACTTTCCCTGGCCTAAAACAATATTTGCTCCACAGATGGAAGTAAGTGTTTACTTTGTTTCTTCTCTAGTCTGCAACCTCTTGCCTACCTTAGTTAATAGTGAGCTGCTGTTTGCTCTGCACCCGAATGAAAAAAATAATGCATCAGTGTAAGTTGCCAATTATTCCAGTGAACTTGATGATGATGATGATACTTGTTGTTTAAAGGGGCGTAACATCTAGGTCATCAGCCCCTAATGGTACGAATGAGACAAAATGTAATGACAATTTAAAAATCAAAATCATCCACTGACCAGAATAAAAAACGTGATGACGAAGAATGAATGGATGGATATGAATTTAAAACAATCAGTGGATTCGTCCGACTCATTGGCTGAACGGTCAGCGTACTGGCCTTCGGTTCAGAGGATCCCAGGTTCGATTCCCAGCCGGGTCGGGGATTTTAACCTTAATTGGTTAATTCCAATGGCACGGGGGCTGGGTGTATGTGTTGTCTTCATCATCATTTCATCCTCATCACAACGCGCAGGTCACCTACAGGTGTCAAATAGAAAGACCTGCACCTGGCGAGCCGAACCCGTCCTGGGATATCCCGGCACTAAAAGCCATACGACATTTCATTTTTTCAGTGGATCCGACCCAAAAACTATCAAACAATTGTATTAATGACCAAGGAACTGCTTCTAAAGCAGGATGCTTGTTGCCTAAAGGGGTTCAAAATCCAGGTCAATGGCCCCTCATAATGGTACTTATTGCTAGTAAAGTAGAACCATGGTATGTCATGTTGCGGTACTAATCAAAAGTAGCGTAGAGTCACGGTGTTCCATACATTATGGTACTACTCACAATAGCGCCACTCATAGGCAATGCAAACCCATGGTGTTCCTCACCTAGGTGTACTAATCACAGGTGCCGATATTCCCGTGGTGTTCCTCAAATAGTGGGTACTAATCACAGACAAAGAAGACCCACGGTGTCGGCTATAGTGGTACCAATCACAGGCAATGCCCAGACCCGTGGTGTTTCTCACAATGGGTTGGGATATAGTACCATATCTTAACTACTTATTTGATTATTGTTCTCATGAAGGAGCTATACCAAATGAATGGAGAGTTGCTATAGTAGCTCCCGTGTATAAAGGAAAGGGTGATAGACATAAAGCTGAAAATTACAGGCCAGTCAGTTTGACATGCATTGCATGTAAGATTTGGGAAAGCATTCTTTCTGATTATATTAGACATCTTTGCAACATTAATAACTGGTTTGATAAAAGGTAGTTTGGGTTTAGGAAAGGTTATTCCACTGAAGCTCAACTTGTAGGATTCCAGCATGATATAGCAGATATCCTGGATTCAGGAGGACAAATGGACTGTATCGCAATTGACCTATCTAAGGCATTTGATAGGGTAGATCATGGGAGACTACTAGCAAAAATGAGTGCAATTGGACTTGACAAAAGAGTGACTGAATGGAAGGCTATGTTTCTAGAAAATAGAACTCAGAGAATTAGAGTAGGCGAAGCTTTACCTGTACCTGTAATAGTTAAGAGGGGGATTCCTCAAGCCAGTATTATTGGACCTTTATGTTTTCTTATATATCAATGATATGTGTAAAGAAGTGGAATCAGAGATAAGGCTTTTAGCAGATGATGTTATTTTGTACAAAGTTACAAGATTGTGAGCAACTGCAAAATGACCTTGATAATGTTGCGAGATGGACAGTAAGCAATTCATCAATTACAGAACCATTCATGTGGCCTCCACTCTTATTAATCTTAACAATATTGATCCCCATATTAAATTCACTCTTGAATCTGAATCCAACAAATCAATCAACTTCTTTGATCTTACAATAAGCAGGTTCCCATCCTCATTATCATATAAGATATATAGAAAACCCACACAAACAGCAACCACCATTAGACAGGATTCATCACAACCATATACACATAAATGTGCCACTTATAACAGATTGGTTGACCGTGCTTTTAAAATACTGTTGTCCAAAGAAAACCTAAATAAAGAATTAAATACAATCCGTTCCATCATCAGCTTCAATGGATACGACGACTTTTTTATAGAAAGAATAATTAATCAATTTAAACACCGACCAAAAACAACACTACTAAAAGAAAATCCAACCCTGCCACGCATTCCACCTTCACTTTCAATGAAGAAATCTACAGTATTACTAACATCTTTAAGGAACATAATACTAAGATTTCCTTTAGAACCAAATATAGGAATGTGGAAATGGTACATAACTTCAATTCAGTAAACAAATCTAACGCCTTTACAAGGTCAGGTGTCTACTGATTTAAATGTAGTAACTGCAATTTTTCTTACTTAGGCCAGATCGGACGCAGCATCAAAATTAGGTACATGGAACACATTAACGCGATTAAATACAATAGGTTTTCGGCAGTGGGGCAACATATATATGACGTAAAACACAGTTTCATCACTATAGACCAAGACATAGAAATTCTCAGGACTTTATGAAAAGGCCCTCTCCTTGATGCCACTGAAAACTGTTTTATACACCTTGATCAGTTATTTAATTCCAATCTAAACCTAAACGAAATTTCAGAGAAACCTAACATCCTCTTCGACATTCTCATCACGGTTTTTAAAAGCATCAAGTTATCAAGTAGGCATTCGAACTTTCATGCTATACATAACACCCTCTCGTGCTACATGACCCTACCACACCGCCCTCCAGACATGCCTTAAACACCTTCCCCTCATCCCCAAAGCCCCTCCCCACTACCCCTCCTACGTACACCTCTGCTCCGTCCTTGCTTATACACTTGCTCCAGTTTTTAACTGCACTCCATACATTAAGCTTCACAGCACGCTGTGAAAGGTGAGCCTCATATTATTTTTGCTTCATTTTGTCTTGCCTTCTTGAGCCTTCTGCATACTAAATTAGGTCTCCTTCTTTCTTTAGGCCTCATGTTCCGCATCAGATTGAGAAACCTTGGTCCTGCACACTAACATAGGACCCATATGTATACGAAGTGTGTTCAAAAAAAGACCGAACTTTGTAAATTGCGCGCAAACCGCAACAATGAGCGAGTTGTGACTGTGGCGGCGCCTAGCGGCAACTTTTGACAACAGACCGCTGCTTTCCGCATTCCATTGCCTGCATTATCAGTTGAGTTAGAGCCTCTGAAGTGATTGCGTGTGTCACATGTTCGTCGAATTCTATAATGAAACAGCTTGAGGAACAACGCGTGTGCGTGAAGTTCTGCTTCAAAGTTGGGAAAACGTTTGTGGAAACATTTGAAATGTTGAAGCTAGCATACGGGGTGGAATGCACGAGTCGTACACAATGCTACGAGTGGTTTAAACGTTTCAAAGACGGTAGAACGTCTGTCACTGAAGACCCTAGGCCTGGGCGACCTTCCACATCAACAGACGACCGCCATGTCGAGAGTTCGTGAAGTGATTCGTGGAAATCGTCGTTTGACAGTCCGAGAGGTTGCTGATCAGGTGTGCATCAGCGTAGAATCATGTCATGCAATTTTAACCAAAAAACTTCAGATGCGGCGTGTCAGTGCTAAATTTGTCCCTCGTTTGCTGACTGACGATCAAAAAGAGAACCGAGTCAGCATCAGTCAGGAAATGCTTGCTAACGCAGATGCTGATGACAACTTCCTGAAGAACATCATCACTGGAGATGAGACGTGGGTGTACGGTTACGATGTCGAAACCAAAAGGCAATCATCACAGTGGGTGGGGAAAGGTTCTCCTCGACCGAAAAAAGCACGAATGAGTCGTTCAAACATCAAGGTGATGATGATTGTGTCTTTTGAATGGAAAGGCATTGTCCATCACGAGTTTGTACCCCGAGGCCTCTGAGACTCATTTTACCATGTCACAAGTCAACCATCAAGATTTCAATATGTTTATCAAGTTTTTAACTCGCATTCAAAACTCATAAACTAAACATTAGAATGAGTGATTTCAACACCTACATCAAGATTACATAAGACTATTACGCCGCTAACGCGTTGTAAACACTGCTACTTATTTTAGATATAATTTTTACTTTTCAGTGTGAACTTTCATTACATGTATTGTATCAATGTGTGTATACTGTTGTATATATATTTTTTGTCCTCTTGCTCGGTTTATGTGATAGTCTGATGATGACACTAAAAAATGTGTTGAAACCGGTACTGCAATGAACATGTCCTGAGCAACAGAATTGTATTGAAAAAGTGGAACCCTTAAATTCAATTTACCTTTGTGATTCTCAGTTCAATACGGAACAACTATGAAGTTTTTAACTTTGAATGTTTGCACTGGGGAAACATAATTTCGAAGTTTCAAGGAATGGAACAAAATTTCTTTTAAATCTGTTTGTGGTGAGAGTGTGGCTGTTGATCAGTGTGAAACTGAACAATGAAAGAAAAACCTGCAAGAGGTGATTGAGGACATGGAGCCTAAAAACATGTTGATGAGACAGGTCTTTTCTTTTAAGTGCACGCCAGATATCCCTTTCAGACCTGAAAGAAAACTGGCGGTATGAATTTTTGTATGCACGTAAAAAAACTGACTAAAATGCTCTTAAATACATATATTTTTAGTTTATTCTACAAAATAAAAATTAACATCTGAAAAAGAGCACCCGCACAATTGTGCGTGTCAGGACTTAATTCACTACTTACCAAAAAGAAAAATTACCTCAACGCATGTGAATATACATATGTACATGATCAAATGTTCTATTTTACAGTGGGGAATAATTTAAAACAATTAAATCTTCGTTCAAACACAAGTAAACGTTACATTTTCTACATTGAGGAAGAGTTTTGCTTTTACTACCCTTTTGGCAGCAGCAACTTGTCGTCAGACCTGAAAGAAATCTGGAGGTGTCAACACGTCAAAAACTTACTAAAATGCTCTCAAATACATGTTTTTACAGTTTATTTTACAAAATAAGAACTATCAGCTGAAAAACAGAACCCATACAATTGTGCATGTCAGGACTTCATTCACTACTTGCAAAAATTAAAAAATTAAAAAAATTCAACTCAGTACATGTGGATACGAACATGTACATGATCAAATGTTCTATTTTACAGTGTGGAACGATTTTAAACAATTAAAATCTTATACATTACATTTCTCATGTAGAGCAAACATGGATGTGTCAGGAAAACTGCCTTTGATGATGATTGGGAAATCTGCTAATCCTCGGTTTCAAAAATGTAAAAACAAAACCAGTTGAGTATCCAGTAGAAGAGCTCGGATGACAAGCAACATTTTCAAGAAGTGGTTCTTAAAATAGATGAAAAGTGTCACAAGGAAAAACTGAAGATTACTCTCTTTATTGACAACTACACTGCTCATAACAGTGAATCTGAAATTGCTAAGGAGTTTGGAATCCCACCTAACATGCTATCAACTTATTAGAAAAATAAAGATAAAAGTTTGAGCAGTGGAACTGTCAGTGGGAAAGGCCAGAAGATGACAAGAGAACTGGGAAAACGTGACGGTGATTTATTTCCCGCATAATATGACATCTGTTGTTCTGAAACACTTCTGTTGTTGGTCGGGAATATTCTCACAGAGGACTATAATGCTCTTAAAATTACGCTTGACATTCTCCAAACCTCAAGAATGTGTAAGCAAGCATGGGATCAGGTGACAGCTGGAACAATCACGAACTATTTAAAGAAATCTGGTATCTTGATAAAAGACAATGACAGTGCCGACGAGATTGTGAACGAAACCATGCCTTCGGTTGGCAGTTGGGAGGAAATCATGTCTGTTGCTATCTCCTATGAAGAATTAGTCAATGTTGATGAAGATGTTGCTGTGTGAGGTGAGCTCACTGATGTGGACATAATCACAGAGGTAATCAGCAACTCCCACCAAGCTGCAGGCAGCGTGTCTGGAGATGAGGACATTGATTCTTTAGAAAACCAGGAACAACCTATCCCGAATGCAGCTGGGGCAACCAATTATGTCCATCAACTAAGGTTATTTTTTGAAAATCAGAACAATGTAAGTGATTATATCTTTTGGTCACTAAATCATATAGATTCATACATCATAGGTGAGAGAATTAATCAAGAAAGCAAGATGTGATCTCTGAATTTTTAACAAAGAGCAAATGTTATTTCTAATGGGGTTAAGACTATCATGTTCGGTATTTTCAATAACTACCTACCTAATGTCTAAAGACTAAATACTGTACTGTATCTATAATAGATAAAGTCGATTGTAAAATATGAATGCATACTCCCATAATGTCTAAGATGAAATTTTTGTAATCTTTTTGTTTAATTTGAATTTGTGAATAATTCAAATTTTTTAATGGTCCCTTGAGATTCGAATTATCCAAGTTCCACTGCATGTCATAAAAATCAAAATATAAGCTATAGGTTCAGCATCATGAGGAGGAGCATGTTTCGGTCCAGGTAACTCGAAGAAAGGGTGAGATGGTTGGTATGGTAAATCACTATCAGGGGTAACTTCACTGAATAATGGCAATGTGTTATATAAATACCAATATTACCATGGAAATCTTTGCTACTTTCCAAATTATCTATAACCACGAAACTGGCGGTGATCCACTTACAAAACAGTTTTCACAATCACTCTCTCTGATTATAACCTCACTAGACGTGTTTTCAAACACTATTATGAAGTCCATTTCACTTTCTGACTCGACATAATATACTGTTATGTGCTACCATCTAACGGAAAAGGAAGAACAATAGCGGTAGAAAAGAGTTATGACCAGGAAGGAAGCAATTACAATTTGCTCTACATCACACCGACACAGATAGCTCTTATGGCGACGATGGGATAAGAATGGCCTAGGAGAGGGAAGGAACCAGTTGTGGCCTTAATTATTAAGGTACAGCCCCAGCATTTGCCTGGTGTGAAAATGGGAAACCACAGAAGCCCATCCTCAGGGCTGCCGACAGTGGAGTTCGAATCCACTATCTCCCGGATACAAGCTCACAGCCGAGCGTCCCTAACTGGACGGCCAACTAGCCCGGTTAGGAATGAAGCAACCATGGCTTTAATTAAGGTGCGTAATCGGGAAACGGAAAACCATCTTCAGGGCTGCCGATAATGGGGTTCAAACCCAACACCTCTCGAATGCAAGCCAACAGCTACACGGCCTGAACCATCACTAGATGGCTCACTGGGCGCAGAACGAGAGTACCACTTCCTACAGACCAATGGTAAAGCATTCTTAAATTCAAACCTTAATTATTAGAGAAGTCCTGCTTATGAACAGACAAGATTTTCTTCTGAAGACGTGGAGCAAAATTTTCTGCAAAACGTAAAGAATTTTTATCTCTTCTGACATGACAAAACCCCAAAAGCTTATTATCATGTCTAAAACTGAGAATGTTCCAGTGGGAAACGGAAATTTCTTTTAAAAGAGAAGAAAAAAACAAGGATATCAGAATGATGGCAGGACTGGAGAAATCAGAGATTCTGAGACAGTATAGACTATGGTGGTACAATCATGAAATACTGTCTGAAGTGAATGCACCAATCAAGGGAGCATGGTCTGAAGAATTCCAGGGTATGAGATCTAGAGGAAGGCAAAGGATCAGATGGCGAGACATACAAAATAACATGCTGGCTAAAGCACTGATCAAAGATAGTACAACAGATTGATCAAGATGGAAAAGAATGGTCATGGTACCAAAGGACGAAGCGTCGACGTGCCGTGAGAGAACAATAAGGACGAAGCCCGCTAAGAAGGGACCGAAAGATGTTGGAGCTCCAAACAGGATAGCGCCCCACCCTAGGCACTCCAGTATATAACACACAACTTCGCGAAGAAATATATATGAATTGTACCTTAAAATCCTTTTAGAAGAGAGGTGTGTTCATTACCAATGCCAGGGACACAACAACCCGCCCAAAAATGTATGTATACTTTTATAACAGAACGAAAGTTTTCACGCACCATCGACCATTAGCCGGCCAGCTACGAGCATGGCCATTGGCTGACATGATGTCATTCCCATAATTCGTAACTCGCTGGTTCCGTTACCAACCCGCGCAGAATAAAAACGCACCAAGAAACACACCAAGAAAAATATGTAATTTAGTAGCTGTAACCTATCTTTCCAAATCCAGGCCAAGTTCTGTCATGAGAACAGTGGCCCCCTTCGGGGGCCACACACTCCCTTCGAGAGGCTCTTAACTATCGCCGCGGCGCATACTGCCCGCACAGCCAGAAAAGAAAAATTTAGTGGTTGTAGCCTGAAACAAATTTCAGTAATTTAGTAGCTGTAACCTATCATTGCAAATCCAGGCCAAGCTCTGTCATGAGAACAGTGGCCCCCTTCGGGGGCCACACTCCCTTCAAGAGGCGCTTAACTATCGCCGCGGCGCATACTGCCCACACGGCAAGAAAAAAAAGTAATTTAGTGGTTGTAACCTAAAACAAATTTCGCAACAGTTCACTGGACATTTCCTTAACAGTTGGCAACAATTTGGAGATCACTGGCAGATCGTAAAGGACGCTTCTATCGGCAATCCCGTGAACTAAAAATAAAAGAGCATCACCGGCTGCGGAGCTTCCGTGTACAGCAAGCGGAGTGAGTGGAGTGCCTACACTAGGGCTATGTCCTAAACACCACCTTTTTAGAGATATTTTTGTTCATATCTTACACTTAAATGGCAAAACATGAATAGTAGCCAAGTTTCATATTTCTGTACAGTGTCCCACCCTTTTGTCCTATAAAGGGTTAAGATGTGCCCTATCATTCTCTTTTTCTGGTCAAATTTTGCCAAATTTTTCTCCTCTCACCAATTTGATTCAGTACCTCTTCATTTGTAATTAAATCTATCCATCTCACCTTCAGCATTCTTCTGTAACACCACATTTCAAATCTTCTATTCTCATTCTTTCTGAGCTAGTTATCGTCCATGCTTCTATACAATGCCGCACTCCAGACGAAAGTCTCCAAATACTATTGCTAATACATGGCCACCCCATACCTAAAACAACACCGGACAAGGCTGCCAACCTCTCTAGTCAAGTACTAAGATGAGACAAGCCCTCAGGTTAGAGCCACGAAGCGACCTTCGGCCTCTAATTTCCCCTGTGCAAACACCATTGATCTGCACTAATTACGGTAGGGGTGCACAAGACCATTGGTCTGGATTGGTTAGGGCAGGGATAGGGTCAAACAAAGGGGGTCTGGAGGTGTAAGCCCCCAGGTTAGAGCCACGAAGCGGCCTTAGGCCTCTAGTTTCTCCTGTGCAAACACCGTTAGTTTGTGCTGGTTAGGGTCGGGGTACACAAGACCCATTGATCTGGATTGGTTAGGGTAGGGGTTTACAAGAACATTGGTCTGGATTGGTTAGGGTAGGGGTGGACAAAAACATTGGTCTGGATTGGTTAGGGTAGGGGTGGGGACAAGCAAAGGGGGTCTAGGGGCATCCCAGGTTAGTGCTGCAAAGTGGCCTTAGACCTCTAGTTTCCCCTGTGCAAACACCATTGGTCTGCATTGGTTAGGGTACAGATGGACGATAGCAGTTAAATTACTAATTTTGTACTTCAGATTAAAGAGGGGCAATTTAAACGCATTTTATAGGGTACAGTGGTGGAAAGCTAAATTACAATGGTTTTCAGAACTTAAAAAAAAAAAAAAAAGATTGCTCCAGGCCGGTAACTAGTTAGGGTACGGTTTAAATATTTTCAGTACCTTTTTAAAACACAGATTAGTTCCAGGCTGATAAGAACGGAATTCTGTATTCAGCATTGTTTGTGCTTTCATTCTGGGTGGGTTGGTAATACAATCAAGTTATTACGATGGATGATGACACCACATGCAACTTTACGTTGGCCAATAGAAATGCAAGTTCTTACTTCAGCAATATACAATGGCGGCTGTTGCTCTTTATTTGGTTATATAAGCCATATGCCATTTCATTTTCTTTCATCATATGCATGTTCAAGGAGGAGAAAATCGTGCGAAAATGTCAAAAAATACCTTAAGTAGCAGAAATGAGTCTTTTTTCATGCTTGCCAGGGAACCACCAACCCACCCCTAGAAATATTTTTCCTTATAAGTTACAGAAAAATTAAAACTGGGCCTATGTCAGTCTGTGAAATGCGATTATTTTCTGTGGTCCTATTGGCCGGTGGAGTTTACTGGGAGTGGGATGGTGGGTTTCAGGACATCACAATGAACACATCTCTCTTCTAGAAGGATTTCCAAGTAAGATTTCCGTAAATTCTAATTCCTATTAATGTTACTCAGGTGGAGTCACAGGCTTAAATTTTACCTAGCTTTCCTTAAAAAAAAAAAAACATAATTTATTGATTCAAATGATGCACATGCAGATATTAATTCTGTTTCAATTACATATCATCATCATATGAGCTCCATGGCTAAATGGTTAGCATGCTGGCCTTTGTTAACGGGAGTCCCGGGTTCGATTCCCGGCAGGGTCGGGAATTTTAACCATCATTGGTTAATTTTGCTGGCACGGGGTCTGGGTCTATGTATCGACTTAATCCTCATCATGGCATGCAGGTCGCCTATGGCCGTCTAATAAAAAGACCTGCACCTGGCGAGCCGAACACGTCCTCGGACACTCCCCGCACTATAAGCCATTTCATTTTTTTCGTCGTCATACGCATGTTCAAGGAGGAGAAAACCGTGCCAAAATTATGTCAAAAGATACCTTAAGTAACAGGAATGAGTCTTTTTATCATTACTCTCCAGCCTGGGCGACAAGACTTTCACACACATGTAACGACTGTCGTTTGTTTACTCGCTTGCGGCCTTCTCAGAAAGGATGTTACCCAGCAGTGCTCAGTGCTACCAACCTCTGTACTTAAGAACTATGCTTCGATAGCTGGTAGTGGTGATTATTGTTACACCATTAGTGAGTTGTTCTTACCGTGCAGACGTTAGGATACGATCTGGACAAGACCATTGGTCTGAAGTGGTTCTTGCCATGCAGATGTTAGGATAGGATCTGGACTGGTTCTTGCCGTGCGGATGGTTAGAAGCCGCGAAGCGGCCCTAGGCCTCTAGTCTTGTGAGGAAACACGATTGGTCTGGACTGGTTCTTGCCGTGCGGATGTTAGGATCTGGACTGATTCTTGCCGTGTGGATGGTTAGGATAGGACCTGGACAAGACCATTGGTCTGGACGGTTAGAAGCCGCGAAGCGACCCTAGGCCTCTAGATTCGTGAGGAAACACGACTGGTCTGGACTGGGACGACTTTTATTGTGTTGCGGTTGGCAACGGATTATGGTTAACTTTCTTGACGGGAAGGAGATCACATGCCACTTTACATTGACCAATAGGAATACAAGTAGCTAGGCCTACTTCGAAATGAAAATGGAGTGTAATAATCTTAATTAGGTTATAGAAGTAAATGTTTTTCTTGGGGCTGGACGGTGGGTTCCTGGACATCGCAATAAACGCATCTCTCTTCTGAGACGCTCTCCAAGTAAGATTACATTAATTTTCCACTTACCTATAACATTAGAAATATGTTGTCGCCTGGAATGGAATAATCCAGTCTTTTTTTATGCTTGCTAGGGAACAACCAACCCACCCCTAGAAACATTTTTTCTTATAAGTTACAGAAAAATTAAAAACTGGGCCTATGTCGGTCTGTAAAATGAGAATATTTTGTGTTCCTATTGGCCGGTGGAGTTTGCTATATTTTGCAATATAGCTCACATCATGTGTGACCACACAGCTGCCACAATCTGTAAAAATCACAGAAACACAAAGTTTGAAACCGCCATGGCATGTACTGGAGGTATCCGTGATGTGAACATATTCAGGAGAAAAATTTACTTATCTGGCCAGACCAATAATCTTGAAACTAGGCAACGGCCAGACCAATAATCTTGAAACTAGGCAACGGTCTTGTTACTAATCACACCTGTGTGTTATGACGTCGTGTGAGTTATGCCATGTAGGGTTCCTTACCTCACTTTTTTTTTCACCCATGTTAATCAAGTTTCACCGTTTAATTATAATATAGTTTTTTTTTTTCCCCGTTAAGTACACAAGAACCTTGTTTTTAAGTGGGACCGGAACTGATCCGGATTATTGAAAATCCAGATAATCTGAAGACAAAACTAAATACAGTAGGCTACATCTTCTTCTTCTTCTTTTATGACCACATAGGATCACTTTAGTCAGTCCGTCGTTCAGGTCTCTTTGAAGGGATTGTTCGGGCTTTGCGGTCCTCCCAGTACTTCTTCAGACGCTCCGATCTTCGCGCCCTTTCCTCAGTTGAAAATGTGCGTGTTGTTGGTTTGTTTTGTGTAAGGGTAAAGCGGAGTATTCAATTTTATCTTATTTTTGGTGTCTTCTGTTGTAAGGCCTATTTCCTTCAGATCCTCTCTTACTTCTCTGATCCATGTACATCCTGTTGTGATATTTTTTGAGACGAGATTGTGTTGTACTAGTTGTTTCAGAAGTCTCGAGTCCTGCATCCTCATGATATGTCCAAAGAATCCCAGTCTCCTCTTATGCATAGTATCTGTAATGGGTTCTAGCTCTTTGTACACGACTTTGTTAGGTATTAACCGCCACTGTCCATCTTTCTGATATTTTTTGTTGATACAGGTTCTTCCAATCCTCCTTTCAATTTTCTGAAGTCTGTCAGTCTTTGATTGTTTATTCAGGTAAAAGAGTGTTTCTGCTGCATATGTAGCTTCCAGTTTTATAACTGTGTTGTAGTGTTTTATTTTTGTATTTATTGATAGACATTTCTTTTTGTAGATATCCCATGTTAATTTTTGTGCTTTAGCTAATCTATTTGTTCTTACCTGGATTGAGATTTTTTCATTTACGTTATGTGTTATTACTTCTCCAAGATATTTAAACTGAGTTACTATTTTGATTTTATTACCATTTATGGTGACTTCTTTTAGCTGTGTTGGTTTTTGGGACATAATTTCTGTTTTTTCAAATGATATTTTGAGGCCAATTTTATTTGCAATGTTTTGAAGTTCTGATATCTGGGTTTTTGCTTCTTTTATGTCCACTGCTAGTAATGCTAAATTGTCAGCAAAACCCAGGCAATTTGTTTTGATTTTTTCGGCCAATCTTTATTTTGGGGGGACATTTTCTAAACCATTCCCTCATTACCATTTCTAGAGCACAGTTAAATAATAGTGGTGAGAGCCCATCTCCCTGCCGTAGTCCAGTTTTAATTTCAAATGTCTCTGATGTTTCACCCCTAAACTTCACTTTTGACTTGGTATTGGTGAGAGTCAATTTTATCATGTTTATTAATTTGGGGTGTAGTCCAAGGTGTCTTAAAATTTTAAACAGAGATTCTCTATGGATGCAATCATAAGCTTTCTTGAAATCTACAAATGTTATCACCATATCTCTGTTTCTTCTCCTGTTATAGTCCATTATCAACTTAAGACTCATGATCTGATCAGGACAGCTCCTCCAGGGTCTGAAACCTCCTTGATATTCTCCTAGTTCTTTCTCAAGTTGTAAACTTATCCTATTAAGGATGATTATTGAAAATATTTTGTATGTTATGTCTAGGAGCGAGATTCCCCTGTAGTTATTAGGGTCGGTTTTGTCCCCTTTTTTGTGCAGAGGATGAATGAGGGCTGTTGTCCAGTGTTCTGGTAGTTCTTCTTTAATCCAGATGGAGACAAGTTGTTGATGGAGGGCAACTTTTGCTGAGGTTCCTGCATATTTCCAGATTTCCGCAAAGGTCTGATCTTCTCCTGGCGCTTTGTAGTTTTTTAATTTATTCAGAGCTTGGTAGACTTCCTTTATTGTGGGGGGATTGATGTTTTCTGGTGATGTTTTTATCGGGGTGTTGGTGTCCAAATGAAGGAGTTCTGTAGGTTCCTCACAATTTAAAAGCTTGTTGAAATGTTTAGCCAGAATTTCTGCATTGTCTTTATTGTTATGGGCCAGCTTACCATCTTCATCCTTCATCAGTAGGGTCGGGGGTTCATATTTTTGGAGCTGCTTTCTGAAGGTTTTGTAGTAGTCCCTTGATTTAGTTTTACTGAACTGTTCTTCAATTAACTGCAGGGTGTCCTTATGATGTTGTCTTTTTATTCTTCTTAAGACTTGGGTAGTATCTTTTCTCTGTTTTACTAGCTTTTGATAGGATATTTCTGTCTTTTGGGACTGATGTAATAGCCATGCCTGATGTCTTTTCTCCACTGTTTCATCACATTCACTGTTCCACCATTGGTGTTTTTTACATGGTTTAATTGGAGCTAGGTCTTCTGCAATTTGTTTAAGGTTGTGTACTAAGTCTTCAAGTTTGTCTGTGATTTTTATTTTTTCAGTTGCTTTCTGGTAATTTTTGTTGTTGATTAGCTGGGTAGGATCTATTTTTCTTTTAGTTTTAAGGGCTTGCTTTTGTTGACTCCTCTGGGGAGTGAGTTTAATTTTAATTTTAACTATGTAGTGATCTTTTTTTTTTTTTTTTTTTTTTTTTGCTAGGGGCTTTACGTCGCACCGACACAGATAGGTCTTATGGCGACGATGGGATAGGAAAGGCCTAGGAGTTGGAAGGAAGCGGCCGTGGCCTTAATTAAGGTACAGCCCCAGCATTTGCCTTGTGTGAAAATGGGAAACCACGGAAAACCATCTTCAGGGCTGCCGATAGTGGGATTCGAACCTACTATCTCCCGGATGCAAGCTCACAGCCGCGCGCCTCTACGCGCACGGCCAACTCGCCCGGTATGTAGTGATCTGAACAGGCTACATCTATATATATAAAATAAGAGTTTTGTCTTACATTGCTCAGAATTTGAAAAGAATGGTATTTCTGTATCGGCCATGTCCACAGTAACAAGAAAATGCATCTTTTACTTTTCCGTAATTTCTGTCTGTCTGTATGTACATGCATCACGAGAAAACGGCTGAAGAGAATTTTATGAAAATTGGAATGTTAAGTCGGGTGATGAACCGCTACAATCTAGGCTATAAATTATTTTAATCACGCTGAGTGAAATGGTAGTTTAGGGGAAGGCCTGAAATTTAATTCTCAAATATTTATGTTGTTAGTGGTCGTGTCTTAATGAAAATCGCTAGACAAAGATGGAAAATAAGTCGCTACAATATAGGCTATACACGCCGAGGAAAATGGTATTTTAGGGGAAGGCCTAAAATTTAATTGTCAAATATTTATTTTATTAGTGGTCGTATCTTGAATTTGAAAGGAATGGTATTTCTGTATCGTTCATGTCCACAGTAACAAGGAAATGCACTTTTTTCTTTTCCGTAATTTCTGTCTGTCTGTATGTACACGCATCACTTGAAAACGGCTGAAGAGAATTTAATGAAAATCGGTATGTAAAGTCGGGGAATGAGCCACTACAATCTAGGCTATAAATCATTTTATTCACGCTGAGTTTAGGGGAAGGCCTAAAATTCAATTCTCAAATATTTATATGTTAAGTGGTCCTGTCGATAAATACTACATAACTAAAGTTACATAGAATTAAATTTCCGATCATTTATGTCTTATACAATTTTACCGTACCGGCTATGATAACACTGATAGTCATGTATTTCGATTTCTGTTGCTAAGTCCACATCAACTCCGAGCCACGAGAAAATAGGAGAACAGAATTTAATGAAAATCGGTATATAGAGTCGGGCAAGAAATAACTGTAGTCTAAGCTACAAACAATTTTACTGAACATGGGTGAAATGGTAGTTTAGGGATAGGCGCCTAAAATTTAAGTTTGAAATACCTTCGTTATTGCTCCTATAGAAAAGTACTACATATCAAAAGTTATAGAGAATACAATTTCCGATCATTTATGTTTTATTCAGTTTTACCGTACCGACTGTGATAAGTGTAGTATTTCAGAGTCGGTAGAAAACTAAATGCGAAGGCCTACAATATCGAAAGCGCATCATTGATCAACAATAACATTACATTGACCATTGTTTGTTGTGATGTTCTTAGCCTCATATCGTGCCCTCAACTCCGATAGATGGGATTACTGTTGCGTACCGAGTATAACAGCCTGACTCAATATTGGCTGGAAAGAGCTGGGGAGTTGGAAATTTTTTTTCTTTAGCATGCCATTCCTCTGGTTCATACATTCTCTGATACTGCTGGTACGTAACACACCGGTTCATCAGTATTCCAGCTATTCGCTCCCTACTCTGACTCGCTGTTTTGAATGAGCAGTGTGCAGGTTTGGCTGAGGCTCACTTAGTAATAGTAGTACGACCTGGTCTAGAATTACAGTTTAGGCCTATTCCAAATTATAGCACTACAATTCACAGATTGTGCAACCGAGCTCGATAGCTGCAGTCGCTTAAGTGCGGCCAGTATCCAGTAATCGGGAGATAGTGGGTTCGAGCCCCACTGTCGACAGCCCTGAAGACGGTTTTCCGTGGTTTCCCATTTTCAGACCAGGCAAATGCCGCGGCTGTACCTTAATTAAGGCCACGGCCGTTTACTTCCACTTCCTGGGCCTTTCCTATCCCATCGTCGCCATGAGATCTATCTGTGTCGGTGCGACGTAAAACAAATAGCAAAGAAAGTAGGCAAGCAGACCTACCATCATAATGAAAATTCCCTAACCCAGTTTTCGTATGAGAAAAGACGTTTAGTGACTTCCCTCTTGCGTTTCTAGGGTAATGTTGCTATGCAATATAATACAATCTTGCTCACAAGGTGTACACTATTTAACATAGAATTCTGTATACAATGTAGAATTCCGTAGCGAAGCACGGGTACATCAGCTAGTGTTACATAATCTAAACTAGCTGTAGTACCCGGCATTGCCCGGATAGTTTCTGAATATTTACCTTTAAAATTTGCGTTACCTGTTAGTTATGTGTGAAGTGAATTTTTATAGAATTCCTTTTTGATATGTTCCTAGCAAGAGGGTAATGCTTGACTACAACCGACTATTAATCCACATGTTCAAAAGGCTCACTTGATATTTTCGTTGTTGTGACTTCAATACATATGAAAATGGATAAAAGAAGTGAAAATAATGCGAGAGAAGAAACTTTCTTTGCGGAAAGTGATTGAGTTAAAGCGTCAACTATTCGCAGCCTTTTGCACACTATAACTCTCGTTGTTCCTTTTACTTTTATATTTCACGTGTTCTTAAACATCTCTGTTGAGATGGACTAGCAAAATCTTTCTTTACCACCCCTGTTGGTGGGGGCGGTAGGAAAACAGCCACGGTATCCCCTGCCTGTCGTAAGAGGCGACTGAAAGGGGTCCCAGGGCTCTCAACTTGTGAGTGTGTGTTGGCGAACATGGGGCACTGAAATGAGTCCTGCCATTGCTTCAACTTACTTCTGCCAGGCTCATTTTCATCTACCCTTCTGACCTCCCTTGTTCAACTTTTGTTCTTTTCCGACCCTGACAGTATTAGGTTGCGAGGCCGAGAGAGTCTTTCATTTTCACGCCCTTCGTGGCCCTTCTCTTTCTTTAACCGATACCTTCATTTTTCAAAATGTCAGATCCTTTCCATTTTTCTATCTATTATAGATGATGGTTGCCTAGTTGTAGCCTACTTCCTCTTAAAACAATAATCATCACCAGCATCATCTTGGTTTACTGGTGATATAAGCCAAGATTTTAAAAGATACTTGGAGTGTCCGAGAACTGCACTAGAAAAACACAATAATACTGTGCATCACTACCAACCGTGCCGGCCCTGTGGTGTAGGGATAGCATGCCTGCCTCTTACTCGGAAGCCCCGGGTTCGATTCCCAGCCAACACAGGGATCTTTACCTGGACCTGAGAGCTGGTTCGAGGTCCACTCAGACTACGTGATTAGAATTGAGGAGTGATCTGATGGTGAGATGGCGGCCCCGGTCTAGAAAGCCAAGAATAACGGCAGAGAGGATTTGTCATGCTGACCACACGACACCTCGTAATCTGCAGGCCTTCGGGCGGAGCAGTGGTCGCTTTGTAGGCCAAGGCCCTTCAAGGGCTGTGGTGCCATGGGGTTTGGTTTGGATCACTACCAACCGGTGGAGTGCAATGCGAAGCTGCTATTTTAAGGTTATACTTCATTCCTTGCAGTGGAACGTTCTATTACCTACCAATCCTATCAAGCAAAAACTCAAAAGTTATGTAATCTAACCTAAATCTCCCATTGTACCGATATTCATGTTTGTTACATGTCAGTACAGGCTGTTTTTGACGTAACATTTATTGAACGGTGAATACCTACACTCATTCCTTATCACTATTTGAATCAGAGTCGACCATTTCAGTGATCTTCATGATTTTATGCCAAAATATTAATATACCGCTCACTTCGGTTTCACTAATAATATGAATTATGAGTCAAAATACACTCATGGAAATAATCCTAATAATATGAGTAACTTTTATTAGTCATGTTGTCTATGAAACAATTTACTAATACTATTAGGAACATCTACTAATAATTTTGACTCATAAACTAATAACTAATATTATTAACTAATAATTTTATGAAACATAATACTAATATTATTAGTTAATATTATTGGTTTCTAACTAATAATATCAGTGAAAGATGTTTTATGAAACAGGGCCCTGCCCATAAGGGTGCTAGGGGTGTCTTACCCCCACGCGGTTTGTCTCCTGACAGTAATTGTTAAGTGTACCAAGTTTGGTGAATTGCTCCAGTGGTTTAGGAGGAGATGTGTCATTTACACACCCACGCACACACATACATCCATTTTTATATATAGTAATAAGAAGATGTTTATATATAGTTTTTCGATTATTTTTATATCTCACCCCCTCCATCCCCCACTGGACTTGTAAAAAATCTGGAGTATTACTATTCATTTAGAGACCCTGAAATCTATGGATTCGAAACTGTTTTTAATTATTTGTATATCTCACCCCCCTTCGCTCCCCACCTAAAAGGGGGCTGAACTTGGACTTTTTAAAATTCTGGAGTATTACTTTTCAACTCAGCGACCCCGAAAACTTATGAATTCGACAATATTCTCAATTATTTTTATAACTCACCCCCCTAAACTCCCTCTCTTCAGGGCGCTAGGGATGGCTTTCTCCCACAGTGCTCGTCTCCCGATAGTGAGTAATACGTGTACCAAGTTTGGTTGAAATTGCTCCAGTGGTTTAGGAGCAGATGTGTCATTTACACACACACATCCATTTATATATATAGTAAGGTTTATATACTTCACCCCTTTTCCATCCCCACCCAAATGAGTCCTATGAGTGCCTTACACAATAGTATATTTTTTACAGATAGTAAGTCTTATGTATACCAATTTTGGTTGGCAGCTATGCCCAAACGTACATGCATAATCTCGCTGCTCTAGAATCCTGGAGCTGACGTTGCCATGGTTACGGCAGTTCATTTCTTTTATCCGATTCCTAGAGCAGGGGTAGTGTGGTGCCAATATCTCTGTAGCGGTTGGTTTTAGGGCCCATAGGGCTTACCAAGTTTTGTTCCCTGCGTCAAGAGGATTAAATTGAGCTTTGTCTCATCCTTATATGACAAATTCGATATGTTGCTCATATTAGCCTATTATTTTTAAATCTGCCCCCCGTGCCCCCCACCTCGAATTGTTTAAAAAAATGAAATACAGCCCATGTTACTCGTTGGCAATGTAGCTTTCTATAGGTGAAGTAATTTTTAAAATCGGTTCAGTAGTTTTTGAGTCTATTCGTTACAAACATACAAATTTTTCCTCTTTATAGTATTAATATAGGCAGTATAGATAACATAAGTTGTACAGTACATTTAATACTTTTTCTCAATTGTACAAAAAAAATATAAGAAGACTTTTCTTACTTCTACAGCTCTGTTTTATGCACTAAAATAATGTGCAAGCCTTTTCTGTTTTATATTTGCATAGCGTTTGCGCGCAGCAGGATCACGAAACGTTTTACTAACAACAGTTTTGCTGGTGTGGTTTCTGTCAAGGATTCTAAATAGGCCATCAGTTTGTCCAGCTGCATTGTTGCCTCTCCGCAAGTCATTGTTTCTTCTGATAGAGCGCCAGTTTCATTTTCAAAGTGTGTTGCATTCAGAAGAGCATGGGTTCAAATCCCACCTCGACCATCCTGGGAATGGTTTTCCACGGTTTCCCATTCTCAAGTCCAGGAGAAAGCTGGGATGGTAACCTTAATAGATTATGGCGAATTACTTCCAGTTCCTGTCCTTAACTATCTGTGGCGGAAAAGACATTCAAGAAGAGTCGACGCCGTAAAAGAAATCCTGTACAAGTAAAAAGGGGGCCGAAGGGGTAGTATGTGGTCCTGCGGGTTCACTTCTTGCTGGTGGAAGTGAACTAATAAAGCACAGGAAATGCCATTTATTCCTACCAAGTCCGATACATGCATGTCCATGCCGTGGCCCCTGGGCAACGGGTACACTGCGTGTACACGGCTAAGTCATGTAAGGGCGAAAAAGCGAGTTCCCGACGCTTCAAAATGGGGATCCACCAGCTAAGGGAGACAACCCTGAAAGAAAACATTGACCCTCCAGAATTACTGGGGGTTGGCGGTGGGCTGACAACCCAATCTGTAAAAAAACTCTCGTTACGAAATCTGAAGAAGAAATAGCCGGCCTGACCCTTTTACGACAACCTCGCAAACGTGTAAAGGACTTGAGAATTGGATTGTGGAATATTTTAACTCTTTACCAAGCTGGAAACCTCAGAAAGTTGCTCGATCAGCTGGATGAGTATCGACTAAATATTACTGCTATTCAAGAAGTGAGATGGATTGGTGAAGGAGTGATACAGAGGAAAAATTACATGATATTCTATAGTTGCCACATGAAGGATCACATGTTTGGTACTGGTTTTATTGTCAATAAGCAGATAAAACACCTTATCATGGATTTTCGGGCAAAATCGCATAGATTGTGCAGACTTAGAATTAGAGGGAAGTTCTTCAATTACAGTCTTATCTGTGCACATGCTCCAACTGTAGAGAAGAGCAACGAAGATAAAGATTCATTTTACGATGAATTGGATGAAATTTATAATGAGTGCCCAAGAGCAGACTGTAAAATAATCTTCGGTGATTTGAATGCGAAGATAGGAAAGGAAGACGAATACAGACCTTGTATTGGAAAATATAGCTTGCATGATATTTCTAATGATAATGGAATCAGGCTTATACATTTTGCATCCTCGAGAAATATGGTAGTGGGAAGTACAACTTTTAGGGCCGTATTCATGAACGTGACTTTGACTTCGACTTACGTAAGTTCGCTTAGTTGAGTTTCGTGGAAGTCTGTTTCATAAACGCAACTTTTACAAAGTAGACTCTGGCGTAAGTAGACTTTGGTAAGTTACGATGTGAAGAATTAGATATGAAGTTGGCAATGAAAACAATGGAAGAGCAGTGTAGCATCTCCCATCACTCAATGTTTTTTCTTAATAAAGAGGTAGAAGAAGAAGAAATTCAGCTGTTTCCTGCGTTATAGATCCAGTTAATACAGTTAATTTTTATTTCTCGGCGATGGATGGAAAGAAAAAATTGCCTTCAACAACTATGAAAGGGAGGTGTTACTATAACTATGAAAGAGAAGAAAGATATGGCTGAAAACGAAATCAATAAACTTCATCTCGTGGTTGGCTATACCCTAATAATTGAAACTAAAAATCCCTTTCCTATCACGGAAAACCTCAGCATGATTGCCACCTGGACTTATTATTGGTACATGGGTGCAATCAATAGCTCCAACCACTCCACGGAATCGGGATCTTTCATACACACGTCGCACATCATTTCGACATTCAGCTTCATTTGGGAACGAAACAAACTGTGATCTCTTTTGGGCAGTCAGGATCGATTATTCTACATACTGAGGGCTGGCTTACTCCTCGTAAATGAGGGGAATCAATTTGGAAGTTACCTGAAAACCATGGAAGTGTGAAAGACTATTGTATTTACCATAAGAATGCATTAATTTGTGCTGATCATCCCTTAACCTAAATAGATAACACGATGAGTAGAAAGTGCAAAAATAATAATTTTACCTGTAGCATAATATCTTAACGACCGGGCGATTTGTCAGTGTGGTTAGGGGCGCGCGGCTGTGAGTTTGCATCCGGGAGATAGTGGGTTTGAACTCCAATGTCGGCAGCCCTGAAGATGGTTTCCCGTGGTTTCCCATTTTCACGCCAGGCAAATGCTGGTGGGGGCTGTATCTTAATTAAGGCCACGGCCGCTTTCTTCCCATTCCTTGGTCTTTCCTATCCCATCATCGCCATAAGACTTATCTGTGTCGATGTGATGTAAAGTTAAAAAATAATCTTAACGAAATTAGTAACTGTATTATTGGAGGTATGGGTGATCCTCGATTATTATATTTCTGTAATTCGTTTTTCAAACATGGTTAGTACATCTAATACTATACGTTTGTCGAATCTATATCGTTTTCTGAACTCATTATCTGTATTAAATTCAACTGGGTTCCGTGCATCTCTTTATAACGCCGAGGATTAGGCACAACGTACCGAATAATTTCCTGGATCTCTTCAATTTCGTCTACAAAATTAACTACACCAGCAATATCTGCCATTTTATATTTTTCTGATCTCAGAGTCTACTCAAGTACGGAACATCGGCGACTTGGAAGTGAAGTCGCCATCTAAGTTTACTTACCTCCAAGTAGCGATTATGAAATGGAAATGGCAACTTACCGCCTTCTAAGTCTAAGTCTGTCAAAGTCTTGCTCATGAATACGACCCTTAATCACAAGGACATACATAAAATGACATGGAAGTCTCCAGATGGAAGTACTTTCAACCAAATTGACCACCTCCTAATAGATGCAAGACACTTCTCTAACTTGATGAATGTTAGAAGTTATAGGGGAGCCAATATTGACTCTGACCACTACCTTGTGGTAGCAGCTATTAGAAGCCGAATATCTAATGCAAGAAAAGTACATGGATCCAATGCAAGAAAGTTCAACAGTGCTCGGCTGAAGGAGCCCGAAACTGCTCTCAGATATGCTAGCTTGCTCAATGAGGCCCTGACCGATTTGCCTAATAGTGAGAGTATTGATGAAATCTGGAAGAATCTTAAAGACGCACCATCAAAAACTGCAAATGAAATTTTAGGAAGGGAAGAGAAAGTCTGGCACAACGATTGGTTTGATGAAGAGTGTGCACGAGCAACAACCTTAAAATATGAAGCATACAAGAGAATGCAACAGAGGAACCACACCCGAAAAGCAGTGGAAGAGTATAGAACTTCCAGAAGAGAAGAAAAGAGATTGCACAAGAAGAAAAAGAGACAGTATGAGAGGAAAGAATTAAAAGAAATGGAACGGTTGAAAGGGATGAATGATGTGAGAGCTTTCTATCAGAAGTTAAATAAAAGTTGTAAAGATTTCCAGCCTAGAACAAGTTTGTGTAAAGATAAAGATGGTATAATACTGGGCAGTGAGGAAGCAATACTAGAAAGATGGACCCAATATTTTGATGAACTGTTGAATGAAAGTCCAGGTGATAACCAAGTAACCTTACGGTACCTCCCATAAATACAAGAAAACCAGACATAGAAGTACCGATACCTACTGTTGAGGAAGTTGAGCTTGGCATTAAGAAGTTAAAGAATAACAAAGCCCTGGGAATGGATTTAATACAATCAGAGCTTGTGAAAAATGCTGGGAAAGAATTTGTTAAACACTTTCACAAACTAGTGGCCAAGATATGGGTAGCAGAAAAAATCCCTGATGAATGGAACGTAGGTATCACCTGCCCGATACATAAGAAAGGTGATATCATGATGTGTTCTAACTATAGAGGTATCTGCTTATTATCCATTGCTTATAAAATATTTTCCAATATTCTCTTTAGCAGATTGGTGCCTTACGTGGAAAATGCGGTTGGTGACTATCAATGCGGATTTTGCCAAGGAAGATCTACTATTGATCAGATCTTCACAATTCGCCAGATACTTGAAAAATGTAAAGAATTTGGAATTGATACACACCATCTCTTCCTTGACTTCAGATCAGCCTATGACAGCATTGATAGAAGTAATCTCTATGTAGCAATGGAGGAGTTTGAGATCCCTAAGAAATTGATCGCCCTTGTGAAAGCTACCATGGAAAATATTCGGAATCAAATTAAAATCCGGAATATGTTTTCAAGTGCTGTAATGACCAAGAACAGAGTTAGGCAAGGAGATTCATTATCAGGCCTTTTGTTCAATATAGCTCTGGAGAAAGTTGTTAGAGATGCAAGTATCAACACAAGGGGAGCCATCTTATATAAATCAGTTCAAATTTTGGCATATGCAGATGATATTGATTTAATCGCAAGAACACCAAGAGCATTGAAAGAAGCTTTCACAAGCCTCGAAAAAAACAGCAAGAAAGATGAATTTACAGATTAATGAAGGGAAAACTAAGTATATTCCCGTAACCAAGAAAGACTACCCGAGTGGATCTATATTCATAGAAATTGGCTCGTATAAGTTTGATGTCGTGCATAGCTTTACTTACCTTAGATCAGAAGTTAATTCCAAGAACAATCTTAGTTCTGAAACCCAAAAACGTATACTGTCTGCTAACAAGTGCTATCATGGCCTCAGAAAACATCTGAAGTCTAAGCTGCTGTTTAGGAAAACTAAAGTCCTGATGTATAAAGTTTTAGTAAAGCCTGTATTAACATGTGGTGCTGAGACCTGGACACTCTCCAAATCTGATGAAAGACAACTCGGTATATTTGAAAGAAGGATTTTGAGGCAAATTTTTGGGCCAGTGGAAGAAAATGGTGTCCGGAGAAGATATAATCATGAATTGTATAATTTATATAACGAACCAAACATTGTTAACTGTATAAAGACCAGAAGGTTTGAGTGGGCAGGACATGTGTTGCGTGCTAATGACAGAATGATAAAGAAGATATTTAATGCAGTACCAGAAGGAACCAGGAAAGTTGGCAGACCAAAGTTAAGGTGGGAAGAATGGGTGAGAGAGGATGTAAAGATAATTCAAATCAAGAATTGGAGAAGCTCTGCACTTAACAGGAAAGAAGGGGGAAAACTTCTTCAGAAGGCCAAGGCCCACAAAGGGCTGTTGTGCCAGTGATGATGATGATCATGTACAAGTAAAAATAAATTTTTATTATTTTTGATCTGGATAAAACGGAGATTGTCCAACAGCATTGAGGACCGCATAAACGAGATTTTTGTACACTTCGATATAAATTTTTTGGTTTAACTTTCAATATTTACTACACCGTAATACAAAGATGGTAACTAATGTGCGATTCCCTTTTTATTTTGCATACGGTAGCCTATATTAAAGATGAAAATAGTGTAACCCAGGTTTTCACTTTTTAAATATAACAACCCTATAAGTAACTTAAGCTTTAATTTAATGTCGTTGTTACAGTACTATAAGCAGTCATTGCCACATGAAGATATCTCCAATTTACTGCATTTTAATAGTGAAAAAATAAAATAAAAATAATCCTCTCTAAATAGAGCTTACTACCTAATATTTTGAAGAACTTTAATAATAATGTTATTTGCTTTACGTCCCACTAAATCTACCGACACGAGGCTGTCGTATTTGAGCACCTTCAAATACCACCGGACTGAGCCAGGATCGAACCTTATGAATGACTATTCCTGATAATAACACTGTGTCTTACCATTTCCCTCTTCTTATGCATTGGACATTCTGGAGGTGGCTCTCCACTCAGTTTAGAGTGAGGGCGATTCTGTGGAATTACAACTGTCTGTTCTGCCGGTCCGACTATCTCAGCCGCAGCAACATGGGCAGCAACAGTTAATGTATTACCCATTTCAAGCCAGTTCCTGAAATATTAAATAGCAGGCAAATTTTACTAAGATCAAGTCAACTTTATGTCCTATCAACTAAGTTCTAAGGACGTGTTGCTTTTATTTTTCAGCAATCTAACGAAAAGTTAACATAACATACGAAAACATTTCGAAGTGTAATAAATATATCTTTCATAAAGTATTATAATATGAAAAAAATATCGCCTCAATATCAATCACCTTATAAAACAGAAAATTTACCCAATCAACAGCTAACAAGTTTATTATCTCTCTACACCAATAAATATACACTCCGGGAAGACACCATGTTGTAACTGACCTAACCTCAACTACCATTATCATTCTTCATTTGTTTTTTTCCGCAGCCTTCGGCAGAGAATTTATCATTCACGGCCAATTCGGCCATCATCAATCTTAGATGTACTCTCAACACAACACCGACAACAAAATATTACACAAATTGCAGTACGCTTTATTTTCTACCAAAAATTAATATAGGCCTAAACCTTCTCACGGTTACTGCTGGCTCGCTCTCTCTCTCAATTAGAGGTAGAAAATAAAGTCGCCTAATATTTTTAATCACATTTTTTACCTTCTCGTTCCCTCAAATAATAATTCATTTATTTTGTACAACAATATTGCTGCAACGAGACTCGAATTCACTTCGTCGAGGTTCGTTGACAAGTACGATGACCATTTTCAAAACACACCTATTTTTATTTTTTACTGATATTTTCTTATTTATTCTCATTCATTCTTTGTTTCCTTTCTTTTTATTGTATTTTCTATTTAAGGACGATGCACACACACACACACACACAGTCCCCGCCGAGCCAGTGAAAATAACCAATTAAGGAATCGAGCCCGGGACCCCTTGAACCAAGGGCTAGCACGCTAACCATTTAGCCATGGAGACGGACATCACTCGGCCACCGCTCCGCTTGACTGCGTTGCAACTCGCCACGTATACATGCCTTGCACTGGAATCGGGAGATTTAATAACTTTTCGGAAATTATTAGGTCGCGGACCTGACATGTTTCAGTAAAATATGTTCACCTTTTAATGCTCGTTGAAATCGGTTGGACGCAGGGTCCACCGGGCGAGTTGGCCGTGCGCGTAGAGGCGCGCGGCTGTGAGCTTGCATCCGGGAGATAGTAGGTTCGAATCCCACTATCGGCAGCCCTGAAGATGGTTTCCCGTGGTTTCCCATTTTCACACCAGGCAAATGCTGGGGCTGTACCTTAGTTAAGGCCACGGCCGCTTCCTTCCAACTCCTAGGCCTTTCCTATCCCATCGTCGCCATAATATCTATCTGTGTCGGTGCGACGTAAAGCCCCTAGCAAAAAAAAAAAAAAAAAAAAGAGACGCAGGGTCTGGCCTCTCCTTGTAAGAACTAACAACTGCTGCACTGGAGACACTGATATGTATCAATCTTATTTGACTAACACGCTCTCTCTCACCTTCTATTCATTAATTTTTTCTATCATTTATTCAGGTTAACTTCATAGACACCGCGGTGAATTGCGAATGTATAACGGCCATATTAAGAATATGTCAGTTTTAAACATATCTTCATGTGCCGTCCTAACAATGCCCAACAGCATTTCAGCATGTTTTTAACAAGCAGTACGGGAACATTTCATTTTATTTAAGTTGGTCGATGTGGAAATACCATCTAGCATTTCTGCGTCAGCTGATGGTTATATAGTATACTATAATATAGTGTTGAAAAAAGGTGAACCATACGACATTAATTTAATAATTATTATTGTGACATTATTTTAAGTTTCAATCTGTTGGAAACTCTAACCTATTTTCAATTACTTCTAATACCTTGTTTATTATGGCTATGGTAATTGAAATATTATATTCTAGAAAACCTTCTTCTGACAACTCTAAAAAGTCATTTGTTCTTAATTTTGTTCGTCCTTTGCCTTCTTCAGATTATAAATAGTCTTCACCCAGCATTAAAGCTTCAAACTTACGTCTTCTAGATGCTACCATTTTGAAATTATAAGAAGTTTAACAAGTTCATTTAACACTACAGTCCGTCTCACCATGTTTGAGATACGAAGTGCACAACATTTTCGAGGTTTGCTTTTAGTAACGCACTCGCTCTAAGAACAAATGTACTAAAATTAACGTTGCTGAACTTACATCGTTTAGAAGAAATGTAATAAGCCTAACATATGATGCTATTGCTTATTATTAGCAATATAATTCGAGTATTCCTTATTCTTTCCACATGTATATACGAATATGTTACGTCTCACAGACATAGGGAAGCAAGTCACTTGACGGAAGAGTTTGCGGGAAACGACGAACCGTTTCGCAAACATAATCCTTGAGCACAATACCTCCGTGATTGCTGATCCAAAGCAAATACAGTAGAGACAATACACGACACTGAGCGAGATATCGAGGGACAGCTATTGGAGCACGCTCTAGCGGATAGACCTGAACGGTACTGATTCTGTCATAAGAGCACGTGTATTTTTGTGTGAAGGTTTTGGTGTTATTTATGCGTTTTCAGTGAGTTGACATAATTAAATAGTAGCGTGTGTCATTCCTTGATATCTCCTCTCAACATGAGGGGAAAGGTATGTGCTGTGTTTGGCTGCAGTAATTACGAAGTAGAGAAAAATGCGCGCTCGTTCCTCAGGTTCCCTCGTGACAAGAACATGTAAGTAATATTGTGTTTGCATATATATTCTTCCAGTGACAGATTTTTATAGTACTTCATAATCTTCTGACCTGCTCGACCCATGTTTTAACGGGCTTAAAATATAATACGCATATTTTATTGTATAGTGCAGCAGTTAACCTTCAATACCGATGTGTTGTTGTAGGTGTGATCTGTGGGTTTTGAAATGTCACAGAAGCGATTTGGATAAAGTATACAAGAAAGAAGGGACGTTACGCTTGTATAAAAATTATAAGATCTGTTCAGATCATTTCCAGGCCAGCGACTTTAAAAATCCTCGACTGTACAGCCAAGGGTATGTTACATTTTTACTCTAATTGTACGTAAATATTCCTCAAAGCATCACTATTGACAACATTTTCAAACTTTTCTTCCTTTTATCCCTCTTCTCAGATTAAAGCCGGGATTTTATAGATTTTCTTTCTGTTAGTAGGCTTCATGTTAAGAGGAAATTGTCCAGCTATTAAATGTTAATTCATTGCATCATATGTGTAAGGAATGTGCCGATATTTTTATTGACAAATGTCATAATATGATGATACATTGTTTTTAAATGAGGATAAAAGACAAATCCAACCGTAAGATTTCAGGCAGGTATGCTAAGATCAAGCCATTTCACAGCAGCCCATTTCATATCTTGTTTATGTGTCTAATTTCAGTCTTTGAATAATAACCTTTTAAATAATTCTTCATTCATTTATCCAGAATTGCTTTAGCAACTTCGAAGTTAATATCTCAATACCACTTTCTTTCTAGACGTAATTTATTTATCCATTTCCGTATATACATTTCCATTGATATTTGAATTTAGCGCGATTTGTTCAGGTCAAGTCACTAGGAGCGCCACCGCCGAATTGTCTCCCATTTTAGCAAGGCGAAATCCGTAAGTGTCGTGTATTGTCTCTACTGTATTTGTCCAAAGCACATGTCCACTTTTCTTGCTTGTTCTAAGTTTATTGCGGATAAAAATACACAACGTTTATCAAGTATACTGTTTAATTAGTTGGAAGTGCAAACGCCCGTCCAGTATATGTGTGTGCCCTAAAAGTGCTCTAATTGTAAACCATGT
Organism: Anabrus simplex; assembly: GCF_040414725.1. NCBI lineage: Eukaryota > Metazoa > Arthropoda > Insecta > Orthoptera > Tettigoniidae > Anabrus > Anabrus simplex. Next base: position 1,142,339,470 of record NC_090265.1, read on the forward strand.
GTGAACCAGGCCAGTCTGTGATTAAATATAAAAAGGAAAACCACTAACGAGTCGTGAGAAGACGTATGTGTTAAATGTGTTTTCCAAATTTCGTGAAGAAAATCCTGGAAGTACTCCGAATAAAGTAACGTGCAGTGGCCGATGTAACTGGTATTTCCAAGGCAAACATTTACCGTGCTAGGAAAGAACTTAACGTTGATAGGAAACTCGATACTCTTTCCACTCCCCAATCAGTTGAGTTTTCACTTACCAGCACCACGATACTTTTAGATGAATAATAATAATAATAATAATAATAATAATAATAATAATAATAATAATAATAATAACAATAATAATCCGATGGCAGTAGCTGAATAGAAATCTGCTTGCATTACAAAATTAATTAATGAATTAACTACACTACAATGGCATTTATGCACACACATTAATAGGCTAATAGCTAATGCAATCCCAACTATTATGGAAATGCACTGTTTCACAGATTACAATTACAAGTGATAATATTGATATTCATGAAAACAAAAAAACAGTGCACTCCCGAATTTCTCTCTGTTTGCTCAAATTTCAAAGCATGACAACGTATTTAACAATTCGATCACACTACAAATAGTGCCGTCAAGCTATGGTTACGTTTTGAATCTTTATTTTAGCTTCTTTCTAGAAGTGAATTGTTTAAATAGTTGCTATAATGGAATTCATTGTTTTGTAAAAGGTTTTGGGATTTCTCTAACAATAATTAATATAAGATGTTGGGCGAAATGCCTAGGTATATTGTAAAGTGGTTGGCGATGTGCTGAGGGCTCCGCCGTTCAGCACTTACACCCGCCTGCGCTCTTCCTTCCCCTGACCAGCCGATATTATCCTTTCAGGTTCCTCCCACATCCCGCACGCCACACCCATGCTAAACTCTAGGAACTTACTGAGGGCTCTGCCGGACAGACCATACTAACCTTGCAGACCATACACTCGCCTGCACTCTTCCTTCCCCTGAAAAGCCCACATCGTTCTTCCAGGCTCCTCCCACACCCCGCTAACTTGCGAAGTGTGGGACCTACACAGGGCTCTGCTGTCACAGTCCGAACGCCTCATGACTAAAGAGAAAACATCGAGCGTGCTGGACAGCAACCACGGTCTGAAACCGTTGCCATTTTCTTGAAAATAGAAAACGAATACAGCCGATATAATAAAGATAACATCGTATAACTGAACAGCATATCACTATAAGTTCGATTTCGCTACATTTGTGTATCTCTTTATGCAATCAATTGCATAGTGAAATAACGTTAAATGTTTTTGAAAAGGCGGTTGGACGGTGCCCATGAGCCTTTCATGCACGAACCGCCAATCTTAAAATATCCCTCCGGCAAGGCTAATTGTTCTCCACACAAGAAATGTAAACGGTTTTGTGGAAGGCGGACTGTTGTTGCTCAAATCGAAGTCTACAAAGGATTATCACGAGGAAATTGATGGAAACGTATTCGAGAAATGGTTTGTTGAAATTCTTCCTCGACTAGAAAACAATGCTGTGTTTGGTTTAGACTGCTCCTTATTACTCTGTTAAAGTCGAGATAATTCCGAACAAGTCTTAAACCATGCTTGTTACATGTTCATTTATTTGACACTTCTTTATGCAAATGGCTTCTATCAGCCTCATCTTCCAATATTTGTATTGTACAGTATTGTACAGTAGAGCGCAGAACCTACTGTGTTTAAATTGAGAGGTCGTTCGTTTTGCGAGAGCGGCGATTTTTTCTCTTTGGAGCTGATCTTCTCTCTCTGTGTGTGTGGCAGATAACAACAATGGAAGCCACGATGTTTGAAGTAGCGTTTTTGTGTCATAAATATTCATTTAACGTCTTCAAGATCGGGTGTTTATCGCTTATTATTTTTAATTATAACTACTGATAATTACAGGTATGTTGGTACTTTTTCCAATAGTTGTTTTTGGTGACGATTCATTTCCAACTGTCACGGTTGATTGACATACACCTTTTTCGCTCCGTTGTATGATATGTTTCGTGTGGGTGTGACTGTGATCTTGATATGGTGGTAAAAAGTGTCTCTGTGTGGCTACATTTTGGTGCACTGCGTGCTTTCATACTTCGTAATCCCCATAATATGCCTCTCGTCTCGACCATGGACATTCAGGTCGCACGAGGCGCGTCATGTTCTTAGATTTGAATAAAGTGATGGTTCATCCTGGCCTTAAAATATATAAATGCACGATGCACGCAAATGCCTTGAATATGTGAGACCTGTTGCTGATGACCGTGGGGTCATAATTTATAGTTTGTATTTGACAATGTTGTCCGAACGGTCGTTCGCATTTTTATTTCCCGATACCCTCATGTGTGAGTGTGAATGCTGGATGTATGTGTGTTAATGTGTGAGGGAGAGAAAAGGAGGTATGTCGGTCGACCTGTTTTATTGTCCAGTTTGTATCTGTACCTTATTTTGTTCTCGGTACAGATCTGTTTATTTATTTTATCCGTGGCTGACTCTCGGTCCAGTAGCCGCCATATTGGCTGTGTATTTATGCATGGGGCGTACCTGTAGTATTCTTTGATCTATCATTCTTTATATTTGGTCCATGGAGGCTGGTCTTAGCCTCATGTCGATATCTCCGTTCACCTTATCTGCGTTGTTCTCCGCGATGGGCGGATTATTGAGAGAGCTACACATTGTTGATTACATAACGATGTATGAAAAGCCGTGTCGTGAATGAATGGGTTTATCGCAAAACGAGCGACCTGATTGTGATGTGAATACAGTCATTACACTGCAATGATGTAACGAAAATGGAAATTGAGAGGCGCTGAGCATTTTATAATGAGTGATAATGTATTCATATGAGCGTTAGTCTTGGACTCACGCCGCGACACAGAGATGTTTATTTATGCAAGGTACGTCCATATTTATTACCATATAGATTTCACTTACGGGTTCCTTGTCTTAATGTTTGATCTGAATGTCACTAATAAACCCTAGTTTTAAGTAATTTTTCTTTTATTGATAGTAACTATAGTCTTATCCCTTGTTCACTAACTACGAGGGCTGTTTCCAGCTCAGGGCCGTGATTGCGCCTTTCCTAATCGAAAATCCACGTCTCGAATTATTCCCTATGAATGTGTTAACGTCGATGATGTATGAATCACTGATTTATTCTAGGGAGAGTTATGAGGCCCGGGAGATGGGTGGGTGACACAAATGGTATCAAAAGCGTGCTCGATTAGGACACCCCTTCTGAGAAGAAATAAGGCGGGGTAGAGCTGGAAATGCATTTTAAGTCAGTTCTGGTCACTTTAATTTAACCTTATGATGCTGTTAATTTCTGGTTTTAATCTTAATTTATAGTTTATGTGCATTGTTGTCGTCTTGCATATGTGTCTCGTGTTTGATATCTTTGAAACTTTGATTTTACCGGGCGAGTTGGCCGTGCGCGTAGAGGCGCGCGGCTGCGAGCTTGCATCCGGGAGATAGTAGGTTCGAATCCCACTATCGGCAGCCCTGAAGATGGTTTTCCGTGTTTTCCCATTTTCACAACAGGCAAATGCTGGGGCTGTACCTTAATTAAGGCCACGGCCGCTTCCTTCCAACTCCTAGGCCTTTCCTATCCCATCGTCGCCATAAGACCTATCTGTGTCGGTGCGACGTAAAGCCCCTAGCAAAAAAACAAACTTTGATTACGATATGAAGAATCAAAAGGCTTTAGAAATAAGTAATCGTACTGATAATGTTACTGGAGACATGTCGAACTTGGAAAGTGAAATGAGGCAAGGTACTAATGAACTCGATAGTTCGCCTGTAGGGAGTAGCAAATCTAATAAATGCCCTGATGATGATAATGCCGTTGCCTGTCGTAATTGTACTTTTGGCAAGAATCGTGTGGAACGGATTTCCACCATTTCTAGGCCTATTTCAGATCGCCATGCTAACGTGAACCCGGTATTTGATGTTGTCAGAAAGTGGAGGTTAAATTTCTCTGGGGAAGGGAAAACTTCCAGTGTGATTGAATTCTTGAAACGGGATGAAGATATCTCTGAGTGCAGCTCGTTACCTCTCGATTTGTTTGTCTCTGTTATCCCGGGAATGCTGGAAGGGCCACCTCTAAAATGGTTCAGGCTTATAAAAGGTAGCGTCCTGACGTGGGACGAGTTTGCTAGGCGCATTAAACAGCGCTTTGATTTGTCCGGTATGGATTACTGCTTAAAGCAGGAAATCTTCCGCAGGACGCAAGGAGTAGGAGAAAGTATTGACGATTATGCCACCGGATTCCTAACTCCATTTAACCGCATGTGTGTTAAAGTGCCCGAAACCGAGGTTTTCGACCAGTTCTACAGGAATCAAGCGCCCGACTACAAACTGCACATCAAACGATCTCAAGTAGAAAGCGCTGATGACATTATTAACCTAGGTCGCGATTTCGAGTCCATTATGAGTCAAAACAAACAGTACCGTCCGCCTGCTGTTCCGTCCGATTGCTCATTTCCTAACGTTGCTTGTCGTGCGCCCGTCAAATCCGTTACCTTTGGTACCCCCATTCTCCGTCTCGTCCCGTCCGTGGTCCCGAACGCAAGCCCAACTTGGAAACTCCGCACCAACCTTACGTCAATGCAACCCAACAGTCCAACTCGGCTACTGTAAATGCGGTAGAGCCAGGTCGTGCTGGAATTGTAGAAAATTAGGTCACATCTCTAAAAACTGTTGGTCTAAGTCCCCTGTTAGGTGCTCTCAGTGTGGTCTTGCTGGCGTCACTGTGCGCGTATGTCCTCGTTGTAACCCTCAGCAGGGAACCTAGAGGCGCGCCGACCTGATGGCCCGCCGTTGGCGCCTGATGTTGGTCTAAATAAGAAGATATGGGGCCTTCCCTCATCTACCCCATGAGCCAAAGTTTATATTGGAACTCGTATATCGTATGCCTTGTTAGACACTGGTTCGTGTGTTTCCCTTGTGCTTTCTACCAATTTAGAGTATCTCCCTGAGTGCGAGAGTCAGAGAAAGTACGTGTCTGACGATGGCCGCGAGGTATGTCCCGTAGGTCGGACCAAGTGTCATTTAAAAATTCATGGTCTTTCGTGGGATTGGACGTTCAATGTTGTACCCAACCTGTCCGCGCCGATCATACTAGGGACTGGTTTTATGCTGGCTACCGGTTTATCCATTCATTTCATCAATCTGAATTTCGCCTTTCGCTTTAAATGTGATGTCAGTCACCGCTTTGAGGCCCCATTTCAACGTCCCACTGTGTGCGCCCTGTCGAAATCTCCACTTACCGACGCCTCGTGTGAACTCTCTGATAATCAAAACCTCATGTTAAACTGCTTATTGGATGAATTTTCTGATGTGTTGACCGATAAGCTTGGGTGTGCAAAGAATTTCTCTTATTCCATTGAGCTCAAAGATGATACGCCTGTTAGATCCCCTCCGTTCAGTTTTTCGCCCACGAAATTGTCCGCGATGAGAGAATGTGTCAACGACCTGCTGGATAAGAAGGTCATCAGTCCCTCAAAGTCTCCCTATAGTAGCCCCGCCTTACTAGTCCCTAAAGAGGACGGTAAATTCAGGTTCATCGTAGACTATCGCAAGGTCAATAAGAACATCGTTCTTGACAGCTTCCCCTTACCCACCATCGAAAGCGCCTTCCAACACTTTCATGGCGCAAAATACTTCACGGTGTTTGACTTCAATTCGGCATATCACCAAATCCCTTTGGATCTCAAAAGTCGCTCTTGTACTGCCTTTGCTACTCCGTTTGGATTGTTCGAATTTAATAAAGTCCCGATGGGCATTTCGATTAGAGGACAAGCGCTTAGTCGCGTGATGGATTCGATCTTCGGAGATCTCAAATAATCATGTGTCTTTCATTTTTTGGATGATCTTCTGATTTTTTCACCAAGCTTTGATGAATATCTGGCTTAACTTTGTGAAGTTGTCAGTCGTTTGCGCAAGCACGGTTTCACGATCAACCCTAAGAAGGTGTCTCTTTGCTCCAAACGTCTAAATTTCCTAGGTCACATCATATCCGATTCTGGAATCGCCGTAAACCCGGACAGGGTCAAATGTATCAAGGATTTTCCTCAGCCTAAAAAAGTTCGTGGTGTGAGAAGATTTCTGGGTATGGTCGGTTTTTACAGCCGCTTTATAAAAAAAATTCTCAGATTTCGGCCCCCTTAAACCTGCTGAAAAAGAAAAGCAGTCGCTTTGTCTGGAGCCACGATCCAACTCATGCCTTCGGGCAACTGCTAAAAGCACTTTGTGAAGTCCCTGTGTTGCACAGTCAGGATTTCTCCCATGATTTCTTCCTCCAATGTGACTCCAGTGAGCACGCTATTTCTGCCGTACTTAACGAAGCCGATGAGGAAGGTATGCTAGCACCCGTCGCGTACTTTAGCAAACTGTTACATGGAGCTGAACTGAGGTATTCCATTTACGAAAAAGAATGCCTAGCCGTAATTTTGGGTGTCGAGAAGTTTCGCTCATATTTGGAACACCGCCATTTCTATGTCCACACCGACAATCAGGCCCTATCATGGATGAGCGCCATTGTAAAAAGACTTGGTCGAACTGCTAGGTGGATCCTCCGGTTGTCCGCTTACAAATTCACGGTGGTTCATGTTCGTGGGAAAGATAATGTTGTAGCCGACTGTCTGTCGCGCATGTTTGACGGGGTAAAGGAGAGTGAGGTTGGACCTGACGAAGACCCTGTTCTGATTGATGAGGTTGACAGCATCAACATTCTACAAAATTACCCTTGGTCCTTCACGGACATTTCCGAATACCAGAAGGATGACTCAGAATGTCAAGAATTGTTGAAACGAATCGCGGATGGGTCTCTCGAAGACGAGTCGTATAGTGTCAAAAGAGGGTTGTTGTTTCGTCGGAATCGCAAAAACGGTAGAGACAAAATCTACGTTCCTCTCAAATTACGGTCCATACTGCTCAATTCTTATCATGACTCCTATCTGGGTGCCCATCTGGGCCAATATAAAACCTTAAATCGTATCTCTTGTGACTTCTTCTGGCCTAACCTCAAAAAGAAGTTTTGGAGTATGTGAAAAGTTGCGACGTTTGCCAAGGAACAGAACCAGCGCAGTCTTCTCTTACTGGACTCCATTCTGCTGACATGGCAACATGCCCCGGGGAAAGGTTATTTATTGACTATTTCGGCCCTCTCACAAGATCCAAGAATGGCAACAATGGGATTCTGTCCGTCATTGATGCGTTTTCATAATTCGTCTGTTATTCCCTGTACGTAAAATTAATTCGAATAACGTCGTACGCCTTTTATCCCAGCATATATTTGGAATTTATGGACCCCCTAAAGTGGTAGTGACCGACAATGCGTCCACTTTTAGCTGTCGTGAACTCCACCAATTATGCTACGGTTGGGGAGTGAAGCATGTGTTTCTGATCCCCCACTACCCCAAACCCTCGCACGTTGAACGATTTGACCGTAATCTCAAAGCCTTTCTGACGGCATTTCACAGCGCTGATCAGCGCAACTGGGACTGTAACTTGGATTTTTTTGTTTTAGCTTTCAACAGTGATGTTCATGAGTCGCACCGGCAACTCTGTTTTTAGGAAGGAACCTCGTCGACCCGCTGCAGTTGAAGTGGGATATCAGATACCTGTCCAAGCCGTCGAGGACGATGGATGTGGAAGCCAAATGGAAGGAAGCTGTGGCACAGTTAACCAGAGCCCGAGACCAGGTGGCAAAGGGGTACAATCAAGGCAGGAAAAAGGTAAACCTTGAAGTTGGAGACCTGGTCGTGGAAAATATTTTCCCAATAAGCTCAGCGACAAATCAGGTCACGGCCAAATTGTGTTACAAATGGTCTCACCCCAAAAAGGTAATCAGGTACTTGGGACCTGTGACGTTTGAGTTGGAAGATGTCGTAAGTAAAAGGCTGAGTAAGGCTCACGTTTCATTGGTAAGATGTTACCACCAAAGGAGCCAGTAAACCTTGAATATTTTAATGATATTATGTATCAGTAGTGATGTACATAAGCCTTGTCTTTGTCAAATTCCTATTTTCTAAACTGCTCCTTCTTTCAGGTAGAAATCATGCGAAATGGATGAGGACGGATGGGAAAAAGGATTGATTCGCTGGAGATAAACTGAATTAAATTCCGAATCCCTGGCTATATGAGAATGTCATGCCTGACTGTTCTGTTTCTCTTGTATGCCCGATTTTCGACCTGTGAATACGTGGAATGAATTGTGTATAAATAGACTGATTTGTTTGAGCGCTATACGTATCAAGCAAATACAGACCACTCGTGAGTCGGACTGATATCTTTTAACCGTGTACTATTGCAACTAACTTTAAAAATTTCATGTGTCTGTAAAAATGTAGCAATAAGTAGATTATAAGTTCTAGGTTAATTTGAGCGCGCGCTCGTAGTTTTAAAGTTTCTGGACCTTTGTTAAATGCGTCCGCTCGTCTGATCAACGAGCTAAAACGCATTTTAAAAGGGGGCCACTAGATGTTTGAACCATGCTTGTTGCATGTTCATTTATTTGACACTTCTATATGCAAATTGCTTCTATCAGCCTCATCTTACAATATTTACCAATGTATGTCAAGTATTGTACAGTAGAGCGCAGCACCTACTGTGTTTAAACTGAGAGGGCGTTCGTTTTGCGAGAGCGGCGATTTTTTCTCTTTGGAGCTCATCTTCTCTGTGTGTGTGTGGCAGATAACAACAATGGAAGCCACGATGTTTGAAGTAGCGTTTTTGTGTCATAAATATTCATTTAACGTCTTCAAGATTCTGTCTTTAACGCTTATTATTTTTAATTATAAACATTGATAATTAAAGGTATGTTGGTACTTTTTCCAATAGTTGTTTTGGTGACGTATCATTTCCAACTATCAAGGTTGATTGACATGCACATTTTTCGTTCCGTTGTATGATATGTTTCGTGTGGGTGTGACTGTGATCTTGATATGGTCGTAAAGAGGGTCGCTGTGTGGCTACATTTTGGTGCACTGCGTGCTTTCATACTTCGTAATCCCCATAATATGCCTCTCGTCTCGACCATGGACATTCAGGTCGCACGAGGCGCGTCGTGTTCATAGATTTGAATAAAGTGATGGTTCATCCTGGCCTTAAAATATATAAATGCACGATGCACGCAAATGTCTTGAATATGTGAGACCTGTTGCTGATGACCGTGGGGTCATAATTTATAGTTTGTATTTGACAATGTTGTCCGAACGGTCGTTCGCATTTTTATTTCCCGATACCCTCATGTGTGAGTGTGAATGCTGGATGTATGTGTGTTAATGTGAGGGAGAGAAAAGGAGGTATGTCGGTCGACCTGTTTTATTGTCCAGTTTGTATCTGTACCTTATTTTATTCTCGGTACAGATCTGTTTATTTATTTTATCCGTGGCTGACTCTCGGTCCAGTAGCCGCCATATTGGCTGTGTATTTATGCATGGGGCGTACCTGTAGTATCCTTTGATCTATCATTCTTTGTTTTTGGTCCATGGAGGCTGGTCTTAGCCTCATGCCGATATCTCCGTTCATCTTATCTGCGTTGTTCTCCGCGATGGGCGGATTGTTGAGAGAGCTACACATTGTTAATTACATAATGGTGTATGAAAAGCCGTGTCGTGAATGAATGGGTTTATCGCAAAACGAGCGACCTGATTGTGATGTGAATACAGTCATTACACTGCAATGATGTAACGAAAATGGAAATTGAGAGGCGCTGAGCATTTTATAATGAGTGATAATGTATTCATATGAGCGTTAGTCTTGGGCTCACGCCGCGACACAGAGATGTTTATTTATGCAAGGTACGTCCATATTTATTACCATATAGATTTCACTTACGGGTTCCTTGTCTTAATGTTTGTTCTGAATGTCACTAATAAACCCTAGTTTTAAGTAATTTTTCTTTTATTGATAGTAACTATAGTCTTATCCCTTGTTCACCAACTACAAGGGGCGTTTCCAGCTCAGGGCCGTGATTGCACCTTTCCTAATCGAAAATCCACGTCTCGAATTATTCCCTCTGAATGTGTTAACGTCGATGATGTATCAATCACTGATTTATTCTAGGGATAGGTATGAGGCCCGGGGGTTTGGCACAGTCTTGGAGAAAGAAGAACATACAGAACTGGTTATACACGAAAGGAATTTGCTATGATCCGCAGTGCATTAAAATTGAACTACTGGCACTAATGCCACAGCGCATTCGTGTTGCTTGTAATGAGTACCGAGTTGTCAAAGTAGGAGCGGAGTCGGGACGACACGTATTAAGATTACCTCCGTATCATTGCTCCTTAAACCCAATAGAGCTTGTATGGAGCCGGTTAAGGGACACGTGGCTCGAAATAATGTCAATTTCACCATACAGGAAGTGCGAGAACTATTGGTTGAAGGATTTGATACTGTCACTGCTGACCGCTGGAAATCCTGTATTCAGCACGTTATCGATGAGGAGGAAGCTAATATGTGGACGCTGGATGGCATTGTTTGGAGGAAGTCCCTGAGCGGTTTGTTATCAACTTGGCTGATGACACGGTTACCGATGACAACACCGACATAGAAGGAATTGAACAACTGCAGGACAGCGAGTAAACTGTGAGTCTAATTGCTACCCAGTAATGCATGGTCGATTTTCATTTGTGGATTGGTTGTATATTTTACGTTTCTGTTTAAATAGGCAGCTGTTATTTCAATGAGTTTGTATACCTAATAGTGGCGCATTTTGGCTGGCGTGATATTTATATATGACTAAACGTCAGGTTGTCCTTACCTTCAGTCTCCCTACTACAAATACTAATAATGAGTATTGTTGCTCAGGCGAAAGAGTCTAATGAACGAAAGATATGTTTTTTGGAACAAGTAGTATTTCAGAATTCACGCGCTTGCGTTTGTTTTCTTCGTATCTCAAACATAGTGAGACGGACTGTAGTGATGTGTCGTTCATAAAAGAACTACCCTCTTGAACGACTCATTGGAGAGAGGTAGCTCTCTCCTTGAGAGCTGGTCGCTCAAATACGAGTCGACTCTTGTATGAGCAACACCACCTAGATATAAGGCCTGAGCACGAAACCAAGATGGCTGACAATAGAGGCAATCATCATAATGTCACTATGGCATCTTACCATATGTTTTAATTGACCTGGCTACTTAAACCTCAAAATAATTACCCCAAACCCTCATTCTTTCAGATAAAAGTCACTTACACCTTCAAGAAACTATTTCTGAAAAAAATAGGGATAGTTGATACACAAGGTTTCTAAATAATGCTGAAACTCAAGTAAGGTTCAAGAATTAAGGGAATGGCAGAATACCGAAATTCATAATAAATGTTTTATTTTGTCCCCCCACCCACAAAAAAATTGAAAGCAACAACACACTTATTTACATAAATGCAGATTTGCATGACATTCAGTCCTGTTGACAAATAACACGTTTCTTCCTCGTCAATACATTCTTTGACATGGAACTTTTTTCTTACAATAATTATTCAAAAGAATGTTTGTTGAAGTCCACACCAGTTTTCTACAAACACATTCTGATGTATGTCTGTTATTGCACATATCTGGCTCCCACAAAAGTTCTTTATCATGAATAATTTTCATTGTACTCTCACATGCAACCTCCCTATGATCATTTACTTAAAGAAACTCTGTTTCAAAATCTGTACATAATTTTGTTACTACCAGATAATTATGTATTATTACATTGATAACAAACATTTCAGGGAACAAAAGCCTACCCCTACTCTTATTTCTAATTAGATTATATGCCTCATCATCAGCATCAATTAAGTCCTCAGTAACAAGAATTCCTTTACAGTGTTCACATTTCAAATATTTTGAGACACTATAGCAACAATAACCTGCTAAATAGACTAAAATTGGCATGTCACTGTTACAGTTTTCAATATCGTGTAAACTTATATGTACATCTATGCTCTTACACAATGAATTATCAAAATCCAAAAAGGCTGAGGATTCAGGAGGCGGGTCAGAGAACTCATCTACTTCAATCTCCCCAAATGCGTTTGATCTTATCTTTAGAGTCAGTGATGACAGTAACCTTAACTTCTTTTCAACTTCAAACAACTGCCTCACAGAAATATTGTACTGCCCTCCTGCAAGCTGCCTATATTTCCCAAACCTGTCTTCTAATATGTCTGTTTGAAATTTTCCTAATAGGACATATGCAAAATTAAGTTTTGACAAACAATATTCTATCAACATCAACAATTCTTCAGTTGTCAATATCAAAGCAGCCATTGTTTCAGATGATAATGAACCTTTTACACCTAGATCTCTCCACTTTACTAGCCATTGTAGGAATTTCTTCAAATATTGAAGCCCTTCCCCTGAATTCGAAGAGACTGGACACATTAAGCTGTTGTTGAGCCTTAACCCTTTACCTGGTGTTTTGACATTGACAACAGCCCACCAATCTATTATTATTTTGGTATATGAGGCTGTTTCTTTATAATATGGTAGCTTACACTTTTCACTTAACACTTTCAGCCCTTCTATAACATTGTCATTGAAAACTTGCAGAGCTAATTTTACATTCTGCCTTTCAAATGATGAAGGACTTAATGCTTTGAGAGACAGACCATAACCATATTTTATGAACTTTTCATGCTCAAGATCATATAATTTCTTAATTGTAAGAAAAGAAGCACACTGCACTGCACTGTTATCTTCAAAATCAGGGAAGTTCATGCACATATTCTCATCCTTTCGATTTAACCAGTTATTGCGAACACATTTGAGCAAGTGAACACTATCAGACACAAAGAAAAGTGGTCTGCTCTCATCAGCAGGGTGCGGGTAAACACATTTCAATTCATTTTCAGGTGAAAATATTTGGATGCATTTTCTGTTTACAGAACTATTATCACTAACAACACAAACAACTTTAAACCCTATTTCCTCTAATCCTACAATAACTTTTCTTAGTACACCATGCAAATATTCTCCAGTAATTGATTTTACAGTTAATATGTGAGCTACTTCCTTAAAATCAGATAACAAACTTGAAACCATAAAACAATAAGCACCTGTTGCTAACTGCTCATCATTGAATGCTTTGTCAACAACATTACCACCTTTAGAGTCCATTAATGGTTTAACATGGATTTCATCCATCATAAGCACAATGAACTTATCACTATCATTGCCAGAAAATTTATCCCTTATATACTTCAGGAAATTGTTATCGTGCTGTTCTATTCTAGGATCTACTTTTAAAGAAGAAGAAAGCCTCCTGATGGTACATGGATGAGGCAGATACAATAAATTGAGATGTCTGAGGTATGCATAGCAATGGGGTGAAATGGACTGCAATATTGAAGATAAAATCAGAAAGGATGGACTATAACTCCTCCTCTCGTGTGACCAAAGTGCAATCTGTTCAATCATGAATTCAAGTTGTCCTTTTAGTCTCGGTTCTAACATGCTGACTTGTTTCAAAAGGTATGCTGCTAAACCTAAAATGTCATTAGTGCTGTTTGCACTGTGAACCTCAGAACTTAACGTGTCAACTTTTTCAAGAAGCACTGAAATTTCATCCAAGTCCTTTACAGACTGTGGGAAATGAAAGTTACCAATACTGTCTAATTTTATGTTCTTATAGTATACCCTTAACTCCAAAGTTTCATTGATAACTATAGAACTAATTATTTCAGGTTCAGGGTTCAACACAATTTTAACTATTACTATATTTACACCTTTGTGAAGTATGTCCCATGATTCACCTACATTCAGATTATTTAACTTGTCTTTCAGGTCAGTGAAATTAGAAAATGTTATTCTATTCTTGTGTAAATTATATTCTACTTCACTCTCCTCGATTGCTGCCTGGATATTTTCATTTTCTCTTCTTCTTCTCTTCTCTTCAGGACCTTCTCGATACGTTTTTGAACTACTCAAATACGCTGGGCAATTTGGCAAAAGTGAAGGAACAGCACTGGGGATAAGTCATGGAACCTTCAGTGGTAGAGTTATAAGCTGTCCATCCTCACAGTGGAACTCAGTATGTTTCCTTATTTCGGACGGATTAAAATGTAATTCACAAACCTGCAATTACAGACAATCAGTTAACCTAACCTGAACGAATTTCACCATACATGTTAGAGGTTAGATCCCGTCTAACCTAATAGCCATTTTTTCAGATATATTATACTACCATCTCTTGATTATATTAATATATGAAAACACTATGAAATAAAACATTTGCGAATAAAAAATGCATAACCTAGTATCTAGTTACTTACCACTGAATACTTCGTTGGAACGAAATTCTCGCGCTTTATTGCACATATCCATTTCTTTTTTAGATCTTCATCTTTCGGAAATCTAAAAATCTGTACTTTGCTATTGGCACTGTAGTTTCCCCTACAATTAGGCACACAACATTTGTAGACCATTATTGTATTTTGTATGACAAAATTACGGATCACTTTCACAAGGCATTGCCTCAACAGTCCGCCATTTTCCTTTTAATCTCGACACCCTGCACAGGCCTTATATCTAGGTGGTGTTGGTATGAGCCCTCCTTACTCCTTGAGAGCTCGACTCTTCAATGAGTTAGCTCCCTCCTTGCTCGTTCATTTACGAGCCGTCTATTTTATCAACGAACAGCCTTCACCATCAGCTGCGGCTCCAAGAAAGGGCTAGCTCATAGCATCGACTATCGTTCATTTCTAGCCAATACCATGCTTCAGATAATAACGTGACATACAGTTGTTTGTTTGTTTGTTTGTTTGTTTGACCAACCCTTGTCCCGTTTCTCTACAGGGTCGGTTATGAGGAGAGATGAATCTCTCGTGGCGGGTTTTTTATGACCGGATGCCCTTTCTGACGTCAACCTCATCAGAAGAGATAATGAGGTGAAATGAATGACGTGATATTTGATAGTAGGAAGGGGGAGGGTGAAACCCGTTGCCGGTACATACAGATACCGCTTTCTTTTTTTATAGTCTAGCCTCTTCTCGCAGTCAGTTAGTAAAGTACTGCAATGTGGTTGTGGTCTGTATGACACGTACGTTATTTGTGCCATAGTTCTGGCAGTCTGCTAACTAACAAAAAAATAAAATGAAATAACCAACATGTTAGTGAGCAATACGTAACAGTTCACAGTCTGTACGCACTCATAATCTATGAAGGATGTACTTTAGATCCAGTAGATTAAGAGCAAATGAACGACACGAAGTTCGCAGTACCTATCCTAAACTAAGCAGGAACAACAATCACTATCCGGAATACTGAATATACCACCCGGCAAGTAGAAATAGCGTATTTTTATTCTGTCTGAAATAGTTTAATAATAATTAAGAAATGCGGTCATACTTATGAATCAACATATTGCCAACATCATTCGGTTTTACGGTACAGTGGATAAAATGACATACCGGTACCGTAGTTTTAAATCGAATCAAGGAAAATATAGATTAACGCTAGTTTTGGTTTTAAATAGGTACTCATGCCAAAGTGTACGCCGCAGTATATTTTCAAATAATTATTTATTAACGTGTAGTCGTGTAAGGAGTCCGAATCCTCAGCTGAATGGTCAGCGATGAGTCCTTCAGTGCAGAGGGTCCCGGATTCGATTCCCGGCCGAGTCGGGGATTTTAATCTCTTCTGATTAATTCTTCTGGATCGGGAACTGGGTGTTTATGTTTGTCCCAACACTCTCATATTCATATTTAGACAACACACCACACTGCCAATCACCACAGACACACGCAATATTGATTACATCCCTCCACACAAGGTTTGCGTCAGGAAGGGCATCCGACCATAAAACAGGGCCAAATCCACATGTGCTAAACCGTTCGCACCCGAAACCCTACAAATGCGGGAAAATTGATAGAAGACGAAGCAGAAGAAGAAGAAGAAGAAGAAGAAGAGGAAGTGGAAGCAGTGCAAACACATCGAACATACGTATCGTACTACACTGTAGCCTGTCAAGAATTCGGCCCAGCTCAGGCTAAAAATTACTGGTACGTTCCGAAATAGGCAAGAATACAAATCTCTAAATAAAACTTTAATTAAAAAGTATATGGGCAGAAAACACGGACATATAAGTACTGAATAGGAACTCAGGTATACGGATAAGATGGATTTATTACTCCAAAACATGTATTTTGCTCACAATAAATCAAAATCAAATATAAAAACCAACATAAAATCGACCCTAAATCGATCATAAAAAGATGATTCGCACATAGACATAATTACATATTAACAAAACTTACACAAAGAAAACACGGGTAACGATCCGAAATATGATTACAAAAATATTACATGGAAGTTGAAACGCGTTATATTTTTGGATGGTGTGACTGCTTCGTTAAATCCCTAAGTCTTTTGCCCTCGGCTCGATCTAAAACCGTCCATTAGATGCACATATAATAATCGATACATTAGTAATTGGTTTGACTAATCATAGGTAGATGTTCCGAATACTCGGATACAAAGAAATAATTTTCCCGTCCAAAATAAGACAGACTCTAGTAACGGGTCCGCATCCATTTTGCAAATGAATCAGGACAGAACCTGCTTCCCTTCAGTAGACCGGCGGGCTAATATATCCCATTACACAAGACAGAACAATGGCATAGACACACAGCAAAACACAAGACAAAAAGTAACAAAAATACCAGCACAAAACCACCTGTGGACAAAAAACATACAAATAAAAATTGAAATAGTTAGAGTCGTCGCGATTCGATCTCGACATATTCAGGCTCCGTATATTCATGTCTTGACAAGAGACAACTTCGCTCTCTCTTTCCACATGGACTGGGCGATTAGCTGTAGAATAACAAACTTTAGATAATAGGGGCAGGGATGCAGTCCGTAGAACTAACGGGCTCGCTCGTAAAAACTTTCACTTGTTAGGGGGGCGCACAGCACACATCTGATAAAAGCTACCTGCAGAGACCTTAACAATTTGTCGGGACCAAGCCCGACCCTTTTCTCTGCAGCAAGGCAAATATTCTCTCTGACAACATATACGCACAGCCAGTGCATTCTCAAGCATATCTCAGGCAGGCTCGTTAACACATTTAATTAAGTGCTCCCAGTAAACATCACGGCTTAACTGCCTTTCTCGTCTATATTCAGCCCCTTCAACATCACACGGCATTTCTAGCTTCTTACATCATATATCATCGATTCGATGCACTTACATTCGTTAAATTTCCTGCCCCGAAAATAAAAGAACCTTCTCTATTTTCAATGGTGAAAGAAAATCTACCACACAACTGAAATGTTCTTGCTTCATGCATAGAAATACATCCTGCTCTAAGGCTGTCTTTAATCTTTTCTGTAAAATCACGCAACGTTGACGGCGTGCAATCTACTTAATAATTTAAAGAAACTACCCATCAGCTCTATCAAATATCGACTCAAAAGGGAATAAAAACACACTAAGTAAAAACAAATAAAACACACACCTATAACTGACCTATCTTACCGTTTGTTCCCCTCTGATTAAATTATATACACTGAGCTCGGGGCTTGAACATGCATTACAGCCTTGAACATATTTAACTGAAAATTGAAGAAGACAAGTTCCTACTGGCTTACATTTAATTAATAGTTAAATTACTTGAGAATCCCAATATTAGTGTTTGACTATCCCACTCTGCATGCTTAAAAGACTTAAGGACGTAACCTTGCAGCTATTTCTCCACCAACGACGAATCACATGACCGCTATGTCATGGTCGCCTTAGCCCATAACAATTCCAGACATCACGGGATGAATGGTTCTCCTCTCGACTCATGGTGACGCCATGGTTGTCTTCCTCTTTCTCATGGAATCGTCTGCACTATTGTTAATTACAGTACACCTGCTTCACCGCTGGGCATGAACGTACACAAGATTTTGACCTTAGTGATAAACTACGATTTTATATAGTCTACGCACAAATAATTAGTCCCGATTTGCGCGTCACTAATTTATGGAAACTGCACCACCCCGTTCCCTACCAATGACGTAGGACGTAAAATAATACGCACGTAGGGGATAAATGTGGCGTGGACCACGACTAGGAAAGGCCAGGATAACACAGCCTTGAGTTGAAAACATCCCTCATTATTGATGAATAAGGATATCAATCTAATACAACAGCAATACAATCCGAATAAAACTTAAATGGGGGTTTATTGATAAAGTAAAATTGAAACAGATAAGCAAAATAGTGATGTTAACAACTTAAAAAGTGAAAAGGATTGTAACACAAGCATACCTCGTTCAGTGGATGTCAAACATTATAGCGTGAGCGCGGCGTTATTACACTCCAAGATACAGATAACTATTATCAGAAGGTCGCCGCCTCAAATATAACCTCGTTACATCATGTGCAGATATTAATACAGCAAACACGGCCCAGCTAGGTCGTTATTTTTACGACATTGACTTCTTTCAAGCATATATATTATTTTTGCTCATTATCCACACAACAACAACAGCCACCGGGAGAGTTGGCCGTGCGCGTAGAGGCGCGCGGCTGTGAGCTTGCATCCGGGAGATAGTAGGTTCGTATCCCACTATCAGCTGCCCTGAAGATGGTTTTCGGTGGTTTCCCATTTTCACACCAGGCAAATGCTGGGGCTGTACCTTAATTAAGGCCACTGCCTCTTCCTTCCAACACCTAGGCCTTTCCTATCCCATCGTCGCCATAAGACATATCTGTGTCGGTGCGACGTAAAACCCCTAGCAAAAAAAACAAAAGCCACATCACTTCGAAAGACCTCTCCGCATCATGGAGAAAGGCAGGTAAAACAAATATGAAAAACAATATCACGCCAGAGAGATGAATGTCGCTGGATCATAGAAGTGTATTAAAATAAAAGGAGGAAACACAGGCACGCGCATCGCCCACAAGAATGAAAGTAAACAAACATGGCTGCTTCACGGACAAGCAAGCGCCCGAGACAGAGACCAAGTCAAAATAAGTAATACTGTACCGACAACAAAAATAAGGTATAGATACGAAATTAAATACGAAAATAGAACTGACCGGTACATCATATTTCCGCTCCCATCACTCACTCACGCACACACTCCCGAACTCACACACATATGCCAGTACGGCAGGCAATACGAGCGGTCGCTCCAATTAATAAGGTCCAACACCAATCCATATAGGGTGATTCACCTGGTCACGAACTGCAGGTCTCTCGTACACCAGACAGCAGTGTGCACGACGCAAACATTATTGTACCAGGCGGTACACTTCCGCTCCGCTAATTCAAACATTGCGCCAGTTGAAACTCCTCTACTGGAGGAAGCCTGAACTTTAACTACAGTGTTAATTCTCAAGTCTCTCAGAAGATGTCCCTACTTGTAAATTTTGAAGTTTTCTGAACTGTCTCGTTTTCGATGTATTTTTGTTTTGCCTGTAGTAAGAAGTGTGGACATTCTCTTCTAGATGGCACTACTGAAGGACTACAATTATGCACCCTGGTGCGAAGTGAAAGAACTGTGTTTTGGAGAAATTTTGCGTTCATAAGTTTGTTCTTTGTTAAATTTCTTTCAGTCATTGTTTAAGTTGGCAATATTAACCCTTTCTTTCCGCCAGTTTTGAATTCGACCAATAAGGAATTTCTGTAATTAATTTTCCACCAATAATGTGTTTCTTCTTCATCTACTGTAGGGGTTTTCGTTGTTAGCCAATAAAATGCTTGTGGGCGGGTGTTATCATTCACGAAACGCCTCGAACTTTCCACGAGGGTATATAAACTGCTGATTTTCGGGTCTCCGAGCCACTTCAGTAACATCTATCATTGTGTAAATTATGTAGCAGGGGGCGGGAAGCGCCTCTTTCTTCGGGCAGCAGTTCAACCACCAGGTAATGGCCTTTTAATAACTTCTTTTCTTGCTAGCTCAGCAGTTTAACTCTCGGGGCAGGTCCGAAGCCTTTTACCATGTAACTTTCCTTTAAAATGTAACGACACTTGGTACCTATTCTATCTTTTTAAACTACATATTGGGATAGAGAGTGCTTAACTCTCTCGAGCTCCCACTCATATTGCTTTGAGGTGAACTTATTTTCACAACCGTTTCTTCCTTAACGTAATGTAAATTGTCTCCTTCTATAAGTCACCTCTTTAGTATGGGATTAGCCCTTGAATTAGAGGCCTAGAGCCAAGTAGGTTTTAAATAAAGTGTAGTAGGAGTGCAAGAACGCCTCCTCTCAAGTTGGTATTTTAGAGGCCATGTAATTGACCTGTTTCTTTACTTAATAGGCCTCAGTAGGTTGGGTATTTTTACCCCTGTTTTCATGTAATTGGAGGACAGCTTGAAAGTGGAGTTTGGTGTGGCCTTTGATAGGCTTGAACTTAAGAGCGGGTTGCTCTTTCTTAAAATTTGTTTCTGCGTGCCTCGAGGAGGCTTTACTGTGCAGTTGGGAGCAAGTGCTCCTGGGCATGATTGGGGTTTTCTGCCCCTTTGTCGAATCTTGTATTTGGGTAAAGTTGGGCTAATTGCCCAAGAATTGTGAGTCCGGGGCTCGAAGCCCAAATTCTGTAAAAACGGTAATTGTACATTCAGAAATTGTTGATATTCAACTGTGTTTTTGTTATTCTTGTTATTTCTTGATCTTGATAAGAAAATATAACCTTGTTAAATTTTATCTTAACTTTAATTTCGTATTTTGAGACCTGTTCACCCCCGCACCTTCTTTCACCTCTGCACATCCACAATACTCCGTAACATTTATAACAACGAGATCGGAAATGGACCTTCCAGTCGACACGGGGAGCACAGATATATTTGATGGCGAAATACCATACGATGCAGTGCACATAAATGGAATCAATTTGAGACATATTTATCATCATGGCATAGTCGCAAACATACTAACAGACACACGTCTCTTTCATGCTGTATGGGGCGGAAGACGCATATCGATCAGCCATAATCAACAGGCCGAATAGTACTAGTAAGAACCGTAAAACCAAAGTTAAACAATAATTAACGTACCTGCAATATGAATAATCAGATGCATGTTACTATGAGCAAGGTTTGAATATATTTAACACCCATTTTAAAGATAGGAATGCAGCTCTGCTCTGTGTGGGCTCCATTGTTAATTCATCTCCCATAAACAAAGCAAAGACACCATTTAGAGAGATAATTCTTGTCTCGCGAAAGGGACGATCTTCCGTGTTTATATCACACAGTGCTGCCCTCTCTAGTACTTTGTCAGAAACACATAAGCTATTCGAATTGAGGCCATAGGAAGCCACATACATATTGAAAAACATCACATTTACGAACATGCCATTAAGCATGGCTCAGAACTAGCCCGGTCGAAATCAGTTTTCTCAGCGGTAATTAATTGTACGGACCTCACGTTAACACATGACGCGCGGACGCGTATTTAATGTTTTATACAGGTTGCTAGCGATTTTAGCACTGGTGAGCTAATTCACACTCATTGAGCACTAGTCTTGCAATGCTCACAATTTGATGTAACTAGGTAAATTTGCGAATTACGTCAGGTCGCACTTGGCGTATCATTACTGTAAATAAAGTCAGATTAGAAATCACTATCTCTGAAGACTGAAAGTCTTAAAGCGATAATTATTAACAGGTCTTTGTAACACACGACGTACAAGACGATCAACTGAAGATTGAGTGCGAATGAGCACGGAATGAGAACGCTTCCCCCTACACGCCTTGCCATGATGCCGCTCTCGAGGTGAATCCGCGGCAAACATTAGCTACTTCTTTGTAACGGCCGAGCAAGGACCAACGGCCTCGCCTTTAACTTCGCAATTCTTACAAATTAGCACAAGTAGTCACTATTATTGCTTCCTGGCCTATGATAAGTCTATTCTTAATTTCGTATAATGTCGGACCTCTGAAATCTAGCTCATTGGCGGGTATATTGATATAAATGTCATGTGGAACCCCACCCCAGCTTGCAGCGTTGGACTTGATACTAAAGTAGGGGTCTGCATGACTGAATTCACGACGAACGGCTCAATTCAACTCAAAGTGTCCGTTCCTACCGAATCGATACGGGGTTCTCATGAGCTATGTCACGGCCCTCCAGGGTTCCTGCCTTCATTCCCTACGACTCAATGATGTATTAAATAAAATTATGCCCCAGTGTTCTGATAAATATATTGAGGCATATAGTGATTTGGCTAGGGGCTTTACGTCGCACCGACACAGATAGGTCTTATGGCGACGATGGGATAGGAAAGGCCTAGGAGTTGGAAGGAAGCGGCCGTGGCCTTAATTAAGGTACAGCCCCAGCATTTGCCTGGTGTGAAAATGGGAAACCACGGAAAACCATCTTCAGGGCTGCCGATAGTGGGATTCGAACCTACTATCTCCCGGATGCAAGCTCACAGCCGCGCGCCTCTACGCGCACGGCCAACTCGCCCGGTATATAGTGATTTGACTCAGTACGGAGCATTCAGTCTTGAAAGAAAACATTATAAGAAAGAAGATAATGGGACTTAAACGAAGTTTTATTAGATGCCATACATTATCTTCTATATATACAAAGCAGGATATCCTGACTGACTGATAATCAACGCACAGCAAAACCTACTGGAGATAATTGCACGAACATTTGAGGTCATGTTCCTACCGTAGTATAGATGCGCACTAAGAAGGGATTTTTAAAAATTCCTATTTTAAAGGAGTGAAAAGGGGTGAAACGTGATTTTATATTTTTGTTGAATATCTCCGTTTTTATGAAAATTTTGTACTTATATTCATTCAAATATTTCTTTTCTTATAGCATAAATATTATTTCAAAATAAATGTTTAAAATTCCGATTTTAAAGGGGTGAAAATGGATGAAATATGGTTTTACATTTGTGTTCAATATCTCTATTTTTGTGAAAAATATTGTACATATATATATTCATTCAATCTTCCAAATCGTCTCAATAGTACGTCAAAAATTGTGCTATCTTTAAAAGTCAACGGAAATATATTTATTCTCAAAATTTTCCAGATTAAATACTTCCCTTGCGCGCATGAATCAAAAATGGCCACGGCACTTTTCAACATATAAGTGTAAGCGCCAATTCGTTCCGCTTCTGTGTATTTCAAGACGGTAATCAACCAAGTTCTTAATTAAAATACAATGAACAGTTCACAGGCCTACATATACGAATATTTGTCGGTGAATTAATGAGAAGATATTTCACACAGCGCTGATGGCGCAACGGTTAAGTCAATGGACTGCAGACTGCAAGAATGCAGGTTCGAACTTGCCGCTTGGCGTTTTTAACACAGGAATATTGTTTTATCAAAGTGACCTTTTTCTAGTTAATTTACGTCCTATTTCGTGAACCATGGGCAACGGCTGAGTGGCCTAGTAAGTGGTCCTAAGAGTCGGGATACCAGTTGCTATGGAATGGGAGTGGGCATCTCGGACATATTCTGAGTCATGGCCCTCCTTGTGCTCAGGCGGCTAGGACTATACAATTCACCGGTGGTCCATAACCCGTTAGAGGAGAGATCCTCACTTGGACTATGTGCAAGTAGGGTAGCATCCTGCTTCATGAATTTACCGAGCTCAGAACATTTTAAGCAAGCCTCGGACCTATGGGAGTAATGGAGTCCCACTCCTATTTGACAGGCGAAACAACTTGGCGAACGAAATGGAATTCGATGGGGAGCTATCAATATTAATGGGGCTTATGGAAGAAAGAAAGTAGAACTGGCTGAGTCAGCAAAGAGGATGCATCTGGATGTGCTAGGAGTAAGTGATATTCGGGTAAGGGGAGATAATGAGGAAGAGATAGGAGATTATAAAGTGTACTTGACGGGTGTTAGAAAGGGAAGGGCAGAGTCTGGGGTAGGGCTCTTTATCAGGAATACCATTGCACGCAACATAGTTTCTGTTAGGCACGTAAATGAGCGAATGATGTGGGTAGATTTGTCAGTGGGAGGAATTAGGACAAGAATTGTGTCCGAGTGTTCACCATGTGAGGGTGCAGATGAGGATGAATTTGACAAGTTTTATGAAGCATTGAGTGACATCGTGGTCATGGTCAACAGCAAGAATAGAATAGTGCTAATGGGCGATTTCAATGCGAGAGTTGGGAATAGAACTGAAGGATACGAAAGGGTGATTGGTAAATGTGGGGAAAATATGGAAGCTAATGGGAATGGGAAGCGTTTGCTGGACTTCTGTGCTAGTATGGGTTTAGCTGTTACGAATATATTCTTCAAGCATAAGGCTATTCACCGCTACACATGGGAGATTAGGGGTACCAGATCCATAATAGACTACGGTATATCTTAACAGACTTTGAATTCAGGAAATCTGTTAGGAATGTACGAGTTTTTCCCGGATTTTTCGATAATACAGACCACTATCTGATCTGTAGTGAACTAAGTATCTCTAGGCCTAGAGTAGAGAAAGTGAAATCTGTATGCAAACGAATAAGGGTAGAAAATCTCCAGGACGAGGAAATTAGACAGAAGTACATGGATATGATTAGTGAGAAGTTTCGAGCCCTAGACAGTAAGCAGGTTCAGGATATAGAAAGTGAATGTGTGGCATACAGGGACGCTGTAGTAGAAACAGCACGGGAATGCCTAGGAACAACTATGTGTAAAGATGGGAAAAGGCGAACATCTTGGTGGAATGATGAAGTGAGAGCAGCCTGTAAACGTAAAAAGAAGGCTTATCAGAAATGGCTCCAAACAAGGGCCGAGGCAGACAGGGATTTGTATGTAGATGAAAGAAACAGAGCGAAACAAATAGTTGTTGAATCCAAAAAGAAGTCATGGGAAGATTTTGGTAATAACCTGGAAAGGCTAGGTCAAGCAGCAGGGAAACCTTTCTGGACAGTAATACATAATCTTAGGAAGGGAGGGAAAAAGGAAATGAACAGTGTTTTAAGTAATTCAGGTGAACTCATAATAGATCCCAGGGAATCACTGGAGAGGTGGAGGGAATATTTTGAACATCTTCTCAATGCAAAAGGAAATCATCATGGTGGTGTTGCAAACAGCCAAGCTCGTGGGGAGGAGGAAAATGATGTTGGTGATATTATGCTCGAGGAAGTGGAAAGGATGGTAAATAAACTCCATTGTCATAAGGCAGCAGGAATAGATGAAATTAGACCTGAAATGGTGAAGTATAGTGGGAGGGCAGGGATGAAATGGCTTCATAGTAGTAAAATTAGCGTGGAGTGTTGGTAAGATACCTTCAGATTGGACAAAGGCAGTAAATGCACCTATCTTTAAGCAAGGGAACAGGAAGGATTGCAACAACTATCGAGGTATTTCATTGATTTGTATACCAGGCAAAGTATTCACTGGCATCTTGGAAGGGAGGGTACGATCAGTCGTTGAGAGAAAGTTGGCTGAAAACAAGTGTGGTTTCAGACCACAGAGAGGCTGTCAGGATCAGATTTTCAGTATGCGCCAGGTAATTGAAAAATGCTACGAGAGGAATAGGCAGTTGTATTTATACTTCGTTGATCTAGAGAAAGCATATGACAAGGTACCGGGGGAAAAGATGTTCACTATACTGGGGGACTATGGAATTAAAGGTAGATTATTAAAATCAATCAAATGCATTTAAGTTGACAATTGGGCTTCAGTAAGAATTGATGGTAGAATGAGTTCTTGGTTCAGGGTACTTACAGAGGTTAGACAAGGCTGTAATCTTTCACCTCTGCTGTTCGTAGTTTACATGGATTATCTGCTGAAAGGTATAAAATGGCAGGGAGGGATTCAGTTAGGTGGAAACGTACTAAGCAGTTTGGCCTATGCTGACGACTTGGTCTTAATGGCAGACTGTGCCGAAAGCCTGCAGTCAAATATCTTGGAACTTGAAAATAGTTGCAATGAGTATGGTATGAAAATTAGCGTCTCGAAGACTAAATTGATGTCGGTAAGTAAGAAATTCAACAGAATTGAATATCAGATTGGTGATACAAAGCTAGAACAGGTCAATAATTTCAAGTATTTAGGTTGTGTGTTCTCCCAGGATGGCAATATAGTAAGTGAGATTGAATCAAGTTGTAGTAAAGCTAATGCAGTGAGCTCGCAGTTGCGATCAACAGTATTCTGTAAGAAGAAAGTGAGCTCCCAGACGAAACTAATTTTACATCGGTCTGTTTTCAGACCAACTTTGCTTTACGGGAGCGAAAGCTGGATATCTTATTCATAAGTTAGAAGTAACAGACATGAAAGTAGCAAGAATGATTGCTGGTACAAACAGGTGGGAACAATGGCAGGCTGGTACTCGGAATGAGGAGATAAAGGCTAATTTAGGAATGAACTCTATGGATGAAGCTGTACGCATAAACCGGCTTCGGTGGTTGTGTCATGTGAGGCGAATGGAGGAGGATAGGTTACCTAGGAGAATAATGGACTCTGCTACGGAGGGTAAGAGAAGTAGAGGGAGACCAAGACGACGATTTTTAGACTCAGTTTTTAACGATTTAAAGATAAGAGGTATAGAACTAAATGAGGCCACAACACTAGTTGCAAATCGAGGATTGTGGCGACGTTTAGTAAATTCTCAGAGGCTTGCAGACTGAACGCTGAAAGGCATAACAGTCTATAATGATAATGTATGTATGTACGTAATTTACGTCGCACCGACACAGTTAGGATTTAAGGCGACGACGGGACAGGGAAGGGCTAGGTGTGGGAAGGAAGCGGACGTGGCCTTAGTCAAGGTACAGCCCCAGCATTTCCCTGGTATGAAAATGGGAAACCACGGAAAACCATCTTCAATGCTGCCGACAGTGGGGTTCGAATCTACTATCTCCCGAATACTGGATACTGGTCGCACTTAAGTGACTGCAGCTATCGAGCTTGGTAAGAGAATTGTTATCCTTTTTAAATTTTGTTAGTGAGTTACGCGGCCGCTTACAGTTTAAAGGAATTATTTCATCCGTACAACTGGTAAAACAGGCTAGGCGAAAGCAATATTCTTCCTTCATTATGATCGGCGCACGCATGTGTCATTAGCAAAGCCGTCTAATGTTCGAAGATATGTCACTCATATAGACGAAGGAGAGAACGGGTGCAACTTGCATTGTCGACCAGTAATGAATTGAGTGTGATAGAACTCTTGAGCAAGAAGACTTTGAACCTCGGCAGTCCTTGGTATTATCTATTTCTCCACAGAATGGTACCGACTTTTCATATCAGAAGATTCACCGTACTGGTGTGTGATATTTCAAGGAGACGACTAAATAACAGGCTGCAGCGCGAAAACACCTTTTTCACGCGCACAGTTTAATGGCAGTAACTTATCTAAACATTAATGATGAATTGTTGCCACATGACATTGTTTCTGTTGTAGGTGACGATGCGTGACTATTTAGATCTCTTTCTTACATTGTATTTTCTACTCAGTTACGGCATAAAGAAGTTCGTGAAGCTAATGTTTCGTAAGTTGTGAACAATTGGGGAGAATCCTCCATTTTGTCCGAAAATCATCTTGATAATAACTATTCCTCCTCAGAAGAGTGCCAACTTTTCATGTCATAAGATTCAATTTATGGTGGTACATGTGAGTTGACAGCAGCAGGCAAAATATTTCCGTTCCGCTTTGAAGTTTATCGTGATCAAAAGTTATACTGGACATTTGGTGATGAAAAAAAATGAAATGTCGTATGGCTTTTAGTGCCGGGATATCCCAGGACGGGTTCGGCTCACCAGGTGCAGGTCTTTCTATTTGACTCCCGTAGGCGACCTGCGCGTCCTGATGAGGATGAAATGATGATGAAGACAACACATACACCCAGCCCCCGTGCTGTAGGAATTAACCAATTAAGGTTAAAATCCCCGACCCGGCCGGGAATCGAACCCGGGACCCTCTGAACCGAAGGCCAGTACGCTGACCGTTCAGCCAACGAGTCGGACATTTGGTGATGAATCTAATACTTAAAAAGATTGCGATAAATCTTTCTAACAGACATTTTGAAGTCTATGAATGTCTGTGCGAAGAAACAAGTACTTTATTCATTGTTACTGCAACCTTTTGTGGCATCGTAGTCCTAATTCTTATCAAGTTCCACGTGGGACCGGTAAAAATATAGGTATGACAATCGCGTTGTACTTCCTCTCAATTCACCTCATGTTGTAGTACTAATTTAATATGTTATTGCCAGCGCTATATTTCCTCTTAAATGCTACTAATTAATTATACGAAATCGGGGATGGATATACAGATCAAGCGCGGTGGTTGCATGTCAATATTTAGTCAGTATCTCAGGGTAAAAACATCTATATATATTCAAAAATACTATCTACCTTCGCAAGTTCCGTTGAAGAGGGTGTATTTGTTCAATCAGTTACTCATTTTCTCCGAAATCCTATCGTAGAATCAATATGAGCTTGTAAATCTCATGACTCCGAAATACCAGTCTATATATTACCTTACAACTAATCTTCCTATTTCTACCTTGGAAAATAAACGCTTAAATAATCTTAAAACTAATTTATTAGCATGCCAATACTATAAATAATAAAATAATATCAATCTCTGGTAATAGAGAAAAATAAACTCAAATGTTACACAATATCATTCTTGACAAATCAAATTCTTGAATCAACACAATTAAAATTGGATAGGTATCATTAATTCATTTGGGCATTAATTATTATTTTGCTGTGTGACCACATTTCATGATCTTATTTCATCATGGGGATAATTAGGATTTATTCTTTATTAAAGGAGGGAGTGGTCTTTCTTTCCGTTAGGTCTATTTGCAGTTTTCTTTGGAATTGGTTTGGAAATGCGTATTGACTTGTTTATGGCATGATATAAGTAACTCCTTTCCAACTATGGCTTCAAAATGCCATCTTAAGTAATTAAAAGAAATTAATCCTAACCATATTTTTTGCTAGGGGATTTACGTCGCACCGACACAGATATGTCTTATGGCGACGATGGGATGGGAAAGGCCAAGGAGTTGGAAGGAAGCGGCCGTGGCCTTAATTAAGGTACAGCCCCAGCATTTGCCTGGTGTGAAAATGGGAAACCACGGAAAACCATCTTCAGGGCTGCCGATAGTGGGATTCGAACCTACTATCTCCCGGATGCAAGCTCACAGCCGCGCGCCTCTACGCGCACGGCCAACTCGCCCGGTCCTAACCATATTATTATCAATTCCAACATCCTTATATATTTAAAATATGTGCCTAAATAAAATCAAATTATCTTCATTTACGAGTGCCATATCCATGTTCATCAATCGCCATAACCTGCCAAAATCGTACAGATCAATTAAATATTATGTGCATTTTCAATTAAAATGATTCCTTCTATTGCCTACTAATTTTTACCATTTTCAGGTTAAAGCGTGCTCCAATACTGTGTATCCACTATGTGAGACAAATATATTACTAGGCGACTATATCTCTTTCCCATATACATTTCAAACACATGTAAATTACGATCAACCTGTCTCCATATTTCGTTTAGGTTCGACCAAATCGACCATCTAACCTCACTGCTATACTTAATATTCACGTATCTAGGCCTTAATTCCATTGCTTGCCTCAATTCCAATCACAACATAACCGTAGCTAAGCATAAATTCGCACCTATTTCATTCAATCATTTATTTACACAATACCTATTCAACATTTTAAAACTCCAACAACATATTATCATTCACGCTTCTAATTACTGCGATTCCTCCGCATACAATCAATATCTTTACTCAACTTCTTCATAATGACTATTACGTCTAAGTAAAACACTTCTTTTACCTCAATATCTATTCATAACACCGCAAGCTGCTACTATTTATTCCAATTCTTCGTAAATATGAACGATATTGGCCTAGTTAGTCGATCTGGTCATTGGGTAGCCTAGGTTTATTATTATTATAGACTTCACTTTCATATCTTAGCCTCGCCTAGTTTGATATACGACGTTCTCTTGAGCATATAAGTTCAAAAACATCATTACGGGCGTCCCTGTCTCAATATGTAGCTGTCACGAGTCAGCCATCAAATTCAATATGTGTAAGCATATCCATCTGATAGCAATGCAGTCTGCTGAAGAAAAAATACAGACAATTCCAGCACAGAAAATGACCTTGTTATTCAGGAACGCCCATCTAAAGAGGAAGAAAAAAAGACTCATAAATGAGATTCGCAATCCCCTGAAAAAAAATTCGGATAACGATGTACAACAAAAATAAGAAAACTTAGAGAAATGTTCGAACAAATTCTTGCAGAAGTTGAGGATAATGAAGATTCTGAAATTGCTGAGAAACACCTTCAACATATAATACCTACAATACGGACCCGGAGGTCAATGACAACACACAACACTTCGTTTACACACATGCCATCTTCTTCTAAAAGAATAAATTTCGAACCGAAAAGAATATTATTTTCCACTAGAAAAGACCTCATCAAAGAACAGCCACATTATTGTCAAGACCTATAGACGAGCAAGAAGTAATCTGTGCAAATTTATTACTCCGCTAAACATGCCACAGCCACGTAATAAATATATCTAGTTGTATCTTCCTTAGTTTGTTCCACAGTGATATGTTTCTCGCCTTTCAGATAATATAAATTGAAATGTCTTTGTTTATTTTATTAGTTAGCATTTTGAGTGTGAACAATAAGTTATTTACAGAATCTGTGCAATATGACAGGTGACATTAAAAACTAAACTGTAAGCGTTGAAACATGTGTTGGTCTTACCTTTGCACTTAATGATAATGAAGTACATTTTGTGAACTATGGGAAGAGCTAGGCCTCGTTCAACACGAGTAAACAACGCGAGCACGAGGCGGAACATTTTGGTCCTCCGGTGCCCGATGTGATTCAGTGACGATATTACATCTCATATAATCTGCGCATTTAGGCCTAGTAGTGATTACACTAATATATAAAACATGTAAATAAACTGTAAAGTACGAATGTGTTAGTTTTACCGCCAAGCCTACAACAACCCACGTGCTAGGTACTGCGCAGTAAAGTCGTCGGCTGAAACTCGATCCGAGTGTACATAACTTCTTCCTGCATACATTGACCTGTTCAACTCAGTTTATGGATGTGTTTACGATGACTAAACCGACCAATACTCGCATAAAACATACGCCCACACAAATCACACTACATGGATCGAGGAGGGCGGGGTTGTAATTGACGGAGTTTTCTTGCTTGTCGCTTATCCTCTTGATGTTTGCGGCATTCTCTTTCAAACATGTTGACAGTGGTGGATGTCGTGTTCCACCAAGGTGAACGGTCCACAGCACATTCTTCGCATGTCTATTTCTATACCAGTTGTCTTCATGATGTGTTTCAGCTGGTCTTTAAAACGCTTAAGAGGGGCTTCATGAGGTCTACAGCCGGAGCAAAGTTCACCATAAAGAATTTGGCCTAGTATCACCTATGCGGTGAACATAGCCTAACCATCTCAGCTGATGAGCGATGACTGTTGCCTCAATGCTATTTAGCTGCGCTTTGTCGAGGACTGCCGTGTTGGTCACATAGTCCTCCCACTGAATATTCGAGATGAATCTCATCTTCTGTTGGTGGAAGCGCACAAGTTTATTGATATCACGGCGATAGAGTGTCCAAGTTTCACAGCCATACAGCAGCGTGGAAATGGCAACAGCTTTGTACACTATTACAGTTTGGCATGCAGTTTTGGATCGTTATTCATGAAGACTGCGCATTAACCGTCCGAATGCCGCATGAGCAGCTTAACTTCTTTTATCAACGAACAAGACGTTGCCCTAAAGTACAAATGAGTGAATTCAAGTAACGTGCCGTATACGTAATTTACAACCACTTTCTACATGGAACACTGACTTGTGATGTGATTAACAAAGTTCTAATACAGTTCTCATTCATTTAAACTTCGAGATTAAAGCGTGTGTAGCCGCCATCTTGCGCGAACGAATACAGTCTCGCCAACACAATTGGTGGAGATTCCAAGGAGTAGTCCAGATCGGTACCAGTAGTTCTAGAAATGACCAACAGAGTGCAGCCCAGTCGCACAGAGCTCTGTGTTTTGGCTAGGGGCTTTACGTCGCACCGACACAGATAGGTCGTATGGCGACGATGGGATAGGAAAGGCCTAGGAATTGGAAGGAAGCGGCCGTGGCCTTAATTAAGGTACAGCCCCAGCATTTGCCTGGTGTGAAAATAGGAAACCACGGAAAACCATCTTCAGGGCTGCCAATAGTGGGACTCGAACCTACTATCTCCCGGATGCAAGCTCACAGTCTCTAGTTTTCAGCCCTGCTGTGGAAAGATACATTCTCCTGATCTTAAATAGTCTCGCATGCCCAGTCCTTATATTATATCCATTATTTCTTGATATCCTTCACCATGGATCCTCTCCAGCGAAAAGGTCACGTAAAGAAGAGAGCAGTTGTTAAGTCTCGTATAAAGCGTACCGTATATCTGAGTTTTGTCATTGCATTTAATGAAGGCTCTAATCTGAATGATATTCGATTTAGGCAAAGGCTACTATATGTCTTTTCACGAGAGTTTAATCCTGATTTAAACATGGCATGTCCTCGCCTCCACCAAAGAAAGAGTTGTGATTCGCTGAGATTGTAGTACCGACCTCCACCCCGTCAACGTCTCGTGTTCGGTAGGGGGCTACGCATCGCATACAACAGTGCGAAGATCTGAACTTCTGAATAAACGACTAAACTTGGATTCTGTTCACTTAGTTTATTGAACACATTCACAACGTCACTTCTGAGCGGTTTTCCTCTTTTGTGCTTCACTACACGCGATGGTCCTACCTCTTGCTACATTTCTCTCACTGTGATATGAATACTGACACTGACTGCTGCTGCAAGATGCAACACCTTATCTCCACGCTGTACAACTTGGGACTTTCCCTCTCTACGAGAAGACTTCCTGTATTACACCACGCCTTATGCCTCCATTTCTCGTTATTTAATCACTATTTTATGTATTAAAACATACATATACCGGTAAATATGACAATCATATTTTGATTAAGGAAAATTCTGGGTAAGAAGGGAAGAGGAAGGCTCAAGATGAAGTATCTGGATTCCGTCATGGATAAGCTGAATTTGAAAAAAAATGTTGACACGAAACGCTCAGCAGTGGAGAGACAAATGTGGTTGCAGCGACAAGGCCTTGCCTTTAGGATATGAATGAATGACGTACTCTTCCAAATTCTCTAAATGTAATAAACTAAAATAAAATTAATGCCACATGCAACCGGTACTTTTCTTCAAGCTCGCATACAGTCGAGTGAGTGCGACGGTTGCTTCTTCATCGACTACGTATGTCCACGTGCAAAGACAACGTGCTCCGCCTATTTATTTACATCAGGATTAGACTCTCGTAAAAAAACATGTATGTTCAAGCAAATACAAAACAGACAATACGCGATGAGTGGAAAGACATGCGCTGTGTTTGGCTGCAATATCTATGAAGTGCAGAAGGATTCGCAGTCTTTCCTCCGTTTCCCTCGTGACAAGAAAATGTAAGTAAATATTGTGTTCGCATATATATTCAAGCGACACGAGATTTTTATAGTACTTACTGACATTTACAATAAGATACACAAGTTGAAAACTAGAAAAGCGGCTGGAATTGATAAGATTTCTGGGGATATACTAAAGACAATGGGTTGGGATATCGTACCATATCTGAAGTACTTATTTGATTATTGTTTGGTCAGAGGAGCTACACCAGATGAATGAAGAGTTGTTATAGTAGCCCGTGTGTATAAAGGAAAGGGTGAAAATTACAGGCTAGTAAGTTTGCTATTCATTGTATGTAAGCTTTGGGAAGGCATTCTTTCTGATTATATTAGACATGTTTGTGAAATTAGTAACTGGTTCGATAGAAGGCAGTTCGGTTTTAGGAAAGGTTATTCCAGTGAAGCTCAACTTATAGGATTCCAGCAAGATATAGCAGATATCTTGGATTCAGGAGGTCAAAAGGACTGTATCGCGATTGACCTGTCTAAAGCATTTGATAGGGTGGATCATGGGAGACTACTGGCAAAAATGATTGCAATTGGACTAGACAAAAGAGTGACTGAATGGGTTGCTATATTTCTAGAAAATAGATCTCAGAGAATTAGTGGAGGTGAAGCTTTATATGACCCTGTAATAATTAAGAGGGGAATTCCTCAAGGCAGTATTATCGGACCTTTATATTTTCTTATATATATATATATATATATATATCAACTAGCAAGATACCCGTGCTTTGCTACGGTATTATACTGAAATTTATAACTGAATGCTAAACGTTTTATATATAATCCGCCGAAGTTCGCGATCTGACTCGTTTTCTGAGAGAATCTGACAAAATTCGCTGACTCATTTTCTGAGAGATTACGGCAAAGTTCCTCCAATTTTTCAATCTTTCCTTTCAGCAATCGATGTCGTACTTCCCGGGCTAGGTCCAGGTATTTCGCCCGGTCAGTTGGGTCCCTAAATCTTTGCCATCTTCTCCTATAAACATTGTTAATATGGATCAAATCCTTGAGGAGATCCGGCGTGGTGTCGTCTTGGGTGCCTTGGCGGTAATAAACCCGCGGCCGGACTGCATTCGTAGTCATTACCCGGCCAGGACCCGTTTCCAGCGCGGTCCGCACATTTGGACGACGGTCCAGAACTATTATTATTATTATTATTATTATTATTATTATTATTTTGGACCCTACAGAAAGATACAAGACCGCTACTTGGCGGTAAATTACATCTGCAGCCATTGTCATTGCTGACAATGTGATCAGCACCATTGTCGCGCGTAGGCAAGTGCCCGGGATTTCAGGCGATACGAATGATATACTTCCGTACCTTATTGACCTTATTATAGAGGTGAACAATTGCAAGGTCAATATCATTCCTATCGTTTATTTCACACGTGTTTAAATTTTTATTCATATGCCAGGAGAATCTACAGTAATCTAACTTTTAAGTTTTCCTAAGGAAAAGATGCCTCTTATAAACGAACCCAGGAAAGATAAAAAATGATCGGTTTATGATCAGAATCAAGTACATTATGAACATTAAAATCAATTGGTCTCAACTCCTTTTCCACCCCACCACTGTTAAGCTGATTTACCCCCCCCCCCCTTCCACCACACCACCAAAAACGAAGGCATGTTTCTTTGTTTCTTTATGTTTAAAGGAGATTCTAAATACCAATGTTCACGTCTATTACCTTCATTTTTGAGATATAAGTATCCCCATAAAAATAATTCCCTTTTTTCACTTCCTTTCACACCCCCCCCTCCACGTTAAGTGAATTTTTCGAAAAATACTTGTTTCTTTATTAGTAAAAGAAC
This sequence comes from Anabrus simplex, assembly GCF_040414725.1. NCBI lineage: Eukaryota > Metazoa > Arthropoda > Insecta > Orthoptera > Tettigoniidae > Anabrus > Anabrus simplex. Next base: position 1,142,374,753 of record NC_090265.1, read on the forward strand.
TTCTAAATACCAATTATCACGACTGTAACATCTTCAGTTTTTGAGATGTGTGTCATAAAAGGAATTCAAGTCCTTTTCGCCCCCCCCCATGGTGATGTTCCCTCCAAAACGCGTTTTTCCTTGTTTGTAAAGGAGATCCAAATACCAGTTTTCACATCTGTAACAACTTAAGTTTTTATTAGCTGTAAGTATCCTCATACAATTAATTAAATTAATTTTTCAATTCTTCCCCCCCTCATTGGATTTTCCGAAATTAAAGGAATACGTGTTTCTTTACTTTTAAAGGAGATTCCAAATACCAATTTTCACGTCTGCAACATCTTTCATTTCTGAGATAATAGTATTTTCATACAAATAATTCAACACATTTTTCAATTCCTCTGCCCCCCCTTTAAGTGGATTTCCGAAAACAAAACATACGCGTTTCTTTACTTTAAAGGGAATTCCAAAAACTAATTTTCACGTCTGTAACATTTTCAGTTTTTGAGATATCACTATATTAATAAAATAATTCAACCGCATTTTCAGTTATTTTTACCCCCCACCTAAGTGTTTTTTCCTAAAACAAAAAACACATGTTTCTTTAGTTTTAATAAATATTAAAATACCATTTTTCACTTTTGTAACATGTTAAGTTTTTTATACATACTGTAGACATGCTAATTTTAAAATTTCACCCCCTTTTTAGTTCCCCATAAGTGGAGTTTCTGAAAACAAATCACTTGTGTTTCTTTACTTTTACAGGAGATTCCAATAACCAATTTTGACGTCTGCAACATTTTATGTTTCTGAGATATACTGTAGATATTGTCTTTCTAAAAATTCACCCGTTTGTCACTCCTGTTTAACCCAATTAATTGAATTTTCCAAAAAAAAACGTGTATCTTTATTTTCGAAGGAGTTTCCAAATACTAATTTTCAGGTCGGTAATATCTTCAGTTTCTGAGATATAATAATCCTCATTAAAGGCATTCAACCCCATTTTCACCCCTCCTAGTAGGGGTTTTCGAAAACAAATCTATGCGGGTTTCTTTATCGTTAAAGTAGATTCTGAATACCAATGTTTACATCTGTAAACTTTTAAAGTTTTGAGATATTTAAATACATTCATTTTAAAAATTTCTAAATATTCACCCCATTTGTCATTCCTGTTTAACCCCCATTAATTGGATTTTCCAAAAACCAAAAAATACGTGTTTATTTTTAAAGGAGATTCCAAATACCACTCTTCAGGTCTGTAATATCTTCAGTTTCTGATATATAGGTATCCTGATTAAAGGCATTCAATCTATTTTTCATCCCTCTTCACTACTCCTAGTCGGATTTTCTGAAAACAAAAAATACGTTTTTCTTTATTTTTAAAGGAGATTCTAAATATCAATTTTTACATCTATAAACTTTTAAAGCTTTGAGATATAGATACACTCCTTTAAAAAATTAACCCCCCTTTTCACCCCGTTAGCGATGGAATATCCAAAAAAAACTCCCTTAGCGAGCACCTACATTGTAATATAAATGTATCCTCAAAACGTCATTTCTTTATGTCAAGTAGTTTTGGCTCTCCGATGATGAATCAGTCAGTCAGTCAGGACAAGTTATTTTATATAGAGAGAGATGATATGAGTAAAGGAGCGGAATCAAAGGTAAGGCTTTTTGCCGGTGATGTTATTCTCTATAGAGTAATAAATACGTTACAAGATTGTGAGCAACTGCAACGTGACCTCGAAAATGTTGTGAGATGGACAGCAGGCAATGGTATATTGATAAACGTGGTTTAAAGTCAGGTTGTGAGTTTCACAAATAGGAAAAGTCCTATCAGTTTTAATTACTGCGTTCATGGGGTGAAAGTTCCTTTTGGGGATCATTGTAAGTATCTATGTGTTAATATAAGGAAATATTTTCATTGGGGTAATCACATACATGGGATTGTAAATAAAGAGTACAGATCTCTGCACATGGTTATGAGGGTATTTAGGGGTTGTAGTAAGGATGTAAAGGAGAGGGCATATAAGTCTCGTAAGACCCCAACTAGAGTATGGTTCCAGTGTATGGGACCTTCACCAGGATTACCTGATTCAAGAACTGGAAAAATCCAAAGAAAAGCAGGTCGATTTGTTCTGGGTGATTTCCGACAAAAGAGTACCGTTACAAAAATGTTGCAAAGTTTGGGCTGGGTAGAATTGAGAGAAAGAAGGAGAGCTGCTCGACTAAGTGGTATGTTCCGAGCTCTCAGCGGAGAGATGGCGTGGAATGACATTAGTAGACGAATAAGTTTGAGTGGCGTTTATAAAAGTAGGAAAGATCACAATATGCAGATAAAGTTGGAATTCAAGAGGACAAACTGGGGCAAATATTCATTTATAGGAAGGGGAGTTAGGGATTGGAATAACTTACCAAGGGAGATGTTCAATAAATTTCCAATTTCTTTGAAATCATTTACGAAAAGGCTAGGAAAACAACAGATAGGGAATCTGCCACCTGGGCGACTGCCCTAAATGCAGATCAGTATTGATTGAATATTAAACTTCTGACCTGCGCGACCCATACTTTAACTGGCTGAAAATATAATAAGCTTATTTTATTGTCTAGTACAGCAGTTAAACTTCAATACCGATGTATTGTTGTAGGTGCGATATGTGGTTTTTTTTAATTCAGAAAAATGCATATGCATATGTGTGTGGCTGCTTGTGTTCCAAGTTACCCCATTTGGAATGCCGTAATGCGTTGTCAAGAACTGAAGAAAATATGGGTGACTTGAGAAATGTACATATTTTGTCGAAACAAAATGATAATGAAAAATTCACTTTACCCTAATGTAATGGCAAGTATTGCTTACAGGGAAAGTTTGAATGTTTTTGAGGCTAAATTTATAGATTTTCTTTCTGTTAGTAGGCTTCAAGTTAAGAGGAAAGTTGTCCAGCTCTTAAATGTTAATTCATTGACTCATGTGTGTAAGGAACGTGCCGTTATTTTTATTGACGAGTGTCTTAATGTGATGATACAATGTCTTTTTAATGAGAAAAAAGACAAATCTAGCCGTAAAAATTCATGCAGGAATGCTAAAGCTAAAAAACGTAATGAATAAATGAAAGATCAAGCCCTTTCATAGCAGTCCATGTCACATCTTGCTTATCTAATTTCAGTCTTTAAATAATAACCTTTTAAATAATTCTTCATTCGTTTATCCAGAATGTTTTACCATCTTTGAAGTTAATATCTTTATAACACGTTTTTTCTAGACGTAATTTATTTATCCATTTCCGTACATGCATTTCCATTGATATTTGAATTTAGCGCGAATTTCCAGGTCACGCCTATAGGAGCGCCACTTGCAAATTGTCTTCCATTTTAACGAGGCTAATTCCGGAAGTGTTGCGTATTGTCTCTACTGTATTTGAGTCAAGTGAGGAGGAATACAACGATGTTCAAACAGTTAGAAATTGGCGATATCGAAGAAGTTCATGATGCAGATAGGGAATCCATTGAAGAACTTCTCCTAGAAATAGAATCTAAGATAGAAACTCTTGTTGAATGAAAATTCGAGTGCAAATTCCCCCACAACGTCTAGTTCTTCAAATACTAGTAGCATGCATAAAATAAGACTCCCTACAATTTCACTGCCAAAATTTACTGGAATTATTTCTGAATTTATTCACTTTCGAGACACCTTCCAGAGCCTGGTAATTAATAATCATGCCTTAACAGACATACAGAGGTACTATTACCTACTATCATGCTTATCGGGAGAACCTCACACATTAATTGAAAGCTTGCCTGTCACTGAAAGCAATTTCAAGGTAGCTTGGGAATTAATCTTTCAGAGATAAAATAACCTCACATTGATTGTAGACCTACATGTTAAGCAACTCATAGCTATTTCTGTTTTAACTGATGGAAGATGTAAGGATTTAAGAGCGTTGCTAAATCAACTGCTGAGCAACCTGTGAGCTATCAAAGTAATGGAGATAGATGTGTCTCTGCATGAGGTTTTGTTATCTCGTTTAGTGCTAGATCGAATCAGCCTCAATCTAAGTAAACAGTGGGAAGTTAAATCCTCAGTTAAGAAGTTCCCTCGCTTGGAGCATAGTTGTCAAACTCTGGAGCTAATTAACCCCGAAAATCACCAAAGCGACAAGCAACAGCTCGTACCCAAACATGGTAGTGATAAGGGCATTAATAAGTAATTTGTCACAACAATTCATTGTGAGTTTTGTAAAGCTTCTCACACCCTAATAAAATGCCCTAGGTTTCGCGAAGCCAGCATTGGAATTAAAATATTATAACCTTCCAATGAATGTTGGATTAGAGTCGATGGAGACAATGGAAGTTTACGGTAAAATAAAAGTTAATTAAATCGTACGTCCAGTTAGTTATTACACGTCCAAGTATGTCAGGAACTCAAATAACTCGCTCAATTACATAAATAACAGGCAACGGATTGAAGGTACCGGCAAAAATAATAAGCTCAGAACCCCGTGGTATCTCGTTAGATTGCGGTTGATGATAGTATGTCGTAGCACGAAATACAGAATTAAATAAACATCGCAGTTTCTTTAAGCAGAAGATCAATCAATGTAAATAAATGGCGAGAAACATCAATGACAGTGCTGAATCGGTAGACCTCGGATATCTTCGACATCCATATTGGCAACCTTTGAAACACAAACTATGAATCGTTTATTCATCGCTGTGCGACATCTAGCGTACACTTTACGAACTAGTACTGTTGTTTACACAGCAAAGCCAAACTATATAATTCACGCTAGTAACAAGATTCGCGTCGAGAAATGTTATGTAATGTTAAATAATGTATGTGTGACACAGTTGTTGACGTAAGATAATAAATATTTAGATAATTCATATCGATCGATCATATTATCGATTCAATTCTGATTTCATTTCCATCCAGTTGGCAGTATAACCGGAACCGACAGCGCTCCCTCCCTACTCCTCACCCCGTAAAAATCGGGCTCAAGGAAACGTTCGCGTATAGTACATGTTTAGGTATCAGAAAAGCATGTAAGAACGATCTGAAACGAAACGTGAAGCAGCAATGAGGAGCAATACTACCTTTATGCTTGCCAGTGACCTACCGACCCCCCCCCAAAAAAACGTGTTATTACTCTCACAGCAAACGTAAAACGGAGGCTATATTACATTGCAAGTGCACACAGTAACAAGAATAGGAAGTAGTGTCTTCAAACGGCACCAAATACACTAGAGCCAATACGCGACACTGAGCGAGATATCGAGGGACAGCTATTGGAGCTCTCTCTAGCGAGTAGACCTGAAAACTACCGATTCTGTCGTAAGAGCACATGTATTTTTGTGTAAAGTTTTTGGTGTTATTTATAAGTTTTCATTGAGTTGACATAATTAAATAGTACCGTGTGTCATTCCTTGATATCTCCTCTCAACATGAGGAGAAAGGTATGTGCTGTGTTTGGCTGTAGTAACTATGAAGTAGAGAAGAATGCGCGGTCGTTTTTCAGGTTCCCTTGTGACAAGAAAATGTAAGTGATACAGTGTTTGCATATATATTCTTCCAGTGACAGATTTTTATAGTACTTCATAATCTTCTGACCTGCTCGACCCATATTTTAACTGGCTTAAAATGTAATACGCATATGTTATTGTATAGTGCAGCAGTTAACCTTCAATACCGATGTGGTGTTGTAGGTGTGATCTGTGGGTTTTGAAATGTCACTGAAGTGATTTGGATAAGGTGTACAAGAAAGAAGGGACGTTACGCTTATATACGAATTATAAGATCTGTTCAGATCATTTCCAGGCCAGCGACTTTAAAAATCCTCGACTATACAGCCAAGGGTATGTTACATATTTACTCTAATTGCACGTAAATATTCCTCAAAGCATCACTATCGGCAAAATTTTCATACTTTTCTTTCTTTTATCCCTCTTCTCAGATTGAAGCCGGGATTTTATAGATTTTCTTTCTGTTAGTAGGCTTCATGTTAAGAGGAAAATTGTCCAGCTATTAAATGTTAATTCAATGCATCATATGTGTAAGGAATGAGCCGATATTTTTATTGACAAGTGTCTTAATTTGATGATACAATGTTTTAAAAAAGACAAATCCAACCGTAAGAGTTCAGGCAGGAATGCTAAAGCTAAAACAGTAATGCATAAATGAAAGATCAAGCCATTTCACAGCAGTCCATTTCACATTTTGTTTATATGTCTAATTTCAGTCTTTGAATAATAACCTTTTAAATAATTCTTCATTTATCCAGAATTGCTTTAGCAACTTCGAAGTTAATATCTCAATAACACTTTCTTTCTAGACGCAATTTATTTATCCATTTCCGTATATACATTTCCATTGATATTTGAATTTAGCGCGATTTTTCAGGTCAAGTCACTAGGAGGGCCACCGTCGAATTGTCTCCCATTTTAGTTAGGCTAAATCCCAGTGGCGGCTCGTGACAAAATTTTTAGGGGGTTCACAACATTTTTGTTCATGTCTCAAATCAGCAAAAAAGTAACATAGTTACATAAATCATTTCACTAACAGTTCCTTGTACGGTTCCTTCTTCACAAATACTTTGGTGGAACCCCTGTAACCGAGGATAAATTTTATACGAGACTAATTTGTTAGTGTAGAACAAAAGTAAAATTCACAATAACTTTACTACACTGAGGTTATTGAAGGATGCGAGTACTATTCTTGGTCTTCAAACAGCACGAATTTCACCTGGGTGTTAGTGTAGAACCAAACCAAACCTCATGGCCTACCAAGCGACTGCTGCTCAGCCCGGTGGTCTGCAGATTACGAGGTGTCGTGTGGTTACCGCAACGAATCTTCTCGGCCGTTATTCTTGGCTTTTTTGACCGCCATCTCACCGTCAGATAGCTCCTCAATTGTAATCACGTAGACTGAGTAGACCTCGAACCAGCCCTCAGATCCAGGTTAAAATCCCTGGCCTGGCCAGGAATCGAACCCGGGGCCTCCGGGTAAGAGGAAGGCATGCTACCCCTACACCGCGGGCAGGCTGTCTTAGTGTAGAACAGTAGCAAAATTCATAATAGCTTTACTGCACTGCTAACACTGAAGGATGCGAGTACTATTCCTGGTTTTTAAACAGCACGAAGTTCACCTGGATATGACGAGAAGCATAGAAGGAATGTGTACCGCATTTACCGGTAAATTTTTAAAAATAATTATTTCCGAATTGACCCCAATAGTCTCCACATTATCTCGGTTAGTCAGGTTCTACTGTTTCACATGGTAATTATTCTCATTTTGCAAATTATACCCACTACTCTAAACAATTTAGCATGCAGTACAACCAACAATACTAGATCATGCTTATTTAAATGATAGGATTTAGATTAGCAACTCACGTAAATGCTGATTATTTGTACAGGAAAGCAATCCTTCTGTCCTTCCTGTCCTTCAATCGCGCAAATTTCTCAATCACTTTACGATTGAAGTCACTGATGATGTCGACAAATCTCTTCTCAATAGCAAGCATAGCCAGCGCTGACAGTCTTTCTCCAGTCATGGTGTTCCTCAGAAATGTTTTAATTCGTATTCAAAGTAGAAAAAAACCTCTCGGGCTCCGCTGTCGTAATTGGGGTTGTGACAACAATTCGGAGTAATTCGCATACCGTACTTGTGGAAATGTGTCTATCTAGTTCATTGTCAAGCAGAAACTGCAACATGAAAATGGCCCCATCATCTTTCTGAAAGTCATTTCTCATATACAATACTTCTAGTTCAGTCTTCAGCTGTGTCTTATTTAGGCAGGGATACATATGCGCCACTGTATTCAGTTCTCTTTCTGGAAAAGAGTCTGAATAGATACCAAAATGCCTATTCAGAATTAGGGTACTAGCGAAATCTGCCGGTAATGTAATGCAATAGTAGCTCCTGGGAGGCTGTGGCTAACCATAATATGGGAGGTGGTGGACCCTTGTGGTCAACTGTAATACTGCCACTGGGTTGAGGGTGGCTCTAGACGACAAGGCACATACCTTACCGTGCTCCTCGCTAATGGGAATATCAGTGCAGAAAACCATGACGTCATCTGCTTTGCGCATGCGTACAGTCTTCAGCACAATAGCGCATTATCCAGTGTGCTCGCTGCACTGTCAGTCAAAACGAACAACTGTCGGTGTAACGGAGCTTCGATATAAGTCGATTGTCGAATGCTTTCGATCGATTGTCGAAATCACGTCGAAAGAAAAGAATGAATGCGTAAATATGTAATAAAACTGGGTGTTCACGTGCTCCTGTGCTCCTGAGAGCCCACCGCCACTGCTAAATCCGTAAGTGTCGCATACTGTCTACTGTATTTGATGGTACTCACCGAGTAATACAGGTTATTTTGGTACGGTATCCATTGCACGCACTGCCGGCATACAGGTAGACCTCGTTATACGCGATAGTTACGTTCCGCGGAATTGCCGCGCATATCGAATTCGCGTAAATCGTTAATCATTTTATATGTAAAATATAGGGTTAGGTTTCCGTTTACTCACATATTAAGTTTAAAATAGCATTCTTAGTATTCTTTCCGAAAAACAAATTTGTACATTTAAAAATTCAACACTGAAACGCACAGTAATAAACTAAAATAATTACATTAAGTCCGTTTGCATACCCTAAACAGGCTCTGGATCATCTACATTGGAAGAATCTGGTAATTGTGTAGTCGGTTCAGTTTCCGTCGCTAATTTCATTTCGTTCAAATCCTTTATAGCTGAAGTGTTGTCACTAGGCGCTTGACATTCATTTGAAGTGTCACATTGTTTTGCAAAGAAATGTTTGATTGTTGACTGCGTAGTCTTCTTTGCCAGTTGATTATACAGTTCCTTGTAAGTTTTAAGACAATGTTCAACCTCTCTCTTCACTATTGCACTCCTTATTTCTTCAGGATCATGTTCTTCAAAAATTGCCATTGCAGCGTCGATCATTCTGAAGGCCTCGGCCATTTTCTTCGTTGTCAGCTTTCCAACAGGCTGAACTTCCTCGACTTCTGTTTCTTCTTTATTACTATTCTCGCTCCAAACGATCAAATCTTCGTTGTTCCGATCTTCGGAATGAGAGTTTAAGAGGTCACATACATTCTCTTCATAGACATCAGTGAATCCAATCTGCCGTGCCATGTCCGCAATTTCTCTCGTTGCACCGGTGACGTCACTGATCACTTCATCGTCTAGCACTGACACAGCATCGGGCCACAGTTTCCTCCGTACACCATTCATACATTTCGGAGTAATGTGAGTTCAAGCGTCTCTGATAATATCAATCGCCATCTTAATATTAAACTGTCGCCAGAAATTCTTGATGGTAAGTTCATCATTCGAATCACATTCTTCTACGAGATTCGGAAATGTTTTATGCAGATAGTATGCCTTGAATGTAGAAATAACTCCCTGGTCCATGGGTTGTAGGATAGATGCAGTGTTTGGTGGCAGGAATAGGACTTCGATGTTGTTATCTGAGTCAATAATGGAAAGTGGGTGGCTGGGAACTTTGTCGAGGGGGAGAAGAATTTTAAAAGGAATTTTTCTTTCTCATAGTAGGCCTTCAATTCTGTATGCAGTTCATTAACAAAATAGTCACTGAAAATAGCAGAAGTCATCCAACCTTTCTTATTCCATCTCCAATGAACTCCGAACCTGCTCTTGTCACAACCTTTTAATGCCCTAGGATTTTGAGAGTGGTAGATCATAAGGGGCTTTAATTTGCAATCTCCTGCAGCATTTCCTCCGAAAAGAATGGTACATCGGTCCTTGGCAGCCTTAAATCCTGGTGCTGTTTATTCTTCAATAGAAATGAACGTGTGGCTAGGCATGTGTTTCCAAAATAAGCCCGTTTCATCAAGGTTGAAAACCTGCTTCGCATTATAGCATTTTTCTGTCACAATTTCTCTAAATCTCTTTTTAAATTTCTCTGCTCCACCTTCATCTGCCGCAGCAGCCTCTGCTGTTATTTTAATGTTGTGAAAGCCAAAACGATGTTTGAAGCGATCAAACCAACCTGAGCTCGCCGAGAAAGGTGCTGGATCGTCCTCTTCTTTCGTTAACTATGCATACAAGCTCTTGGCTTTAGCTTGAATAGCAGCTCCACAGAGAGGCATGTGTTGTTGGTTGTGATGCTCAATCCAATGGCTTAGCATTTTTTCCATTCTTTCCATTCCTTCAGAGCGAGATTTGGTCACTTAGTCACACTTAAGTCAGTAGAAGATTGAGCAGTTTTTCGAATTGATTCCGCATTGTCACGAATAGTTCTCACAGGGGATTCACTGAGTCCCAAAGCACGCTCAATGTCAACAATACGCTCACCTTTCTCATAGCGATCCAAAACGTCTAACTTCGTTTCTAACGTATACGAATTTCGCACACGCTTCTTTCCTTCGACCGGTACACTTTCTTTCCTTTTACCCGGCATTTTAAATATTGAACCTGACAAGTGAAACTTCACAGCTGTACTGACCGGAACTGATGATTCACGTCTCAACGAACACGACAGAAGATGCGCGTAGAGATGCGCTTGCCCCGTTTAAACTTGGTGCGCGACGTAGTGTACGTTACAGAGTTCGGCACGCATGTCTGTACCCGCCTTAAGGTCACGGCCCTCTTGATGCGTCGCTCTGTCTAGCTCCTGGAGCGCTGCGAGGGATCCAGTCGGCCGGATTAAGGCATTATAGCTTCCACGTACTGTTAATAGATGGCAGCACTAGACTTAAAACCAAAATCGCGTATATGCGAAATCGCGGATAACGAATCCGCGTATAACGGGGTTTACCTGTACTTGAAGTTGAAAGCAGTCCCAAGTGTAGTTCCATCGCATTTTGAACAACGCACTTAAATACACACGGAATGTACGAATCATTCGTTACGGAGTTAAGCACAACATTTCTTATAGATAATGGAATTGACGCTTAGAGCTGAAGTAGTTTTTCCAGGTTTATTTCACGGAGGACACCAGAGATGCAAGTCATCGTCGATTTTTGAATCATTGTAGCTTGATCATTCTTTGACGTGAATGGTAGTAATATGCATAGGTCATCGGCGCGTTCAAGTTGTTTAGATAGATTTTCGATTAATTAAGCGATGGTTCAGAAATAATAACGGGATGTTGAGACATGTAGGTACTTTGAAACAGTGAATAGATGTGCCAAGTCAACACGATTTTATAAGTTTAACCATCAGTTAGAAGATAAATGTGACGAATGATGGACTTGCTTATAAAATTTAAGCCTTCAGCAATGCGAGGTTGGTTTTCCTCTTGATTTTCCGGCTAATTTTAAAGATTATTATTTGATGTTGCGACTAACCTGTCATAATAAGAATATTATGATATAAAATGAAATATTAACAAGAGTCAGATATTAAGATTTTCTTTTGAGCGATTAATGTAATATTCAGTCCCTTCTAATGTCCATTTGTGTGTTTTATTTTTATTAATATTGTAGTTGTCATATTAAATATTTGAGTCATTAAACGGAACATCCTCCCATGTAAAGTAATATTTTCGGTCTTCTAATTTAATAGAGTAAGATATATCATGATGGTCTAGATTAAGATATTAATAAATAAACGTCCTCATACGTCAGTCAGGTCAACATAGAGCCAGCGATGCGATTCTTGACCCAACTCTATGAACTTTCACGTCCCTAGAGTGGAATCTTTTGCATCTCCGCATGACACCAGCCGAGGCATAACTTTTTCTAGTAAGAACCCAGAAATCAGACATGCGTGAAAGGTCACAATATATCTCACCAAGAAGTGTAAACTTTGCTTTAACTGTCTGGGTGCTAATCATACATTAAAGGAGTGTAGTTCAGGAAATTGTCAGATCTGCAATAATAGACATCACACTCTGTTGCACAAGGAGCAGAGCACTTCCTACAATCCTACTACATCAGAAACCAACTAGACTCAGCAGCAAACCTACTGTGCTGTGAAGAGCAACTATACTCGTTTAGAAGTTCTATTGTCAATAGCTCCCATAGTGGTTACAAACGTGGGAATGCGCATCACTATCGAGCTCTATTTGATAGTGTGTCTCAAAATGCATTTCATGTCCAAGCATTTGGCAGATCGCTTGGGGATTGAATCGAGTCGGTACTCAGTGCCTGTAACGGCAATTAATGATGTTAAGGCAACTGAATCATCACATATTTGTCAAATTCAAGTTACATCCAGGGTCACAGACTACACTACCCCTATTGTCTGTGCTGTACTTCCTCACATAACTGGTCAGCTCCCTATGGTACAGCACGTCTGACTGGCAGCTACCACGGGACATTCCATTCGTGGATCCTCAGTATAATACACCAGGTGAAGTTGATTTACTACTAGCGACTTCTGAGTTTTTTGACATACTGCGTCGGGGTTAACTCAAGAGAAAATCATCCCGTACTACAGGACACTAAATTTGGCTGGATCTTATCAAGTATGCCTTCACTGCAGATGTTACAAAAATGTACAGGCAAATTCTAGTTCATCCTGATGACCAAGATCTGAAACGCATTGTATGGCATTCATCTCTGAATGAACCTATCCAGATTTATCGACTTTCCACTGTAACTTAGGGTACCTACCTCAGCAGCGCCTTTTTTTAGCCACGAGATGCCTGGTACAACTTGCCAATGATGGCTCACTGCAATATCCAAGAGCATCGGAGACATTGCGAAGAGACTTCAATGTTGTTGACGTTCTGAGTGGAGCAGACACCATTGGAGATGCAACAGTCTGCAACAAGAGCTGATCAAACTACTTATTCTCCGGACCACCTTTTGAACAGACTAAAGCGGAAGTAACGTCATTGCCTCTTCACACTCGCCGTTGTTGCCAAATGAACCGGCGCGTGATTCGAAGTTGTACTCCAGCACTATAATACAGCACAACTCAAGGATTGTATGTCGAGTGCATTTAAAAGAATTAGGGGCCTAATACTTGAACGTATGCATGTTAGAATCCCATACATTCTTTTAACGGCGTACATCTTCACACAATTGATTTACTGACTTACATTTTTAATGTACTAACTACAATATCACGCATAAAGCATTGCGAACGAATTCTTTTGACATATACAGTAAACATTATATTCTTTAAATTAATTCATAAAATTATTATTATTATTATTATTATCAATATATATAACATTGTATCATTTACCATTCATTATTATTATTATTATTATTATTATTATTATTATTATCTAAATATATGGCCTGATTCCTTTCGAAGGAATCCATTCCAAGTACTTGAAATGAGCCTGCTGGAGAGGTCTGACACGCTACTCACGAGCGATTGATGACTAAGCGAGAGAAGTGATGATTATGTACTCGTACTGGAATTGAAACTGACAGGGGAAGTTGGGGATCCAGGCGAAAACCTGTCCCACCTCCGCTTTGTCCAGCACAATTTCAATAAATTAATTATTACAAATATATTTTATAAAACACATTATTACGTATTATTATTATTATTATTATTATTATTATTATTATTATTATTATTATTATTATAATCATGCAGGAGCTTTGAGCGTCAGCTTACCTTGTGCCGCAGCAATTAATCTGTATCGCTGTTGAGTGGCTGCACACCCAAGTCGGAATCGGAGTCGGGGTCAGCACACGAGGTATCATCACCGGAGCTGGAGCTGTCATCGTTGAGATTGATCACAATCTTGTCGTGAAGAAGTTCTATGAGGCCATCAGCTTCCCACATGCGATTCTCCGTCTGTTTCACGTGTTCTACATGATTTCGCTATTGTTCCGAAGTCACTTTACGTATTTCCTCTTGCATTAATTGTTCCACTTCTGGGAGCTTGTAACGTTTGTTGTTAGCCGCAATATATCCCTTCACTTGGCTCCACACAAGTTCTATGGGATTTAGCTCGCAGTGATACGGAGGGATACGTAACACCTCGTGACCTGCAGCTGCTGCCAGATTGTCAATGCGATAGTTGGCATCATAATTTGCACGAATTTTATTGAGTATTTCCACAAGTTCAAGTTTATTCATAGAGGGTTCCCAAGTAATATTTTTCTCTGTCAACCAAGCCTGAATAACAGGTTTCGTGGCACTTTTTGTGGGCACACGCTCGATTTTCACTGAGTGATATGAAGCATTATCTAGGACAATAACTGAATTAGGTGGTATATTCGGTAATAGCCGCTTCATGAAATATTCCTCGTATCGCTAACCGTCCATTTCCCCATGATAGTCGCCTGTCTTCTTGCCCACGAATATAAGTTCTGCTTCCTCAACGAACCCACATTCAGTCCCAGCATGAATCAGCAGTACACGCCCCCCCTTTGCCCGAGGGTGCCTTGCTACCTGTGGTGAAGCCCTCTCTCCATGCCTGTGTAGTTGTCTTAATAGATGTATCAACCCAAACCCTGGACTTAGTGTGGCCGGCGTTTGCCCATGTCTCATCGGTGTACACTACGGTTGGCCCTTACTTCGCGAATACTTCGTAAATACCTGTGACGCCAAGCAACAATGTCTTTCCTGTCAATTAACAATGATTCTCTCCTTCGCTTTATATACTTAAACCCCATATCTAAAAGTACCTAGCCTCCGCATGGTTGTTTTAGAGAACTTTGGAAGTTCCTTGTCCTCATTAACGATTGATACCACTTTATTTAATGTCGGTAGATCGTTCTCCCTGTACAAGACGTGGATTTTTCTCCTTATTGCCGCTCGAGCAAAGGAATCATACTTCTGAAGACGAGTTACTTTCCTTTCTGTTCCTCTATGTTTCCGAGGTGTCTCCAACCATTTTCCGGTTTTATAATCTGCTTTCACCTTGAGCACGGTTGTATATGAAGCTCCCACAGCCTCTGCTGTCTGTCTCGCTGCTTCATGAACAGTAGTACCGGTAATTCCGCCGTCAGTAGTTTTCGCTCGGAAATGCTTATAAACAGAGAGAATCATGTTTCTGTCGCCGGACGTAAAAATCTTGCGTTTCTTCTTCAACTGATAACAGTCTGGTGAATTTTTGTTCAGATCCATTGCACAATAATAAGAAACCTACAACGTACAAGACACTACAAGAATTATGAATTAGCACACAATACGCACATGCACTCTTTTCGTAAAAGCGAAGCACACTGATAAGTCTCTCACTGCTGTTTTAAACGGACTACGATGTACGATTGGAACTGCACGCACGTGTTCAAGACATCCACTGAGTAAGTAAGCATGGCAGCTCCGCACTGACGGCACCACTACCAAAACTCGCGCTGAGTAGCGCGCCCCCTTGCCCCCCTCGCCTACCATGTGACAACACCGTAGGCGCTGCCCCTGTCACCCGCGCCATCCCCTGGTCCATACACTCACTTCCCCTTTAGTCTGCTCAAAAGGTGGTCCGGAGAATAGTAGCGCAGGCTTTCCTCTTCATAAATGTTTGCTAACCATCATACTCTTTTAGAGCACATACCTCCTGAGCACCAAGAATCACAACTGCGCTGGAGTCTGGATGACAAAGAAGACTGTATCATTAAGGCCTTAGAACTATTGTGGCATCCTCAAAGGACATCTTCCAGTTTGTAGCTACCAGTCACACCCAGAAAACCACAACCGGGACAAAACGTAGTGTTATCCTGCATTTCATCCATTTTTGATCCTTTGGGACTCTTAGGTCCAGTAATAATAAAATGTAAAATTTTCTTGCAAGACTTATGGCAAGCGAAAGTGGACTGGGATCAGAGTTTGCCTCCTGAGCTATTAACTACTTCGGAACAGTTTCACGGATATTTGCCATCATTCAACGACATTCGCATCCCTCAAAGAGTGACGGGAGACGGAGAAATTAAACGATGTGTGTTACACGGATTCTCTGATACTTCAGAAAGGGCCTTTGGAGCATCTGTTTACCTACGGAGTATAGATGTCAAGGATAATGTAACAGTAATGTGTTTTTTTTTTTTTTTGCAAGTTGCTTTACGTCGCACTGACACAGATATGTCTTATGGCGACGATGGGACAGGGAAGGGCTAGGAGTGGGAAGGAAGCAGCCATGGCCTTAATTAAGGTACAGCCCCAGCATTTGCCTGGTGTGAAAATGGGAAACCACGGAAAACCATTTTCAGGGCTGCCGACAGTGGGATTCGAACCTACTATCTCCCGAATACTGGATACTGGCTGCACTTAAGCGACTGCAGCTATCAAGCTCGGTAACAGTAATGCTGTTAAGCTCCAAATCCAGAGTAGTGCCACTGATTTCCCTCCCTAGACTTGAACTATGTGGTGCACTACTCCTTGCAAAATTAATGGCTAAGGTTAGAACTGCACTTAACCAAAAAATTAAACAAAACTGCTATTGGACAGATTCTACTGTAGTACTAGCTTGGCTTGCAGGAGAGCCCGGATCGTGGAAAACGTTTGTTGGTAACCAAGGGTTTGAGATACAACTTTCATCTGTAGAACAATGGAACCATGTGACATCACAGGACAATCCAGCTGACATCATTTCGAGAGGGATTGAACCATATCTTCTTCAAGACAATCTTATGGTGGGCAGGGCCATCCTGGCTCTACCAGCCACAATCAGCCTGGCTTGTCAGCGACATGAAGAAAACTCCTGAACTCACTGATGTTCCAGAGTAACAGAAACCAGCTGTTCACTTATTTGTTGTCAGTCATTTCCTTGAAGACTTAGTCCAACCCTTTTCTTTTTGGTCACTGCTGGTGAGAGTTATGGCCTTCATCCTGAGGTACATGAACAACCTCAGGTTTGCTGCATCAAGGAGACAGGTGGGAAGTCTGACTGTAGTAGAACTTTAAGAGGCATCACACAGGATCATCCGTACTACCCAAGAATGAGAATATGGTAAGGAGCTTCAAGATCTGCGACTTGGAAGAACCAATCGCAAAGGACAGCAAGTTGAAGTCTCTTCATCCCTTTCTAGATGCAAACCAGATGCTTAGGGTGGGCGGCAGACTGGAACAAAGTCAAGTTCCGTACAGCCAGAAACATCCCATCATCCTACCACCTAATCATCATGTGACCAGGTTGTTAGTAATGTGCGAGCACATACGACTTCTGCATGCAGGACCCCAACTTTTGCTTGCAACCATTAGACGATATTGGATACCTGATGGCAAGTCTGTCATTAGGCACATAACGCACAAGTGTCTGCCT
This sequence comes from Anabrus simplex, assembly GCF_040414725.1. NCBI lineage: Eukaryota > Metazoa > Arthropoda > Insecta > Orthoptera > Tettigoniidae > Anabrus > Anabrus simplex. The sequence continues at coordinate 1,142,391,887 of NC_090265.1, forward strand.
TTCTACAGGTTGAAGGCAAGTACATCAACTTAATTCATGAGCCAGCTCCCACACCACAGGGTAGAACCCAACAGACCATTTTTGAACTGTGGAGTTGACTATCGGGGTGCACTCTACATTAAGCAAGGGACCCATAAGAGCAAAGCAAAGGTAAAATAATATATTGCTCTATTCATCTGCACGGCAACCAAGGCGATCCATCTTGAACTTGTCTCTGACTTGTCTACTGATGCGTTCCTAGCTGCTCTGTGTAGATTTACATCGAATGGGGTATCTGCCAGAATGTCTACAGCGACAACAGAAGTACATTAGTGGGAGCAAGAAACGAGCTATGGAAGCTTCACACCCTCTTCAGATCTCAAGTACATCAGAGGAAAGTGGATGTTCGCATCTCAGTGTGGAATACAGTGGCATTTTATTCCACCGCATGCCCCTCATTTTGGTGGGCTGTGGGAGACTGGCATAAAGCCTACTAAGTCCCCTTTGAACATTGCAGGAAATCTTGTATTGACTTTTGAAGAAATGTCCATGTTGTTACTCCAGATTGAGGCATGCCTGAATTCGAGACCAATAGCCAAATTGTCTGATAGTCCTGATGACTGAGAACCTCTCACAACCATCCCAGAACCAGATTTACTTGCAGCTTCTTCAGGTTTTCAACTGTCCAGGTGGCAACTACTTCAGCGCTGCAGGCAGTACCTCTGAAAGCGGTTGTCAAGGGACTATCTATGTCAACTCCAGCAGGAAGCATCAACCTTAACCCGGAACTCTGGTTCTTCTCAAGGAAGACAACTTGCCACCTCTCGTGTGGCAAACAGGGATTGTGGGAGATACTCAAGCAGGGGCCGATGGCTTGGTGCGAGTTGCCACTATTTGCACTCCCAAGGAGACCTTCAAACGCCCAGCTACAAAACTGTTGTCTCTTCCCAGAAGAGGTTGAAACTGTACATAGTGAAAAAGTGTAATCTTTCATGTGCTAACCCTTTCTTTTTTTTTTTTTTACATTTGACATTTTCAGTGCAAGTGTTAATTTTTATTTTTCTTAATATTTATGTTTGTAATTTATATATAAATTAGGTGGATGGCATGTTGAACGCCATGTGTATGTATGTCCGTCAGAGGGCAGCACTAATCAGACTGCTACATCCCCGGTGGAAGGGGAGTCTGAGTGACGCGTCTCACCGGTTTTAGTGAGTTAAGTGACTAACTACCTTGGATAGATGTGTTGAGTTTGGTGCGCTACATCATGGATTACAGCGTCCTGTGTGTATATATGTTGTACAGTGTAATTAGTTTACTGAATAAATTAGTTATGTAATGTACATATGTTGGCCTTCCCTTTGCACTTAATGATAATGTAGTACATTTTGTGAACTGTGGGAAGAGCTAGGCCTCGTTCAACATGAGTAAACTCTAACACGAGACCGAACACCTACTACTACTACTACTACTACTACTACTACTACTACTACTACTCGCAAATACCGGGATGGTATCTAACTTAAGGCCATGGTCACTTCCTTCCCTCTCCCTTGTCTGTTCCTTCCAATCTTCCCATCCCTCCACAAGGACCTTGATGAGCATAGCAGGTGAGGCCACATGGGCAAGGCACTGCTCATTCTTCCTAGTTGTATCCCCGACCCAAATTCTCACGCTTCCGAACACTGTCCTTGAGGCAGTAAAGGTGGGGTCCCTCGCTGAGTCCAGTAAAAACCAACCCTGGAAGTTAAATAAATAGTGACTCATTTGTTAATATCGCTCCCTGTAATGTGAACACACGAAGCAGGCAGCAGGACTTGGGGTTCAGACTTATGCCAGTAGATTATGTTAATGTAGCTATTTGGTCCAAAATGACAGCCTCACCACACTGAACAACAAGCATTCAATCAATCAATCAATACTGATCTGCATTTAGGGCAGTCGCCCAGGTGGCAGATTCCCTATCTGTTGCTTTCCTAGCCTTTTCCGAAATGATTTCAAAGAAATTGGAAATTTATTGAACATCTCCCTTGGTAAGTTATTCCAATCCCTAACTCCCCTTCCTATAAATGAATATATGCCCCAGTTTGTCCTCTTGAATTCCAACTTTATCTTCATATCGTGATCTTTCCTACTTTTATAAACGCCATTCAAACCTATTCGTCTACTAATGTCATTCCACGCCATCTCTCCGCTGACAGCTCGGAACATACCACTTAGTCGAGCAGCTCTTCTTCTTTCTCTCAATTCTTCCCAACCCAAACATTGCAACATTTTTGTAACGCTACTCTTTTGTCGGAAATCACCCGGAACAAATCGAGCTGCTTTTCTTTGGATTTTTTCCAGTTCTTGAATCAGGTAATCCTGGTGAGGGTCCCATACACTGGAACCATACTCTAGTTGGGGTCTTACCAGAGACTTATATGCCCTCTCCTTTACATCCTTACTACAACCCCTAAACACCCTCATAACCATGTGTAGAGATCAGTACCCTTTATTTACAATCCCATTTATGTGATCACCCCAGTGAAGATCTTTCCTTATATTAACAACTAGATACTTACAATGATCCCCAAAAGGAACTTTCACCCCATCAACGCAGTAATTAAAACTGAGAGGACTTTTCCTATTTGTGAAACTCACAACCTGACTTTTAGCCCCGTTTATCAACATACCATTGCCTGCTGTCCATCTCACAACATTTGAGGTCACGTTGCAGTTGCTCACAATCTTGTAACTTATTTATCACTCTATAGAGAATAACATCATCTGCAAAAAGCCTTACCTCCGATTCCACTCCTTTACTCATATCATTTATATATATAAGAAAACATAAAGGTCCGATAACACTGCCCTGAGGAACTCCCCTCTCAACTATTACAGGGTCAGACAGAGCTTCACCTACTCTAACTCTCTGAGATTTATTTTCTAGAAATATAGCAACCCATTCAGTCACTCTTTTGTCTAGTCCAATTGCACTCATTTTTGCCAGTAGTCTCCCATGATCCACCCTATCAAATGCTTTAGACATGTCAATCACGATACAGTCCATTTGACCTCCAGAATCCAAGATATCTGCTATATCTTGCTGGAATCCTACAAGTTGAGCTTCAGTGGAATAACCTTTCCTAAAACCGAATTGCCTTCTATCGAACCAGTTATTAATTTCACAAACATGTCTAATATAATCAGAAAGAATGCCTTCCCAAAGCTTACATACAATGCATGTCAAACTTACTGGCCTGTAATTTTCAGCTTTATGTCTATCACCCTTTCCTTTATACACAGGGGCTACTATAGCAACTCTCCATTCATCTGGTATAGCTCCTTCGACCAAACAATAATCAAATAAGTACTTCAGATATGGTACTACATTCCAACCCATTGTCTTTAGTATATCCCCAGAAATCTGATCAATTCCAGCTGCTTTTCTAGTTTTCAACTTTTGTATCTTATTGTAAATGTCATTGTTATCATATGTAAATTTTATTACTTCTTTGGCCTTAGTCTCTTTCTCTATCTCGACATTAACCTTGTAACCAACAATCTTTACATACTGCTGACTGAATACTTCTGCCTTTTGAAGATCCTCACATACACACTCCCCTTGTTCATTAATTATTCCTGGAATGTCCTTCTTGGAACCTGTTTCTGCCTTAAAATACCTATACATACCCTTCCATTTTTCACTAAAATTTGTATGACTGCCAATTATGCTTGCCATCATGTTATCCTTAGCTGCCTTCTTTGCTAGATTCAATTTTCTAGTAAGTTCCTTCAATTTCTCCTTACTTCCACAGCCATTTCTAACTCTATTTCTTTCCAGTCTGCACCTCCTTCTTAGTCTCTTTATTTCTCTATTATAATAAGGTGGGTCTTTACCATTCCTTACCACCCTTAAAGGTACAAACCTGTTCTCGCATTCCTCAACAATTTCTTTAAACCCATCCCAGAGTCTGTTTACATTTTTATTTACCGTTTTCCACCGATCATAGTTACTTTTTAGAAACTGCCTCATACCTGCTTTATCAGCCATATGGTACTGCCTAACAGTCCTACTTTTAAGACCTTCCTTTCTATCGCATTTATTTTTAACTACCACAAAAACAGCTTCATGATCACTAATACCATCTATTACTCCAGTTTCCCTATAGAGCTCATCTGGTTTTATCAGCACCACATCCAGGATATTTTCCCCTCTGGTTGGTTCCATCACTTTCTTAATCAGCTGTCCTTCCCATATTAACTTATTTGCCATTTGTTGGTCATGCTTCCTGTCGTTCGCATTTCCTTCCCAATTTACATCTGGCAAATTCAGATCTCCCGCTACAATCACATTTCTTTCCATGTCGTTTCCCACATAGCTGACTATCCTATCAAATAATTCCGAATCCGCATCAGTGCTACCCTTTCCCGATCTGTACACTCCAAATATATCAAGTTGCCTATTATCTTTAGAAATGAGCCTTACACCTAGAATTTCATGTGTCTCATCTTTAACTTTTTCGTAGCTTACAAATTCTTCTTTCACCAGAATGAACGATTGTCTTGTCAGTTATCGCTTTCAATATGCAAAATCTTCAAAGCAGACAATAGGACTTTGTTCAGCCTTATGCCAATAGATGAAAATATTATTACATGCAACAAAATTACAATCTCACCTCACTGAATGAGAGGCATTTTATTGAGAAAGAATCACGTACACAAAATTCTATCTCACCCGAATCATATCTCTGCCATGGAAACAACTACAATGCAGCATCCATGATTAACTTTTGTTAAGATGTCATTTCTCAAACTCATAGGTTACCTGGGAGAATAATGAACTCTCATGGACAGTAAGAGAAGTAGAGGGCAACCAAGAAGACTGTTGGACTCGGTTTCTAATATTAAGGTAAGAGGTATAGAATCATTAAGTTTCAGTCTTTCAGGCATTCCTTTTTTTCCTCAATATATTTGTAGAAGGTTAACATAAGTCAGAATGTATCTAGTTTGAACTCGTGCTGATAGATATAGCTGTGCATGTCATCATGGCAATACGGTATGAGAATCACTTCACTGAAAGAAACATTTTTCTTTAAAATGTACAAAAGTTATGGTTGTGAGAGGTTCATTGTATTTTTCTTGTAAAGAAGAGCTAACAGCCTATTAACTAATACCAATTTCAGCTGCTGAAACAGTCTTATTTTCTCAATATTGCTATGAATACAGATTATATATTCTCTTTGCTTAGTACCGTAATGAGAACATTAAATTAAGTCTATTTGAATAATTGAGTTCTCATAAAATTTGTGGAGGAAACTGTTATATTTAAAAACATTCAAGTATGATTCTTGCTTTCTTAGTTCACCAACAACATTTATGCAGATAATAGTATTAATATTTCACTCACTTTGAGTGAGGCATACTACATGCATCTGATTACTGTAGTTTTTTCTTCAATAATACTGAAATCAAGTTTATTTCCATTTCTAGGAGAAAGGTCCTAACATACAACATACTGGTAAAGCATGTAGTACTAAGGTATATTCAAATGTTTTGTTAGCATAATAGCAATACAATGGTGTGCAAAACTTAGTGACAAAATGATGTGCTGCAAATGAAAGAACTATATCATGATCGCATCACGACTGTGAACACCCATTAGAAAAAGATATAGGTTATTGGCAAACCAGTGCTCATCTAAAAATAACCTCATTGGATGGGGACTCTTACACTGTCCTACAAAACAAGGCCACTGTTCACTATTACTAGCCACTTTTAAGCATTACATCTTTGACTGACAGTCAGCATGATTATATTGCATTAACCCAATGAAGACACCATTTACAATTTTTTTGGAGAACACAAATTCTAGACAAAGATGTAATAGAGCAGGATATTCTTTACCAATGAGAGAGGATTGTCTCAGCAACAATTATTCTTTATATCAACTAACCCAGTTGGAAGTTAAATCATGGTTTCGCAGTGACACTTCACCAAAAGGTGTTTTTGTGTTGATACGCATACCATTGAGAGCACCTTTACTTGCTAACTTGTTGCTCAGCCTGCAAGTATTAGTCTCCTGTGGTTAGTGTGAAAACTTCAACCGTACTGTACGTTTCTTTGACTGTATCCACTGTATTGTATCAGACAGATGCTCAATTGGTCTCACAAGGCTTAGAAAACCCTGTTGCAGCTCTTGATCCTAGATACTGAGATCAAACTTGGGGCCTGCGCTCCTGCACTGGAGGACTGGTTTTATTTTTGTACTGCGAGGCCTTACACTGGATTGACATATGGTGCTTCTGGCACTTGAAGAGGAGGGGCCAGGGGGTGATAATCACATTGTTTTGTCCCTGAAAGTAACAATCATCACTATCAAAGAGGGACAAACTTTGCTGTAAAAGGATAATCTTTCTCAACAAGCATTTTTCCAGTGTTCACATTTATGGTTGATAATATGAGGTCTATGTATTACAGCCACTGACAAGCTGGAAAGCAAAGACAGTCATCAGATGGATTTTTCTGTCAGTTATTCAAATCTAAACTTTATTAATATGTGTGGAATGTTCAGGAACATTGCATAATGGCAAGTGAACATCATAGCAAAATATATGCTGGCTGAGAAGTCTGCTGAAAGAGAGATGGGTTCTTAAGGCAAAAACTTCAACGTCATGGCAACTATGGCAAAGTGATTATGATTGATATCCCCAACAGAGGACAATTAGATCATTTTGCTCCTATGATGTGGTGACCAGTGCTATAGAACTACTTCAGAATAAAGTCTCTGTATAGTCATTTGTATCTGTTCTCTTGTTTGTATTTTCTTTATTATTCAATTACAATTTAACACAACAGATGATTTTGATGAACCTATATGATTTTCCAACATCCACTTAAGTATGTTTTGTCCCTAAAATTTGCACATCATTATAAGACTGAATTATTTCTTACATTTTATGTCTGGGAGAGGGGACTGATAAAATAATGGCTTTAAAAAAGACATCTAGTAATTTAATGGACAATTTAATAATAAATATTTATATAATGCAAGTTAAAAAATCAATAATATGTGCAACCTGGCACTATATGTTACAAAGGGTACAGAGCTTTTACACAAGGTTATACTCTCGCACACTATAAAATGAACATTAATATCAAGGGCCAGTTACAATAAATAAATTAAACGAGTGGTTCTACTTGAACCCCTTCCCCTTTCTTTCAACTACGTAGCTGCCATCAGGTTATATAACATCTTGAGCTGCTAAATGTTACTTGGGGGAAATGTTCAAGGATTGGAATGTGGACATTGTTACACAATGTTCTTTTCTCTAACAATACTTCATACAGATCCTAAAATTATTGTTAAATATATTATTAACAGCAAAATTTATAATCTCATATTCAAAGAAGAAAAAAAAAAAAGTCCTTACAAAGTCAATGTGTTGTGTTTACAAAATAGGAGGCAACTATTTGTTATGCATACAATAGAGGATGATTTGAAAACAAGTCCACATTACACATTCATATTAAATAAATTCTTATTTTTTGAATTGTTTCCAACACTAACATGAGAGAGAGAAAATAATAGTCTCTCAATATACCACTTATCAATCTAAACATGCATGATATACGAGAATTCTCACAGCATATTAAAGAGAGTTGCAATCCTCTTAACATACAAGAAATGTTTGTTCAGTAATTTTTCAACACAAAGAATATACCAAAATAATTTATACGTGCAAGGACAAAAGCTTCTGCAGTTTTCAAAGCGCAGATGAGAATAAATAGAGCTTAAAACTTATAGAACTTCTGTCATTTTCATTCAAAAACTCAATACGTGAAACAATCAATCATAAACATCTCCCCAAGTAATATTTTTGAACCATGTTTTCAAATCCTACCTATTAGAGAAAAGGAAACACGTGATAACAAAAGCAGATAAAATAATTGCACTTCTTTTATACACGACATATAAAACATGATGAGATGCCTATGTACATATTTATAGTATTTATAGTAACATACATAAATGCAAATGTCTGTAAGTACTTCACTATGTTGTCAGGTACTTGACGAATCCTTGCATTCTTCATTTGGTCGAGGCAGGGGTCATTTACACAGGGACTGGCTTACACACATGGGACATTCTTCACTCAGTACACAGAAAACATTACAGATGCTAGTGAAATTTCAGATGAATTTGGAGATACATTTTCATACTTCATAACGTCCAGTAGTTCATAATTCTGCAGAAGCACCTATTTCACTACGGAATGTTTTGAGTGTTCTAAAGGGTATCGACTCAAGTTTTTCAAGCTGCTAATTTTATACTGGGTGGAAAATGTCACATCAACACATACACACACGCATGTACACACGCACACCTTGAATTCCTCGAGTAAATTTTATGTCACATTTATACATACATCCCCTGCGATTTGTTAGGTAGCAGTCCCCTCCCTCACACTGCTAACCATGAGGTAGAAGTTCCAGCCCAAGCCCCTGCTGCCAACAACATGCCACACACTTTGAAAACACAAGGTTTCGGAAACTTAACTTAGCAAAAGCACTACATAATGGAATGCAAAATAATATTCCAATCTTGTAATTAGTTAACATATATAAATTTGTCCAATTCAGGGGAGTAAAACATACCCTCACTAATGTAGAACAATATAAACAAATACAAATAAATTGGCCCACACTGAGTATTCCAGAGAGCTGAGCAGAAAACTATTCACTTTATTTTAATGAACACAATCTGTATTAGATCTAGATTAGATTACTTAAATCTAATTTTAACATATTGTAAGAATTTGAACTGAAATACCCCCTCCAATATTTAAGAAACGGGCACTAAGTAAAGTCTTAACGCACTGCACTCTGGCTTTTCAGAACATGATGATAATATGTGACTTAGAATTACTTTCCACTTACTTATTTTTCCAATGTTAATTGTTTTAAAATCTTTTCACACATGACTGAAGACATTTGAAAGGCCCACAGCTATATTACTAAAAACACAAAGTTTAAAAATAAAAACTTCATGCAGAGTCAACCACTTCTTTCTAAAGTACACACTGTCATATCAAAATCATATATTATTAAGAAATTAATAGTTTTATGATCAGCACCCAAAATCATCCAAGGCTTCTCTATATATTCTAAGATTGACATGAATTCATTGTGCCAAACTCTGAACAAGGCCAAATTATATCAACTGAACGTCGAATTCGATCTATACTTTCTTCACAAAAATGTCTACATTTAAAGTCTACATTAGTGAAGTCTATATAAAATAAAGTAGCCTACTTGATAGTTTAATTTTTTGAATACAGAGAAAGAGAGTAATTTTAAAATATTTTAGGCATGGATAATTAACAAAATTTCCTAGTTAAAAAATTAGAAGCCAAGCCACTACAAGAAAATTTCCATGTCATGTTGATATGTTCCTTTACAATTTTTTCGTAACCAGGCTGATACTCTGAAAATAAATTATGAACTGAAATGCAAAGATCTGAAGGTATTATTTTACATTACCCAACACACTATAACCTACGCACTACCTTAAGAGATTGTAATACTGACATGTAATCGTGATGTATTAAAACACAGCTGCAACTCTGTTGCCACAGATAGGAAAGTATTCTTTCCTCCAAGATAATCTTAACCAATATTGATAACAAAATGTTAGGAAGTGTCTAACACTTTCTATATAATGCACTTCACAGCCACTAGTTTTGTGGCAGTTTTACACCTCTCTGAACACAAGGTGTTCTTTCTTTCAGTATTAAAAATGTAAAGAGAAAATCTTTACAAGATAATGCTAGTGTGTTATTTCACTATCATATGATGATAAAAAATTTTTTGCAGTTGTTATATTTGTGAAATTCTTTCTTTTATATTTAAATTCACCTAATTTTACTTACTCTGAATGATTTTAAAATACACAAACATTTTAAAACAAAGAATTTAAAAATGAATACAAATACAATGAATTCAAAACTACCAACTTGACTCTTAAAATGAAACATTTCACACTAACATTAATAACATGAAAATTTCAATATACGGTAAATGGCTCTTAGAGCTGGAGTATTGAAGTATTGGGAACCAGCCATCATGGAGGAAAGATACCTACATTAAATATATCGTTCATATAATTGTTGTTGGCAACATGGGCTGAAAATCTCATCACATAACCCGGTTGTTCATGTCACTGTCGACCACTACATTTCTGAATCACCGAGGTGATACTCTCTTCTATCGAGTCAAACACAGGGACTCCTTCACGGTTCGCTAGATCTGATAGGTACATGCGGCCCCGATTGTAGTCTTTCACAGCCTGCTTTGATAACTGTTAAAAGAAAAAGGAATAAGTTTTATTTCTCATCAATCTCTTAAAACAAGTGGACTGGAATATGTCACCAAATTTGTTCAAATTATTTACAAAAATAATACCTTTGTTCAGTCATTTATCTAATATACAAGAATTAAGTATAATAGAAACAAGATCAAGCATGGAACAAGAGATTACAGGAAAGTGAAAATAAAACATGTACAATTATAATTCAAACATCAGGAAAATATTAGAGAAGTCGATCTTCACAATCTTCTGCTTATGATGTTCTAACCATTTACAGCCATTTTTTCTATTTCATATTTTTACCCATCTTTCCCTCTCTCTGTCTCGCTGTCCGTCCGTCTGTCCGTCTTTCCTTGTCTTCTGTCATACATTTTTCATAAACTTCACTACTGCTGCCTGCATCTCATTTTCATTCTCTGTTGTCACTGATCAGGTCCCAGCTGTATATGTTGTAATAGGTATTCTATCTTTTCTGAGGCTGATTTAAAAGTGCCATTTTCAATTTAGGTTGTCCCTAATGCATTTTAGAGCTACTTGCAGCAAGTGATGAGGCTGCTACTAACATGGAGTACAGACGCCTTTTGCAGCCACCCCTAACCTGGGGTCAGATGCTCTCGATGGACTTCAGTGTCGTTTGCTATACTGAGGGGACCATCATGCCACCTGAGGAAATTCATCCGCCTGAAGCTGTCCGTCTGCCACATAACACTTGGTGTTGAGATGCAGGCTGTATAGTCTACTCGTTGCCGTAGCAGGGTAACCGGCCAGACTGGTTTGGACATGTTGAGAGGCTGGAAGAGGGAAGAATGCTGATTGCAGATGAGGGAAACCCGGATAAGAGGGAGGGCAAAATGGAAACCCAGACCAAGGTGGCTGAAAATGATCAAGAATAATATAATTAGAAGAAACCTGGATTGGAATACAGTTTAGGAGGAACAACGGAGTTCATACAGAGGAAGATGGAAAGGTGTCAAACATCCTAACCCAGAGGGAAATAGTTGATGTATTCCACATTACTTTCTTAACCTTTATCGGTATATCTTTGGGAAGTGTGATTACCTCAGTGGCTTAGCTGCTGATTTCCACCTAGAAGGCTGAGGTTCGAATATAGGTCGATCCTGGGTAGAAACTTTCATCTCAAGAATCGCATGGTGCCAAGAAGGGCATCCAGTATTAAACCCTCAGGCCAAACCAAAATGAGCCCGGGGGGACGAGAACTGTCTCAGTGTATTCACCGGTGCAGATGAGGAAGAAGTTAACATGTTTTATGAAGCATTGAGTGGCATCGTAGTCAGAGTCAACAGCAAGGATAGGACAGTGCTAATGGGTGATTTTAATGCAAGAGATGGAAATAGAGCTGAAAGATATGAGAAGGTGATGGATAAATATGGGGGAAGACATGGAAGCTAACAGGAATGGGAAACATTTACTGGACTTCTGTGCTAGTATGGAATTAGCAGTTATGAATACAGTCTTCAAGGATAAGACTAATCACTGCTACACATGGGAGAGTAGGGGCACCAGATCCATAATACACTATAATATCTTAACAGACTTTGAACTCCGAGAAATCTGTTAGGAATGTGCGGGTTTTTCAATGATATTTTGACGATCTGGACCACTACGTCATCTGTAATGAACCATCTCTAGGCCTAGGATAGAGGAAGTAAATTCTATCTGCAGGTGAATAAGGGTAGGAAGTCTCCAGGACAAGGAAATTAGAAGTACATGGATATAATTAGAGAAAAATTCCAAACAATGTACAGTAAGCAGGTTCAGGATATAGAAAGAAAAGGATGGCATATCGGGATGCTGTAGTACAAACAGCACGGGAAAGATTAGGAACAACTGTGTGTAAAAATGGGAAAAAGCAGACATCTTCAAGAAATGAAGAAGAGGACAGCCTGTAAATGTAAAGCATATTAGGAACGACTCCAAACAGATAGGGAATTTCATGTAAATGAAAGAGCGGAACAAATAGTTGTTGAATCCAAGAAGAATTCATGGGAATATTTCGGTGAATCTGGGAAAGCTAGATCACGGAGTGGGGAAACCTTTCTGGACAGTAAGAAAGAATCTTAGAAAGGGAGGGGAAAAAGGAAATGAATAGGGTTTTGGGTAAATCAGATGAACTCATAATAGATCCGAGGGAATCACTGGACAGGTGGAAGAAATATTTTGAAAATCTTGTGAACATAAAAGGAAATCTTCCTGGCGACATTGTGGACAACCGAGCTCATGGGGAGGAGGTGAATGAAGTTAGTGAAATTGCGGTTGGGGGAGTGGAAAGGGTGGTAAGTAAACTCCATTGTCATAAAGCAGCAGGAAGGATGAAATTAAATGTGAAATGGTGAAATATAGTGGGAAGGCAGGGATGAAATGGCTTCATAGAGTAATAAGATTAGCATGAAATGTTGGTAAGGTACCTTCCAATTGGACGAAAGTAATAATTGCACATATTTATAAGCAAGGTGTTCGACGGCATCTTGGAAGGGAGGGTGTGATCAGTGGTTGAGAGGAAGTTGGATGAAAACTAGTGTAGTTTCAGACCACAGAGGGGCTTGTCAGGATCAGATTTTCAGTATGCGCCAAGTAATTGGAAAATGCTACAAGCTATTAACTTCATAATGTTTCCGTATTGTGACTGTAAAGCTGTGAACTCTTATAAATGCTACAAGAGGAACAGATAATTGTGTGTTTCATAGATCTAGAAGAATAAGACAGAGTGAAAATGAAAATCCACAGCCTGTTTCCAGTCTTTCGTTCAAGTCTGGGATGAAATGAATGAAGCCCCCCCATCTAGCCAGCTACCGAAACCTGTCGTACTCCTCTGGGGAAATGATTAATGACTGACAGATGAAATGAAATAATATTGGCGAGTGTTGCTGAAATGAATAATGACAGAGAAAACCAGAGTACCCGGAGAAGAACCTGTCTCGCCTTCGCTTTGTCCAGCACAAATCCCACATGGAGTGACCAGGATATGAATTATGGAACCCAGCGATGAGAGGTCACCTGAGCCACTGAGGCTCACAAGGCGTATGCCAGTACTGAGGAAAAAGATGTTCCCCACACTGGGGGCCTGTGGAATTAAGGGTAGACTATTAAAATCAATGTTGACAATTGGGCTGCAGTGAGAATTGATGGTAGAATGAGTTGTTGGTCAAGGTACTTACAGGGGTTAGACAAGGCTGTAATTTTTCACCTTAGTTGTTCATAGTTTACATGGATCTGTACTAAAAAGATATAAAAAGGCAGGGAGGGATTCAGTTAGGTGAAAATGTAGTAAGCAGTTTGGCCTATGCCGACGACTTGGTCTTGATGGCAGATTGTAATGAAAGCCTGCAGTCTAATCTTAAACTTCATCACCCTAAGGTTGGTGGGTAACACGCATGCATTCCAAGCATTTCTGTTCTCTGGCCAACAGCTTCAAGTGGCAATGGGTATGCTTGGTTTTAATGTTTTCTATAAATTATACTCTATATCTTCCTTTGGTCCTTCTACCTTCCACTTTCCCATCAAACAGGGTGGAGCACCAGTCAGAATTGCCAAGCAAGTGACAAATGAAGCTATTTCTTCTCTTGTTTAAGGTTTCAATTAAGGTGTGTGTCTCATTTCCAATTTTGAGAACATTCTCATTTGTGACTATCAGACCAAGGTATTCTTAGAAGTCAACACCAGCACCAAATCTCAAAGGCCTTGAGTTTCAGCACTTTTGCTTATCACAGGGTCCATGTTTTTGACCCAGAGTTTCAAACACTCCATACAAAACTTTTCACAAAGTGTTTTCGTACCTTCATACTGATGGTCTTAGACGTTAGTAGATACATCTTTTTTGAGAAAGCTCCTTTTGCCTGTGCAATTCGGGTGTTAACTTCTCTTGTACATTTTCCATCAGATGTGATCAGGCACATTTCTAAAATGGAAGCACATGAAGTTTTTGTGTGTCTGGATGTTATGAAAGGTGCTACTAGTGGGGCGAGTCATACTGTAATAGCACTTTCCGGCCCAGTGAGGAAGCACTGGTGAACTACCTCACTCCTTGTCTTGCCTAGTATACCTCTTTCTAGTGCTGCCATCAGTTTTTGCAGTTTCCTTATAACCACATAACGTTTGGTGGTGCTATTTGGGGATTCAACCAGCTTCTGCATTAATTATCTAACAAACATGACCCCGATAGGAGATGAGATGCTGTACTTCAGAAAAAAAAAAAGGAGAATACATTTCTAGTATATTCTAGCCCAAGGCGTCAATATTAACAGACACGTCTCTATTCATACGTCGGCGATTCAACCAATTTGTATGTTTCTCTGATTTTTGGTTAAATTGTTGGTTTCCTTCTCCACTTTTGGTCACTCCTACATATACTTTGCTACACAGTTGTTCATCACAAACTTGATCTGAGTTACATCGATTTTTATTTTGTCAGCAAGACTGTTTTTCTTTTGGTGGTGTGAATCTGTTAGGGCCCCATATTATGAAAAGTATATCGATGTGTCAAGCCTGCATAGTGCTATGCATTACAAGATTTAATTTTGTACTGAAGGATCTATTATTCCTGTTGTATAATTTCAGAATTTATGGATTGTGCATTTCCTGAATTCTTTCATATCTTATTGCATCATGTGCAATATTTGCATTTTTTGTATATTCCCCTTGTAAATGAACTTATTTTCTGTTCACAGTTGACAGTGATTTTAAATTTCTCTCTCTTTGCTC
Organism: Anabrus simplex; assembly: GCF_040414725.1. Taxonomy (NCBI): domain Eukaryota; kingdom Metazoa; phylum Arthropoda; class Insecta; order Orthoptera; family Tettigoniidae; genus Anabrus; species Anabrus simplex. The sequence continues at coordinate 1,142,406,936 of NC_090265.1, forward strand.
CCTCTAACTTTTCTCAGAACATGTTGCCAAATAAAGTACGTGTATTTAGAGAGCAACAAATAGCAAACAATTTAATGTATTCAGTAGTACTTTTAGAGTGGAACTACAATGGTCAGAAAAGGGTCTGAAAGACCTTCCAAGCAATCAATCTGATTTGGCAGAGTCCCCCAATAACTCAAAAATGGTAACTTTGAAGATATCTTGAAAAGCACCAAATTGGAAATGGGCACCTCGCATGTTCAGTGAGTGCCGGCCCAATGTACTACTTTTATTCAGTTTCCTAATTAGGTGGAAATGATGTGAATACTAAACTTACAGGTATTGGTGGAGAAGACTTCAGAAGAAAGGGTGTCTGGTATTTAATGTGCTTCTGTGTTTAGACAAATACATTTTATTACAATATACACTAATTGGCTATCTCCAAACAAGCTAGATCCATAAAAATGGAGCTATCCATTGATTAGTTATCTTTATACGTCCAACACTGTGCTAAAAATTTTCATTTCTACATACCATATTTACTCACACATTAAAACCCATCCCCCCCTATTTTTACAGCTGCGAAATGTAAGGGGGTCCAATATGTGAGGACCTCCCACTCTGTATTTTGAACATACGATTCTTAGGCCTACATAACAGTAAATCGTAAACACAAAAGACTTTTATAACTATGTACAGTGTAATGGATGCCACTGCATAATTGATGGACTCCAATCTTCCCCTTAAAATTTTGGAAAAAATTTCCTTAACCAGCGGACACAGTTTATTTTCAGTCTTCATAGGAAATATCTAAAAATCTTAAAAATGGATGGATTGCTGTATGCTATAAAACTAGTGAACTGAGATCAATGGCTGCACACCCAGTTGAGCTGAATACACAATACCGTACGATTGCTACGAAGCACAGCAATTTATTCTTTAGCATGTATGTAAAGGGGATAACAGTGTGCAGTCTTTTTAGAGTTGTGGAGTAACTATTGATGATGACTAGAAATGAAGGGCAGAGTTGTCGTGTTCAAATTCAAGTTTTTAAACAACAGTGCATGAAAAACTCTTAATTGTGACAGATTCATTTTAACATATGTGCCTCTGTGGCTCAGGCGGGAGCGTGTTGGCCTCTCACCGCTAGGTTCCTTGGTTCAAATCCTGGTCATGCCATGTGAGATTTGTGCTGGACAAAGTGGAGGTGGGACAAGTTTTTCCCCAGGTACTCCAGGTTTTTCCCTGTCATTTTTAATTCCAGCAACACTTTCCAATATCATTTCATTTCATCTGTCAATCAATCATTGCCCCAGAAGAGTAGGACAGGCTTCGGCAGCTGGCACAATTCCAATACTCTCTGCTAGACGGGGGCTTCATTCATTCCTTTCTTGATCCGGTCGAACGACTGGAAACAGGCTGTGCATTTTCATTTTTCATTTCATTTTAACATAAAGAAAATAACCCAGTGTTGTTAGAACACCTGCAGTACTGGTAGTCAGTTCTGTTGATAAATATTTCTTTTGCAATGGATAGGAGTAAGGCAAAATATTCCAACTTGCACAGCAAATTAGTAATGTTTAGTTTTACCATTTTTAAGCTGCAGTATGCTGTATACTGTAACTACACAGCTGATGTCCATTGTCGATCAACTGATCGATCATAGACTCATTTTGTAGAGAGACGATCAATACACAGTTTATAGCTGCTACTGGTTTGCTATTTCGCTATTTATACCATAGATTATTTCACATTCGAGATGGTACTTCTTTTAATATGTTAATTTCTTCACTATAAATCCTTCCTCTCGTAAAAGAGACTAGATTTTTGTTATAAACATTGGAAAAGAAAAGTGTGTTTATTTGCGGACTGAGATTCAATGTTTTTCCCACTTTCAATGCACTTTGTTGAATCGTATCAAGAGTTATGGCGAACCTATTACTTGACAACCAAGTTAAAACATACTGTAGCACTTAAGTACTGACATCAGAATATTTACCTTTTTTGGTAATATGAAGAAAAAAAAACAATGCATTTTTATTTGCCTCTTTCAGTTTCTTCTCTAGGGTTGCAGCAAAATCTGGTCATGTTAGGTTGAGTGTTACATTCTTTGGCTAATGGCTTCACACCTTGTTTTTCTGCAAAATAGACAGTTTTTAATTTGAAAGCTGTGGTAAAACTACTGTTTTTTTTGTTGGTTTTTTTTTTGTGTGGGTATTATTCAACCCCATAATTTACACAAACAAATTAGATCTTCACCTAGCAGCAGGCTATTGCAAAAGCACATCACTACCAAAAGGAAGGCAGTGTCGTCATCAATTTATTAAAATTCAAAATAAAATTCTGCGCTGTTAGTGTAGTGCTCTGAAAGATTCTGCTACTTAATGGAATCCTTGTTCTTGACAAATTATATTGGAGTGGGGATAGGGAATCATATGAGAGCTTTAAATTTTACCTTGTCCTGAAATGCCAGGGGGGTTCTAATATGCAAGTAAATATGGTAATCACATTTTGCGAAGGACAGCAATTATTTTCATAGCATATGTTTGAAGGGGATGACAGGGTACAGTATTTTTAGAGTGTGTACAGTAATTACTGGTGATGATGGGAAACGAAGGAGTCATGTTCAAATTGAAGTTTTTGAACATTTCATGAAAGACTCTAATCACAAGAAATTCTTTTTAGCAAATTACATTCAACTAGTAATAACCCAGCATTGCTATAATGTCTGCCACCTTCAGTTGTGTTGATAGACAGTGTTTTTCCAATGGATAAGAAGTCAAAATATTGAACTGACAAACTTGCACAGTGGCTTAGTAATGTTTTGTTTTAACAATAATTACTGCAGTATTTTATTTCCATTTCTGATTTTAAGTTACAGTTCACTGTCTGCCTTTTTTTTTCATTATGCAAGTTACACAGATTGTGCAAGTTAACGATCGTAGATTAATTAGTAGCAAGCCCATCCATACATCATTTGTAGTCTCTATTGGTTTGCTATATAACTAGGTATTCATGTTATGGCGACTGCTGCTTCTCGCATAAAAGATGCTCCCTAGATTTTTGTCATAAAAATTGGAAAAAGAAGTGCATCTATTGCGGCTGACTTGAGATTTAACACATTGTGAGACGCAGCTCGTAGAAACTACGGGCGCGCTATTTCATTGCTGCTGATGGAGCTCGAAGAATCTATGGGCACATTTTTCAATGTAGCTACAAAATCGTAGCTGCCGTTTCAGCAATCTGTGACTTCAGTAGGATACTGTTGAATGCTTCTATAAGCATAAAATATACTAGTTATGAGCATAAGTCGAGAGCTCTTCTTTCAAGGCATTGGTAACACGGCCACCTTCCTACATAACCTGGGGTTGCGTCATCGTTGACTATCAGTTCTGAAATGGGCGGGAAACTACATATGGTACATGCGGACTGGAAGAGTGTGTGTTCGAGAGGCAGGCTTGTTTGTGTAATTTTTTCGAATAGTTAGCATGTCTAATTTAAGTGTACGAAATTTCGACAATGAATCCATAATGGATGTTCTTATGGAAGACACGAGTTCTGAAAATGAGGATAACAATTACACATTAACTAAACGTGATGATTCTGGCGCTTCATGCAACAAAATTTTGATAGCTAGTTAATTTCGAATTGGTGTGAAAAATGTAGGCGTTTCCCGTGTACAGATGACAACCTGCAGCAACTCGATACAACCCCCTCATCAAACAACGAACAATGGAAAGGCAAATTACTGGTCGTAAACAACGATACTGCTGCCAATTCACCAGTTAGATTAGAATCTGTATTAGAGTGTTTCAGTAGATGTGTCCACAATATTAGATTTCGAAATATTAACCAAACTGGCATCCATAGCTGCGTCTGATTTTTTTTCATTTTAATTATCTTCATAAATTTATATTTAAAAACTGCTGCACTATTCTAACAATTACAACTCATTTTTATGTACAAGAAAGTGTGATCTTTCTAAATATTCCAAAAGTTGTAATAGTCATGGCTTACCCTAGCATTGAAAATATTTCAAAACCATTAAATATCCTGCGATTTCTGGAGGGTAGCACATTCAAATATGGCTGTCTCCAATGTGTTAATGGTTTTGCTGCTTCCAATACTTTTAGTTGAATCATATCATGCGCTGCAGAAAACCCATCTTTTTAAATTGTTTACTCCAGCACTTCAGTACTGATTGCAGGATATTTACTTTTTTTTTGGCACCACAGAAAGACCATGCATTTTTCAGTTTCTCTTTCGGTTGCACCAAGATCTGATCATGTTAGGTTGCGCATCAAATTCTCTGGCTGTTAACTTACACACCTTGTATTTCTGCAAAAGAGACAGCTTTCAGTTGAAAGGAATGGTGAAGCATCTCTTGTTTTACAGGTTATTCAACCCCATAATTAACCCCCCTCTCCTTAAAAAAAAAAAAAAAAAAAAAAAAAATCCTTGTTCTTCTTAAACGCAGCTTATATGCAAATATTTACAATTTTCATTTACTTTCTTTCATTGAAAGGCGGGGGGGAATCATATGAGAGTAAATACAGTATGTGATATCAATTTGTTATCTTCTGGCTCAATAGCAATTTTCTTCTAATGAACTAGATTCAATGTATCTACATTGTTTAGCTGATCTACCCATCTCTCCTTTTTCTGGTCCAGAGTTCAGGATTAATACTCGCTCCTTATCTGCACCAGCAAAAGGAAATCTCACTTTCTTGAGAAGGCCTTGCATTCCTTTCCTTGCATTTACAGTAGCAGATTGTCCTTATTACATAAGTGGCAAAATCACCTAATTAAGGTTTAATTTCTTAATCTGATGATATGAGCTTCATCTAATTCTATTTTAGTATTTTTTTTAATATTCCATTGTAAAGGCTGTTTATACCACCCAATAACTCTCCCAAACCCAATGCCAGCCTACATACCACGATAGTAATATGAGCAAATTTAATGGAATTCTCTCTTAAAACCATAATATCTTTTTGAATTTCATGTCTCTTTCTAATTGTCCAAAACGAGAGAAAGGAAGGAAGAAAGTTAATTTAATATATTGCTTGCTGATTTATATATCTTATTACACTAGAAACTAAAAACTTATGCTGTTAATAACCTCTATTCTAACAGCCAACTTTGTACACAACCAAGATAAGAAGAATCCAGTGTATTTAGATATTTCCTAAACTATTTTTCAAATTTTTGCTATTATTACAACACATTCATTGTGATTTATTAATCTGACCGCACAGAACTATAGAAATACATGTAAATTACACCTACTTACCTTCTCATCGCCCAAAACACAGTCATCAGGTAACTGCTGCACACATAACACCACATTACAATTCATGCCAATGTAGTGAGCTGCCTGCAAATATACGAGACCTCAATTAGAAACTTAAGTATTCACTTTCATGATTCCTCTTCACATCAGACAATAAATATTAGGCTAAGATGATGAGCAACTCAGTTATATGATTAAAAGGAATACTTCCCCAGGAAAATATCACAAATGAAAAACACACAGTAGCAAAATGATTATTTCAACAGAAAACTTCTACTGAAGAAGTCTGCACATGAACAACAAACAGAATTAGAAATAAACTAGTGGCCTGGAACAACAACAGCTGCTTCCCTATTGTTAATAAATTGATTAGAACGAAGAAAAATTAAGGAATAGTATGGAGCAAAATATCTTTCAGCCATGTCCCTGAAGGCAGCAATAGATTTAAACAAAAAACTACTTGAGATATGTTACAAAGTTAGACTCAGACCTAAAACAATTTACTGCAGAACATGGTTTTCTTTATACTAAACCACACCTCACATCCTTTCTCTTTCCATCAATATCATACATAACATGCAGAACCACCAGAGTGAAATGATTTCCCAATATTTTTCTAAACTGTTTGAAAAACAAAGAAAACAATTCGAATACATGTCACAACACAGACATATAGATACAGACTGGCAATGAGCAGCAGGATTCTGAAGCCGGAAGCATGCGGCCACCGTCATCTTGCGTCACTACACTTAGCCAAAACGGGAATATTGGACAGGAGATAATTCAAATAATTAAAATTACTCAGAAATAATAATAATTCTGATTAATTAGACCTATCAGGTCCTTTATTTTACTGTTAAGAAAGAGAAACACTGGTATAAATGCTTAAAAATAGCCACCTGTTTCAGACCAATCTGTGATCGGGGACTGGGTGTTTGTATTTTCAGCGTGCTTTGGGACTTAGTGAATCCACTGTGAGAACTATTCATGACAATGCCAAAGCTAAAGCCAATAGCTTGTATGCAGAGTTAACGAAAGAAGAGGACGATCCAACACTTTCTTGGTGAGCTAAGGTTCGTTTGATTGCTTCAAGCATCGTTCTGGCTTTCACAACATTAAAATGACACGAGAGGCTGCTGCAGCAGATGAAGTTGGAGCAGAGGAATTTAAAAAGAGTTTTAAAGAAATTGTGACAGAAAAGGGTTATAATGCGAAGCAGGTTTTCAACCTTTATGAAACGGGCTTATTTTGGAAATGCGTGCCTAGCTGCACGTTCATTTCTATTGAAGAAAAATCAGCACCAGGATTTACAGCTGCCAAGGACTGATTCATCCTTGTTTTTGAAGGAAATGCTGCATGAGATTGCAAATTAAAACCCCTTCTCATCTACCACTCTCAAAATCCTAGGGCATTACAAGGTTGTGACAAGAGCAGGCTGGGGATTCATTGGAGATGGAATAAAAAAAGGTTGGATGACTTCTATTATTTTCAGTGTTAATGAACTGAATACAGAATTGAAGATGTACTGTGAGAAAGAAAAATGCACAACTAAGCCTGGCATTTGCAAAGATCTGTGCTCATAACCGTTTCTTGCGAAATAAATTCTTTGATTCGGACAATGGTGCTTACGTTTTTCTACATTATTAAGGCTATTATTAAAGAAATGGCACCAAAATCTTGTATACACGTAGTTCATTGTCCTATGTCCTATGCAACAGATGGCATCAAAATCTCATTTTTTTTAAATCAGCGCTTAGCCGGTTGATGCGTAACACTGTCCAGTAGCAGTAGTAGTAGTAAGCAATGTAGATATTGTAAATACTACTTTGGGTTGTCGGTTACTTATGCATAGTAAATAGGTAGAGTGGGTTATTCTTTTAAAGTTAAATTTTACTTTATTACCATTTTATTTTTATTAACAGGAGTTGATTTGCATAAAAGTAAAGTAAAGGGAATCAAGTTTGTCCTAATTCAGTAATTTTCAGTAATTTGCTATTAATTAAATCGAACATGAAATTGTAACTCTTCAATTTATTTTTGCTTTAGTATATCTATAGATTGATAGTGTTAATGTAAATAGGTACCTGTCCAATGGTGATTTGCATATATTGTGGGTTAAGAGTACTGCATCGATGGATTTTAAAAGGGAACATTTCAGTTCATTTCTTGATGTCAGTGCTTTTATAAATTGTGTCAAGTTGCATGCTTGCTAGATATGTGTGTATAGTGTCTTTACGGAACTGTTCAATGGGTAACTGATGGTATGAAAGACAGGATCTCAGTTTGAGACTAGATGGAAGAACAATTAGGGGTATAAATTATTGTGTGTTTGAATTCATCAGGTATAGTTTAATGTGAGCGTTATTTATTCATCATAGAACAGTGAATTCCATCATGATAGTGATATATAAATTGGCCACGAGATCACGAGGATTGTCTGGCTGCTAGAAAAAATGTTCTCACTTAGCACCACCCAGGGAACACATCTTAGGGTTAAACTATGGACGTGAGCAACAACTGTCTCCAAGTAAAACTACAATGACATGTTTCCACCAATGCAAAAAGCTAGCTATTGATGAATTCGAATGTACTTTGGTAACAATCGTTTGAACTACAAGAATTAATCCAACTATTTGGGGATCATTTTAGACATAATTTTGTCGTTCAAGAAACAGCTGAAGAAAACTGCAGAAAAACTGAATTCTAGAAATAACATACTTCAGAAGCTGTGTGGCACCACATGGGGCTCCTCAGCTGACATTCTACGCACAACCACCCTCAGTCTGGTCTTCTCACCAACTGAGTATTGCTCTCCAGTGTGGATAAACAGCAGCTATACTAAACTTGTTGATACTCAATTGGATCAGGCAATGAGAACTGTGACTGGCACAGTCAAATCAATGCCTACATTCTGACTACCGGCACTGAGTCATATTCTACCAGCAGAACTCAAATGTAAACATGCCTTAGTTCAGGAGTTTAAGAAGATAAGTGCCAACGACCATCTACCAATACATCAGGAAATCACTGCTGCTGAAGCCAGAAGATTACATTCGTGGAACCCACCCATCAGGACAGCGAGACATCTGATGGGTAATAATTCCAACCTCCTGCAAACCTGGAAGAAAGAATTGGTGGAAGAGGTTCCAAGACATTGCCAAAGCATTATAAACACCATAGCAACGTAAGTGGTTTCCATCTGCTCCAGAAAAAATGGTCAACCCTAAATGGGATTAGGTCAAACCATGGCAGATGTGCTGATCTCCACAAGTGGGGATAAGTTTCCTCACCAGAGTGCAGTTACAGTGTTCCAGCATATCATGCAAGGGTGTCCATCACATTCATATAAAGGCAATTTCAATGACTTTATGGAAGTAAACTGTGATAGACTTTAACAACTTCGATGTCAAATTGTAAATAATGCAATATACTGTATCCAATATTAAAATTATTTGTGATATGTACTGCCAACGATAAATAAATAAATAAATGAACAAATAGTGATTGAATTAATTTAAATTTTAAATGAGCCAATAATTGGTTTTATTTGAATCCTCAAGAAATTAGAAATTTGATCACAAGTTAGGATTATCAGATGTTTGTGTCTTAAAACGTTAACTTCAAGCGTAAGGTAGGATTGTCCCAGCTTACATGAAATTCGCGATAAAAGCCGAATCATTTACAGACATCTTGCCGTGATAATGCTAGATAGGATTATAGAGTAGGAGTCATCGCGAATATGTGATTTGAGATACTGAGATAGGGTGTGAGGATCTTCAATAATATATTTCATTTAATTCATGTTTATCCGAGACCTGTTTGATTACGGAGGTATTAGAGTTGCGATAGGCCTGGGAATTAGTTTCAGAATTAGCACAGACGCTAATGTTCCTATTTGTGTCGTGATATGTTGCACTCTGTCTTACGACCTGGTTCAAGTAGTCAAAGGTCCTCTAAATATTGGAGGATGATTATCTTCATGTGCTAGAGATGTAATTTTGGTTTAGGAACACGAGGTCTCCCTACATAATTTTCTTTACTTTTCATTGGAGGTTTCCGGCGTGTTTTTGATCTCCAGGAGTATTCTCGTTCTGATTTATCAGTCTAATAATTAATACCATCTCCTTGCCACGGGGTACAGAAGCAAGCATCCCACGAGAGTACTACTGCTTAACACCAGTCACAAACACGACTGACTTGGGCAAATGAACACTGTACTTGGACAATTGAAACACAGGAAAAGGTTACCTGGGATTTGAGGTACCAATTGGTAGACATCGAAGGCCGGGTATAAGTGCGTCATCATCAACATGAGGAAATGGATCTCTCTTGCTACCAGGTTACAGTTTAGGCCGGTGATGGTGGTATCCTTGTATGGGGACTGTTCATAAGGGTGAAATAGGATCCCTGGTACATCTGACAACATCCCTGACTGGCGAACATTTCTCAGCAACCTGCTGGCAGATAATGTTCACCCATTTGTTCGCCTCCAGCACACTACAGGCAACCTATACCTACAGCAAGACAATGCTCTAGCCCATCGCTCCCGAACTGTTGACTGCCTAGTTTCATGAGCACTCCATGGATGCGACGATGCTTGCCTGGCCCACGAGGAGTTCCGATCTCAGTTCCATTGAGCACATCTGGGATGCTATTGAGAGGGATGTGCCGCACCTCATTACCTTCATATCTTACTTTACTGATATCTCATTCTTTACGATGAGTCAGTTGTGACTGGTTAGTATTCTCCATGCCTAACTTGACGTGTAGTTCATCCCGATTAGACAGATGCCACCTCATGAAACGGAGGATTGCCAAATCATTTCTTTCTAGCTAATTTTTGATTCATGTGATCTCTGATCTGGGGACAATAATGGCTTGGATAAAAATGGAGATAATTTTCATCTCATATAAATGTCCAACTTGTTGGCTGAATGGTCAGAGTATTGGCCTTCGGTTCAGAGGGTCCCGGGTTCGATTCCTGGCCGGGTTGGGGATTTGAACCTTTATTGGTTTATTCCATTGGCCCGGGGGCTGGATGTTTGTGCTGTCCCCAACATCCCTGCAACTCTCGCACCACACAACACTATCCTTCACCACAATAACACATAGTTACCTACACATGGCAGATGCCACCCACCCTCAGAGGGCCTGCCTTACAAAGGCTGCACTCGGCTAGAAATGGCCACACAAAATTATCATCATCATCATCTCATATAAATGGTATTTCAAAAAAGATTCATACTTTGCCTTATATGGCTTTCTCAGTTCAGAGTCAATGAATATGATTACTTAGAATCAATGCATATAATTTCTTCAATGTCCAGGTATTTATCCTATTTATTTTTCCTTGACTTGCCCTAGTTATGCTGGTTTTGTTTACTGAGAGATCCCTGTTCTGTGTAATATTCTTTTATTTATTTATTTATTTATTTATTTATTTATTTGCTGCAGACTTACTTTGTGTCCTTCCTTTTTCTTCACGTCTGCGTATTATGTTATCGTTCTTATATTGAGCAAAAGGTAGCACTGATCTGATTGTTTCGTGTGTGTGACGAGTTTGTTGTGGTTTTTTATTAGAGACCTGTTATTTCTCTTCAGCTTCAACATCTGACTTGAGGTTCTGTTCTATAATATGGTTTTAACGCTGATACTGTACGATTCATGTTCGCCTTGATGTGCGATATGAATGCATGTCATGCAGCATGTAAGTTATTTTCGTTATGGTGTCAACTGGGTGAGCCAGGCCTATTTGCAGCGACCCAAATATCTGATCTATACTCTCATATCAAGCTCATGAGCCATCGACTGATTCTTGACATGCTGTTAAGATTCTTATCGCAACATGTGTTGATATTATATTATTTATTCATTCTGCTTTGCATATTTGGTCTGTGTGTGTGTGTGTAGTATGGTTGTCAGACATGTGTTATATTTCAGTATCTTATGCATATTTGCTTTTATCATTATTATTTTATCTTGCTATTGTTTCTGGCTTGCTCAGCCAATTTACATGCTTATTTTGAGATTTTACTCTCATTTTACTTGTTTCATTTGATGCATGTTTATTTGTTTCTGTAACTATGGCAACTCCTTTTAACTTCCTTGTGTTCCATACTGGTTTTCTTTTCTGCCAGCATTGCTTCACTGGCGTTTTTGATTTGTGGGGATATGTCTATGGAGATTTTCTTCTTTTTTTTTTTTTTTTTTTTTTTTTTTTTTTTTTTTTTTACAATTGGCTTTACGTCGCACCGATACAGATAGGTCTTATGGCGACGATGGGATAGGAAATGGCTAGGAGTGGGAGGGAAGCGGCTGTGGTGTTAATGTACAGTCCCAGCATTTGCCTGGTGTGAAAATAGGAAACCACCTCTATGGAGATTGTTGGAAGCGATGTTTCCTCTTTAAAATAAGAAATCCTGGACTATCTGGGGAGTCGTGATAATATCTTCTTGTGAGAAAGCTGCTACTTTCACCTCTTTATGATATCTGGTTCCTAAGAGAGAAATACTTTGGATCACATTTTAATTACCACTGTCTGGTAATGATTAAATATAATTGTATCACTGTTCATCATACCTCTATTGCGACAGTGTAAAATTTCATGAGATCCACTTTGATGAGTCAAACGACTTGATTGTGATTGATATTATCTTCACAAACTATGTGATTATTCGACTCCCTGTGTTTCTCCATTTTGCTTGTTCTATGCCTATATCTTTATCTTTTCTTGCCAAGCTTATGTTAATAAACCTTATTCGTTTTAATTGACCTCGGGTCTATGTTATTGTCTCTCTGCTTTGGGGCCATGCCTTTTACACTTTGTTTCTCTAGTCTAAGAGGCCCGGATTCAGCTCCTGGCAGTTTCTAGCCAGTTTTGACTGATCCAGAGTATATAGGTAGGTAGGTAGATAGGTAGGCAGGTAGGTAGGGACACGATTGCCCTGGACACTGCTCTTTGTGTATTATAGGAGGGTGCGCAGTGATCATGGATCAGTATGGTTCCCCAATGCTTCTGGTGTCTTTTGGAGTCTATGCCACACCACATCACTGCGGTCATGAAGATGAAAGGGGATGCTACACACTACTAGCCAGGTATCTGTAATTCAGTTGCTCACAAGTGTATGTTATATGTATGAAGAATTTACATTTTTCTTGGGGCTTTACAAATTGCAAATTTTTTTCAATGCAAGAGGTGTTCTTAGTGGCAAATTCATGACAAAGTACTGTAAGCATTCTCCAGAAATGACAGCATAGATCCTTTTAAGTTGAGCAGTAAATATTGATCCCACTTATAATTGGAGATGGTTTCATTGATGTATGTTAGACCGAGACTTGAACAGAAACAACATTCAATAATTACTGATTAACTCAGTTAAACAATGCATATGTCTACAAATCTTGGAACCTAAAGATCTGGTCATATCAGTTTACTACATTTTTAAGTATATATAGTATGACCTGATTTGACACTTGTTTGTTCCTTTCCAATACTGTTATTGTACATTTTGCTGACATAAAAATTATAGCAGAGTGCTACAATACTAAAAATAAACCAGGATGATGGGCAAGGAAAACATAAAACAGATCATGGAGGACACAGGCACAAATAATTATCTCACAATGAAGAAAGCTGCCAACAATCATACCGTCTGGATAAATTTCATAGCAATAGACCAGTTTTAGGACTGAAGACAAGAAAGAAGAATAATGGATAGTTGCTTAGTTATACTTCCCCTTAAAACAATAGTTAGCACTAATGATCCTAATAAGCAGAATTCACAAGATCATAAAGTGTAGAATATTAACTAGCTAATTGTTGACAATTGGGCTTCAGTGAGAATTGATTGTAGAATGAGTTCTTGGTTCAGGGTACTTACAGGGGTTAGACAAGGCCGTAATCTTTCACCTTTGCTGTTCGTAGTTTACATGGATCATCTGCTGAAAGGTATAAAATGGCAGGGAGGAATTCAGTTAGGTGGAAATGTAGTAAGCAGTCTGGTCTATGCTGACGACTTGGTCTTAATGGCAGATTGTGCCGAAAGCCTGCAGTCTAATATCTTGGAACTTGAAAATAGGTGCAATGAGTATGGTATGAAAATTAGCCTTTTGAAAACTAAATTGATGTCAGTAGGTAAGAACTTCAACAGAACTGAATGTCAGATTGGTGATACAGAGCTAGAACAGGTCAATAATTTCAAGTATTTAGGTTGTGCGTTCTCCCAGGATGGTAATATAATAAGTGAGATTGAATCTAGGGGTAGTAAAGCTAATGCAGTGAGCTCGCAGTTGCGATCAACAGTATTCTGTAAGAAGGAAGTCAGCTCCCAGACGAAACTATCTTTATATTGGTCTGTTTTCAGACCAACTTTGCTTTATGGGAGCGAAAGCTGGTTGGACTCAGGATATCTTATTCATAGGTTAGAAGTAACAGACATGAAAGTAGCGAGAATGATTGCTGGTACAAACAGGTGGGAACAATGGCAGGAGGGTACTTGGAATGAGGAGATAAAGGCTAATTTAGGAATGAACTCAATGGATGAAGCTGTACGCATAAACCGGCTTCGGTGGTGGGGTCATGTGAGGTGAATGGAGGAGGATAGGTTACCTAGGAGAATAATGGACTATTATGGAGGGTAAGACAAGTAGAGGTAGACCAAGATGACGATGGTTAGACTCAGTTTATAACGATTTAAAGATAAGAGGTATAGAACTAAATGAGGCCAGAGCACTAGTTGAAAACAGAGGATTGTGGCAACGTTCAGTAAATTCACAGAGGCTTGCAGACTGAACGCTGAAAGGCATAACAGTCTATCATGATAATGTATGTATGTATGTATGTATGTATGTATTTCTTTGTTAGCTGTCACTCATATTCTTACTGCTTCATGTAGGAACTTGTTAAATTTTAGTCAATAGTTACATTTGAAGAATGATAACTTGTGTGTGCACTGTCTGTACTATAGTTCATTTCAAATGGGAAACTGTTTCAGTAAAGGTCATTTATATGAAGCAAAATTATTTTGGCCTAGTGCAAGTAATATTTTCCCTAGAGTGCAACGCATTGATCAGGTAGGATAATGTGACTACAATTCAGTGCCGTGATTAGACAATTTTGAGTAAAATCTCGAGGCCAAAATGCTTCCCATTTCACACAGAGTATAGCATGTGTGTAATTAACAGGGATAAGGATTGTAAAGAAAGTAGCCTCTTTCCCCCCCCCCACAATTTGCTTTACCTTGCACTGACACAGATAAGTCTTGTGGCGATGATGGGATGGGAAAGGCCTAGGAGTGGGAAGGAAGCAGCCATGACCTTAAGGTACTGCCCCAATACATGCAATCTAACATTCAAAGACTCGTTTTTGTGAAGGTCTATTTAACTTGCATCATTTCTCAACTATAGTGCCTTCTTGTGGCTGAATGGAGTTGTCATGTGCACTGCAGCTGAGCTCAAAATCACAAATAAACCAAAATTTCTCTAACTTTGAAGATTGTTCTCAATTTATGGCTTGTGATTTATTGTTGCTCGGATTTGTGTCACTGTGTTAATGCATTGAGGTTTGGTCACTAATCCAGTAACGGAGAGTTGTGTGGAAAGGAGAATGCATTTGTCACTTCAGTTAAATAAAGGAAAAAGAGATAGAAATAAACCTACAATTGATAGTATTTTCAAAAGGCGAAACATACTAATAATGTACAAGCTGTGAAAAAGTTTGTTTAGAGTAATTTAGGATACTGGTGGTAAGATTAAGAAAATTTTAAGGTTACAGCTAGACAGGCATTATTAAATGCAACAATTTTTCATTTTATTCTGTTCATGTGGCTAGAACTTACATTAAATAAAGCATTTAACTTATTCACATGTTAAATAACACAGGTTTCTGAACATACTGGCTACACAACGCATTTTTAACGTATCTGCATTTGTTGTAGGGCTTTGGAGTAGACAGTTTTCCAGTTTGGAAAAAATTAAGTGTTTTGAAAAGTAATGACCAAATGAATGTATAACATCAAGGCAGATTATTTCATCGTTATTTGTCAGATTATGATGTTTACAGAAACAACATACAATAACTGGTGATCGACTCAGACACTTGTAGACTATATTACTGAACATATGTGTAGACACTAGAACTTTCATCCTTTACGGGAAGACTGAGGGCTGCAATTCATTTGCCTGTGTTGTGACCTTGAGGATGACTTTGTACTTCGATACTACACGATAACTTCCATAGTATCTAGCCCCGTCTTATTTCACACCACTACGTGCTTATTTCTTATACTATTCAACGGAAAATGGTTATGTTTAAAAATGCCTGTCTAGCTGTAACCTAAGACTGTCAGGTTTATCCAATAACTTACGAGGTTAGGGAATGAAGATACTGGCGGTGGCATGAGAGCTGAAGTTCCAGTAACTGAGTTTAAGGCAAGCCTGGGATGGTGTAAACAAATGTTGTATTCAGGATTGTATTTATGTTGTACTACTGTAATGCAATGCCTATGGGCAGATTATGCTGATACATTTAGTCACCTATCAATGCTGCATAATAAAACCAAGGGAAGCTCATATTTTATATTCATATAAAGCTTTCTCATAGATTTACCTCAGGGCTTATTAAGTTATATCAGTTATATTAGAGCTCGAATATGTTGTAATTTCATTCATTTTTCTTGTAAATATGTTCCAAATATTCAGGGTCATCTTATATTTGGGAACAATATGGTACTTCTCAGTTCCATTAGCTGAAGCTGATTACAAATTGTTCCAGATACAGTTACCAAGGCTTCAGTGTACTATCACTCTGAGAATCATGACACTGTGATGCCATTATAGGAATGAGCAGGGAAAGCAAACTGTGCAGAAAGCATGCTTACTACGCTTCAAACGCCTCCATGGCTGCAGCAGCATGCCTGCCTCTCACCGCTATGTTCCGTGGTTCAAATCCCAGTCACTCCATGTGAGATTTGTGCTGGACAAAGCACTTCTTTCTCTGGGTACTCCGGTTTCCCCTGTCATATTTCATTCCAGCAATACTCTCCAATATCATTTCATTTCATCTGTCATTCATTTATCATTGCCCCAGAGGAGTGCGACAGGCTTCAGCAGCTGCCACAATTCCTATCCTCGCCGCTAGATGGGGGCTTCATTCATTCCATTCCTGACCCAGCCGAATGACTGGAAAAAGGCTGTGGATTTTCATTTTCACTACACTTCAAAACAAGAGTTTGTACTCTAACTATAGTCGGTGGTCCAATCTAGGAGTAGTATAAGGAACTGTAACGTCATTCATGATTACCTGATGAGGCAAAGAAGTATTTCTAGCATAATGACATTATATATATATATATCTCTCTCTCTCTCTCTCAAGAAATCCAAGCCCGGCTTCTACTCAGGTTCCATGTATGAAAGCAAATTAGAGTGCATGAGCAATACACAGGCATAGTTCAGCATCTTATTTCTATAGACCCATTCTTTCAATCAAATTTTGATTTCATTCCCTTCTCATCCGACTTCAGAAGTTTCTATTCTATTTCCTTCTACACCCCTACCATACACACCATACTTCCATACAACACCAAATATATACATAAATGAAATCATCTGTCTAATTTTAGAATATTAACCTGATAGTTGGTTTTTAAACTTAACACAAAAATAATTGCTTATGTCAGGTTTAGTTTAATTTTTGTCCATTAGTGATAGCATGATGGATAAAACAAATATAGGCATTTTTGTGAAACTTGGTATTTAAGTTTAAGATAAAGGTGAGTGAGATCTTAGCTAAAATTTGTACAAGAAAATTCAGCAGTTAAGGGCAGGACTACAGAGGAGGCCTAAAACATGTAACTTGATGCATCTCTTTTACAGTTGATATTACAGAAAAACTGTTCATGACAATTGATTTGGAGTATTACTTACAAACCTTTTTCCCAATGCAGTGAAAAATAAGGGAACTGTCATTGGGGGTCATCTGAAAATTGAAGTCCAAGCGCTGTAACTAACTCTATGGAGAGTTGCTGCGAAGATCATACTGGGAAAATCTTAAAGCCTTGTACATCTTTCTTTACCCTTTAAATATCAACCTGATGTAAGGAAGAGATCAAATGTAAAAAAGATGAAGCTCCATGGGGTTAGAGGGAGAGAACTAGGAAATGACTACACCACAACCAACAGCTGCCAGGAAGATGCTGTCCATCTACATGCCTCAGAATCTCAGCAACAACAACAACAACATGAAGGGTCCACAGAAATATAATCCTGGACATGCTAAATGATAATTCCGCCAATGGCAGGTACAACAGGTAATCATTTCATAATAAAAACATCAATACTGGATATAACAGAAACATTTTCCTCACTTTTGCAATAGATGGAACTATCATTTGTACAGAAAGGAAAAACCTGATTAATGACCACTTGAAGCTCGCCCTGAATCACAATTTTTCTGAATCCTCTTCAGCATTATTATTATTATTATTATTATTATTATTATTTCACCATTATTATTAAATGATCAAATGAGAAGGTCTACCTAATTCAATAATGAAGATACTCACCATCGCCATAGATGCAAGTGAACGGGTAGTGTTAGTGATAACGAACAGCAACACGTAACTGTTGTCCATTGCAGCTGCCTCGATTGGGATCAGTCTCTTACTCCACTGGCACAGTTGCGGGTTGAAGTAAGTCAAACCATTCTTCCTGAAATTAATGATCAGCAGTGTTCTCGGAAAGCCACCCTACAAACTTGATTGCTTAAGGCTTTCTTCTTTTCAAAACATGAGTAACTCACTTGAGGATGGGAATGGCGATGTCCTCTCTCCACGTAGTATTTCGACACGAGCCACCGAGGTAGACATCTCTTACACAATTACTCTGGCAGTTGGGAGGTGCACCAAGAGGCAAGGATCGGAGAGGTCGTGGAGAGAGTGCCCACTCTGAAACATCAGCATAAAATTGTCAAGTTTCTGCTACATATTAAAAAAATGCCATATGTATATATGTGTGAGGGTCTTGGACACATCTTTAACAATCACAATATTTCTCAGATGGCCTCTCATAACATGTAAAACACAAGTGAACAAATATCAGGTAAGTCAATATTTTGCATTCAGGGAAAGGAGCTACTGTATTCTATGTCATGAAATATAACTCTTTAATGGCGATTTCTTAGTAATTTTTGGAGACATCAAGGGAATTTTTTAAGTCCATCAACACAAGGCTGGCATATTTGAGTACCTTCAAATACCACCAAACTAAACAGGGATTGAACCAGCCAACTTGGGCTCAGAGAGCTGGTGCTCTAAGTATCTCTTCCTGAGTCCAAACCACTAATATATGACTACCTAATGAGGCACCATGTAGGTATATGAATTTCTCTACATGAATCTTCATTTGGAGGAAGAGTGAACAATTTGTTCACAGCCACAGGACATAAATATACATATACATTTCTACACCACATGACTGGTATCATAACTTGTGAAACTACCACACTGAACTCTAAACTTTCAACCTACTAGGTTCTGTACGTACCATCTTTTTGATAGGTACTCTATGTACTGAATGTGATCTAATACAATGAAAGTAAATTTTTAGTACAATGCGATTCTGAAAATTTAATTTATTCATTTAAATAGCTCACAATAAGCAACTTGCGGGCACTCTGCAGTTGTGCTAGACCTGTAGCTTAGATTCTTTCCAACAGAATAGATGTGACCTAGGTTATCCTAGCTCAACAGGTAAAAGCATCAGATACAAAATTGAAAGGTCGTGGGTTTGGATCCCATTGGTTCCAACCTGGCTATTTTTGTTCTGTACTCAACATCATCTTGATATGAACCGAACACCACTACGTAATATGTGAATCATAATGACTGGTAAGAGAGTGTGGGAAGGAGGGCTCTTAGGGGAGCCTGTCAACCCTCTAGAGGGCATGTTCACGTTCCCAGGTGGTGGATAGGCGGCCTACAGGAATGCGGGTTGGTGAAGATACCTCAGAAATTAAACCGCGGACTAACAGGTAGCCCTACTCCTGGTGGCTTAACAATACTGGGGCACCCTCTCTCCAGGAGTCGCGCATACGGACGGCCCCAGTTCAGGGTTACGAGCGAAGTCTATAACGGTAGCTATGGTGGAGAAGCTGGTATTCGGAACAGTGCAGCTGGTGGAAGTGGCAGCCTAGTACTCTGGATTAGTCAGAGTAAAAGATATTTGTCCTTAATTATGGTCATATATGAGATTTAGCATCTGTTCTCCATGTTCAGAGCAGCTACAAAAGGCATCTTTTCTCCATATTAGGAGTGGCCTAAATGCTTGTTGGCAGTAGTTCTAAAATGCTTGATGCCAGGCTGTAGCGACAAGCCGTTGGTAACACCGTCGCTATCCATGGATCTTGTCTACGTCAGTTTTGCTAAATAATGCTACGGCATCCACCAAAACCGACACGTGTCTGCCTCGTCTGACCTCCACGACAAACGGACAAGGGCTACTGGTTCAAGGGCGGAACCAGTTAAGAAGCTAGCAGAATGCAGAAAACATTTATGCATTGTCACACCCAACATTGGGACTCTCACTGGATGCAGCCGCAAACTCTCAGAGACGCTGAAAGACCAGAAAAGTCCGAAATCTCGTGGCATTGGAGATGGCTATAAACTAATCTACTATGAAACATCCAATAGGAATGATATTGCTGCCATCGTTGGTGCAAGCTTTCAAGATAGAATTGCTGAGATTCATTGCTATTCAGACCGCCGTATGTCAATTAAAATCGACAACTGAACAACTACTGGAACAACTGATGCCACTGCACATTGCCTTCCTTGATCTTGAAAAGGCTTTCGATTGTGTTCCAAACCACGTGATCTGGTACGCACTTCATGACTGGTGTACCATAAATGTATCAATTGGATCAAGATGCTGTATGCGAACACAAGTCATGTTCGTTGCGCTGTTGACATCTCAGAGAGCTTCCCAGTGGAAATCTGTGTACACCATAGATCTGCACTGTCACCATTGCTCTTTGTCCTCATCATGGTCACTATCACACATGACCTGCAAAGGAGTGTCTGTTGGACTCTGTTATAATATGCAGAATGATGTTGCACTCCTGATACCTCCAGAAGAGGATTGCAGCATCAAGCTGAAGATTGGAACAGCAATTTCTCGCAATACGGTCTTAAACAAAGAGAAGACTCAATACCTGGAAACCATCCCAAGCAACAGCTCCATCCAAGCTGATGGAAAGATCTTAACTAAGACTGTAAGCTTCAAGTCCCTAGGATCTCACCTACAGACTGATGGTGGGAGAGGTGATGAAGTCTGAAGTAGGATAAAGGTAACATGAATGAGATGGAGGAAGTCAGAGGCGTACTCTGTGACAGAAGGATGCCACTACATCTGTAGTCCAAAATATACCATATGTTAGTACGTCCTGTTGCTTTATACGGTGTTGAATGTTGACCAGCTGACAAAGCTATGGAACACCAATTATACAACATGGAAATGCATATGCTCCATTGGTCAATGGGCATCGCATTCTTGCAGCATGTTAAAAACAACACTGCTTTCCAGCAAATGGGCATTGCACTCATTAGTGAGAAGTCATGGGAAAAGAGTCTCCAATGGTATGGTCACGTCCTGTGTGCCGTACCTGGAACAGTTACCAATTTCACCCACTCCTTTGAAATTAATGGACAATGTCCACGTGGACATCCAAAGAAGCGCTGGAATGACACAGTAAATGCTGATATGAAGAATTTCAACTTGAGGCCACATGATGCTCAAGATTGTGAAAAACGGTGAGCCAAGATGAAAACAGCAGACCCTGCACCAGCGAGATAACACTAGAAGAAGAAGAAAAAAAAGAGTGGAAAGAGGGAACAACAGAAAGAACAGACATGGACAAACATGGACAAGGACTATCTCTCTATCTTTATACACTGCCATCATTTAATAGATAGGCTCTCTCCACCTCAATCCCATCTTTTCTCAGCCTCCGACGAGCTTGTTTCTGCTCCTAGCTTTATCAAGAGGGCAGGCATTGAGACTCATCTAGAGGAGGCCATCTTGACAAAATCTTCAGTCTTGAAGCAGGAAGTATAGGACAAAAAGAAAGCTGGATATAAATAGGAAAATGGAAGACACTATATATGACTTGTTTTGGTACTTGCTTGTTCCTTTCCAACACTAATAAATTGAAAGTTTATTTTGAGAATATTGTTTTTAAGATTGTTCTTCATAATTCTCAATATTGAAAAGTCTGAAATTTAAGGTTATTAAATATGTAAATTTGAGATTTTAAAAATTAAACTCTACACAGGATGAGACTATTTTCAGTACTTACAAACACACCAAGGAACTCACTGAAACTCTATAGATGAATTATCTGGAGAAAGGACATAATACCTGTCTAGAAACTTTTAGTTAGTTAATTTCTCTACTGCTAAATATTCTGGATTTTGAAAAGGAATAAGGAGGATTGATTAACAGCCTTCTGTTGATTATAATTAATGTATTGTTTAATGGCTCTTTGAATGTTATAGATTTTTAAGATATGATGGGCTGTCAACATTTTGCTCTGAAGGACTTCTTTAATGCCCCACAAGCCAATGATATGGAATTGCTGCACTTAAACACACTTATACGCCTCCAAATTCACCTGCGATTGAACCCACCATCTTGAGGTAAAAAAAAACACCTAACTAACTGCACCACTGAGGTCAGCTAAAGATAAATGTGTACTACATGGTAAGTAAGAGTCTTTATTTATGAAATTAAGTGGCAATCCAAATCGAAACAAAGAGCAATGCATCCTACTTAACCTACAAGAATTTTGGTATTTTTTCTGACACATAAAAATTTAGAGTTGTTTGTCACAAAATTTCCTGTGAAACAATACCATTCAATTTGTTTACCCTCTTCCAAATTATCAAGAAAGTGATATTTCATTTTTCTTCGCATCATTACCTTTGATCCTGTTTATTTAGTACACAGAACTTTACATCCAAATTATATAATGTATTTGTTCTTTATATAGTTGTTACTGCTGGTGGTGATTTTAAGATGAAGCACTTCTACTCGTTTCTATTGTATATACAACATTTTGGATGAACTACTCAATACAGTATATCTCATGGGTTAGATACGTAACAACATGTTTAAGTACCAACATTTAACACACCATACATTAGTAGTTTTCTCACTCTTCAATTACTGCAGTCACCAGGGGTCTCCAGAAATTATTTTTATAGAAATAAAATTCATTCATATACTTTTTTGAGGTGCATTTTTCTTCTTAACATACCATGCAATGGAATGATAGTCAAGAAACTGATGATGATGATGATGATGATGATGCTTGTAGTTTAAAGGGGCCTAACATCGAGGTCATTAGCCCCTAATGGTACAAAATGAAATGGCAACAAAAAATTCAAAATCATCCACTGACCAAAATAAGAAAATGTCATGAAGAATGAATGGATGGACATAAACCCAAACAAACAAACAAACAAACAAAAACAGTGGATCCGACGCAAAAAAAGATCATAAAGAATAGTATTACTGACCAAGGGACCACTTATAAAGCATAATCCTGAATCGAGGATGCTTGATGTCTAAAGGGGTTCAAAATCCATGTCTAAGGCCCCACAGAATGGTACATGTCGCGAGTAAAGTAGAACCCTGGTATTTGTCATACTGGGGTACTAATCCAAAGTAGCAAAGACTCATGGTGTTCCACACAAGATGGTACTACTCACAAGTATTGTACTTCGTACAGGTAACTCAGACATATGGTGTTTCTCACACAATGGTGGCACTCATTGCCAATGCAAACTGATGAGGTTTCTCACCTAGGTGTACTAGTCATGGGTACCGGTATTCCCGTGGTGTTCCTCACATAGTGGGTACTAATCACAGGCAACGCAGATCCACGGTGTCGCTCATATAGTGGTACAACTCGCAGGCAACGCCCATACCCGCGGTGTTGCTCACATGGGTACGACGCACGGGTACTGGAAACCCACAGACCAGCCTCTTTGCTGCTACTAATCACAAACCTATTTCGTACCTAATATAGTGATACTACTTGCAAGTACAGGCAGCCCATGGTGTTCCCCGTGTAATGGTATGAATCAAAAGTAGTTTCATGGTTCTAATTCAATCATCCTTTGGTCGCCCCTTTTAGTTGCCTCTCACGACAGGCAGGGGGTACTGTGGGTGTATTATTCGTCTGCATCCCCCACCCACAGGGGGTAAAGAGAGAAAAGAAGAAAGAAGGGATCCGTCACTTTGAAAGATGAAGTAACCGATGAAGAAAGGCAAGGGCCACAAAGGGCGTGAAAATGAAAGACTCCCTAGGCCTCGAATGCTCTAATACAGTCGGGGTCGGAAAAGAACAAGAGTTGACCAAGGGAGGTCGGACAGGATAGACGAAAGTGAGGAGCCTGGAACAAGTAAGTGGAAGCAATGCCAAGACTCCGCTAAGGGCCCCGTGGTCGCCAATCCATACTCCCAAGTTGAGAGCCCTTTGGGCCCCTTTTAGTCTGCTCTTATGACAGGCAGGGGATACCGTGGGTGTATTCTTCATCTGCGTCCCCCAACCACAGGGGGTTGTCAAGAAACTATCACTAGTTCTTTTCCATTGAACACAAATCTGAAATTTCAAGTTGCGTGCAGAGGTCCAATTTTCATGTACAACCATAAAGTTAGCCACTGTGGCTCAGGCGGCAGCGTGCCGGCCTCGCATCGCTAGGTCCGTGGTTCAAATCCCGGTCACTCCAGGCGAAATTTGTGCTGGACAAAGCGGAGATGGGACAGGTTTTCCTCTGGGTACTCCAGTTTTCCCTGTCATTTCATTCCAGCAACACACTCCAATATTTCATTTCATCTGCCATTCATTAATCATTGCCCTAGAGGTGTGCGACAGGCTTCGGCAGCCATCATAATTCCTACCCTTGCTGCTACATGGGGGCTTCATTCATTCCATTCTTGACTTGGTCGAATGTCTGGAAACAGGCTGTGGATTTTTTACCATAAGGTTGACAGTCATATAAAATTCAAAGTTGGTGCACTTAATAGGATGCACAAATTTTAAGCAATAGTTGGCAACCATGAACTGATTATTTTTCCAGTAAATCTCAGTAAACCCTTTCTTTTAGAAGATTACTATATGAAATTCACAGACTAAATCAGTTTAACCTTATTCACACATTCACTGAAGTAAATTATTAATTTTTGGTTGTTTTACAACATGTAGCATGTTGATTCCTCATCAACAACAAAGGTTAAAGCAAGGAAAAAATGAAAGATAAAAATGAGTGATTAAAATTAAGATAAATGGAATAGGACTGAAAAATTCAAAGTACACCAGAACTTCAACCAACATAATTCCTTTAGATTTTTGTTTAATGGTAAATTTCCACCAGATTTGATTTTAGGAACTAGTACAGCATGGTTATCAGAATTTATTTTGAACTTTACTACTACTACTACTACTACTACTACTACCACCACCACCACCACCTAGAGGCTAGAGACTCACCAGACCTTATCATTATCATTTCTCGACTATGTTTCTATTAATTGATTGCGTCCATCCTTCTATAATATTTTATATACAGGGCTCATTATTAAGTGAATGAATGAAATATCTAATGAACTGTCAATTCTAACTCCTGTTCTTGTACACTGGAGTGTGAACAAGAGTTTGAAATATACAAGAAATAATTTCACGAGATACAGTATATGAAATTGTCCTTTTGTGGATCAAAGTTAGCACTCCTCATCATCAAAATGTATTTCAAATGTTCATCTGTTAACACTGATCTATGTTCAGATTTTATGAATTTCATCTTTGAAAATAGAATCTTAAAGCTTTACCACAGCTCAGTCATCAAACTAGTATATGGTATGGTAAGTCAGGATCTTCACTTTCCACTTCTGACAAAACAAAAATCACAGAACTAACAGTGATTTAGGCCCCAAGAACGAAGAAAGTTCATTGTTGACAACTAGTTCAAACACACGATAGATTCTGATATTTTCCACAAATTATCTGCTGGTAAATAACAAATGAATAACCATAGGCTTTGAACACATACCCATTTCTGCAAGCCTTGTAAATGTTTCTAACCATGCCTTTCTCTGCTCCACACATCTTAGCAGTAACTGTCTACTCATCTGACTACTCATGAAAAGCCATGGAAAACCACTTGAACACATTTGCTTTTGTTAATTGGTTATTTACGTTGCTTTCAATGTTCTCAAATCTTTGGGCAAAGGTTCTAGCAGAAAGACTTAGTATTTAAATAAATCCATTTTCTCTGGACACATTTCTTTGGATTCTGCAATCACACTTTATTTAATTAACTCACCATCAGTTCATAGTTTTCCTTCTTTGGTTAACAAATGAATTACTTGTAAACTTACAGAATATTAGTTAATAAACTACGTTGTAATGAAAATGACTTAGTACTCTGTTTTAAAGTTCCCAATTTTTCTGACTTTTGCTTTCTTGTGAGTTGGGAATATTGTGTTGGATGTTTATTCTCATAATGCCTATCTATATTGTACTATTTTAGGAGAGCTATGGTGTCATTACACATTAAAAATGCTTTGTTATCTTATTTCAGGAACAACATTAATCACTCTCCTCTGCCTTAAAAGCATGACATTCGAAGTCCACTTTTCCCTTCTTTTGTGGTTTGACAGCGACACTGCACAATTATAAATGTGTTTCATCACAAAAGGGGGCATGAAGCAGCATGCAAATGGACAGCTGTAGGAGTAGCACACAGTCTTTCTTGCAACAGGTTAAGGGTTTTTATGTTTTACATACTTATTTAGTGTACTTAATTTAGTAAAGTCTTCTGGAGCAAGTAACCACCTATAGACAGTATTTATCAAAAAGTATGGGAATGTCTCAATACAACTGCATAAATGTTCAAGTATTTTCACATAATTTTCATGTTTCATGACATATTCCACTTGAAATATTTAGAAAATTTGGAAATTTAAAACACATTCTCAGTTCATGGGCCAGAGTCTTCCGACTCTTACTCTAACATGATGGTAAATCTGTTAAGAGAACCCTCCATGCATATTTATAGATTGACTTGTTCAAAATAAGATTCAGTACCTTAACTTTGCCACATCAAGTACAGCCAGTTTAAAGAAGAAAAAAAAACTCCTACATTCTAAGCACATCTACAGTAGTTCATACTCTAGAAATGAACAATATTCGCAAGTACAGCGCACATTAGTAAAACAAGTAGCCATTTTGAGATGTTCAAATCTTAGGTCTATTGAAGATAAAATGTAGTGTGAAAGCTACTCATGCCTATCAGCAAGCAAGTTGTATCATTATGAGGGAACTACTTCAGTTATTTTAATAAAATTTTGTATTCAAACCAAAACAAGTCTTAATTGAATTATAGGATGAATTTAGTTTCAAAATTCAAGTACATGTAGAGTACATATACATGCATCTTCATTATAAACTTTTGTGCTTGAAGCCTCTGTAAATGAATTAGATGCCTCCACAATCCTCTGTTTGGAACTAGCATTGTAATGGTTTAGTTCTACATTTCTTAAATCTTCAAAGTTTAACCATCACCTTTTCTCCCTATACTTCTCTTGCCTTCAATATTGAAGTCATTTATCTAGGTAATCTATCCTTGATTCACCTCACTACCGAAGGTGGCTCCTTCTCTATCTGTATAGTTCATTCCTAACAGCCTTTATCTCCCAACTGTGAGTGCCCTCCTCTCATTGTTCCTACCTGTTTGTACTAGCTAACAAAATGAAAAATAAGGAAGCCAAACTAGTATCCAACTCCGGCAGGAAGTTGGGCCGGTGAGCAGATCAGTCCAGGAAGATCACAAATCTGTCTCTGAAACAGGCATGGTAATTATCCAAAACCCTTAATGTTAAGGAAAATGAGTAAAGGGTATTTTAAAAAAAATTGAATGTGAAAAAAAGCTCAAAACTGTTTAAAATGATGACAGAGTATTCAGGAAAGAAGATGAAGAAGACTCAACAACATGGCACTACAGCCCTGATAAACCTTGGCCTACCAAGCAATTGCTGCTCAGCCTGAAAGGTTATTAGATGACAGGTAATTTGTGCAAAGAATCCTCTTGGCCATTATTCTTGGCTTACTAGATGGGGGCTGCTATCTTGCCATCAGATAGCTCAAATATCTACAATGAAATTCTGAAAGAATGTAATGGTATAAAGTCTACTTGTTCAATACTGTACATGTTTGCCATTTAATAAAGGGTCTGTTTAAAAAAGCTACACAAGATACGTTTCGACCTAGCCTCGAGGTCATCTGCTAAAATAACAAAGAAGAAAGACACATAACAAAAAACAGTGATACATGAAAAAAAAAATATATATAGAGATAAAATCCTGGCTATACTTGTATTCTCCGTGAAGAAATGTAACAGATTTTTCAAATGGTTGGGACCCACACTCACAACCAAATTCGTCCAAGTTTGAATCTATGTACATTTTTAACACATATTTTCATTGTATATGTTGGGTGTATTTTAATACTGAAGCTATGTACTTTTTAAACATAGACTTCCATTGCATTTGTTGATGTATTTTATCTCTAATTTTTTTTTCATGTATCACTGTTTTTGTTATACGTCTTTCTTCTTGATGTTATTTTAGCTGATGACATCTAGGCTAGGTTGAAAGATGTCCTATGTAGCTTTTCAAACAACTATGTAGCTTTATAAACAGACCATTTATTAAATGGCAAACGTGTATTGAACAGGTGGACTTTTTAGAATTTAATCTTAGATATTTTAAGTCAATACGGAACTGGAATGAAGTTCATTACTTGTAATCAGATAGCTCCTCAATTGTTTTCATATATGCTGAGTGGACTTCTAACCAACCCTGTGACCCAGATAAAAATACCTGACCAGGAAAGGAATCAAACCTCAGGCCTCTTGGCAAGAGGCAGGCTTGCTAACCCTGAACTACGAGGCTGGCTATGGAGGAAATATACAAATTAAACTTTCTTTAGATAATTAACATAGTTCAAGTCAAAAAGCTATGACATCTATGGTAGTGGCAATTGTTGCTTTAAGGGGTAAAACAATGTGATCAGTCCCAATGGTACCTCTCCTCTCCTTCAACCAGTGACATGAGTGGCACATTGATTCTTATGTAAATGAATAATGAACATACATTATTGTTGTGAATATAGTAATTATGTGAAAATCAACCATATATTTGTGATATTAAGAAAGATGTTTTTAAGTAGGATAGTTCCTAGGCAGGTATATCTGTATGCAAGAGAGGAAGGGTTTTTATATTGGCCAAAATCCTATAAAGCCAATTAAGCAATAGGAGGTAATTTATATAGTTATATCATTGATTTATAAAATATACCACCAGATGCTCAAGAAGTGTTTTCTCTGAATACTACTGTACATTAAAAAACTTCTTTACCATTCTTGTGTAGGCTATTACAGAGGCAAAAAGGCAAAACTTAAATTTGAAATAGAATTTATGATGTGAAAATAACACCATCTAGATTTTGCTACTATACCACACTATCAGTTTTCACTATTTATGAAGAAAACAACCTCTTTCCAGAAATTTGAGCAGGAAGATGCAAGACATTGCAAATGCACTCAGAATCTGTACTAAAAGATTTATAACCAGAATTGCAGTAGTAGACTATATAAGGCTCATCAACCTTCATACAATTATATTCTTCTTCTGGGTAGATTATGGATAGAGTGTGATTCAGCAGACCCTTCCAATATTGTTTGCTGCAACCCAACAAATGTGCACATGGCTATAGGGGTGCTATTCCCCTGCAGGTGTACTGTATGGTACTGATGTTCAGTGAACACATTTTGCACATGATTCTGGACCCTAGTGAAATGTTATATCCTCCACTTGCAAAACATGACACCTTGAAATCATGTAGCTCCTTCCTTTTACCATGTAACTATATTAATGTGTTGTCTCTCGTGACTGGGTGTAACAAAGAGGGGAATCAATGCATAAAACTAGGCAACGTCTTAAACACCAAACCGGATGGCATATGTACTCTGCTCTTGTCGTACTACCAGCACGTTTCCAGAAGTGTAGCATAGCGGATGTGGCTAGGCGTTCGACTAATAATCAATGGAATGTGCCAGCGGAGGTTCGAATCCTGCATTGTTAAAGTATTTTTACATTGGTATGATGTTTGAATACGTAAACACAGGCCCATGTTTGCCACATTCAAACAGTAGAATGATGCTGTTAATCATCTTGTGCCCTGCGCATACTCAGCTGGTTAGGGCCTGAACATGCTGTCATCTCTGCAGTCATTCGGCATGTTTTCCACAGAGGAATACATTGATATGCTCTTCATTTATGCAGAAGCAAGACAAAATACATGTGAGGCACTATGTCTGTACCAGGAACGGTATCCTGACATGCGACACGCGGTTGCTACGACATTCCACCGTGTTGAAAGATGCCTAAGGACAACAGGCGGGATTTCCAACCAGCCACCAGTCCGCGCTAGGTCCGTTACATCAAGTGAAACAGAAGAGGCCATTCTGGAGGCAGCTCATAATAATTCACACATCAGTACAAGGGTGACTGCATGACAGGTGAACACCAGCCAGCCGTCCGTCTGACAAATACTGCATTAACATAAATTTCACCCATACCATTTTGAGCTACACCAAGAGCTCCACGGGTTGGATTTCGAAGCTCAAATGGAGTTCTGTCAGTGGCTATTAGGCAGACTGGACAATGATGCAGCATTCATATTGCACATCTTGTTCTCGGACGAATCATGCTTCCACAATAACAGGAACGTCAATTAGCACAACATGCACTATTGGAGTCCAGACAATCCTCACTGGGTGCGACAGGCGGCCAATCAAGTACGATGGGGAGTGAACGTTTGGTGTGGAATCTTGGGGGATCGCCTCATGGGACCTTCTTTCTTTGAGGGCCATTGGACGAGCCCATGCTACCTGCACTTTTGGCATCACGAACTCCCACTGCTGCTGGAGGATCTGTCCTTGCATGACCATTTGACGATGTGGTTGCAACAGGATGGAGCTCCACCACATTCGACTGTGCCCGTTCGTAACCATCTGAACGAGGAATTGCCAGGGAAATGGATAGGATGAGGAGGCCCTGTTTTTTGGCCCGCCAGATCACCGGATTTAACGCCATTGGACTGGGGGCATTTGAAGAATGTTGTTCTACACTCAAGCGCCGGAAAGACCCGACCAGCACCAGCAACTCATCGCAGACTCCTGCCGAGCAATTACACCTGGAATGCTTCAGCACGCAAGACGATCTATCGGACATCTATGTATAAACCAAGACGGTCATCACATCGAGCATTTGCTGCGATAAAACATTGTCAGGGCAGTCTAGTTCGTATTATTTCCTGTCTGTATATGCCCGGCCTGCTAACTAATCTGCCCTTCTTAGGGCCAAACACATTCATTCGCACACAATTTGCACGAAAGCTGGTACTGAACTTATATTGCGTGTGGTACGTATTAAACAAAGATTTCAAAAATTTGTAATATTCGCCCCGGACTCGAAGCTCTCACCTGACATGCAAGCCCACTCTGCCACGCCTTTACCAACTACACTGCGGTTCCGTATGGCACACTGGGAAGCTTATAGCAAGTATTAGGTTTACTGCAGTCACAATATCAATTTAGTGTTTCGCCAGCGTGTCAGGTTTATCTGATCTAGAAGGCACACACACATCTTCCAATGTTTAATACTAGTATAACATTACGGCGTCCTATCATGGTGAGGTGGTAAATGCCAAGATGTCTGGTTGTGTTGTCAGAGCATACCGGCAGGGCAGATGTTTTCAGGGTGGAATCAATATTGTGGTTTGCATAAAACTACATTGGAAGGGGCGGCTGAATCACTCTGTGTAACGTACATAAGACAACAAGATGGTCCCCATGAATGGAGAATATAATTTTAGTTCTACTACACAAGGGAACTTCAGTTCAAAGGTTTGATTCCTTAACATATTGATGTTCATGCACTCATGCAATTACATTTGAAGTAAAAATAAAGGCTTTTTTTATCTTCATTGGATATCTTGTGAAAACTAATATTCAGGTTGTTAATTCTATGTGCACAACGAATAAGCAATCACGGAATGAATTCTTATCTCAGTTAAACTTTTACTATTCAACAGCACAAGGCACATCCAGAAAATAAATGCACATATACACTAAACAGTGATTTTTATTGCCTGCTGTGGCTACGCAGGCTTTGACGTTGATCCTTTCAATTTTCTCCTCACATTCAGCAGTGCTACACTGAGTCTTGTTCAAGTAATACCAATTGGAAGTGGTTGTACCAATCTAAAATTCTACTAAATATGAAATGCACTTTATCGCAGTTTCACAATGGAATATGTGGTATTTATAAGTTGATTATGAATCGACGAAATGTAAAGAAGTTACGCTGTGAGTTCTCTGACAAATACAGGAGTAGCAAACTGTGATCTTGCAGCCTGCAATTTTCACTCATTTCTCTCATTTATGATTAGATACAAGAAGACTTAAAAATGCAGGCAGTAGATTTCCATGACTCATAGATACAGAAACTAGTTCAGAGACTAAAATGTTTGGCTTAAGGCAGCATCTATGATGAAAGGTATTTACCGGAAATTCATTTGTAAAAGAAGCTTTGTAACAAACATTATGTGAATGCATATTGTGTCTTTACCTCTGGATACACCTTGTATCTTACTCAAGTTTCATGTAAATTTTGCATTTCAGTTTTTCATAAACACTATCTAATGTACCCGTGCTTCGCTACGGGATTCTCAGAATGACTTTGTGGTTTTCCTAACTTAAGTCAACATAGGTCATTACAAAAAAGTCAGTAGGAATGTAGCGATTTTTTGCAATTTGCTTTACATCGCACCGACATATAGGTCTTATGGTGACAATGGGACAGGAAAGGCCTAGGAATAGGAAGGAAGCAGCCGTGGCCTTAAGGTAAGGCCTGGTGTGAAAATGGGAAACCACAGAAAACCATCTTCAGGGCTACAGACAGTGGGATTCGAACCCACTATCTCCCGGATGCGAGCTCACAGCTGCACGAATGTAGCGATTAAAAGCAATGTTGTCATATAAAACACTCGATCAAATGCAAAACCGCACATTTTCTCACTTTTAACGAACAGTACTACAGTGCAGATCTAACAGTCCAAAGTTCCAGAGCTGGAATGACCAGACCGCAGACAGCTGTGAACACTCCTCTGATCTTATTCTGTTAAATATGCACACTGCTCATTCCAATCAATGCCTCAGAGTAGGGACTGAATAGCTCAAATGCTATGATGAAACAGTGTGTTACATACCAGTAGTATCAGAAAATTTACGAACCAGAGGAATGGCATACTAAAGAAGAAAGTTATCTTAAACCCCAGCTACTTCCCGCCAATATTTAGGCAGGCTGTTACACTCTGTACGACCGGGCGAGTTGGCGTGTGTTTAGGGAGATAGCGGATTCGAACCCCACTGTCAGAAGCCCAGAAGATGGCATTCCGTTGTTTCCCTTTTTCACACCAGGCAAATGCTGGGGCTGTACCTTAATTAAGGCCAAGGCCA
Organism: Anabrus simplex; assembly: GCF_040414725.1. Taxonomy (NCBI): domain Eukaryota; kingdom Metazoa; phylum Arthropoda; class Insecta; order Orthoptera; family Tettigoniidae; genus Anabrus; species Anabrus simplex. The sequence continues at coordinate 1,142,439,846 of NC_090265.1, forward strand.
CTTCCTTCACACTCCTAGCCCTCTATCCCATCGTCACCATAAGATCTGTTTCGGTGCAACATAAAGCAAATTTTAAAAAAAATATATGGTACACAGCAGTAATCCTATCTACCGGAGATGAGTGGCAACAGAGGACACAAAGCACATCACAACAAACAACGGTCAATGTAATGTTATTGTTGATCAATTTTATGAGCTTTCTGTATTGTAGGCGTTCACATTTAGTTTTCATTCGACTCTGTGATATTAAGGCATCTTAAAAGATATTTATAGCGTAGACTGTAGTTTAATACGTGACGATTTTCATTAAATTCTGTTTACCAATCTTCTTGTGATCTGGCGCTGTTGTAGACTTAGTAACCAAAATTCAAATTCATGAATATCTCTGATCATAGCCAGTACGGTAACAATGCATAAGATATAAATGATTGGAAATTTAATACTGTATAACTTTAGTTACATATGTAGTATTTATTGATACGACCACTAATAACAAATATTTGAGAATTAAATTTTAGGCCTTCCCCTTAACTACCATTTCACTCAGCATGAATAAAATTATTTATGGCCTAGATTATAGTGACTTATTTCTCAACTTCGCATACCGATTTTCATTAAAATCTCTTCAGCCGTTTACTCATGATGCATGTACATATATACAGCCAGAAATTATGGAAAATTAAAAAATTCATTTCCTTGTTACTGTGGACACAACTGATACAGAAATGCCATCCTTTTTCAATTCTGAGCAATGTACAGACAAAACTCTTATTTTATATATATACTAGTTGATGTACCCGTGCTTCGCTACGGGATTCTCAGAAAGACTGACTTTGTGGTTTTCCTAACAAATCAACATAGGTCATTACAAAAACGTAAGTACGAATGTAGTGGTTAAATGCAATGCTATCATATAAAATACTCGATCAAATGGAAAGCCGTACGTTTTATCACTTTTAACGAACAGTGCTGCGGTTAGATTGCGGTGCCAATCTAATAGTCCAAAGTTGCAGAGCTGGGATTGCCATGAACACTCATCTGCCATTATTCCACTAAATATGCACACTGTTCATTCCAATCAGTGCCTCAGAGTAGGGACTGAATAGCCCGAATGCTATGATGATCCAGTGTGTTGCGTACCAGTAGTATCAGAAAATTTATAAACCAGGGGAATGGCATGCTAAAGAAGAAAGTTATCTAACTCCCCAGCTACTTCCCATCAATATTCAGGCAGGCTGTTACACTCTGTACGACTGGGCGAGTTGACCATGTGGTTAGCGGTGCGCAGCTGTGAGCTTGCATCCGAGAGATAGTGGATTCGAACCCCATTGTAGGCAGCGCTGAAGATGGTATTCTGTGGTTTCCCACTTTCACACCAGTCAAAAGCTGGGCATGTACCTTAATTAAGGCCTAAGGCACTCCTAGCCCTTTCCTATCCCATCGTTGCCATAAAACCTATCTATGTCGGTGCGACGTAAATCAAATAAAAAATGCTCTGTACGCAGCTATCTACCAGAGATGAGGGGCAACAGAAGACACAAAGCACATCACGACAAACAATGGTCAATGTAATGTTATTGTTTATCAATGTTAAGAGCTTTCTATATTGTAGGCCTACACATTTAGTTTTCTTTCGACTCTGTGATTTGTAAAATATTTTATACCGTAAACTGTAGTTTCTTATTCTCCGATTTTACATACCGATTTTCATTAAATACTGTTTACCCATTTTCTCGTTACTCGGCGCTGATATGGACTTAGTAACAAATATCCAAATTCATGAATATCTTTGTGATCATAGCCAGTACGGTAACAATGTATAATACATGAATAATAGTAAATTTAATACTATATAACCTTAGTTATGTAGCATTCATCGATTACACCTCTAATAAGAAATATTTGAGAATTACATTTTAGGCCTTCCCCTAAACTACCATTTCACTCAGCGTGAATAAAATAATTTACAGCCTAGACTATAGCGACTTATTTCCTGACTTTGCATACTGATTTTCATCAAGATAGTACTACTAATAACAATATTTGAAAATTAAATTTTTAGGCCTTCCCCTAAACTACCATTTTTCTCAGTGTGAATACAATTATTGACAGCCTAGATTGTAGCAATTTATTCCCCAACTTTGCATACCCATTTTCTTTAAAATACGACCACTAATAACAAATAGTTGAGAATTCAATTTTAGGCCTTCCACTAAACTACCATTTCACTCAGTGTGAGTAAAATGATTTATAGCCCAGATTGTAGAGGCTCATCCCCCGACTTCACATACCGATTTACATTAAATTCTCTTCAACTGTTTTCTCGTGATGCGTGTACATACAGACAGATAGACAGAAATTATGGAAAAATAAAAAGTGCATTTTCTTGTTACTATGGACATGATCGATACAGAAATACCATTATTTTCAAATTCTGAGCAATGTACAGACAAAACTCTTATTATATATATATATCTATCTATATATATATATATATATATATATATATAGATATAAGATATATTATACATTGTTATTTATCAGCAGTGACGTCTTAATATTTTGTACAATAAATTAAGAAATAATTCAATCTATACACAGTGTAAATGGCATTCTCACAGTATACACAAAGTAAAACTTAGCAAAACATGATATGCAACATAAATTACTCAAAATAAAGCTAAGAAAGTAGCATGCAACTAAGTTATTTATTGTCCATTTATTCTACCAATCAAGGAAATAGTAAATTGAATTTTATAGTAATTCCTCCACAGTTTCCGAGATTCTTTTTGCAACTTATGAGCTTGTCCACTGCTTGCAAGTATAACAAGGCAGTGGTAAACATTTCATAAAAACAATTATGTACTAGAGAGATAACAGTAACAAATGAATTATCTTAGTTGGCAACTCTTAACATTAAATTCATTATAATATTCATACTTTCATTTTTGTCTGTAAGTTAGTAAAAAATGAGCATTTCTTGACATCTACTGCAATCAACAGTATGAAATTAGCAATCAGTAATGGACAATACAACTTTGGTATGTTAAAATCACAACAAAAAACAAACTTTGAAAATATAAGGTATTAGGAAATTTAAAAAAAGTGTCCTTAAAGCACAAAACCAAACACCTACAGCAATCAATTGTGAGAACATATTAAAAGAAAAACAAGCAAGCATTACAAAACTGAAGTCCAGATTTATTTAATACTGATTTATCTAGTTAAGCCTTCAATAATAATGAAATATTTTCGTCTTAATGAATATTGTAAACAACATATCAGAGATGGCCAAAATGAAACTGTTATGCATATCTTAATTTTCTGACATTGCTTCCGGTCCTAAAAAACACAGCATAAGTCAATATTTGACTTCCCTCACTAACAGCCTTCTTAAGGGGAGTGTAGCCTTTACTTTGGAGGACAATAGGTGGTGTCAAAAGGAATATCCAAGCCTGTTACAGTACAATCTTGTCAGTGGAATTAATAATAATAATAATAATAATAATAATAATAATAATAATAATAATAATAATAATAATAATAATAATAATAGTTTTAAGTCCCACTAACGACTTTTACAGGTTTCGAAAATACCAAACTGCCTAAATTTTGTCCCGCAGGAGTTTTTAAGAGCTAGTAAAGATGGGAATTGACTGTTTTACTCATATGCAAAGAAAAAAGTACAAATTAACTAGTATTATGAACAGAACTTAGACTGAACTACCCCCTCCGGCCCCCCTGCTCAACCAGAAAGTAGGCATTTCCTTGCCATCACACATTCATTGCTTTTTTAATATCAATTTTGGAATGATTACTTTCTTCACTATATACATTTACATCCTTTCAACTGCTATCACTTAACCCAGGAAAGACATGCAGTACAGTATGTTACCAGCGCGAGTTGGCATGTATGTATTTTATTCTTTTACGTATAATGGTACTGCAAGTGTCGCAACACTGTATACTGAATGAAAACCAGGTCGTCTTTGGATCAATCTGGTTAGCATGTCTGGACTGTTTAATGCATTTCATTAAGAATGTAACGGCACTATCTTTAAGGGTGGTGACAATGACCGCTCATCTAAGATTACTAGCATTTTTGATTGAATAAACAAAATTATAGTACGGTATCTTCTTAACTTGAGAAATGTTTACAGGTGTTAAAGGAAGGACACTGATAACTTGTCCGGCTCCATGGCTAAATGGTTAGCGTGCTGGTCACAGGGGTCCTGGGTTCAATTCCTGGCAGGGTCTGGAATTTTAACCTTAATTGGTTAATTTCTCTGGCAAAGGGACTGGGTGTATGTTGTGTTCATCATCATTATTTCATCCTCAATACGACATGCAGGTCGCCTACGGGTGTCAAATCAAAAGACCTGCACCTGCACATGTCCTCGGACACTCCCAGCACTAAAAGCCATACGCCATTTCATTTTACTGATAACTTCAAGTCCCACTTCCTCCCATTATTTTGATGTATTATGGAAATGACTGGTGGGACCTAGTGTTTATATTGCACTAAGTCTTCTGGTATAGGCTAGAGCAATTTTATTAATTTCATTGATCTGTCTCTGCCATATCTTTGGCTTTGACAATATGAAAGTGACTGAGGTATGAGCGATGCTAGTAATGTCATTCCTTATGCAGCCTGTCCCTGTTATGAATAGTGTGAAAATGTTGCTCGTAGGGTCAGTTGGTGCGTGCATTTCAGTGGGCTTGGCAGACGGATATGTAATAGCAACTTCTGGCTTGGTGAGGAAAGCAACGGGAAACTAACTCGTGCCTCATTTCCCTAGTACGCTTTCTTCAGTGATGCCTAGGACATCTATGACAGCTGATGGTGGAGCTGCTGAGGATCCAACCAGCCTTCAGGCTGAAGAACACACACACACACACACACACACACACACACACACACACACACACACACACACACACAGAGAGAGAGAGAGAGAGAGAGAGAGAGAGAGAGAGAGAGAAAATAAGTTTGGTGGTACTGTATAGTGCTGCACATCCTTTACATAATCATTTCATGTCTTTCTATCTTTCCTGTATTTCAATATTAAAGAGGGACTGGTGGGAGGTAATCTTCTGTACATGACTAGTATGGTGTGTATATAGATTGTGGTGATGTATTTTATGCTACAGTCTGTCCATAAATTAAAGCACAGCAACTATCATTTGTCTACTTCTTCAGAGGTCTTACTTTGGAGGAAGTATCACAAATACTGGAAGAAAGCGACACAAATGTAACATTTATAGATTAACTACATCAAAACTGAAAAGAAATGGCACCCACTATATCAAACAGGCATAAAGGACATGTGCATTGAGCCCCTAGATATGGCTATATATGCTAACGAAGATTCTGTGGAGGAGGGCGAAGGTGGTTTACAAAACGATCTTCCGGGAAGACCACTATGCACACTCGAAGTAGTTTGCAACCAAAAAGGTAATATTTGTGATCTTATTGCGATTCCTTGGTCAAGGATGTACGTCCTAATAAAATGGGATGAGTTCCTTCAGCATGGTTGTACGAGCATCTTCCAATTGAATCCTTACCATTTCCTAATACAAACTATCCCGTACTTTGTGACACGTCACTTACAGAGATAAGGTTTGTACTTCCATGTGCCAAAGCAGATTCTTTGCTAGTTGTTTTACGTCGCACCGACACAGATAGGTCTTACGGCGACGATGGGACAGGAAAGGGCTAGGAGTGGGAAGGAAGCGGCCGTGGCCTTAATTAAGGTACAGCCCCAGCATTTGCCTGGTGTGAAAATGGGAAACCACGGAAAACCATTTTCAGGGCTGCCGACAGTGGGGTTCGAACCTACTATCTCCTGAATACTGGATACTGGCCGCACTTAAGCGACTGCAAAAGCAGATTCATGCAAATTATGAAATACATTCACTTGGAGAGAACAGTATAAATGCCCATATGTATGTAATCTGTAGATCTAGAAGAGACATTTGATAACATTGATTGGACCAAGCTATTTGAGATTCTGAAGGTGATCGGGATCAGATACCAAGAAAGAAGGATTATCTACAATCTGTACAAATATCAGTGATAAGAATAGAGGGCTATGAAAAAACAGCAGCAATCCAAAAAGGAGTGAATTAAGACTGAAGTTTGTCCCCTCAAAGAGGAATTTGGAAAAGGAATTACAATCCAACGAGAGGAAATCACAACTCAGATTTGCCAATGATATTATTTTATTCAAATCTGCAGAATATCTGGATAAATTGATGGACACAGTCTTTGATGAGGAGTTCATGATGAAAATAAATAAATCCAAGACCAAAGTAATGGACTGCAGTAGAGGAAAGTCAGGTGATGCAGAATATATTACATTAGGAAATTAAGTCTTAAAGGGAGTAGATGCATATTGTTACTTGGGTTGTAGAATACCAAACAATGGCAGAAATAAGGATATAAAAATGCAACTAGTACAAGCAAGGAAGACCTTCCTTAAGAAAAATTATTTGTTCACATCGAACATTTATACAGGTAAAGGAAGAGCATTTGCATATCATATAGCCAGTTGTTTAGGGAATATATTCTCTTAACATGTTTTCCATAACAATTTGTCGGATAATCCATTTACTATTTAACAAATTACATAGAAGTCCGCTATAACGAGTACGGCATATAACGAGAAACCTGTTATAACGACAGTTTGTCTGTCCCTTCCCAAAATTCCTATATTCGACTGTATATTATCCTTCGGTTACAGTGAGAGCCCTATCACTGATGCATCCATTATTATGAGCGATTAAGCGTGCGTGATATCTTCCGTTACCGACATTTATGCACCCAGTGATTACATTGCATGTGATCGATCATCTTCGGTATCGTTTCATCGCTATCTACACTAGTGAGCTCTCGACGACATTCCAGGCGATAATGTCGGAGTCTAAGTAATACCCGTCAACTGCTGTTCCATGAAGAAAATCCTAAATGAAAGAGGAGAAGATGTTTTCGTAAGAAATACGTAAATAACGTGGTCGATAGCAGTTGTTAACTCTTAAAAATGAAAGCTGATGTAAACAATCGCTTAATTTTAATGCAAAATACTACAATTAAGTAAGAATGGGATACACCTCAAGATATGGCAGAGTGCAAACATTGATTTCAGAGGTTAGTTTTATAATTTCTTGCATCTGGTTAAATTTCGTAATTATCATATAAATTTATACTGAGAAGGTTATCATTTCTCTACTGGTGCTTGGAATATGTTTTCATGATACATATAGTACAGTTAGGTCAGGTGACTGAATAAGAAAACAAATATTTGCCACACAATGTGACTGGTCATCTTCGGTACCGTCAAGAACATACATAATAGTATGTTGAAGATGGTCTTGATACCGTATAGTTTTCTTTCTATGTACACTTGCGAGCTCCCTGCTCGATATTCAAAGGCGATGTTGCAGTCGATTAGCAATGGCCATCTACTGCTGTTCTCTAAAAGAAAATTCATAATGAATGAAGATAAGTTTTCGTAATAAATGTGGAAATAACGTGGTCCACAACAGTTATTAACTCATTACAAATAAAGTCTGAAGTAAATGATTGCTTGATTTTTTAATGTTATACAGTATACTGTAATTAAGTAGGAATGGGACAACTCTAGATATGGCAGAGTACATCACTGATTCAGAGGATAGTTTATTTTCTCGCAGCTAGTTAAACTTCGGAAAAGCTGTACCTATGTAAATTTGTAGCGAGGAGGTTATTTCTCTATGTGCACTTGAAATGCGTTTTCATGATACATATACTGTTAGGTTAGGCAACTCTGTTTGAAGAAGAAAACTGGGACATTTGCCACAGAGGCCTCTGAAGTGATATAATTTTTCCAAAATGAAATTAAACACACTTTCACAAAGTATCGGATTTCAAAAAATAACAAACGATAACGCAAGTTTTGAACAAACCGATTGCCGTTTCTTACCAATTATATTGTGTATGGGGTTTTTCCCAACTTTTACAAAAAATCAGATATAACGACAATCTGTTATAGCAAATACATTTTTCGCAACATGGATTCTCGCTATACCGGACTTATACTGTAGTTTATTATTGAAATGTGTGTTTACTTTTAGGCTCTAATATTTTAAGGAAGCCAGACGACAAGCAATTTTATATGGACTTGTCTCTAAGATGTGGAGAGTAATGTCTGCAGGTATTATGGTAATTTGTATGTTTGAAGTTTATTATGTATTATAGTTAAAACATAGGATGCAGACGTGTTGTGTAAACAAATTACAAATTACTTTTGTTTTTGTAGGATTTATTAGATTGTTTAAATACCTCATAGCTTCCTCATTGTGATAAAAGGAGTATTATGCCTGTATTTCAAGGACATTTGAGTAACAACAGTACACATGTTTCTTTCTTGATAATATATTAATAAAATTTTTAATGTACCGTATTTCTCTGAATCCAAGACTTCTTTCCCTTAGAATCTGATGCGAAAAATCAAGGGTTGTCTTGCATTCGCGACGTAACAGTAAAAACACCACTGGCAGCTACCACAGTAACACTGCTTCCCTTCAACCTCCGTGTGTGCATAAAACTAACATAACATCCGAGTCTTTATTATGCCTATAGACTACACCGCTAGCTGCGTCAACCGGTTGTACAGTGCTCCTGTGTGATGTCACTAGTTCTCAGGAAATAGTGAAGAGAATGTCATTCTACTTGGTAGGAGAGACACTCAGCGCAGGCAAATGACAATCCCCTGAATAGATAAAAAAAGAATGTCCCAGTATTAGTCTCTACAAAAGTATTTCTCAAATCCGCAGAATGGCAGAGTTATAAGGCGTCTACTGAACCTGACACTCAGTAAAATTAACAGTTCTACAGGCAGCAGGAATATTTTCGTCATGGATTGTCGTATTATAAAGACACATGGTACAGGTATTGCTGGTAAATTTACAACAGGTTGTCGTCGATATTATGATGCCAGTTTTAGTTTAATGGTTATTAAATTTGCGGAAATAAAGAATAATTGTGCAGCTGCAAGAAAATACAGCATAACTAAAGCCAATGTTTGGCATTAGCATGAAGACATAGTCTAAAAATGGGTACTGCACAAGAAAGGCATTCATATGATTTCACAAAGAACTTTTTAAGCCTGATTTTTTCTAGGAAAAAGTGGGGGTTATCTTATATGGTTTCCTTCTGGGAACTTAATTTTTTATATAAAGACCAAAGGCAGGCATTTATACAAGCGGAGGCACATGCTGTCCCTAGTGTACAGTCACTGCATTGCCGAACATAAGAGGCTTGTAGTGGTGCCTCAATGGTGCACTAGCTGCCAGCGTCTTGGAAAGGTGTAGCAATCCAACTGATGAGCCCACTGCTACACTGGGGCGAACCACTGTTAATTTCACGATTGAAAAGGCCTAAAGAGCTTAAATGTTTTTAGGAAGGAGAAAGTGTAAGTTTTATTTACCGAAGGAATTAAACCCAGACTTCCATTATATAAAGAACTACCTGGTTGCATTACTTCCTATACAGTTGCCAAATGTGTTATACAACTTTCTTTGAGGGCAGGCTTCAATTGTTTCTTCACATGTTGGACACAGTACAACAGCCTGGTCATATGGAGAGCTCTAATTGTGGGGAAAAGAATGACACTTCTCTATTTCCGTCTCACAGTATTGCATGGCCTGACAGAACAGCACCATGTGCCATGCCTGATCCACGCATGGGTTAAAAAAATAAATTAAAAAATCAACGAAGCCCTTATCCTTTAAGCTAAAAGAGACATTTCATCCCCAAGATTCAATCCACAGACAAGAAAATATATGCCAGCTGGCAATTTGTGTGGTGTCAGAAAAAATAAGGTGTTAGGGATGATGCAAGAACAATATGCGCTGCCTGCAGAATGTACCCTTGAGCTTCAATCACTGTTTCCACACATACCATACTAAAGTAAGCTTGTAACTTAAAGATACAAATACATTTTATTAGTATTTGAAGATTAGCATTTTCTGAAACAATCAGTAAAATACAAGGAATATTCTATCAAATTAATTTGCGATAAATCTACATCCATAACATGCAGCAGGCAATTTCTGCTTGATGACTATTTGTCGTTCATGACAGGGAATGGATTACCATATAATCCCAAATACCACCCTCCACCGAATACGACCTGCACCCTAAATTAGACGGCAAAATATGGAAAAAAATAAAAATTCATATAACTTACATACCTATTTAATTTTCTTCAAATATACCACAAATATAAATTTAAACAGCTTACAATTAATAAAATCACTAAAATCATAAATAAAAATCGGTCCAATACTCAGATCATTCACAATTCAACCGTCGTCATCTGAAGTTTCACAATAGGAACTTTCGTCGTTGGCATCTTTCCACACAAAGTCTTCCTCACTACCGTCCACATTTCTTAAAGCTTTTGGGCACTAGATCGTTGGGAATGCGCGCCCATGCGGTCTTGATCCAGCTGCATATTAGTCCCACTTCAGGCCTCTTCACTCGTCCGGTTGGTGTTAACGCGTGATCGCCATTGGACATGCATTCAGTGTACAACTGTTTCATTGCAGTTTTGAAAGGCTACTTCATGCACACATCCAACAGCTGTAGAATAGAAGAGAGTCCTCCGGGAATTATCGCAAGATCGGTTTTTCCTTTCCTCATCATATCTTTTACGGCGTCAGTTGTATGCCCTCTGTAACTGTCCAACACAAGCATGTTTCATTTTTGTAACAAAGCTCCCTGGCGACATTGCCGAATGCACTTCACCCAGTCCTCAACTAACGCACTGTCCATTCAGCCGGACTCCTGTATTCTAACAATAACACTGGATGGCAAATTTCCTTTCGGAAGCATTTCCTTTTCAGAACCACATATGGAGGGAGTTTGGTTCCATCTGCTGATACACGCAACATTACAGTGCATCCTTGCTTTTCGTTACCACCTGTTCTGATGGTTACACTTTTAGAACCCTTCGTATCTACTGTATTTTCCAACAGCATTTCAAAATAGATGTCTGGTCAGCATTCCCAATTTGCGACAGCAAATTAGAATTTTGCTTCCTCAAATGAATAATGTGACGCTGAAAGGCCATTCATTTTTCTTCATACACTTCAGGGAGACATGAAATAGACGTACGTCTCTGAATGCACAATCCCTTTCTCTAATAAAAGTTTCAGATCCATCCGCGGCTTGCAGTAAAACCCTGCGTTTAGAGTTGTTTTGAGATCTCTAATGCTTTCAATTGACACATTTCACTAGAAACAACATATCCTAACTCACATTTTTCTATCACAAATTTGTGGAGTCGTTCTTTAATTTCCGGAAACACAGCGCTCCGCCCGCTTTTCCTTCTTCTGCCAATCATGAATACACGATTCATCGATATCATACGTTCTGCCAACGGCATGATTTCCACATATTTCAGCTTTACTTATAACTTCAAGTTTCTCACGCACAGTAAATGACCGTACACGCCATTTTGAATCCATCGCTTACTATCAAGATAGCACTTTCATGGGATAGATATAGAACTCTAAGGTAAGCGAGGTAGACTTCCGTAACCGACAGTCTCAACTCGCGTAAAGTAAGATGTCCCACGAGATCAGCTATTCGCGCACCCAGCATGCCAGCAACACTTGTTAAACAAATGACGATCAAGTAATCCGCAGCAGTGGCTTTCATATTTACTGCATATTTACCCATATTCTTTGATTTACCGTATTTCATTACCTTACATTTCGCGTTTACATGCCCTGTAACCGTACTGGAAAAAAAAAAAAAAAAATCGATCTTTGTTTTCTAAAACGCAACTAAATCACAATAAAACCTGAATGCCCATTTACATGTGGTATATTGAGTACGGTAACCGTATTCAAATCTATTTCAATACTCCATGTAAACGTAGCAAATATTTATGAGAATGAACGGCTTTAATACTACCCACACCCAAAATTCAGAACCAATATTTTGGCCAAAAAAGTGCGGGGTGGTATTCAGAATATTTTTAATTTATTTTTTTGCTAGTGGCTTTACATCGCACCGACACAGATAGGTCTTATGGCGACGATGGGATAAGAAAGTCCTAAGAGTTGGAAGGAAGCGGCCATGGCCTTAAGGTACAGCCCCAGTATTTGCCTGGTGTGAAAACTGGAAACCATGGAAAACTATCTTCAGGGCTGCCGACAGTGGGATCAAACCCATTATCCCCTGGATGCAAGCTCACTGCCACGCGCCTCTAACCGCACGGCCAACTTGCCCGGTGGTATTTGGGGATTATACAGTAACTTATCTTGCCAGGAATGTAGATGAAACAGAGCCAAATGTGATTCTTGAGACAACCTTTCAATGTGATGGGTCGTGTTCAGTACACTGATACATATTAAAAAGATGTTGAAGAACAGAACAAAAATGGCCAACTGGAAACCAATGGGATCCAAACCAACAAGCTTCTGATTTGTTTTCTGTACTTAACACCTCTTCGATATATGTACTGAACATGACTTAATACACAGAAAGTGTATGCAAGTCAAAAAAATGAAATATTCACCAAATGAGAGTTTTACTTATATGAAGCTCATACTAATCCTTTGGACCATTATAGACAGATCAAATTCTTGCCATTTCCTTTGAATCGAAGCTAAATGTATGGTGTGAAATAAATTAGAAGAGATCATATATTAATGTACCAATCTTTTGTATGGGCATCATAGATTTCAAATTCAACAATGCATAAATCACTTTTGACCGTCTGTCAAATCTAAAGCAACACAGTATAAGAGAGGGGTTGGTAACATGGTCACATCCAGATAGGCTCACTGTGTTATTCAGCAATCTCGCTGCTAACCGGCAAGCAAAACTGAACATTCCTGAAGCTAAAGGCTTGCTCCCCGAAGGTGCAACTTATCCTGTGAATTCAGGAATTCAAGGCCTTTTCCTGCAATCACAAAACTTTGGCAACTGCTCCTACCCGAGAAATACAGTTTTTTTCACAAGGGATGACAAATAACACTTTCAGTGCCAGGAAAAATATGATAGTACTAAGCAGTAATAGCAAAAATTTGTGACGCGATAAGCGAGGTATTTTTATATAGATTTAATACGATGAGAATCGGGACTTCAAATTTATGATGTGTTTAGCAGGAAAACATTAAAGAGGAACACACAAGGTTTCACTGTATATATGAAACCCTTTTAAGATTTTAATGCTGTCAAAAAACACTTGGAAGACTTCTCTGATTCAAAGATAAGCCAGTTCTATGCATAGAAAAGTCTAGGATTGCCAGGAAGTTGGACTGAAGTTGTGGAAGAAAACAGGGGACATTTTAATAAACAAACTCGCAAAATGTCAAATTTACCACAGAAAATGCTAAGTTTTCTGGACATCCCCATAGAAGGCAGCAGTTGAGAAACACATTTGTATATCAAATGAAGACACCCTTGATTTAGATAGAATGGCCAGACATACCATAACAGGTATCAGAAAATAAATCCAGACTTCACTACTAAAACACGCATTACTACTAATCTTCAGAATGGATATTTATATAGTTAGCCAGTGAATGGGGCAGGAAGCAACAACAAATAGTGTACCTAGGATTTTAGTCAAGGGAGAAACAATTGCCTGCATGAGGCGAGTGGTTTTGGCTAGGACAAAATCCCATAGTCTGCGAGCCTCACTTTCACAACACTTGAACTCTGCTACTATGGCACAGAACTGTTCGAAGTTCACGTGCAACTGTTCCAGAGGCATGTCCTTAACATCACGGCCTGGAATACCTGTCAACAAAATAAAAATATGGACTACCAACACAAATATCATTGTGTCTCATGTATGAAATTCTATACAAACATACTGGGTGATAAATTTGTTTCTTCCACTTATCTACAGTAGACTAAAATGTTTTTTCTTATTCTAATAATACAAAAGAGATATCCTCGATGCTATGCAGTAGCAAAATGAAGCTTTGATATAAAATGGACAAGAGAGCTGCAAAGACAACAGATGCATGCTCAGATTCTTCCCCTCTATTTACAACTCCCAATAATTACTCGTGTGTTGCAATTAAAAATATTTCATCTCCTATTTCTATTACTGAAATTTTCAAATACAACATAAATTAATGCAGCAATTCAAGTTACAAAAACATGAAAAAAGGGAGGAAAGAAAAACGTAGGAGATATTAACATTTAAATTCAGTTTAGCTTATAAATACAGTAATGTCAGAATATTATCTTAAGAAAATAAAAAGGTACTTTTTGCTGCTCCTTTAGAAACAGTGAACATTGAAATAAACAAGTACTAACAAAAAATCCTGAACATGAGGTTATCCTAAACTACTCTCTTTATGATTTCCACTACTGCAACAGGATGGATTCATTCACTGAATGAATTCATATCAACTGATTAATCACTCCCTCTCTCATCAACTAATGTATCTGTACAGAAATTTTTTTAAAAGGCAAATAGGAACAAAGTGATCACCCAGCATAGTAAAAAACGTCCACAGTAAAAATATAACTTACCCGTTTGACCAGCCACTATGCTCCGAAGATCTGACAGTGAAAGATTTCTGTTGGTAAGTATCCGAAAAGCCATGCATACCTGAAAACATTAATACATTAAATCTTTCTAAATTTCAGAATAAGAAAGGAGCAACATTATAAAGGTCATTCCAATAACAAAAGAGCCTTCCTACTTATATAAACTAAATTTGTTCATGAACTGAACATTCCGTAAGATTATGTGTGCTCTAAGCAATGCATTATTGTCTAGTATGGTACTAAATCCGAAAGACATTGTTACACAAGACTGTCATAGAGTACCTTTACGGTCGGCTTGTCACACAGCCTGTCGCTAAGCATTTCAGAGCTGCGATTGGCAACAGAGTATCACCATACCCATCATCAAAAAGAAGGAGAGCCGGCTAAACGTGCTGATTACTGGCCGATCCAACTTTTGTGTCATGCAATGAAGGTATTCAAATGTGTTCTTGATAAAAGGATACATGACATCAATGAGCTTCCCAGAAACCAAGCTGGCTTTGTGAAGAATTGTGGTACAATCGATTCAATCCATGCTGCACAGCTCTTGGTTGAAAAGCATCATGAGAAGAACAAGCCAATCCATCTTGCTTCCCTGGACGTTGAGAAGACTTGATCGTGTACCTTATGACCTCATATGGCCAGCAGTGCATGAGTATGGCATACCAGAATACCTTGCCAACTGGGTTCAGCTGCTTTATGTAGACCCATGGAGCTATGTTTGGGCTGCTGCAGGAGCTTCCAGTGACTTTCCCATCACCGCTCTTGTTCATTCTAGTGATGGACACTGTAATAGCATACCTGCACCATCCTTTGCCTTTAACACTTCCCTACGCAGATGTGAGATCCAGGTTGGTCTGCAATGCCAAACCCAAGAATGGAGTGATTGCCTGGTGCAATATGGCCTGTGCCTCAATAAAAAGAAGACTGAATATATGATATCAGATCCACTAGCAATCAGAATCATTCAGATAAATGGCAAGGACCTGCCGTGAGCGACAAGATTCAAGTATCTTGGGTTCACGACCGCTGATGATGGCGGAATTGTCAAAGAGGTCAATGCAAGGATATCAGCAGCCTGGATGGAATGGTGAACAACAACCGGCGTCACTTGCGACTGGAGGATGAAAGATATCAGCTAAAAAATCTATTGTACTGTCATCTGACCTGTTGCACTGTATGGTTGCAAATGTTGGCAAAGTACAACAGAGTGTCGACTGTGTGTCATGGAGACTAAGATGCTGAGATGGACAACTGATGTCACTAAACTGGATCACATCTCCAATGAATCCATCAGGGAGAGATTTGGCATTGCACTGATTCAAGACAAAATGCGCGAGTCATCTACGATGGTTTGGACACATACTAAGAACGGGCTGACACTATCACAAAGATGGGCCAATACCCTTCACAAGGATCTGAGGAACATCAATCTTCATCTTGACATGTCCTAGAACAGAACTAAATGGACTTTACACAGCAAATTTAATATGTCGTCCTGTTCAATTGCTTTGTAAAGTGAAAACCGTTAATATGGAATGATTTTAATATCTTGTAATGAACTAAATGGAGACAACAGATCCCACCACCACGAGCGACAAAAGCTGAAGAAAAATATGATAGTACAAAATATGGAATATCGTATAGTGACTAGTATGTTGCTATTGCTCTATATGAACCTTGCAGTGGTTGCACACATTTTGCAGATTTTAATGGCGAGACCCATTTTTCTCTTTGCTGCTTTATTTTTTGATTTAAGACTTCTTCAATGCTATTATTTTTGTGACATCATTTCATTTCTTTAAATGCAATTGACAGGATTATAATTTATACTGAACCACTTTCTTCAGAATTACAGTATTTCTACAACTATTTACTTTTAATATGTGTAATATAAATTAAAAATAATTATCATTCTAAGACAACAGTGTCTGGAGTGTAAATATGTAAATTTATAATTGTCTATACATCTGTGAATATTCAGTTTATACAAGCATACATATGTGGGAATGGAGGCACTTCCGTGTATGTGGGGCTTGCCTTTTTTCCATTTACCACCCCTGGATTGTAAATGTACAAATTAAAGAAAATAAATAACTAAATGAAAGCAACAGTAACAATATATGGAAAACCGAACTATTTCCCTAAACTTAAAACACTTTTTGAAAAACGTTTTCTCAGACCCATATCTACATATCTTCCTATTCAGCTAATTTTTTCACTTTGATAGATCATTTTTCTAACAAGGGAACACATACATGTGTTACACACCCTGATCCAGTTCAAATTGGGTAGGAATATTCGTGGGAGGCAGTAGAATGCTAAGGTCCAAACTGCATGTGCCCACTGCAAGTTTGAATGCCAACATTGAACAAATAAAAAGTCGTAAAACTAAAAGTGCTGAGGGAGAATCGGGGTGTGGCGGAGCGGTAGGGAGGAGCGAAGCAGAGAAAGGGAGCTAGCCGGGCCGTGACGAGCCGCGTCAGCAGCCAGGCAGCGTATAGTCGGGCTGCTCGCTCGAGTCGAATGAATGAATGCACCCTCCACTGTGCACTCTCCTTTACTGCACCGCAATTCACACATTCCTCGTATCTTTCCGATTAGAAATGTCAAAACAGATCAACAGGTGCTCATTGATTAGTCATCCGATAAGACAACATTCTTACAATGACAGGTAAAATCTGATGTTCTTACAGTCATTTATATGAATGGTAACTGTATATTTATTTTAAGCTTGTATGGTAATAATTGATTTTTTTTACACCTAGATACAACAAAACGCCCACTACAGAAGTCATTCAATCCGTGGAATGTAGTAGTGTGCATTCAGAATTGTTTTGCAGAGTGTGACAAAAGAGACACCCCATTTTCTGAAGATGAAAGAAATTTGGGATTGGAATTATATCTTAAGTAGATCAATCAATCTATATACTGTATATATATTTTTGTACTTTTAAGAGAAAAAAAAGCGTTCGCAGGAATTGGGTTCTTGTCACCATTTTACAGGTCTAATTGCCGACAGGGTTTTGGATACCGATGTGACAGTCGAACTGGCTGGCATATTGGATATGTCGGATGATGACTGTTTTCGAGGAAGACAATATTGAAATACAGATATTTGAAGCTGTCTCCAAAAATGATGCTCCTAACCCTGCATCCACAATAACGGCTGAATGATGCCCAATCCCAATAACTTATACAGAGAAGGTTGTCAAATATTGGTGACACAAAGGTGGGAAACAGGAGGTGGTTCACATCAGTGAAACACAGGTTTCGTAAATTAAAGTGCCAGGAAGAGTTTTACAGGTGGGAGCAACAATTGGAAAACTGTGGCACAATGGGAGAGAAAAAATCAATTTGTTACGAAGAAGACTTATCGTAAGTTCAAAGAAAGCAGACAATGAAACAAAATTGTTCACAATATAAATATTAAAAAATGGGCTTTAAAGTACGCTCATCTAGTTAGCTATGACATGTTTAGAGCATCTCATTCCTGGGTAATGTGTATTAAAAAGAAATTTAAAATTGGATCAAGAAAGATTTGCAAATTCGTGTTTGAAAATACCAATTTGAACAAGAAGATACTAATTGTAACGCGACACTGTTTGTGGAAGAGTCACAATTAATAGAAAGTCACAGCCCAGAGTGCGTGCTTAATACTGATCAGTCTGGTTTTCATGAAGAGTTCCATTCTGGCAGGACCCATAATGAAAGAGGAGAAAAAGTCGTATTCGCGGAAGCACAATCTATGAATTCGCTAACTCATAGCTACACAATACAGCCAATAATTTTGGCAGATGGACAACTTCTGCCAAAGTTGTTAGTGGTGTTCAAAGAAAAAAAAAATGTCAAATTTGGTCCTAATATAGGAAAAAACCTATTCACCGCATCAAATTTGTACACTTTGAAGGCAAAGTCTGGAAAACTGACCAAAGAACTTGTGCAGAAATGGTTACGGGATGTTTATTGCGAGCTAGTACCAGAGTACAGTGTTTTAGTTCTGGATTCGTGAATTGGACAAAAAGAAGAAAATATTTTAAATGCTAAAGTTGGAAGTAAGAAATTCATTAATGATCAAACAATTCCAAAACGAGTCATTGGACTTATCTTGCCGTTAGACATTTTTGGGCTTCCGCATTTGGAAGCAATTTATTCGTCTTTTGTAAGATTTAATTTTATTAAACTCGTTAGACATCAACGTACATTTAGCGAACAACCTTTTAAAAGTGCAATCTTTGACACACAACCAGTTCTCCTCTCCGTGTGGCAGTACAGTTGATGCAAATGTGGCTATGTAACAAGAAACCTTCACAATTTGTTAATCCAGTCGATTATTGTTTCAAAGAAGAACCTTCCGCTAGTCAATGTAAGACTTGTGAAAGCGACAGTGTTGTAAGATGTGCATGGTGCACACAGTATCTGTGCCTTGTCCACTTTCTTGTGAACAATCACTATTGCGCTAATTAAGAGTAAAAAGAACTCGGGCGTGGTTTTTTCAAAACTAATTGGCATCGTTGTTTAAACATCGTCCTTGCAGACAATCGTTTCATGTGCTGTTCATATTTACGTTTTGCACATCTGATCGGGAAGTTAAGTGCAACGCGCTAACTATACGCTGCCTGGCTGCCGGCGCAGCTTGACACGGCCTGGCAGGATCACGTTCGCTGCTTCGCTCTTCCATACCGCTCACTTATTTTACAAAAGGAGTACATTTATTGTTCCACCAATTCAATACAATTGTTTATTGTTCCACCAATTCAATACAATTAGGTGGAACAATAAATGTATTCCTTTTCTAAAATAAGTGAGATCGCTGTTTTCAATACGGATCGAAAATGAGAGTGATAGTTTGTAACTTCCATATCTCTCCGCAACACCCCGATACTCCCGAGAAACTTTTAATTTTATGACTATTTATTTGTTCAAAGTTGGCATTCAAACTTGCGCAGGGCACACACAGTTTGCACCTTAGCATTCTACTGCCTCCCATGAATATTCCTACTCAATTTCAACCGGATCCGAGTATAACACATGTACTGTATGTGTTCCCTTGTAAGTGTTTTGCATATGAAATGATAGTACACGAATGACATTTTTCATCTATGTGCAAAGTTTTTTTTTACAAGTGACAAATTTCATATTTTATTAATTTGAACTGAATGCAGAGGCCTTTGCTGATATCATGATATATGATATATGATTTGGGGTGAAACAGAAGAGGAAGTACAGACCAGACTCGACATATGGAAATCCCAGTTCCAGGAATATAACCTCAACATCAGCGAGACCACGACAGGGTGATGGCAGTCAACAGAGAAGGGCATCCAGCAAGTGTAAAACTAGGAGACCACCAGCTAGAGTGCATGGATAGTTTCTTACCTTGGAAGTGTAATCTCCAGTGATAATTTGGTCAGAAAGGAAATTACAGAGTACAAAAGGGATCTGAATTCTACCAACAAGTAAGAACACTTATGGGATGACATGATTCCAAAACCGGCCAAACTGATTATGTTTAACAGCTATTTCACACCAATATTGACCTATGGTATTGAAGCGTGCACCCTCACTAAGAGAGATTCATCAAGACTACAAGCATCAGAGATGAAATTTCTTAGATCCACCATCCAGAAGACCAAGATGGACAAGTTAAGAAATGAGGAGGTGGGGAAAGAAGCTGGAATACAGACATCTCTATTAGACTGAATTGGTACGCCCAGACTATGGTGGTATGGGCATGTGAGGAGGATGGAGCCTACAAGAACAGCCAGAATAAATTTGGAAAGACAGGTGGAAGGAAAAAGACCTGCAGGAAGATCTAAAACCTGATGGATGGACATGATAAAGGTTGATCTAGTTACCAGAGGATGGACAGTGGATGATGTTCTCCATAACAAGTTGTATACAGACAGGAAGAAGTGGAAGAGGCTCATTAACAGTACCCAGGACACTGGAACTGTCCAATGATGATTATTATGAACTGAACATTCCATCAGATTAAGAGTGCTCTAAGTGGTGCATTATTCTAATATAGTACTAAAATATGACACAATCTAGAATTCATTACGGATCAAAAGTAAAATAAAATTTCTTTACAAAAGAATTCCATTTTAGATGCCGAATTTTATAACGTGCATCTGAACACATTTCTTTTCGCCCCATTAGAATGTAACTTTTCAAAATCACACAAATCAGAAACCTTTCTACCCTTTGAAACAAACAAACAAACAAACAAACAAACAAATAAATAAATAGAGAATCTTAAAATCAATAAATCAGCAAGCAATTCGAAAACTGATACTATCTCTAAAAATGCAAATATTACCAACAATTTTCACCCAGGCATTAAATGTTATTAGCTTTTACATCCCACTTTACACTATTTTTCAGTGAACAGGAAATTTCTAAACTGATCAGTATGAACCCTAGACGCCCTACAGCTAAAGCCTTACCAAACATTCATAAAAACGAAATTCCTATCAGACCGATCATTAACTTTAGGAATAGTCTCACCGACAAAAATTCTCAATTAATCTCAAACTTCTCAAAGAAACCGAATAATTTCTTTACGAGAACTATTTGCAATAGAATTTTGTAATATTTCTAACAAACACCACCATACATTCCTTCGATTTAACCAATGTGGATTCTAGTATCCCTATAAATGGAACTATGAACTTAGTGAAAATTTAAATACTTTTTTTTAAAATTTGTTTTACGTCACACAGACACAGATAGGTCTTATGGCGACGATGAGACAGGAAAGGGCTAGGAGTGGGAAGGAAGCGGCCGTGGTATTAAGGCACAGCCCCAGCATTTGGTTGGTTGAAAATGGGAAACCACGGAAAACCACCCTCAGGGCTGCCAACAGTGTGATTCGAACCCACTATCTCCGGAATATAAGCTCACAGCTACATGCAACAAACAAGCCCACTCGCTCGGTAATGAACATAGAAAACTAGGTAAATTAGAAACATGAGTATCTGAATATTTTAAAATTTGTTCTAGACAATAATTATTTTTCTTTCAACAACATTATCAGCAAAAGGCACTCCCAATGGGGTCACCAGCACTGGAAATCTTGGCTGAAATCTATACAGACTTGGAAAGAACAGAAATAATATCAATGGGATATTTTCCTGAATAAGATATGTCAACATTTTTTGCCATCATCAATCAATGAATTAATTGCCAACTGTAAAACTTCACTAGTGTAGAATGACTTGATTCTTTAAATCCCCATACAAAGTTCAGAACAGAATCAGGAGTCAATAAATCATAAATCATTAAATTATCTTGATCTCAAAATCACAAGAAATAATAATTCTATTATTTACAATACAGTGGAACCTCGATTCTCCGTTTTTCGAGGGACCATGAAAATAAAACGTACAACACGGGAAAATGGAAAATCCAGGAATGAATGAAAACCATGAACAATTTGGCTTAACACCACAAAAATGAAATATGTATAATTATAATCTTACACATCTCCTAAACCAAACCAAACTATAGCCCCAATGGGACTTTGCCGGCCAAGCGACCGCTGCTCAGCCCGAAGGCCTGCAGATTACGAGGTGACACGTGGTCAGTGTGGCGAATTCTCTCTGCCGATATTCCTGGCTCTCTAGGTCGGAGTCGCCATCTCACCATTAGATGGCTCCTCAATTAAAGGTAATCACGTAGGCTGAGTGGACCTGGAATTAGACATATCCAGGCAAACTGCCTGACCTGGTTGGAATCGAACCCGGGCCCTCTGGATAAGAGGCAGGCATGTTAGATCGCGAAACCGCATTAATTATCGGTATGCGAGTTCAAAATCTCTATAATTTATATTCAATTTTACAGGGGAATCTTCGTCAGTTTCCCGTGAACACTTCTTTCAGTTCAGCAATTTTGATTAGCCAAACTCTTCGAAAAATTGAATAACTCCAAGCCAAACGACAATCGACCACAAGTAGTTTTTAATTCTCTCATCTAATAAAATAAAGCACATTAGATACAAAAGTGCCCAACATGATGGTGAAATCCCTTCTTTTCTTAATCTGTAATTGTAATTTGGTCTCCGGTATACTGTTCGTAGGCAGTTTCTGGAAATCTTGTACCCGTACCGCCGCCGTGTACATTAGGCCCACATCGACTTTTAAAGGTTATGTTGAACTCAAAAACATGGTTTCGAATGTAAGTATCGATTCCCAAAAGTTCTTGAATGCATTATATTCAATTTTGCCCGTCACTAATCCAATCAAATAGGAAAGATAAAAGAAATATCATCAAAACTTCAGAAATTACGGTTATTCATGACCTTGAGGTCATCTGGACAGCGCGCTCGCTGCACATGTCAGTACGAGTTGGAAATGATACAAACCATTTAAATGTAACGTGCGCAAATAAAACGACTACGGTTTTTGGTATTTTAACACGAAAACGTAAAATTCCCAGTCTTACATTAGGACCTAAACAGTAATAGGCAATCCCAAGACCTCCCGTGGCTTTCTTTTTTAATGTTGTAATGTGCAACATATGTTATGGTCTCGCTAACATAATCCTGTACGATAATATTGAAATACGGTACTAAATTTGTGTTAAGGAGCAGCTGGGATTCCTGCCTGAAAGCCCAGTTACTCTACAGTGCTCTGAGGAAAGTGCCGAAAACCTATTCGGCAGTACGATCGAAAAAATGTAAACGTATAAACATCCAACCCTGGACATAATGTGGACGTTTTATAAGTGCGAACATTTGACGAAACTCGTTCCGTCTTCAAGCAGAGCTGTCGAAATGCGCCGTGTCTCCTTACCATTGTTGTGGCCACATTCTGCTTTATGAAACAATACCACCCGAATGCGATGCTAAGATGGTTCCTTATGCAAGTTCACCGCTGATCGCTTTTCCAGTATCGGTACGGTACTTACTCTAATTATCGCAATGACAGGGCGTTAACGCCAAGATCCATACGTATGCCATAGCCGTCATTTCGTGAGATACAGTTTATGAAGAAACGATTGATCGAGGATTTAGCGTTGATGGGACTGGAATTTCTGGGCGGTTGATCCGGAAAATCATTGTTTTTAGAAATGGATAATGCAGGATTTTTACAATGTGACAATTACATTGCTTGTGTGACCACGTAATTTGAATGCATATTCCGGGAAAACGTAGTTTCCGGGAACGGATAATCAAGGTTCCCCTGTATTTTTAGAAAACCTACTCAAACAGTAAATGTCATCCAACAAGATTCCCTTCACCCAGGTGCCCATAAGAAAGCCACATTTTGTAGCATGATCCATAGAGCTCTTAACATTTCATTGTATAACAACAATATTAAAAAGGAATCCTATATACATATAGCATCCAACAACAAATACAATATAAATTTTGTTGACAAAATTACTAATAAGATGAAAAAGAAGCTGGTCACCATGCTGCCAAAAGACCCTTAAGAAAAATATTAGTTTTTTCACTTACAAATAATGGTAACTTATACTAGATCACAAACATATTTAAAAACCAGAACTTCAACATTGCATTTAGAACAATTCAATCCGAAGCGATTCTACAACACATGATTTTGATAGTAACAATATCTGAACTCCGGAGTTTACAAATGAAATTGCTCCCAATGTAATGAGACTATTCCACATTTACACTGTCGATACAGTCATCATACTTACGAAGAAACATCTAAAACAAAGGAAGACATGGCATGTTTCTAAAAATTCATTCATTGTTCATTGTTTTTCATATTTTATCATTTTTAATGTCAAACATATTTTGTAAACTTTTAAGCTTTTATGAAAAGCCAAACTGTCAATATGTAAAACCTGTCTGACAATTTCCTGTCACCTGTAAAATTGTAACTTTTATGAAATAGGGCCCTGGAAGTGGACAGGCCCTTCAGCGTTGGTGCGTATGTTGAAACTCGCACCTTCAAGTTTTGGCTAGTTAATCGAAGTGTTGTTGCATTCAAGATGACAGTCAAAGTCATTCTCTTGCACATGGCAGAGTTCAACCTCCAAATAATTCATGGTCGATGAAGGTGACAAGAAAATGTTTAATAACCCACTGGTCCAAAATATAAGGCTTCAGCAATATTTGTTTTAGAAAGATTGTGATCAGCAATAATACAGTGATATTTTTATGGGCCCCAGTGAAACTTCAGTTATTCACTCACACCTCAAAAGCAAATTGTAGGGTCCACTGCACAAAATGTAGGTTGAATTTCAGTCTTGGATTGTACTACTTATCTTTTACGTAATAACAGTCGATCGTTTGTTGATCTCAGCTAGTGGCTTGATTTCTAAATGCAGTAAGCCCTTCGAGCATCACAACTCACGGTTCTTCAGGAACACAGAAAGTTGCACAGTATTTACAATATACAATATTTTGCGTTATTTGCTTAGGCTGTTACTCAACTCCCTCTGTGGATGATAGGGCTCCAGGTCCTAAATTCATGAGTTATCTCTGGTGATACATCTACGAGGATAATCCCAAAAATAAGGT
This sequence comes from Anabrus simplex, assembly GCF_040414725.1. Lineage (NCBI taxonomy): Eukaryota > Metazoa > Arthropoda > Insecta > Orthoptera > Tettigoniidae > Anabrus > Anabrus simplex. The sequence continues at coordinate 1,142,464,907 of NC_090265.1, forward strand.
CCCCTATTTTTTTATAAATACAGAACTCTGTTCATGCGGCTGTTGGTCACAATATTGTGAAGAGCATTTCCTGTGTTCGCATATAAACATGCGCACGCCGTGCTGAGGCACTCAGTCTTGGATTGGCAGCCAATGAGAATGGAGCTCCCGTTGGATGTTACCGCCAAGTGCGAAGTGCGCGCAGTTATTTGATTTTTGAATGCAAAAGGTACTGAACCGACTGAAATCCATCGCCAATTGACGGAAGTGTATGGATGTCAAAAATGTTCGTAAGTGGTGTAGAGTTTGCAGCCGGTCGGACTAAAATTCATGATGAATGAACAAAGGAGCGGGAGACCATCGATTTCCGTCGAGAGTCGTGAAGGTTGAGCAAATCATGCGTGAAGATCGGCGGATCACCCTGGACACTCTCTGCACTTTGGTTCCTGAAGTTTCCCCGAAGTGCCGCTCACAACTTCTTGAACAGCATGGCGGCATGCTGGTATGACATGGGCATACAAAAACTGTCACAGCATCTACAAAAATGCATCGACCGAAATGGTGATGATGTAGAAAAATAGCTGAATGTTCAAGCTGTAAAATGGGATAAAGCATTGTACAAATAAACAGGTCTATGCATTTATAAAAAAATAGGAGACCTTATTTTTGGGATTACCTTCGTAAGTAAATACAGGATAATTTTTGGAAAGAAAAGTTGGTCCTTTTAAGAGCAAATATTTAACAGTACTCCCTTTCAAATTTTCACAGCACTATTGTTAGTATGTTTAGCTCACTAGAATATTTCACAAAAAGCTAGTGTGACATGGTATATCCTAAGAGAAAAACCATTTACAGACATCATAATGAATCACTGAATAATGAAACAACAAGAATTTTATATTTGAAAATAAAGATATGTATTGCCTTTAATCATAAGACAACACTACAAATAGCATTACAGTACTCACGTCAGCAAGGCAAAGTTCTCCAGAACCTGTCGTGTCCAGAGCATCGAAAGCTTCCCTTAACTTGCTAAAATAAGGAGAGAGGATGCTATTAATAAATTGTTTGTGATAAGGAATATCACTATGCAACCTACTTCATCAATGTTGGCTTACATGAGCTTGTCCCCTAGTTGCACATGGGCCATCTTTACAGGTTGAGCATAGTCTTTGAGTCCAAGGTCTTGCACACTGATGTTCTCTCGCAACACCTATGAACAACCAATTTATAAAAAACAAATGAACAGACAAATCTGAAAGGGTAGAAAGAAGAACACATTTTTATTTGGGTTCACGCAGCTGTACAATTTGATCACTTATATGTATTAAACTTATCATGTAAAATTTAGTTTAAATATATCTAATACAATTACCAATAAGGAATTCCCTGATAATTATGCATGCCAATTTTTGCATATAAGTACCTTCTATCTATGGTAAATTTCACTTAAATGTTATGTTCATTAAGGTTTAACCTTCCTGATTATTAATCCTTCGCTTGAGGTATTCCACTTAACTAGTCATTTTATAGCAGTCTTCTGAACTAAGCAACTATGGGATGGCTAGGCTTTGGTGTAAGTTTTATCTTCGTTGAGAATATTGTTATAAAAATGGTCCCTAACACAAGTGATCGTTATTCACATCAGGTGATCAAAGTTGTAAATCCAATCCTAGCCAATGGCAGGTATTTAAGAAACTTGATCCCATGACCTAGACAATAAACAAGAAAACTCATCACCCAATCTATGTACATCTGAGGGGTACCACAGGGACAGTAATTTAGCACTAAAGGAGATGTCCATCACCAAAATAGTCCTCAACATCCAGACTGGATTTAGCTCTTAATGAAGATCACAATAGTGTAAAAAGGTTGGTTTTAATATCATAGAGCAGAATGAATGTGATATTTGTGATGAAAGGAATAGGACATTACACAAACCTTCGCTGTGCAGTTCAGAGCAATGGGAATACTCTCAAATACAGGGATACCCTGTCGCTCCACCAAGTCCTGGAGCACCATCTGACCTGTCGTCAGGTCCTCATACTCTCTGAAAACAACACAAGCCCATAAGGTTACATATAACTATACCTATTTACATTACAAGCTGAACAAGATAAATACACTCTCACCTATTCAGCTTCCGTCATTAACTTTCTCATCCCAGATAGCTCCCAACCTCCCCCCCCGCCCCCTCACTTACTACTACCCAGATGGCTCCCACGCAATGAAGGCAACAGATGTACCGATTATAAACCAATCTGTTAGTTAATTAATTAATTAATACTTTTAACGGTAATACCATTTTCTTCTAGATTTTAAATCGTATCTTTTTTGTGTGTATACATACATACATACATACATACATACATACATACATACATACAGGGTTATAGTAATAGATACAAATTGTTGTGTTGTATGATGTGTCTTACGATTTTCCAGATTAGTTTATCTTCCTGTATCAAAGCAATGAAATATTTTTTACTGGTTTAGAATGCATCTTAACCATCTTTTGTTAGTTAAGCATGTGACAATAATAGGCAAGAGATCTACTGTAATATTATCATCGAAGATCATCAGATCTACAATTAGTCACCTGATTGCTATTTCATGACAGTATTTTCTCATAATTTTTCTGCTTCTTTAACCAATTTTTAACCTAAAAAACAGGGAAAATTTTGCAAATCTAATTTTGGATCTAAAATACCAATGGAATTCCATTATTTTTGCAGTATGATCCTTCGGCAATAGCTGGCACACATGTCCTCCTTTGAAGATGATGGTGGTTGTTCTTCAAGAATCTGCACAGCCATCCTCTGCATGCTTTCAGTGGTGAGATTCCTGTTATATTCTATCTGCATCTCCAGCATTTTGGGCTAAAGTGAATAGCCATTATTTCTTAATCCAGTTAAATATTTTAACAGTTCTTTTTCAATTTCTGCATCATACACTAAAGGCTAAGCCTTGTCGCTGCAACCATTCTCCTCTCAATCCTGCTGTTCTCTTCACTTCTTTGTAGTATACATTCCATCAAGTTTCTCACATCTCCCTTGGTCCTCCTCCTTTCTTTCCTAGTATTTTTCCTTCAAAGACATTTACTATGAAGTTGTTATGTCTCAGGATATGACTTACAAGTTTTAACTTCCTTCTTTCCATATCCTTTAGTAGTCTCCGTTGCTTGCTGTCTTCCTTTAGAAGATCTCTGTTTATCTTTTGTTTAGTCCAGCATGTTTTCGTCAATTACCTCCAAAACCATATTTCAGTTGCTTCCAATGAATCTTCCTTTTTAGTTCAGCTGTCACAACCATAAAGTAATACACTCCAGATAAAGGATTTTACAGAAGCCTTTCTTGTTTCTAAAATATGGGTATTTATTAAGATCTTTTATTTTGAAAGGCCTGTTTAGCAAGAGCTATTCTTTTAATTTCTGCATACTGGCCTGAATTTGGTTTCCAAAGGGAATGACAAGGCTGCCTTCATGGCACACTGCAAATGTCCTTTTTATTTAAGATAGCAGCATATGTAATAGCACTATACAATGCTCACTTGCTGCATCATGACTACTGTTATTTTCTGTGAAAGCGATCGCTTAACTTAAACTTGGCTGTAATTCCGTTTTCTTTACCCATCACTTACCACTACTTTTCACTTACACATGCAAGAATAATTAGCACTGACACTGGTATATGTTACAGAATAAGTACACCTCTCCCGCGTGTTTAAATAGTATACTAGACCAACATTATACATAGCTTGCCGAGCTGAGTGGTGTTCTTATTGCAGTGTTGCTTCTTGCACTTCTCAGGCGGAGCATACAAACTGATCACCTGCCGCTGAAACTCTAAGGCTTTGCTAGACAAGCATTGTTAAATGTAACAATTATTTACAGAAACAAACATATGTTTTTACTTCATTCAGCCTGGCTACACTATATGTTAAATAATGCAGTTATCCAAGAGTTAATGACAAAGGTTTCAGAATGCACCAACCATGCAAAGTATTTTTAAAATAGTTGCCTTTGTTGTAGTCTCTCTGCAGACAGTTGTGCATTTTTGAAGAAATGAATTTTGAAATGCCATGACAAAATTAAGCATAACAATAAAAGAGATTGTTTCATTACTGGTTGTTTAATATCATAAACAGCAACCCCTGAGATAGTGGTGGATACATCTAACAATTGCCAACTGACCCGGTCGCTTGAAAACGTTACTTAATGTACATGTAGCCACTAACAGTTGCATCCTTTACAAGAAAATTAGGGGCCATAATCCATTCAACTGAGCTGTGACCTTGAGGGCAGTTTCGTATTTCGATATTATGTGACAACTTCCATAGCATCTAGCCACGGTACATTGCATTGCACTGTGTGCTTATTTCTTGCATTATTCAACAGACGAATGTCAGGTTTGAAAATGCCTTAATGTTTTCATGATCACATATTGCACCAAAAAATACTGTATTGAATTAGTTACAGGACCCCATCACCTATAGCATCCCTTCCCCTTATTTTATGGAAGTCAAAATACAAAATTCTGTAAACTGATAAATTCCTCACTACCTACTGTTGACCTACATCCAGCAATGTTATCTGTCTATAAAAGTACACAGTGCAGTGATAATGGTAAAACCCATCCTTTCCTGGCTCCTGAATGACTAGTCTACTGGAATGTGGCCTTGTCTCCAGGCTTGCTTCACAACTTCCTCCCTCACAGTCGCCTACGTGTTCGGCTGCTTGGCTTGTTACAAGTAACAACTCTCATTGTTCCGTATTGAAGATTACGCTAGGCATAGAATCTCAAGGAAGAATATAATAAAACCACCTATTCAATACTTTCCACTTTTAATGTGGTTTGAATCTACATGAATTTATGTAGACTTATCAGGTCAGATACATGTTTCACCCATTATTTGGGCATCTTCAGCCTGTAGACAACCTTTAGGTCAAGGTTTGGGACCTTTTTAACCACATATAGTATAGTACACAAACGTTAATTTCTTAAGACTAACATGCCAGGATAATAATTTTAAAAATGTGAACAGAACATAACTGTGGGTAACAAATTAATGGTTGGCTTGTACCGTACCTTCCATCTGGAGTCTAGGCTTTATCTTAGATGCATACTGTGAAAACTTAGAAGATGAGTACCAGTAACTGAAGTAAGAGTTTTACGGCCTTTTTAAATTATGTGCTGTCAAGTTTGTATTGAAAAATGGCACAAAAGGGACATTTTGTGAATTTGACATACGGCCTAAAATGATTCGGTACCGACATAATTTGAACGACCAAATAAAGTTTGTGACGAAGGACTTTTGTGGAATACAAGAAGGAAAGTACGAAGAAGTCAAAGAAAAAATGTTAGAATGGACAGTTGAAAAAAGAAACAATGGTCACACTGTGGTGAACAAAATGCTACAATTTGAAGGGCATGAGACTGTGAAAAAACAAGGTATTTGTTTTAGAATTTACGGCAAGCCGAGGCTTGGCAATATGATTTATACATTGAAACTATTCAAGTTTGAGGAGAACTTCATTATGTCAATGGCTTCCAGCTGATTACACATATTAAGACTATGAGAAGAACAAATTTCTTCTATTGCAAGTTGGCAATGCAGACCAGACATCAGTTTACTTGAACATGCCAACAAAAACAATGATAAATGCAGCAGGTGCACCAAGTGCTTTAACGAAAACCTCGGGACCTCTGTACAGTTATGCTAGCTGTGACTGCAGACAGCAGAAACTCCTATAATACTGTATTTTCAAACAAAAAAACTGCCTAAAGGAGACTTTCCAAAAGGAATTCACATCTGTGTACAGGGCAAAGAGTGGATGGAGGTGGATCAAGTAAAAGATTGGCTAAGAATTATATGAGAAAGACATCCAGGAGCCCTATTAAATAAAAAGTTTATGTTTGTATCAGACAGCTCTCGCAGCCACTTAGTTAGCTGTTTAAAAAAAAAAAAAAAAAAATTGCACTAACTAAAACCTATTCAGCAATTATCCCAAGGAGGACTGAAATCAGTTTTGCAGCCTTTTATGAACCATAGGAGGTTTTACACCAATTAGATGGTGGAAAACTTGCACGAGACAACAAAAGCTGTAAAATCAAGTGGCCTACGCTTCAATGTATTTGCAACTGGATCGTGTGTGCTTGGGGACTGATCACTTCTGAAATTGTGGAGAAGAGTTTTAAAAAGACTGGAATATCATTCGCATCAGATGACTATCTTCTACGAAAGAACACATCGAAAACTAAGACCCAGACTTAAGCAATGATGACGGCAGTGCAGACAGCAACAAGGATAGCCAGCAATTCCAATAACAGAAAAGTAGGCCTCATGTTATTATTTTCCCCTTACTTAGACCTAATGCTTTGTGAAGTATGACCATAAACCAGTCTAAAAATAAGGATTTTCGTGTTACAGGTAGCCATTCGTATTCAAGCTGCACATTCTCCTCATTCTACTGGCCACGCCCATCTACAATGTTCTGATAACGTCTAAGTCATCGCTGAACTTATCACTGCACAGGACGTTAGTGGTGATTCATTGTTGATAAAAGATGTAAACTTTGTTTGTTTTAATTACCTGGTATCATGCAACATCCCATTTCACCCTTATTTCTCCTTCAAGGACATTTTCAGCTTTATTATTATAGTAGCCATTTTACTACTATTAACTCTTCTTGAACCTTATATATTAGGAGATCCTGATAACTTCACACCCACCAATCCCCTAGTAACACCAGTACACATTCAGTAATTCATATTTTGCTTATGCGATCCTACGATCAATCCCTAATAAATTAGGAGGTGTAAATGCATTAGTAATATCTATTGCCATTCTACCTATTCTGCCTTTTACCACTAATAATAAATTTTGTGGAATTCAATTTTACCGTATCAACCAAATACTATTTTGATCTATAGTATCTATTGTTATCCTTTTAACATGAATTAGTGCTCGGCCTGTAGAAGATCCATACATTTTAACAGGTCAGATCCTAACTGTTTTATACTTCCTCTGTTATATCTTGAATCCTCTAACATTTTAAATTTGAGATAATCTAGTAAACTAGTTATAAAGCTTATGAAAGCATATGTTTTGAAAACATAAGACAGAAGTTTAAATCTTCTATTAACTTTACTAAATGAAATACACTAAATAAGTAGAGGAAATATAAAAACCTTTAAACCCAAAAAACAATTAAAAATTTAATGACAAAGGTAAATAAGCCTTCCATGCTAAATACATTAATTTATCATACTGGAAATGAGGAACAGTTTTAATAGTATATGTTCTACCTTTAGGACAAATATCTTTATGGGGGGGGCCACAGTTATCACAAACCTTTTATCAGCTGTTCCCTACTTAGGAATTGATCTAGTACAATGAGTCTAAGGGGAATTTGCTGTTGACATTGCTACTCTTACTCGATTCTTCACCTTTCACTTTGTCCTACCATTTATTGTAGCTATAATGGTTATAATTCACCTAGTTATTTTGAATCCCCATTCCCATAAAAATTGATTTTTATAAAGTTTGCACTTATAGGACCCTCCCCCAATTTTTGAAGTGAAAATTGAGAAAAAAGGGGGTTCCTACAGGCAAGTAAACACTGTAAATAAAAAATACACCAATGACAGAAAACTTTTACACAATCACTGTGAGAAAATTACATAGGTAAATATGGTATATCCGCTACACGAGTGAGAGCAACACCATTCTGATAAATGCACTGAATAAGGAGTCCATTCGTATGTTTATTCACGGCTGTCACTCTATTAGAGTTTAAATTTAGTTGAAACCCATAGTCTGAAAACTGCATAAAATGGGAAGGAATTTATCTTGGGAATGGACAGGAGCTGTCTGGAGTATTATAAAACCTTACTTGGAACTGAGTGGCGAAAATGGGAGCCATCTGGGATGAAGCCAACAAATATATTGCATACATCATTATAAAAGGTAGCCTAATGAGAATTTGAACAATTATGCAAGATGAATGTACTTAAACATTCATTAGGAAAAATGTTTCAAATGCAATTAGCTTAATTCTGCAACAAATATTAAAAGCTCTTTTTAAAAATCTGATCCTAAGAATTTTAAAGGATTGTGAACAGGAAGGAAACTAGCCTTGAATCTCGGATTAAATGTTAAAATAGTATGAAGTGCTTTGTATTTCATTAATCAGTCGTGAACCATGGTAGAACACACCCTAACAATGGAATCTGAATACATTACACAACTAATTAAATACAAATTTTCCTGATTACTAAGTATGTTAATTCAAGCATTTATGCAATTTTTATTTTTGTGAGAGCACAACAGAAGTTGCTACCCTAAAATAATATACATATGTACCTAGAATATGAAAGAATTGAAAAACTGATCAAATGGAACACAGTAATCTAATTAGATGTTATTTTCATTTACTCACTCTTCAGAAATGGGTTCCCCCCAAATTTTTTGGCCTGGTCCTTCATAAGCATGGATCACAAGAATTAGTTTCCGTCTGCGGCCAGAAATATGAGCTGCCTCGATGATTGATGCCACGCTCCGTGTCTGGTTATCAATTACGAAGAACAGTACAGCTGCGTTCTGCTTTGCTTGGTGCTCCAGTTCGATGAGCTCAGGTCCCCAATGTGACACTTGCTGAAAAATCACAATATTTCTCCATTAAATGCAAGAAGATAAGTAAACTTATTTCAGAAACCAATTAAAATGAAATCAGTCATAAACATGTTTGAAGTATGCAAACAATAGGTATTAAAAAGGTATGACATTAAATGTCAGTATGTCACTCAGAGGTCAACAATTATAAAATGTATATGCACTACGATCTTTTAGGAGTACAAGTATACATTGCAGGAAAGGATGCTAGCTCTATTTGCTGTATTAGTCAAGTTTACTTACTGGATTGTAAAAAGTGATGCCAAGCCGTTTGAGAGTAGGAATAGCAACATCATGCCTCCACGTTGTGGGATTGCACGAACCACCCAGAAAGACCTCGTACTTGGGAATGCCTTCTGAAATGCACAGTATTTGCAGTTGAAAAACAGACTTCCCTACAGAAGAAAATACTGCTGCGATACCATAAGCAGTGCATTACTTACTCGACATTTTCCTGTTCCGCCGCCTCTTCTCGTCTCCATCTCGCTCCAGCAATCGGGACAGTTGTACTGGTCGAGGGATTCTACACAATTAGAATGCATGGTACATTACTTCTTAAGACAACAGGAAAAAGTTATTCAAAGAAAAAGTGACAAAGTGTATGCATAATGGGAATTAAAAAAAAAAAAAAAAAAAAAAAAAGAAAGAACTATAAATAACTGAAAAAAAAAAAAAAAAAAAAAAGGAACATTTTCTGTTGCTGTTAAGCATCAATGCAGGGGAAAGAGAGGAGGAAGATGGCCACCTCTATGATGTCCGGCTCCATGGCTAAACTGTTAACGTGTTGGCCTTTGGTCACAGGGGTCCCGGGTTCAATTCTCGGCAGGGTCGAGAATTTTAACCGTAATCTGTTAACTTCGCTGGCATGGAGGCTGGATGTGTGTGTTATCTTCATAATCATTTCATCTTCATCATGACACACAGGTCGCCTACAGGCATCAAATCAAAAGACCTGCACCTGGCGAGCCGAACATGTCCTCGAACACTCCCGGCACTAAAAGCCATACGCCATTTCATTTACCTCTATGACATATATTAAAAAGCAAACTATTGAGAACCACAGGATGAACACATACAAAACCAAGCGATAATTTACCTTTTAAACTAGTCCATTTCTTCTAGGGCTAAGAACATCGTAGTTCGCAACTTCATGCAATTAGGTATATGTATTTGTGTTGATAACCTATATTGTTGTAACTACTTAACAGTATGTGTAATTATTTATAAATGCCAACTCTTGGGACAGGAGCTTCAGAGCTAATGTAAGATATAAAAATACTCCAGTATTTTCTTACTGAAAACTGCTTGGAATAGTTTCCAGAAGTTTCAAAGACTTTGAATTGCACAACTTTCATTCTATACCAACCTAGCAGTAGTAACCACAAGCACAAACATTTCCCCATTCCAATCACTCATTAAAACAAATTTTTTTTTAAGCTCTTCTTCAGGATATTTGAATTCAACTACATGATCACTAGCCAATTTAGCAGTAGTAGTAGGGTTTGTTTTAATTATGATTTTCTCTTTATTTTTTCCTTTCCTTTCTGAAACATCCTTAGTGTTATTCAGCTTTTTATTTTATTACTGTGGAGCCTGAGTTAACTTTTATCAGCCACACTAAATAACAGACAATTATGTTCTCCTACAGCATAACTTATGTTCCTTAATATCATGTTTCACAGAAGGAACTTTGAAATAGGAATCCCATTCAATACAGAATTCAGTAGCTTGGTTCTAAAAGGGCCAATGTCAAAAAAACCTGTTTTTGAGCTATGAGCATTTGAAGTTTTGCTTATAGTTTTCCAACTATCTTTTTCAACAACTAACTTTAAATAACTTTATACTTTCTTTGTGGAAGTCGCCTGATTAAACGCTAATTTTTTCTATCATATTCTTTAAAAATTGCCAGGTCTCTAGTGTTTATTGGTAATGTAACATTATTGGCAAGGGATTATTTAATTAAACGTTAACTGTTCGTTTAGTACTTAACAGAGACATTGGCCCTTTTAACATGTTGCAAGCCAGGATAAAACGCGTTTGTATCAGTTAATATCTCAATTACGATAAAAAATGACATTGGCCCTTTTAGAACCAAGCCACAGAATTATCCACTCGTATTAATTAATGGACCGAGCTGGGTGGCCGCGCACGTTAGTGCGCTACGGCTATGGAGCCATGCTCTGCATTCTGGAGAAGAGTGGGTCAAACCCCACTGTCAGCTGTCCTGAGAATGGTTTTCTGTGGTTTCCCCATTTTCACTTCCAGATAAATGCCAGGACAGTTCCTGTTCATAGGCCACAGCCAATTCCTCCCATCATCTTGCCCAATTTCATCCACCATCATTCATTTCATCTTCATTAGTTCTTCAACTGTTGTTTGCATCAAGAATGGCATCCGACCATAAAAACATGCCATATAAATTAATCTTCCCTCAGCCCCGACCATGTATCAGGAAACAGGACTAACGGGTAGAAATTAATGGCGGAAATTAATGGTAAAAATTAACGGAAAATTAATGCCTCTACCAGTTATTGCTAATTTATACCCATACTTCACAAGGCCTAAAATGTCACAGACAACATACTCCTTTCACATTATGTAAATGCCAGAAGTAATGTTTCAATTCCTCAGAGACTTTGCATTTCAGAATAGGCGATGGTACTGTTGCATTGTTACATTCGATCAAAAGATACAGGTATGAGGTGTCTCAACCGATTGTTTCTCTACACTTGTACAACCGTGGTCTTCTGGAGTTCAGCCGAGGATGTAGCCTACTCTTATGGCTCGTAATGCATGAAGCAACATCTGAGCCATATAACTGACAAGCCATAATTCACCACAAATTGAATAGTTTATTACTATGGCTGTTAGCTTCCAGATATAAATGTAGGCAATTGTGTTACACACTGCAGTCCAGAACGATTTACAATCGTAAGGGCAAAGTACTATCTCCTGAGATTTCACACTAAACCATTTGCTATCTGCATTAATGCCATAGCTCCTTCCCAATACACATACTATCTATTACGTATGCAAGCCTGTTGAATGGAATCTCTCATTATACCATCCAAGAACAATCTCTCAGAAACTGCAGTTAACAAACCTGTATGACCTCAGCACAATGGAAGTAACATTGGTATCTCACACAAACATCTGGAAGGCAACAATGCATGTAAATATCACAGATTTGTAAATCACTCTGGAATGGAATGAATTATCACTGGCAAGTGTTTAATTAAGATTAAGTAGATAGAAAACAACACTTCATGTCTCTTTTATGGGGTCAAGTGTCAACCTTGGCTCATTTTATCTTGTAAGAGAGACTGTAATGATGAGGTCAACCAACTAGTTAGTTCCACGACAGATGTTTTCAGAGGTAACATGGCAGGCATTACAAGAGGAAAGTGGGACAGAAATGAAACCTATTACAGAAGGACTTTCAATTTCATTTAGGTAGAAAGAATGAACAAGACTGGAAATTTACACCAAGCAGTTCAATATTTTTAATCACGAGAGGCTTGAAACTATTTTATTATATGAGGATAGCACACAATGTGCATATAGGAAAGAGAAATTATCTCAATTGCGTAGTTCAACTAGAGATACTGTTCTTTAGGAGCACAGCTCTGCCTGATACCGTTGGCAAATTTTTTCACACAGTTCACAAACACTTTCCATCTGGTTCATGGAAGTATTTTCTATTGCACATCTTGTAGTGAAATCCACTGACTATTTTGACAACCATAAAATCTCAATCTGTAACAACTAAAATTTTAAAACAGAAACATGAATTTAGGCAGAATTTTACATTCTTGTATGAGAATTTCCAGAGGAAGGGAGATCAACCTAATAATTATCATGATCCAGCAATGAATGGACATAATATGTGTAAATATAGGTATGACAGTTTTCAACAGCTTGAGCAAAGCCAGACAAAAAAAAAAAGTGACATCTTAAATATAAAAGTTTCCTTTTATGCATTGTCTACCTGAGAACATTTACCAGAAAAGTCATTCACCATTTCTTTCCTCTGCACATATATTTATCTTGATATAAGTTTTGTCTCAATAAATCATTGTATCTTACAAATATGGATTTCAAATATTCCCATACACAATATAGAACTGGAATGATACTACATTAAATATAGGTCAATACCATGTATACACATGTGTTAAGTTATTCCAATTTATAAACAGAATATAACAGTATTCATTTTCCCTTCACCATTTCATAAAGGGAAGGTATAGAAAGTTTGCTAGGCAAGCCTCACCTTGTGTCATCACAAGGCATATTTGCACTGTGGTTCCTGAAGTGTGGCAGGCCCTATGGTCTTGCAGTAGCAAGCCTGCCTCCTACTCAGAGGCCTCAGGTTTGATTCCCAACCAGGTCAGGGATATTGGATTGGAGGGCTGATTTGAGGTCAATTCAGTCTAAGTGAGAAAATCTGAGGAGCTATAAGACAGTGGGATAGGGACCCTGTCTAGAAAGCCAAAAGGATTTGTAACACAGACCACACATCACCTAGTAATCTGCAGGACTTTGGGCTGAGCAGCAGTCACTTGGTAGACCAAGGCCCATCAGGGCTGTAGCACCCTGGGTTTGGTTTTTTAGTTCAAGAAGTGATGAAAGAGATAAATGTAATCTGGTGTTGCAAGACTAATGCAATTATGTTTCACTTCTATATAGCAACGTCCATTGTATAATTTAAATTCAGATTGTAGAAAATAAGTTGTTTCATATTTTATAGTTGCAAAAAAGCGTGCATGGTATTGCATAACTTCTTTGCAGGTACAATTTTATCAGAAACAACTGAATCTATAGATATGCTTGTTGTGGGAATCCACAGGATTTTTATCTACAAGGAGGTGAAATATAATTGGAAAAAAAACTGAAATTAAAATGTGTCTGATAAAACATGAAATGCTTTTTTATTGTGCGAGACAATACAAAGAGGCAATTTTGGATATGGCATAGAGACTCAGACTTTTGCAATATTTTTCACTATCTGTCCAAAGAAAATATAAGAGTTCAATTTAATTCACACAATAAAAAGATGTTCCTTTGAGAAAGCTCTTCAAAACAAAATCAATCCTCATAACACTACAGGCCTGATGGACCTTGGCGTACCAAACGACCGCTGCTCAGCCAGAAGGCCTATCGAGTATGGGGCGACAGTGGTCAGCACATCGAATAATCTCTGCCATTATTCTTGGCTTTCTAGACCGGGACTGCTATCTCATTATCAGATAGCTCCTCAATTGTTCCCACATAGGCTGAGTGGACCTCAAATCAGCTTTCACATCCAAGTAAAAATCCCTTACCTGGGTGGATGTCAAACCAGGGCAGAAGACTAATCCTTGACTGCAGGGCCGACTTGAAGGTTCTTCATGTATCTAAATTGTGACTGTAATATGTCATCGAGTTGCAGTTAATTAACTTTCCCAGTAGCTATCAGTTGCATTGACATTTACATTCATTGTATACTATGTGGGTTACTTCCAAAACCAAGAACCATTATTGTGTTTGCACTTGCAAGGATAACATAATTATTTTATTAAGTACAGAGCAAACTATATATGTATCATTCTTTGAGATAATGGCCAAAATGGAATGGGCAAGAATACTTTCAGAAGTCACCAGAGAAGTCTAATGTCAACAGCTTCCTTGTTCACAAATACAACTCAGACAGGGATTCTATCATGATAAAGTCATGCTGTTCCACATTGGTCAATGCATACTTATGACACTTTCTTCTTCATGCCACATCTGCATATGTATTTATACAAAACAGCACTGTAGACATAATGAACTTCTCTTTCCTTTACCTCTTACAGCTTGCATCTTTTATACAACTGGAAAATAGTATTGTAGATTCCTCTGCATTATAAGAATATCATGATCTCTACTGGCAATGCACAACTAATAGAAGCGAGTATGATATGAAACTCTGATAGGCAATCTTTGGTAATAGTAATTATGCTCAATACCACTATTCTAAGAGGCTGATGGAAGTTTGTAAAATTCCTCTGGACACTGTAGGGGAACAATTTCCAAAATGTTTTGCGACTTTTGTTGTGCCTGTTTCTGTGTAAATAGTCTGTTAAGATATTCCTGTGTGATACGCATTCTTGTAATGGCAACCAATGAATTGGGAAGTATTTAAATTCCCTTAAATGTTGAAGTAACTGTACTTCTTGATAGACTGTAAATCAAAGTTTAAAAGGCATGAAAATAAAATGAGATGCCAGAAAATATATTGAACACAACATGGCAAATAACTGAACTAAAAGATCTTTTAAGAAAATATAGACAAGAGAGAGATATTGTACCATATTTATTTATCAAGATTGATTATTATTTACTTGCTTATTATTTTTAAATCTTGCTACTCGCCACTTTAATGCAAGTGAGATTTTTTTTTGGCAGTATGGCAACAAGATTCCCTAATATTCGAAGGAAAAAAATCCATGCACATGAACAACTTTGTCGGAGCGAGCCCATACTTTTTCACGATTTCTATTCTCTTCTTTTCCCTCTAGAAACTAAGGTAAGCAACTTAACCACAAGATTACTTACCCTCGCTCATAGCACCTCTTTAGTTCGGTAGCAAAGATGCAAAACTCCCCAAAGGTGAGATAAGACGCCGAGTTACGATTTGCACATTCCTTTGCACACTGCAACATTTCGTAGACTGTGGGAAAAATAAACCAAACTCAAATTCCTGTACAGTATGAATGCATGTTAAATTTGTTAATGTAATGCATCATAATGTAAAAAAAAAGAAAAATTATATAAAATAAGTGAAGAAACACAGAAAGACTGTTCCAGCAAAATGAAAAAGAAAATTCAGCTCTGCTCTTTAGCTGCTCACTGTTCATTCGAAAAGTCAATTTACCAACTGATCTCCTGCCAAACATATCAGTGAGGACATAAGGTGGGTAGTCTACAAATGGCATGTTTATTACAGGTAACAGAATAAGTTATATATTCCACAATCGAGTAACATTTTACGGTAATGGAAATCAACATTAGTCTCAACATTATTGGTTTTACATCTCAATAACTACTTTTACAATATTGAGATGTTTACTATTTTCTTTACTTTACCATACTTTGAGACAAGTCTTCTCAACTATTGGTCTGAAGCCTGAAGTAAGTAAAAACTATAGCCTGTGTCAAAGGTGAAGCCGTTTCAGTTCAAGTTGTTTATATGAAATAAAAATATTTTTGCCAGGTGCAAGTGATATTTAACACAGTGAATTTTTTCATAGAGCTGAGTGCACTAAGTGGGTGGCCTTTGGGCTAGTGGAAGGTAAATGCTTCCACTATCCGTAACATCTGCGTTACGTGGGATAAAGTGGTTCTATGCTCAACTGCCTTTACCCACCAGGAATAAACCCGGTACTTATTTTTGGTGTAGACTGAGTGTACCTCAGGGCTATGTGCCTCTCCAGAAATGGAAATCTTGTTTTTTCTTTTTTGGGGAGGCTTTCTGAATGGGAATCAAAACCACATCCTTCTGGGTGAGCCAAGCACTTCTTTACTGCCTTGGCTAGGGAGCCCCCGATGCCTGAAGTGAATGATGACAAAATTAAGGTGTAACTATCCTCAAACATTATTTAAATTTTGCATACAGTCTAGAAGATAATGACTAAGTCCAACGAAAGCTTGTGCTACCAATTTAACAGAAAAGAATGTACGAAGTATCAAAAAGAACACTGGTGTTGCATATCAATCTATACAGAATAGAAAAATGTATGCCACGTGAAACAAATTTTAAAATCTCTCATTTCACAGAAATAAAAATCTAGCTGATAATTGAAAGGTAGTTATTTCTAGCTATGAGAGAGAGATTAAATCTTAACTTTCTTAAACCTTCAGAAATGTTGCATTCATTTTTGTAGCATCTAAATAAAGAGAGAACATGTTCAAGAAAAATATGTGAGAAATATCCAACAGGTCTAAAATTATAATTACATAACTGGATGGAAGTAGACAACTTAAAATAATTTTTTATTCATAAATTGCTATTTGTTTTGTTTGAATTGTCAAAACTAACAACATAGAGCTAATATGTCCCAATTAAATCAACTTCGAAAGAATTTCAATTTTTTCACATAATCTGCATTTTTTAAATTATTCTAAATCTTAGGTTCTTCATTCTGTTGAAACTAATTTATGAACACACAAAATTTAGTAAATGCCTGAAAAGGACAGATTATACCTGAGAAAGAAAAATTTGAATGACATGTTGTATGCAAGGATCTTCAAAAGGCAGAAGTATTCAGTCAGTAGTATGTAAAGATTGTTGGTTATAAGGATAATGTCCTGATAGAGGATATGACTAATACTAAAGTATTAAAATTTACCTATGATAACAATGACATTTACAGTAAGATACAAAAGGGGATATACTAAAGACAATGGGTTGGGATATAGTACCATATCTGAAGTACTTATTTGATTTATTGTTTGCATGAAGGAGCTATACCAAATGGAGAGCCCCTGTGTACGAAGGAAAGGGTGATGGATATAAAGCTGAAAATTACAGGCCAGTCAGTTTGAAATGCATTGCATGTAAGCTTTGGGAAAGAATTCTTTCTGATTATATTAGACATGTTTGTGAAATTAATAACTGGTTCGATAGAAGGCAGTTCAGGTTTATGAAAGCTCAAATTGTAGGATTCCAGCAAGATATAGCAAATGACCTATCTAAGGCATTTGATAGGGTAGATCATGGGAGACTACTGGCAAAAATGAGTGCAATTTGACTAGTTACTGAATATGTGGCTAAATTTCTAGAAAATAGAACTAAGAGAATTAGAGTAGGCAAAGCTTTATCTGACCCTCTAATAATTAAGAGGCGAACTCCTCAAGGCGGTATTATTGGACCTTTATGTTTTCTTATATATATATAACAACGATATGAGTAAAGATGTGGAATCAGAGATAAGGCTTTTTGCAGATGATATTCTGTACAGAGTAATACATAAGTTACAAGATTGTGGGCAACTGCAAAATGACCTCGATAATGTTGTGAGATGACAGTAGGCAATGGTATGATGATAAATGGGGTTAAAAGTCAGGTTGTCAGTTTCACAAATAGGAAAAGTCCTCTCAGTTTTAATTACCGTATCGATGGGGTGAAAGTTCCTTTTGGGGATCATTGTAAGTACCTAGGTGTTAATATAAGGAAAGATATCCATTGGGGTAAATACAAATATGATTGTAAATAAAGGGTACAGATCTCTGCACATGGTTATGAGGGTATTTAGGGGTTGTAGTAAGGATGTAGCCTAAAGCAGAGGGCATGTAAGTCTCTGGTAAGACCCCAACTAAAGTATTGTTCTAGTGTATGGGACCCTCACCAGGATTACTTTATTCAAAAACTGGAAAAAAAAAAAAAAATCCAAAGCAAAGCAGCTTGATTTGTTCTGGGTGATTTCTGAGAAAAGAGTAGTGTTACTAAAGTGTTTCAAAATTTGGACTGGGAAGACTTGGGAGAGAGGAGATTAGCTGCTCGACTAAGTGGTATGTAATACCAGTATAATTGGTCCGTTATTGGACAGTATAAATTTTCCAGCTAACTCACTCATGGTTGCCAGTGTTTTGCCCCAGTGTGCTAATTGGGCTCATCAGCTGGTAAATAGCACACCTACCAAGACGCACGGCTAGTGTATACCGTGGAGGCCACTGCGTAGGCTACTTGGGAGCCACCGGCAGTGCCAATGCACTATGAGAGACTTTCTCCCATTTTCAAAAATTGATACCTGCCTGGCCATCAGATGATATAGGTGTTGGTTCCCATAGGGTGAAATATTTGTCCCGAATCAAATTTACTCATTCGGGACAAATATTTCAGCTTTTCAAATTTACTCATTTGGGACAAATATTTGACATTACCTGCTGCTTTACACTATATTTCATTGATCCCATTTTATATTTAACATGCACTCCATATAAATACCATTTCTTTTAAAGCAAATTCTACCAAATCCCTGTCAACTTACAGGCTGCAGCATAACTTGCTTCATTTAAATGTTTTATATCCTTCAATTCTTAATATTGTGAACTGATTCTTGTGTACTGTACATAACTCATCTTCCTCAATACTTGATTCATGTTATCCTCAGAATTTCAAAGATAGGCTACTGGTTCAATCAATGTTCCCAAATGCCTTACAACTATTGTGCTAGGCTACATAATTGCTGCCGAGCAGCAAAATAAGAACTATTAAATACATTACTATTTTCTGAGTCTCAACTAATCATTTATGAACGACTAGCTAACGTGCGACTGTGTGGGCAACACGAGTCGACAGCAGATCGGCACACTGCCAGCTGACCGCACTGACTCATTTTGCTTGCTTGCACACGCACATGGTCAATGGGGAAGTGCACTTACCTTGTGATTTGGATGGATAAAGCTGCATATCATTGAAAAGCTGCTGCACCTTTTCAGATGGTAGATATGTAGTGGTCCCAACTCGCCCATACCACACTGAATAAACCTCCCTGCAACAAAAGAGGAAATTTCTTCATTACTCTATATCTCAAAAATGAAACCTCTATAGGCTATTTATTTATTTTAATATCTACAGTAAGTTAACATTATACATCCAATCATTTCAAATTGTAGGGTTTGGAAAAATAAATTATGGAAAGTGATTTCAATACTGAAAGAGAAGTAGTGTGCTATTAAAGTAAATTTGATAGAGGAATATGCCAGAGTTTACTGCAGAAGCATTTCTTAGATGCATTATCTCTTTCTTCCTAAGTAACATGCAAAATTTATGATAAATTTCATACTTGTTATATCAAAGCATGCTTCTAACAAGAATTACCTCCAGGCTACATTGGTAGGCATGAACAAGAAGCGATACCAGGTGTCCAGCATTTGAGCCGGGCATGCTACCCTCTTGGTCAATTAATTTCTCAATTCCACCACAGAAATACTTCAGTGAAACTGAAAAATAAATAGAAGAAATACACTAGTGGTTTGCTGTAGCCTAGTTCATTTAAATGGAAAGGAGGTTATACAGTACTGTAGTTTCATTTTTTTAAATTTTTTTTAAAAAGATATTTGACAAACTGAATGCAGATCAGTAGTGATTGATTTGATTTGATTGAAGTTTATAGTTTGAAGAACATCCTAACAATTTGCAGAGGCACCACTATACAACACTACAATTAACTGCAAAGTCTCATTTCATAGCTAGTATTTTTAAAAGATTTATAGGCTATAATAAACATTACATTTAGTTGTAAATTTTAAGTGACATGGCTTAAGTTATATGGACGATTGAATTAGGAATAGAATTTATGGAAACTCGAAGTTATTGAGATATGATTTAGTGATTCTCTTCAGTCCCTGTTCTGTCAAACTATAAAATATAATGTAATTTAACATCAGAAGTGAGTTCTGAGTTTACATCTTTCCAGCTTCAATCCTTTTACTGCTAAAATACAGGCATCTTAAATAAGATAAACCTATATATTCATAGTACCAAAAGAGAATTTATGCAGTTATAAACCTTGATAAAACCGAAGTGAGGGAGATAATGTATAAAGAACTGTAGGTACTTTCAGCCACAGATCCATGTAGCCTACATCTCAAAAGATACTAGTTCACAATGAAATGTCATTTTCTCTATCAGTCATGATGCTAAATGTCAAATATGTAATTCTCATGTTTCGTAGACCGAATCAGAATGAACATTCAACAATACTTGGGGTAAATATGTAATTAATCTGAATCGCTGCCTGAAAGACTTAACATGCACAGTTAAATATAATTAATTTTGCGATGTACAAAAGCTTCTTGACACAGGAGCAAAGAAATAGGTATGTTATTCAATTTAGGAGGTTCTTTCTCATGAGTTTATCGAATGCTTAGGTAAAATGCAGTTAACATCCTTTATTAACCATAAAATGGGACATCAGTTTGCAAGCCAGGTATTTAGTAAAATGGAATGATATTGTTACCGTACAAAAATGGAATTTCAGCCACCATTAGCAAAGTTAGAATATAATTGTAGGTAAAGCACGTTGATTTGAAACTAAATACAGTACGTCTATCTGGACTTGACTACCTAATCGATGTTTACATTCGTCGAGGTCTCACAGCAACTGATGTTTACATCGGCATTGGTACAAAAGACAATCACCTACTTACTACAGAGGAATAAAAAATAAAAAAAAGCACGGCCTCACTCAGTATATTAGTCAATTAACAGCATCTAGCTGTCGTGCCACACCGTCCTTCACTATGTACGAGGGACCATCCCTAGCCTTTGACCCTACTCGTTACCCCCCTCCCTCCCACTTCAAACGAGCAACCAACTCAAAATAAACCTAAAAACTATCACTACGCCGCGTCGCGCCGCGCGGCCGCGGCCTCTGACGTCATAAGCTACAATGGGAAGTGATGTCACGCTGCCAGCAAAGCTCCACTCCACCTGCAGCAGCTGTTCTTCGCTGCGCGCGCAGGCATTAAAAAAGCTCCCAAAGAAGAGTGGCAAAAGATATAAAGCTAGAATGTGAATGCATGACGCCGTGCTATGCTTTTACACAATAAACATAGGCGTCGCTGACAGCTGGAAAGGTCCCAGGTAGAAATGGTCTCCCGCATAAAACTAATTGTAATTCTATAGTCAGTTTCATGAACCACAGGCGATGTGGTTATTAGACCTGAGCGCTTAATGGGCGGTTATCTGATCTACTGTAGAGTCTACAAGTCTATAATAGTGGAATATAAAAGGAAAGCAGGATTCCGACGAACATCTGGAAGACCTGTATATAGGCTACTATCAGCGGCAGTATCCGAATCTACTAATTTAACGGGGCGGAACACCGAAGTGCGCTCTTACAATGACAACGCTAGTTTACACTATCAGAGATGACGAGGCTACTTCAGAGGACGAAACATGTACTACATAAATTAATAATATTGTGAATTCCATTTAAATTTAAGGGATATCAATGAGGACGGAAAGGTGGACAAATACAACTCTTGTAAGTTTTTTTCTTTTTTTGCTAGTGGCTTTACGTCGCAACGACACAGATAGGTCTTATGGCGACAATTGGATAGGAAAGGCCTAGGAGTTGGAAGGAAGCGGCCTTGGCCTTAATTAAGGTACAGCATTTGCCTGGTGTGAAAATAGGAAACCACGGAAAATTATATTCAGGGCTGCGGACAGTGGGATTCGAACCCACTATCTCCCGGATGCAAGCTCACAGTCATGCACCCCTGCCCCTAACCGCACGGCCAACTCGCCCGGTCTTAAAAGTTTAGTATCTAGTTATATGTCAATACGGATCTAATTATGAAGTTTGTGGTGTAATAAAATATATTTGTTCTAAGTTTCTCAAAATAGTTTAATAATGCTAACAGAGAAGAATGAGTACTTTTATTTACATTATGCTTAGGAGTGTACTGACGTACGTTGCGTCGAATGTATTCATTCACAATGCAGCATACAAAAGAAGTCCTGTACACTAAAACATTTCTAGGGAACCCCAACGGAGTCTGGCTTGTTTCCAATTGTGTGAAGTTCCTCTCTGATCTCCATCGGTAATGTATTGCATTTAAGATGCAAAGAATAACTCATAAGGTAGCCTGTCTCATTTCATTTCCCTGCTCTTGAAGGCCCTCGCTGAGAATTTCTGCACCGTCACCATAAACACAATACTGTATCGCCTCGGAAGCGCTAGAGGGGTGTTTGGTCGTATCTTCAAAAGCATCTGCGACAACTATAACCTCAGTGTCCAAACCAAGGCAAGCTACAGGTTTATACTGCCATACTGACACCAGCACTTATTGTACTTACCGTTGCGAGACTTGGACTACTTACAAAAGACATTTAAAATGTCTGAAATAATACCACCAGTGCTATCTTAGAGCATCATGACAGGACCGTCGATCGACATTATCTTGAAAGAGGTCAATACCTGCAAACATTGAGTCAATTTATCAAACAAACTTCGATGGGCCAACTACGTCGCCCGCACTTTGAACACTCGCGTTGTGAAGTCTAGCATGAGAGTTAAACTTGCTTCAACATCTGGGAATAAGAATGTAGCGCCTGATTGGCCGATGTGGATAAATATTGCCTATAGAGGATTACAATATTTATGAACAACGGCGACGAAGTCACGAGTCTAAGGAAAGAGTACAGTAAAGAACGAGACAAAAGAACTGACCGGTTTGGGGAAAGATGGATTGGTCTCACCACTCTGGACTTTTTCTCATGGGGACACTAAAGAATAAGTCTGCAGGAAAGGGTGAAGTAATGCGGTGGACGACTTGAGGGTGCTGCTGAGACCAGTGAAGTAGTTGAAAGAGATGCAGGACGTTATTTTACTTAGTAGGAGGGAATATTTGGCAATGGATAGAGGCCCCTTTGAACACCTTTTAAATTAATCAGTTTTGCTTTGAGGAAGGAGAAAACTGTAGGATAGTATCACCACGACGACTGTCGGTAATGTATTGTGAAATAAATTGTTCATGTTGCGTTTTTCTGAACTTGAAAACAATATTTCTTAGCATTAATATACATTGTTCAGTATTTTAACGGATATGCTTTATCCTCATTTGATGTTCTGTATTTCTTCGATATATCTGCTAGTTGGTTAGGTAGAACTAATGTTTCTATTTTAGGTTGGGCCCGAATGGTGATAGTGACGATTGCTATTCAAGAGAAAGAACAACAGTCTGGTTTGTACTCTGTGACATTTTTTTGTAACTCACGCTAGAATCTCAATGTAGGCTTGAGGACCTTGTTGTTCCTAACTTATAAAATGCAGAACACCTTGGTCATTTTATCCACCGTCTATAAATTTCGCATGTACAGACCTCTGAGGGCTCACTTGTGAACAATTTGTAGTGACCGCGAGATGCAGTTTATATTGATATTGTTTTCATCTTTCTTTTTATCTTCCTTGTCCGATCTTCTCTGGTCAACTCTTGTTCTCTTCTGTAACACTATTGGATTTCTCGAAATCCACAGCGCGCTGAATTCCCACATTTTTATGTTTATAACTCTTTTATACTCTTTTCCTTCGAAGGATCGAAGTCCTATTTTTTCCTAGTGTTCTAAGTGGCGATGCTCTTAAAATACTCCTGACATTACTTCCCTCCATTCCATTTTTGAGGCTGGTCTTGGGAAGGATGGCCCGGCAATAAGCAAAGTACAAATAAACCACAAAACCGAGAGTGGAAAAGTATGTTCAACATGGAAGGCATCAACCCGTTGATCCTCGTGAAAAGTTTTCCTTTGCTGACTAGTAAAGGAAGGGGAAGATATTTGTTTGCAAAGTTCTGTAATATTATTATTATTATTATTATTATTATTATTATTATTATTATTATGTAGTAGTATTATTAGTATTATTATTATTTACTGTATTGTATTAATCCGAACTACGCTAATCCGAAAATCTGGTTAATCAGAACAAAAGTGGCAAAGAAACAAATGCAATTTCAAAACTAAAATCATTGTAATACTGTAGTGCAAAGTAGCGAAAAGAATTTTTTTTTTTTTTTTTTTGCTAGTTGCTTTACGTCGCACCGACACAGATAGGTCTTATGGCGACGATTGGACAGGAAAGGGCTAGGAGTGGGAAGGAAGCGGCCGTGGCCTTAATGTACAGCCCCAGCATTTGCCTGGTGTGAGAATGGGAAACCACGGAAAACCATTTTCAGGGCTGCCGACAGTGGGGTTCGAACCTACTATCTCCCGAATACTGGATACTGGCCGCACTTAAGCGACTGCAGCTATCGAGCTCGGTGCGAAAAGAAACAATGTATAGCCTGAATTCCTTCAGTTTATTTTGCTTCCAAACATAAATGTGCGTATTCTTGGGCACTTAAAAACAATTTGCTTTAATACTACAATAGTATTTATCTGGCATGTTCATAAAATCAGTAATTCTCTTTTGTGGTAATAGAGAACCTATTCGCTGACGCAAAATCCCGACACTGCCTCGTGAACGCATCAGCTGTGTCGCGACGGGTTTGCTTTCAACGTAGCGTAGGACACTACAGTAGAACGTAGCACGCACATCCATTAGAACTTACGAGGGAAACCCGCCAAGTGTAACAACCCGATTTTCGCTCGGTGAAAGAGGGGTCGAAATAAGCCAACACGTGTTTCGGCTTATCCGTAGACACTTGACCGTTTCCGAGAAAATGACGAAGTTTCCGAAGTACTTTACGTAGTGGCTTTCACCGCGCCCCGTATTCAAATCCCGATTAATTTTTTTATTTCATTTATTTACTTTTGTCCATTGACGATTACTACACGAATGGTTTTGTTTAAAAGTATTTTGAAATATTGTCCTTTTTCGTCTATTAATATCCTGTCAGGTAAATGAATTTTAAAACATCAATTGTTCTACACTCATAATACAGCAAAGGGATATCATGACTAGACGCGATGCAATAAAAATCCACGCATTGATTCATAATCAATTGCAAGCGTCAGTTTTTGGAAAAAAATGATCCATTATGCATAGTCTGTAGCAAATATATTGCTAACACGTGAAATCTTCAGTAATGTTAACGACGTTTCTTTCCCGAGTGGTATTCCCACCCAGAAATGTAACAGTTGGCAAATCTGCCTTCGCGCGATGCTCGTAGTGTGCGAAATTGCTGTTTCGAACGTTTTTACGATCGGTATCATCCCTGAATGAACTTTAAAAACATTGTAATCCCTCTTTCGCTGAGCGAAGTTTCTGGGAAAATGGGTTGTTACACTTGGCGGGTTCACCTCGTTAGTGTTAATTGTTAATTTCGGTTAATTTGAAAATGTAATCCGAATAGACTTTAGTCCAATTCGGATTAGCGGGACTCTGCTATATTATTATTATTATTATTATTATTATTATTATTATTATTATTATTATTAGGCCAGACAGAGTCATCGGCTCCAAAGTTCTGTAGCTTTTAATAATTATCTTGTATTATTTCGTAGAAGTCTTCTGAAGCCCGGATTCATCTCTGGTGAGAATGTTTATATTGCATTAAATCTTTTGGGATGTACGGTACTTTGTACTAGATGTTTGTTACATCAGACTGTCTCTTTGGATTTAATAACAAGAAAATGGCGGAAATATGAGCTAGTAAAATTTTTAATGTAGCCAATTCTAGTGATAATTCATGTGAAAAATTGGTATATACATTTCTGTATCCTTACAAGTTAGTAAGTAATATGAACTTCTGATTCGGTGAGGAAAGCAATTCCTCATTGCTCTAGTCCAGCTCCTGAATGGTGCGTAGGTTTTCTTTGACTGCTGATGTCCAATTGTTGGGAATCCGAACCGCCTCTGGACCAGGGAGTAAAGAATACAGCGAGATGCCTTGGAGCTCTGAGAGTGAAGCCCAATGACAGTTGTCTACATAGGGGGCGTGGTCGTCAATAAGCGCGAGAACACATGCTATTTTTTTTGATAGTCAGCTCGTTGCAGTGAATACGGTGAATGCAAATTGTAACTGCGGGAACTTTCAGATGCAAGCACTGTACGACACGCTAAAACGAAAAAGAGATACTAATACCGGTATTTGGTTGATGATGTAGCTCTTACAATGTCATGTTGTGCATATGGTTACATGAATCTGAAATTCAAAAATATTCCTGGAATAACATTTCACAGGTAAGATTCTAAGTATGGCTTATATTATATTATATTATATTATATTATATTATATTATATTATATTATATTATATTATATTATATTATATTATATTATATTATATTATATTATATTATAGCCTATTATATTATCGTACCTCCACTGTTATTGTGCTAGTATTTTAGAGTCTCAGAAGCACCGTCCACTTTTCGTAAGAATTTTTAGGTTAGACTTCTTGTTTATGGTCAATTTTTCCTGAGGTTTCCTGCTCATGAAGAAAGGAGAACAGAGTTGATTAAAGCCATTAGAAGGGAAAAGTAGATACCTTCTCCTTACACCAGAATATGTTCAGCACATTTCAAACCGGTATTGTTTGATCGGTCCATGAAAAAATTTGTTTGGAAGGATAATGCAATACGTACTATTTTCGAAGTATTCCCTTCTTACGTACAGAATTAGAGCACTCGAGGCCTAGAGAGTTTTTCATTTTCACGCCCTTCGTGGCCCTTGTCTTCCTTTGACCGATACCTTAATTTTTCGAAGTGTCGGATCCCTTCCATTTTTGCTCCTAATTAGTGTTAATAGAGAATGATTGCCCAGTTGCACTTCCTCTTAAAACAATCACTACTACCACCCCTAAAATATTTATATCCACCTATGGGTGAGGATAGAATAAGGCCCACGGTATCCCTTGCTTGTCCCTGTGGAGTTGGGGGTAGAAGAACAGCACCCACGGTATCCCCTGCTTTTCGTAAGAGGCGAATGAGAGGGGCCCCAGGAGCTCTCAATTTTGGAGCATGGGTTGGCAACCAAGGGCCCCTTAGCTGAGTCATGGCATTGTTTCCACTTGTGTCAGGCTAATTTAAATCTGATGTCCGACCTTCGATGGTCAACTCTGTTCTTGTCCGACCCCGAGGCTATAAGAGGATTCGAGGGCTAGGGAGCCTTTCATTTTCTCGCCCTTCATGGCCCTTGTCTTTCTTTGGCCGATATCTTCACTTCTCTCTGATTAGTGTTAATAGAGGATGGTTGCCTAGTTTTACTCCTTCTTAAAGCGAAAATCGCCACCACGTGTGTCCGGCTCCATGGCTAAATGGTTAACGTGCTGGTCTTTGGTCACAGGGGTCGCCTACGGGAGTCAAATCAAAAGACCTGCACCTGGCGAGCCGAACATGTCCTCGCACACTCCTGGTACTAAAAGCCATACGCCATTTCATTTACCACCACTTGCCTTAACTTCGGAGTGTGGGTTGGCGTCCAATGGGCCCTTAGCTGAGTCCTGCATTGTTTCCACTTGGGTCAGAGAATGGTTTACTTGATGTTCGTACGTCCTATTAAAACAATCACCAACACCACCACTCAAAAATATGTAGTAAGCAATGTTGCTATGCCAAGTTTGGTGATTTATTACACATTCCCATAAAGCAGTCAGATTGCGGTATGCCCTTATTAATAGCCTACTCCTTATCTTTACTGATAGAATATGTGGTGAAGATTTGCATCTTCTGTTTTTAAGATGCTCTGTTTATTAGTACCGATAGTCAACTAGCGAGAGAGTAGATTCAAGGCTGCGGGTCATGAGAAACGCTTCCTTAGAGCTCAGTAAAAAAGCATTATTAGGTCTGTTTGCCAGAAAATGTTGTTACAGTTAATCGCCGTGTTATTTTGAAAACGATTGTACTTAATTGAGTTTCCCTACTCCCGAGAAAATGTCTTAGTTTGTATATATCTGCAACGTAAGACTTACCATGTTTTGGTAACCATGGGGGGGGGGCGTGGCCTTTGGCTTCAAGCGATAGCCACAGAGAGTAGCGTATCGGGCAGCTCGCTGTATTCTTTACTCCTTGCTCTTGACTAACGACTCGACAACAACGTACAAAAAATTAGTCTCTTAGTAGAGAAATACATAAAGCCTACTAACTTACTCGTCACTGTTATTCAGTACAATAATTACACACTCTTCCATACGTGGACGAACACACGATTTATACCTAAGACAGACCACGAAAGATTCACGTTTGTTAGTTCAGATGACATACAGTAGAAGTAATGCAAGATATAGACAGGATTCACGTAAGACTAACAGAGGACGGTAAAACGTGGTCGACAATCATTCTCGCACGAAATGGTCTACGTCAGCGCTATTACCAACGTTATCATGTTAAGTCAGCAGTATTCGAATTACGAGTGTGACGTAACATTCCAGCCTTGCAAGATGAGCATAATGTTTCCGTGACATCAGCCAAATCCAGTTCGTGTTCATGAATGAGATACTCCTTGCTTACAGCTGGCCATTGACCGTGAAACGATTCAGTATGCAAAATAGACTCTTATAAGCTGGCTCTTACACATCGGTCTAAAAGAGGACAATTCTTTTACATTAGTCTGCGATGCGATCAGAAAAATAGCCATATTATCCTCGTATTTAATGAGCGCGTGAATGCTGTTTGGTGAAGTTATCGTGGTCCCTACTGTTTACACAACAGTGTCTGTTACAGCAATTTTGGGAGGAAAATGGGTTGAGGTAAGTATCCCGAATCTTCAAGTACCGCTCTTTTCATTCACTGGAAGATCCAATGTGCGATTTTTATTATTGGATTTTTTTTCTGCCTTTGTTTCTTTTCTGCTGAAGACTTCAAGATTTCTCAGGGTGCTGGACAAATGAGTATAGTAGGGCTATCCTCAAGAAGTAAGCGAAAGGTACAGTAGCTCAGGTAACTAGGACGCTTCTACTTCTAAAATCCCCATTCGACGTTTCACTACTAGGCGCGTAGTTTATTTGTTAACCACCATCTACCAACAGTGCATGTGCTATCTGGGGCATTGCTTTAAGTTGAGTTTCATACCTTTTTGAGCTCCAAAAGTGAAGTTGGTGTGATGTGATCATCAAGGCGATCTCTTTCTTCTAAGTGTAGGCCTAGTAGGTAGCAGGGAGAAGACCGCCCTTCCGCGATAGGTTGTTCTGTGTGGGTTGGCAAGTGTGTGCGCGTCGCATCACTTTCACCTGGAGAAGGAACGGTATTAGGGAACATTAGAGACAGGTAAGGGGAGGAAATGGAATTTAATCCTGGGACTGATGATTCATGAATGGTAACTTAATGAAGATCACCGATCAAGTACGGTGATAAGATAGGCGCACCCTTCTCTACTTGTCACACGGGGACGGAAACAAGAACCAACAGTGTTTTAGCCCGACAACAGTGACAACTCAGGGTACAATAGCTTCCCGCCCATTCGGTCGGCTCTTGATTCCCGGCTCAGTCACGAATTTTGGTAACTGGATCCGAGTGTACTCTGCGTCAGCTAACGTAACTAAAGGAAACTGGGTTGAAATTTCACTCTTGTTCACTACAAAGGTGGCCTCCCCGTTTTTTTTTCTTCCTATTTGTTTTACGTCGCACCGACACATGTCTTATGGCGACGACGGGATAGGAAAGGCCTTGGAAGTGGAAGGAAGCGGCCGTGGCCTTAAGGTACAGCCCCGGCATTTGCATGGTGTGAAAATGGGAAACCACGCAAAACCATCTTCAGGGCTGCCGACGGTGGGGCTCGAACCCACTACCTCCCGATTACTGGATACTGGCCTCACTTAAGCGACTGCAGCTATCAAGGTCGGTCCTCCCCGTTTCGACTCCAGGCAAACACCAAGAGATACCCAAACATAGCCCCAGTTACAAATACAGTACATACACTAGTAGAGGCATCTCATCGACTCAGATTATCATTATGAGGCAGACTCTTATGTATGTATGTACAATAACTAAGTCCTTTTCATGAAGTGGCCATCGGCAGGTCGATTCTGTTTCAGTGTCATCTCGAACAGAATAGAACGTGGTAATAATCATTCAGCTCAAAGTGTGCGATCACTTTTCTTTCGTAATAGAGGGCATGATCGTTGAGTTATTTCCAAAGGCTTCTCACCAAGGTGTACGCTGCTCGAATCCCGCCCAACGCATGTGTGATCTTTGAAATTAAATGTCATGCCGCTTCCCTGTAGTTCAGATTCCACGCAGAACTTCAGGTCCGGTGGCTATGATCACGTTATCAACAGTCATGTAAAACTAAACTTGCTTTTATTTTTCGTGAGACACGTTCTACTTGCAATCGATGTCTCGGAAATGAAGTATTCGTTGACGGAGTTCCTACAGCTGACAAAACCATCAGGAGGGAGATACAAAATGTTACCCAAACATTCCTTTAATCAGCGGGTAGCTTCAGTTTGGCATATCAGTGATATCTGATATACTTATAAAGCAACGGCGAACATAAAACATAAGCGAGTGCAAAGGACCACCGACAGACAGCCTACCCTAGTCCGTTCGTCAGCCAGTAACACTATTACGGCATTCATTATAATAAAGCGGGGCCCGCCTACTTATTAGCATAATCATGGCCTATTATCACTAGCCTACCATTAGAAGCTCTCAGGCACAACATTCCCCCGTCTTCACATTATTATATGTAGGACGCTAGAAACTCAAAGCGGCAGCAAAGGTAAAATTAATGTCATGTTATCAGGAGCGTACAGAACCTTGTGTCAATCCCTTATTCTTATTCGATCTGTCGTGTTGAATTATTCTTTCCCTCCAATCCTGAACAGCCAAGGGATCATTTTCCCGCCTTTTATTGCCCTTCCTTGTAGCCTCCTCTCATTTTTTGGAGAGGTCAGACCCTTCCCTTCTTTCCTATGGTTAATGAAAAGAGGGGCTAATACTGTTGTTCTGACGCCTCACTAGCACAAGTCTTTTTACTGACTGCAGAAAACTTGGCTTTATAACTTTATAATATTTGGCGTGAAAATGAAAGAGACTTTTTCCAAGATCATGGTTGCTTTCTTCCCAATACTAGCCCTTTCCTAACTCATCGCTGTGTGTTAATTTGACGTCAAACACACAGCGAAATAGAATGTTACTTTAGACAAATTTTATTAGTAAAAATTGTCGGCAAAAGATCGATAAAAATATTGAACATATAGTTACTGTAGTTTTAAGTGGCCACCACTTGTAAGACGGGCAACTTCTTGCATATGATTCTGGGCCGGAGTGCACCCTGTTTCAGACACGCTAAATTGTTTTACTATAAGAGAATCAGGATCGATGTCTGACCAGCTAGGCGGGAAGCCACGCGAACCCTTACTACGACAGTAGGTCATTTCTGTACGGGTTCGGTAGCCACTTCTCCAAAGCATACAATACAATACAATAATGACAACACTCCTAGAAAGTGACTCGAAGTCGCAGTCGCAGTCAATCTGTTATGCATATTCGCCGCTCTGGCGTAACTATTACACCGTACCGAGGGGATCCGATAGTTTCAGCTTATTTCTGCTATTTACATAATATTATACTTACAGAGAAACTATTTTTCTAGAAAAACAAACTATAACAGCACATTAGTAGCATCCTCAAGTGAGGGTTCCGACAACATTTTTTTTTACAATTTTCTTCATGTCGCACCGACACAGATAGGTTATATAGCGACATGGGATAGGAAAGGGCTAGGAGTGGGAAGGAAGCGGCCGTGGCTTTAATTAAGGTACAGTCCCAGCATTTGCCTGGTGTGAAAATTGGAAACCACGGAAGACCACTTCCAGGGCTGCAGACAGCGGGGTTCGAACCCACTATCGCCCAAATGCAAGCTCACAACTGCGCGATCCTAACTGCACTGCCAACTCGCTCGGTATAATTGATATCAAAGTACAGTACCAATCATCTGATCTGCGTTTAGGACTGTCTCTTCAGATGGTAGATTACCTATCGATCGTTTACCTTATCTTTTCTTAAAAGATTCCAAATAATTTGAAAATGTATCAAACATCTCCCCAGGTAAATTATTCCAATCCCTAATTCCTCTTCTTACAAACGAAATTTTTCCCCAATTTGTCGTCTTGAATTCCAACTTCATATAATGACCTTTCCTGCTTTTCAAAATTCAACTCAAGCTTATTCATCTACTAATGCCATTCCGTGCCGCCTCTTTACCGACAGTTCGGAACATACCACTTAGTCGAGCAGCTCGTCTCCTTACTCCCAAGTCCCAATATTTTCGTTAATATTACTGTTTAGTTGGAAATCACCCAAGATTGTATTGTTAAGGGACAAAAAAAAAGTGAATTCATGTGAATTCGCATTCTGAGGACTTATCGAACTTATCTTTAAAACTCCCTCTTTTGGGAAAGCTATGGCTTGATTTTTTTTTTTTTTTTTTCTGCTAGTTGCTTTACGTCGCACCGACACAGATAGGTCTTATGGCGGCGATGGGAAAGGGAAGGGCTAGGAGTGGGAAGGAAGCGGCCGTGGCCTTAATAAAGGTACAGCCCCACCAGCATTTGCCTGGTGTGAAAATGGGAAACCACGGAAAACCATTTTCAGGACTGCCGACAGTGGGGTTCGAACCTACTATCTCCCGAATACAGGATACTGGCCGCACTTAAGCGACTGCAGCTATCGAGCTCGGTATGGCTTGAATTCACGGGCGAGTTTTGTAAATAGGTCCGAATATTACGTCATTAATGCATGCCAAACTCCAGTGGCCCGCTTCCTGCTTGTTTTAATGATACGTGTCATCAAGTGTGAGTAATGGTTACTCTCTATTGGCAAGTTTTGATTAATGTGAACGTCATCCGGAACTGCGTTAGCCTCGACCTCGGAGAAGCTCACATACACCGTTCACTTCACGTGAAAGGTTAACAGTCGACGTCCACAGTTAAAGCAACTAGGCCTACTCCCATATTGTAACACATGGGGAGATTAGTTTTTTAGCCTGCATGCACTTTTGGAATCTAGAAGGGTAATTTTTCCAACGGAGCGATGTGTGGATTATAACTTCAGAATGAACACTCGAAGTAAACATCTCTAGTTGACAAGTATGCGATATACAGTAGTGATGCCGAGATAAGAGGTTGTAGGACATTTCGTACCACTTGACCGGCTGATAACCTGCGAAGTGTCAGTTAATGACTTTAAAATATTTAGAAGAGGACATTCCGTACCAGTTGAAAGAGTGGGGAATATTGCGAAGTAAAAATGATATCCTACTACATGTATTCATTTGTATATCCATTGTCAACAACTGGAGTAGAAGCCTCCGCACGGTGTGATCACTACTGATGTCAACTTTCCGTCGGGTGCAACTGACCTGATTGGCACACGTGTTAATTCTTATCTCGTATTCGTCATTCGCGGGGTTCTAACTACTTCCACCTTCAAGTAGTTTCCTGTTTCCGTATGACCTTCAAGCACATATCGTCCAGTTCATCAGAATATTTTATTTTACTTAGGTCATATTGACAATAGTAGTAATATTATCCAGCATTGGGATCGTCAGGCACATTGCGCCCGAACATGTGTATTTCTATTGTATCGTTTCGATTCAGGATTTATACTTCAAAGAATCTACTTTCTTATGATAATATAATATTTACGTAAAAATAAGTGATAGGTATAGTTTAAAGGTCAATTCTCCCCCTGTGGGTGGGGGAGGTAGAATAATACACACGGTATCCCCTGCCTGTCGTATGAGGCGACTAAAAGGGGCCCCAGGGGCTCTGAACATTGGAGCGTGGGTTAGCGACCATGGGGCCCCTAGCTGAGTCCTGACATTGCTTCCACTTGTGTCAGGCGCCTCACTTTCATCTATCCTATCCGACCTATCTTGGTCAACTCTTGTTCTTTTCCGACCCCGACGGTATTAGGTTCCCGAGGCTTAGGGAGTCTCATTTTCGCGCCCTTCGTGACCCTTGTCTTTCTTTGGCCGATACCTTCATTTTTCGAAGTGTCGGATCCCTTCTATTTTTATCTCTGATTAGTGTTATATAGAGGATGGTTGCCTAGTTGTACTTCCTCTTAAAACAATCACCACCACCACCACCTAAAGGGAAATTATTAAAATAATATACAGTAGAAGTTTTCTTTAGCAATTGTAAATTATTTTTGTTTCTGATTTCTAAAGTGTGTCTGTCAGGCTCATTACGCTCGTTGGCGTGGAAATGAAATCCCAATTTGACACCAAGTGGTACGGATTGTCTTGGTGTAAATATCTGAGGATTACAGGAAAACCGTTCGCAGGTAGATGACGACCTAGGTGGTACTAAATGTCCTCAGAAATCAAGTGGTGCGGAATGTCCGTGGTAATAAATGTCCGGACACCGAGATGGGATGAGTGGCGTCCGAAAATAATATTTTAGCTTGTACGGTTATTGGACGGCCCATTTGCTGTTTCATTCCTGTCGGTCATTCTTGTCTTGATTTTCTTCTCCAACTTCTTGTTGGTCGCGGGCGATCTTTTTTGTTAGTAGAATAAAGATGTACCACCCTTGCCTTTTCCTTAAAAATGATCCACCACCACGGCAGTAGCTATTACGTCATCAGCCTGAACGCCAGTTGGATTGAAGGATATGCGGTTCTAGGACAACCCTATAAACGCACTCTGGCGCTGTAACGAGGCGTATTTGGCAAGATAGGAGAGAGGTAGTTTGTTTTCCTCACAGAGCCAGAAAATGTTCTTGCAGCACCACTGACCTCTTAGGTAACACCTTCCCCAGTCAAGATCCCCAGGCACTGTCCGTGTTCCGAATATTATTACTCAGAACAAATCTTAATTTTACTGTGTAATGAGACAGGAACGTCAGTAAAGGGTAAGGTTTATTATAGCCTAGGCCTAAGCCATTATTATTGTTATTATAGCAATTTTAAGAGTCTAAACAGAGTGTCAAAATAATGGCATTTTCCTGCGAATAATTCTGCTGACAACTATTTTCAAAGCTGATTTTTATAGCTGCATTCAGGATGCGCATTCCTGGCTTAACCTCTGTATCAAGCACTATCATGCCGTTAGACCTATCCACTATTTACTTTGACACCAGACCCAGGGGATCGTGTACCAACTTAGATTGCCTCCACTATGCTCTGTGTTTTGTTCTTCTCTACCAGTCTTCCAGCAACCCTAGCTGTTGCTGGTCGTTCGTAAACCAGTCTATCCACGGCATTTTGGGTCTACCGAATGGCTAAGTACCTGCCTGTTTGGCGCTGAAATCTACTTTTCGTCACCGACGGTCTTCCATACAAATGACTACCTACCCATTGTAGCCCCGTATTTTCTTAACAACAATAACGTTTGCCTCATACATGTCATATACCTCTGCATTATGTTGGCCCTCCATTTTCCACTTACCTCCTCTAGGACTGTTTCCAAGCTTTTGCGAAGAACTTTCCGTTTAAAGGCACAATGTGTTGGGTTCAGTTTGCATTTTCTTTGCGGGTTTGTCATATTAAGGAGGAGATTAAGGCCATGACAGCAGTGGTTGGCAGCTTGTAACCTTATTTGGATTTCTGTTACAGTACGTGGTTTTCTGAAGACTGCACCCCATTTACTGGAAGGTTACATTTTCGCTAATTTTGTTCCTATCTCTCCCAACACATGAACAGCAGGGGTAGATAATCACATTGTCTTGCCTCTTAGACCACCACCACCACCACCTATGAACATATACTGCGCACTCATTTGTTGCCAGTGAAGTCTGTTCTAATTATATGAGCTTACGATTAGGGCAGATGTCTCAGAACTTCGTGTAACGACCTTTGCCTAGTTTGGATGTTGAGGAAAATTACAGGCAATTCCACAGTGTCTATAGATGAATAGCATCAAACCAAACATCTGTCTGGTGTCGGCTTCGAGTATGGCTTCGAAAATAGATGGCAAATATTGAAGCTCAACTTGAGTGGAACCCATTTAGTTCAGCCTCTCCACGTTACAACAGAGCCCACAGTAGAAAATTAACAAGCACAACATTGCCTTCCTAGATATCGATGGCATCATTTCTCATTTGGTCCTAGTAAACGTATTTCAGGAAAGCAATTATATAGTTAAATTAATAACACTGTTGAAGCCACGAGAATGCGCATTGCAATTAGGCGTCAAAGGTGAAACTGTTCGTCATACAGTGTTTCAATTTTTTCTTCAGTCACGATTCTTGTAAGAGACCATCGATCATTCTGTCATGTGCAGAATGTTTCTGAGATTCAGGTCTTGTAGTTTATATTAGTTACTGAATTAGTGAGGAAATGTACGCCGTACACGGGCAGGAGATGGGTATTATTATAATATGTTCATTGCTTAATTTACAGTGGACCAAGGACAAACAAGTTCACAAATTAGACTGTGAAAGGTGTAGGCCTAATGTGTTTGCAGTATAACTTCAAACATTTCAGTTGCATCCAGTTTCACCACTATTCCTGCTGATTCCTGTTGCTTATTTTCATTGTTTTTCATAAAATTCAGAAAATTACAAAACTGATCGAAACACAGTACATATCAATTTTGATATTTGTATTATTTTGCAGGTATAATAGTTTTTCTGTATCTTCCCATGTTGGAAAATTCCATAGTTTCATCCATTTAAGTGGTCGAAATTGTTCATACTGAGACAGCCACTTTTCCGGGTACCGTACTCTATTGCTGAGGCATAAACAGTTCTGGCTTCCTTCTCAAAGTTATCACACTCTGCACTCTCTTTCACTTTTTTGTAGTTTTCCACTGTATATTCTAACAGTTCCAGCAACGCAATTTGATTCCTTCTTTAATTCAAGAATGTTGGCAAAAAATATGGACATCAGAGAATGCACAAATAATAACCTCACTCCACTCATCTTCAAAGAAGGGAACATGTGAATTAGTCTTTCAACACATGGGAACAACGAAAGCCAGCTAGTTTTTGAATGGTACTGGAGCTTCTTGTATGTAATGTCTACAAATTCACAAAACTCCTCAATACGAACAATATATATATATATATATATAACAAAATTTAAAATTTTCAAAATAATGTAATCTATAGCAGTAAGCAAACCTACATCGGGGGTATGTTGAACAAAAATATGGAGCACATGGGCAGGACAACCTATTCCAAAAAACTTTGCATTTAGGCCCCTAAAAGCATGAGTTCCTGAACCTTAATCCCATCAATATTTGCTTTTGCATTGTCTCCTGCATAAACTACAACTTTGTTTTCTAACCCAAGTTTCTGTAGTGTCTTTTACATAATTAACTATTGTCTCAGATTTTTCATTTGGTGTACCGGTACTTTTTTTTTTGCTAGGGGCTTTACGTCGCACCGACACAGATAGGTCTTATGGCGACGATGGGATAGGAAAGGCCTAGGAGTTGGAAGGAAGCGGCCGTGGCCTTAAGGTACAGCCCCAGCATTTGCCTGGTGTGAAAACCCGGTACTTTTAACCTCAAATTTAGTATTGATATCACCATGTTTATAATCAAAGTACTGTAGGCCTACAAGAATTGGGTATATCTTCAATGAACCGTGATTGCTTCCGTGAGTTGCAACACCGAAGCAAGAAATACCATCCAGAACTTTCATATTTACGTCAATTGAATGTGGGAATAAATCAGAATTGATGATCCCTTCAGTCTTAGTTCTGCCACATGAAACTTCCTTTGCAACAGCAGACTCTTTATGAAGAACCTTTTGCAGGTTACTGGTGCAGTTCATGGACTTGAAATTGTGGTGATGTCTCACTGCATGAAAAGCAAGGGCACCTTATACTGCATGGGCTGTCGCTCACTATACTATCTTTAGGAACGGAAAAACGTGTTGATTTTTGAAAAAGAAAGTATTAGGTTAGTTTGAAAATCACGAAATTTCCCGTATGTAGGCCTATTAATTTTGAAATTTAACTCATTATTATTATTATTATTATTATTATTATTATTATTATTATTATTATTATTATTATTATTATTATTACAGTTCATGGTTTGATATTTAAACAAATATTGATTTCATACCCTTGTTAGCAACTGAGATGTACGTTCCGGGGGGGCGGGGGGGGGGGCAGATTAAACATTCAGCTTTTGAGTCATTTCGACCTTTCTTAAAAGCTTTGCTCTTTTCGATCAACTGATCGCTGTACACGCACTTTCGTTTCGGCATGTTCTTTCATATTTACGGCAAAATAATACTTGATAAAACTTTCATAATTCGATTTATGCACAGAGACAACGTCTAAACAACGCTGATCTAGAAAGAAAACTAAAGCAAACAATAGTTGTAAACAAAAAGTGCTGCCTGTTTAAATGTGGCGGTGAAGTTGATAACTAAACACCGCGCGAAATTTAAGATGCTTTTCGTGCTGTTGAAAAGAGGACATGTCCGGGAAGAAGACATGTAGCAACCCTAGAAATGGGATTTCTTGAAAGCGAAATCACATTCATTCGGTATAGCTGGTAAGTGGTACTCTCTCTCTTCCTCGGCTTGCACAACACTTCCGCGCTGACAGCTGTATAGTACCTTGCTCTCTAACTAGCCCTCTCTCCCTGCGTTACGAGCCACCAAGATATGCGAAGGCAAATTTATCAAAATTATCAAAACTGTCTAAAATTACAAAGAATAAAAGGACCTAAAATAAACTGTATATTCTAAATTTAATCTGAAAAATACGCTTTGAACTTATTATTCAGACTAGCAATTGTCATAACTGATTTCACCTCGCCTGGTGGCCATGATCGTGAAAGCGTCCAGACTATACGGGCTTTTACCGTACAGTAGTTAGCCGCTTCGAGTCCCGTTGGTCGAAAACATTTTCATCATCAGAATGTTGTCCCGGAGGATAGGAGAGGTGGTGGTATACAATTTCTAACCTCTAGGTTGCTAGCCAAAAACCTGGGTTC
This sequence comes from Anabrus simplex, assembly GCF_040414725.1. Taxonomy (NCBI): domain Eukaryota; kingdom Metazoa; phylum Arthropoda; class Insecta; order Orthoptera; family Tettigoniidae; genus Anabrus; species Anabrus simplex. The sequence continues at coordinate 1,142,503,875 of NC_090265.1, forward strand.
ACTTCCAAAACTCTCCACAGAGTTCATATGGAGCGGGGGGCATATGATGTTGGTGATGGTGATTCGCCCAACGAATGGTGACGTTAAGCCTTTAACAGACCCGCTGGTGCTACTAGTAGGCTATGTGTCGGCACTTGGTTTCACCCTCCCCTTTTCTACTGTACTATTCCATATCAATCATTCATTCATTTCAGCTCATTAACTCCTCTGATGAGGTGGACACATCAGGAAGGGCATCCGGTCGTAGAAAACTAGCTACGAATATCCCCATAAAGAAACAGAAAAAACACTGTCTCTTTAAAACAGACGATTGTCGGCTAACAGAGCCTTATACACAGAAAACGATATGGACATACTTAAAACGCACATCACTGGTCACAATCACTGATCTCCCTCGAGCGAGAATTATTCTTCAGATAGAACCTTGGTTATGTAGTACATCATTCCGAATCTTTATCAAAGGGGTGATTAGACTGCACCAATTACAGAGGCGAGAGCTTTAAGATGGAAATGTATGAAGTGTAGAAGATGGCGTTGATGGCAAAAACGTGCACAACACGAAATATCAATGGAAACGTATTATTATTATTATTATTATTATTATTATTATTATTATTATTATTATTATTATTATTATTTACGTCGCACCGACATAGATAGCTCTTATGGCGACGATGGGAGAGGAAACGGCTAGGAGCGGGAAGAGAGAGACCGTGGGCTTAATTAAAGCACAGTGCCAGCATTTTCCTGATGTGAAAACGGGATACCACGGAAAACCATCTTCCGTACTGCCGACAGTGGGATCTGAACCCACTATCTCCCGAATGCAAGCTGACAGCTACTTGACTCAAACCATGCAGCCACTCACTACGTGAAATTAAAGAAAATATTGTATTAATGGGGATTTCTGGGCAAAATAAATCTGAAATGTTTCCCAAATGGAAAAAGTGAACAAATATACTATTTAAGAGACAATGCGAAAAATGCCTTAAATTTGTCGTAAATGGAAAAAGTGAACAAATATGCTATTTAAGAGACAAAATGCGAAAAATGCCTTAAATTTGTCGTAAAATACTCAGTTTATCACGAAACACTTCAATTATAAAACAATTATATTTCTAGATTGCCAGGAACAAGATTAAATTAAAATCCTAATCCTGTTGTGGGCCACGCATTGTCTTAATTTGTGTAAGCCATCAACCTTTCTATTGGCTAGTTCTAACCAATTTATTGAATATTATTTTTTAATTTATACAGCTAGGTGTTGTACTTGCCCGACTTCTTGGATGAATGGTTAGCGTACCACTTTTCGGTTCAGAGGACCCGGGGTTCTATTCCCGGTCGGGCTCGAGATTTTAAGTGCGTATTGTTAATTTCTACGGCTCAAGAACTGGCTTTTTGTGTTTGTTCTAACAAATTCGTATACACAACACACTGCCAACCACCACAGAAACAACAGTAAGCATACTTATATGGTTGACGTCAGGAAGTGCATCGGCCGTAAAACCGGGCGAAGTCCATATGTGCGACGCACCAGTGTGTGAAAAGCGGTAGAAGAGAAAAAAGAACTGGGTGCTGGACGTCTTCGAACTGGTCAACTGATTGTGTGGAAGTTAATAATAATAATAATAATAATAATAATAATAATAATAATAATAATAATAATAATAATAATAATAATAATAATAATAATAATGCGTTCTTATGAAATACTGTACTAACGAACGAAAAATATAACCCTCACTGTTTCGGAATTCGCAAAAATGTTTATCACTTAATAAAATATTATAAGACAATTATTCCTACACTATCAATAACGCTATCTTACAATGAAAAACGTGCCAACAAGTTCTAAAAACGGTTCTAAAAAAGGGATCATCCTTGAACATCAAGTGATTCTTGAAATGACAATATCACTTTCAGATTGATGCCCTTAAGCATTAACCATTACGTCACTGCAACATCAGTCAGGCAGAGGCATCTCTCAGATTGCTATGATCATGATGCAATGAATTCAGAAGGGAGTAGCAAATGGCGGGCGGAGCACCATTCGAAGTGAACATGTGATAACTTACATTCTTGCATTTTATGAAAGTTTTACTTTTGGAATCTGTAGAGTAAGTCTTGCTTTTCCTACGTTGTATTGCTATCATAACTTGATAAACGTCTAATTTGTGCACAGTCTTGTTTAGCAGCATATTTTGCATTACAGATAACTTACGTTAATTCATATGACAAAGAACTTAAATGAATCATTAAAGTGCATGAAGAGGTTTCAGATCAGAATGGAAATTGAAAGAAGGCCAAGTATGGCAACGTGTCATCATATATCGAAATTGAGACAGTCTTCCTCCATGTTAATGTTTGAATTCGTCGAGAAGATAAAAAAATAAGTTAGATCCCAAAGTAATATTAGCAAGGCAATCATCATTCATTTCTCAAGTATTATTCTAAACAAAAGAATCATCTCAAAACTGTTCGTGGAATTAGATATGTTTCCTCCGGTATGAACAAGAAAATATTGGTAGATACAAGTTTCTCCTTTGATAACCATTCCCAGTCTGAATTGAGAAAAACATACTTGCCTGACTTCTTAGACACGCAAAATATGCAATCTTACTGTTCCTACTGATAATATTGAAGAGTTTCTCTTTGAATGATGTAACTTCATGTTTGTACTGAGTGAGAATATTCCCCACAATCTCGCATAGTAGGGCCGTTGAACTAACCAAGATTGTGAATATTGAAGCACCTCGGTGTCAGTAACACCTGCTAATTTCAAGTCAGAAGGGCTTTGACCGTGGAGTAGTGGTGGGTTCAGACTCACCACATGTGTTATGTTTGTGAGAGTGACATCAACGAACATGGTCCAGAAGATATTCAATATGGGTTCAACCTCCGAGGCTAGTATTTAAGGCAGGGCCTCTCAGAGTGCATGCACCTGGTGCATGCACTGTGCACGGTGCAAAAGACGACTTCGCTTGGTTGACCAGAGTGCAGACCCCCACTCCTCTATTTGGAGCAATAGCGCTGTCTCTCTCTTTCCCTACGCCTGTCTCGCTCGCTCCACCTTTCTCCCTCTTCCTCATTTGCTCCGTAGCGCTCCAAATCCGAGTCGAGTTGAGCCGAGTTCAGCCAAGTTGAGCTGAGCTTAGCCGAGTAGCCCAGAGACGAAGCGTTGGTCCGAGCTGAGCCGAATGGGACAGATGCACTGTGCACAGGAACTCTGCTCTTCAGTTTGCACGCGTGAGATTTTGGACGTTTGAGAGGCCCTGATTTAAGGTAACCCGTGCGTTAAAATAGCTGAACTTCAGGCGTTGACGAAGATAGCTCTAGTTCAGCTAATTATGGTCTAAACTTCAGAACTGTAAGTGTTGAAGTATTGATTGGCATGACAACAGCTGTGGTGAAAAATAAAATCATAGTATATAAACTACATTAGTTTTAAACTAATGGCAAATTACTTCAAGGTCTTGGAACACTGCAATCGGTCCACGTCAATATGTTAACCTATGTGACAGTGATATATGTATTGGTAAATATGTCCAATTACTTGGGATTAGGTTTGGGAAGATGTGCTCTAAGTGTTTGGTACCGTCTTCGTAGCTGCCTGGAACTGAACGAACACACTGTGGGTAAACACATGTAGGACAGTAGCCGAGAGTGACATTAGAATCCACATGAATGTACCTCGTCAGTTCATCACCGTCTGTTACGCCGAATGGCTGAGCAGGCGGAAGACCTATGGAACCCAATACAGGGGCAGCAACTAATGAACTACATAGGCTACATCATGCAGAAACGTTCCCGATAAACTGGAAGTCAATGACACAGATTCAACTGAGTCGTTAGTTGAGTGGAACCGAGGACAAGCTGAGAATCTAGCCTACCTGCTTCATATAGCGCCACCGAGAGCGCAACAGCAAATGTGGGAGGAGATATTAATACTGAGGCGTGGGGCGCCGGCCGAAATAAACTGTTCACCACACTCGAGATGGAAGAGAGCTCTCGGACGGTGAACAGACTCAGTTTCATTAATTTATGGAATAAATAATGATGCCTAACAAAGAGCTGCCAGCTTATGAATTAACACTTCCCAGGAGGCACAACGCCACTATAACATTCCGCTAATGACGATAATTTTATACTGCCTGTGTTATTCAAGGATCCTGCCATTATTTGCCACATTAACGCACACGAATACGAAAATAATGAGTTAGAAACAAAGCGCCATGCATCTCTGTGACTAAGCAAGACTGTAGTCGTTTCAAATCTCTCTATACCACGTACAGGTCATCGTTTCGAAACGGTACTTTAACGAAGATTTTGATCACATCATTGGAAGTAGCGAATCTAATTTCACAGTACGTCAGTCGTATGAACTAACTCACACTGTGCTGGTACCAAAACCGAATTTACTTTTATTTGCGCATAGGGTAACGCTACCCTGGGGAGGCTGAAGGCACGGGGGTGACACTTTCATTGACCACTTGCACGTGAGAAAGCATAGAAAACTGACGTAAAACGATACTTTATTTAAAAGTAGAGCTTGCCAGGGACTAGAGGCGTGGCCAGGGGGGAGGGTTGTTAATGGGGAGTTAGAACCCGCCCCCCCCCCCATGGAATGTTTACAAAAAGAAAAACAAACTAACAAACAATAAATTAAAACATTCAGAGACATGATTGTAGAACCAACAGATTTGTAATTTACTTGTATCAGTGTCCTTATGACAAGTCATTCATGCACCTTCATCGTGTTCTACCATCATTTTGTAACTATACCCTCCCCCCCCCCCAATCGGCTGATCCTGGCTACACTTCTGCCAGGGCTCTACCAACCCGCCACTGGAAGTTTTCCAATTTATACAGAAGAATTAAAATGGAAACTGTGTTAATCTGTGAAATACGGCCATTTTTTGTTGCTATTGGGCAGCTGTGATGAATGTAATTTTGCTCTCAGCGGTGCCACATTCGGTGAAAATCAGAAAACCGCGCCGGGTGCAACTGTTCCGGCCGCTTTGCTTGCCGCCAAACTAATGATCTTCAGTTTTCTCTTGACCCGTCGTCTAAATCAGTGGTTCTCAACCGATGGGTCACAGTCAAGATGGTTTTTAATGCATTTTATAATTATTGTTGTTACTTCCAAGGAATATGTTATTTAGTAAGGAATAAAGAAATTATAAAATATTTATCATCACATTAAGTGCCAAGAAGTTATTAACCTGATTTAAGTATAGACAGAGAAGAGACATAAATAAACGCCAACAATAATGCACTTAAAGGGCACCTGAGATTACAAAAGACAATATTCTAGGTATAAAAGCTAGAATATGTAACAACATTTCTCATGGTAGGAAAATCCCAGGATTTTGGCAAGAAAGAATAATATGTCATACAAAAGGAAGAAATATAAACAACTATAGGCGTATTATTTTGTTGGATCTTTGTAAAATCTACACCGGGTATTGGCAAAATTAATCATAAAATGGGTGGAGGATTACTATATATTCTTAGTATACCACTACATCTTATGAATGTCATAGTTGATTCCGTCGTATCGACATTAACAAATTCAAGAATTAATTCTTAAAAGGAGTTTATTATGAAGGTTCCACCTGTTCAGTACTTAGTACTATTCAATAATAATTAAATAGTCATGCCTAAACTAGAACATGTTTCGGCCTTCTTGTGAGCATCGTCACCTAGATTCAAATACCTTTTCAATTACATAGCAGTAACACGTTAAAAACAGTATATACTTATTAAAACATTTTTGTACAAAAAATAAATAGGCACATTATTCTATAAAATTGTGTTGTTAGTTTGTTTTAAAATGGATTAAAATTTCATCAAAAATTCGTTCAAGAGACGAACATACATGGACAAATTCTTAGCTGACACAGTTGAAAGGTGTTGTAAGAGGCAATCTCTGAGATCTTTCGTTCTTATGAAGTATTTTTCTTTGATGTCAATATGGAACCTGATGTTTACAGTCATGTATAAATTGTCAGTTCTTGCTGAAATTAGGTATTCCGTCAACCAATCAACCTTTCAACAGTCAGTCAGAATCTGGTCTTCATAATGCGTTCGCCTCTTCAGCGAGTTTTTCCGTTTTAATGTAGAATTTTTTTAAACACATTAACAAATACACAATTTTTATAGAATAACGTGCCTATTTATTTTTAACTTGTACAAAAATGTTTTTAATGTGTATGAACTATTTTCAACATGTCACTGCCATGCGTTTAAAATGTATTTGAATCCAGCTGAAGATGACCAGAAGAAGGCTGAAATATATTCTAGCAAACAGGTTACAAAGATAATAGCGGAAAGCAGGCGCGAAAATTTGCGACAGCGACTGAAGGCTACACTAAAAACCGAACACTAACAGCTGTGAAGTAATACAATGTCAACTGTAATTAATATTTAATTATTTTAAGGAACAATGTATTGGACTTAAACAGGAATGTAAATTATCACAAATATTGTTCACACTCTTTATTAACAATGTCTTGGATAATGAAGGGAAGGGGGATAGGACGAGCCCAGATCTAAACAATAAAGAAATCCCTGGCTTGGTTTTCGCGGACGACATCCTTCCGCTCTCTAACAGAAGGCCTAGTCTGTGTGCAAAGCATTATCAAGAAACTGCTAAATATAGCAGAAAATGGACTTTGAAAATTAACATTAAGAAAATAAAGGTATTGAATGATATGTAAAAGAGAAAAAGGAAATACATTACAGAAAAAAGGAAGGCGGTAGTCAGAAGATGAAGTGAATGCCTAGGAATAATATAACAAAGTGGGATGGGGAATGAACAAATTAGACGAACTAAAATGAAAGGGATGGCCGCTCTATGTAGTACGTGTGTTTGGAGAGACAGATGTCAAATAGTAAATATAAGCTTCATAAACATATTTTTAATGCGCTCGTGATATCAAGAGCATTATATGGGGCAGAAATATGGGGTATTGAAGTAGATAGAAAAGAACTTAAATGCAATAACTAATACATTCTATAAAATAATAATGGGCCTACCAGAAGGCACGGCTAATAGCGGAGTTAGAATTCTATGTGAAGATACAAGTTATACAAGCAGATATAATTAGAAAGGAAATAAATTATTGGTTAAGAAGGCGAGACGGGAGGGAAATATTGGATTCAGCACACCAACGTTAGATGAAATAGATGATGATCATTGGCTAATAAAAGTTAAAAGGATTCTACAGAATAGGAATGGGAGGCTACTGGTATAAAGAGATTCAGAACAATAATAAAAGCTGAGCAAGAAAGTAACGATTAGAGAGAAAGATATTGAGGACCAGATGATTATGGCAGATGTAAGACTAAAAGAACAATATCGGAATTTTGCAGAATTATATTATAAAAATTGCCAAACACAGCAAGGCTTCCAAACAGAGAAGTACGGTATGATGGCTAATGGGGCTATACAAGAATAATAAGGGTCAGAGAGAAACATGACTGACATAGTTTATTTTGTAGAGAAATAACGGAAGAGGTGCAACTATTGACAGTATGTCGGGAGACTGACGCACTTAAGAGGTAAATATCTAGGTAAGTGATTATAAAACAAAAATACAGTAGAAAGAGAGAAATAATCCTATACATTGTTAAATTATTAAACAAAGAATGGACTGCACCGAGAAGAACAGCACATTTTTCTGTATTTAAAAAAAATATGTAGCAAAGTGAAATGATAAATAAAATACGCACTATCAGAAATATTGAAATACACGTTAGTCCTAGAATATGTTGCACCGTATTACATCTAAGACAAAGAGAAAAACGAAAAAGGTGTGAATTTTTGGAATGGATGTAAACATTATTAGGTTTAAGTATAATAGGTGTAACAAGGATAATTTAATGGATGTATCAGATTGCAATAAACGAATGTTCTCCCCTCCCCCCTTCAGTTTCAGGTGATCCGGAACTAGGGGATGGGAGAATTCATATTCTATAAATAAAAACTACAGTATAGTGAAACTTGACCGTTTTGTTTGAACTAGTATATAACTAGTTTATAACTCGCACCATTTTCCAAGGACATTCTATCTTTTGCTTTGCTGTATATGTTAATTTAGGTTCTTCTTCTTCTTCCGCTTTTCCCATACGTGTGGGTTCGCGGGTGCGAACTGTATGGCACATGTACATTGGGCCTTGTTTTTTACGGTCAGATGCCCTTCCTGACGCCATCCCTACATGGAGGGATGTGACCACTATTGCGTGTTTTATTGATGGTTGGAAGTGTAGTATGTTGTCTGAATATGAAGAGGAAAGTGTTGGGACAAACACAAACACACAGTCCCCGAGCCAGAAGAATTGATCAGACTCGATAAAAATCCCCGATCCGGCCGGGAATCTAACCCGAGACCCTCTGAAATATTTATTAAACCTCCGTATAAATGCGTAGACATAATATTTATGTCTCTGTAAGTGACAAGAACAAATAGACTGAAGGCTTCGGTAACTCAGATCAGTGCTGTGTTCGCTTTCTGGACAACTGTGTCAGATATGGTTGCTTTTAGCGGAGGGAGTTCAACTGCTTATTTTGTCTACGTGCTTTCTTTTGTTGCGAATTATTTTAATATTATTAGAAACAAGTGATATCAACTGCACTAGATGTAATTTCTCTGTACCGGTACTACACTTGAACGTCTTGTGTGGTATGAGCTGCTCTCGTATCAGCACGGTCAGCGAACTGTAACTCCCTATGTAGACATTAAATACCACTGTCATGTTTACCTTAGGTCTGACAAGCTGCTGCCCATGTACCAACCTAATGTAGTCTCTCTGGTCACCGGAGGGCTTGTGGAGGGAGACAGTCGGCAAGGCACATAGTTGCTCTCTAACTGAAATGAATGACAGACAAGTCAAGAGGTCAAGTGGCAGGATTGAGGTCCTTTGGAGGACCCACTCACTCCCATTGAACCTCCATCCGTGAGGTCACTGCTTGCATAGTGGGTGCAGGAAGTCAAGAGTCAACTACCGGTGGAGAAAACAAGGAGAGAATTTAATAAGACCGGAAATATTTAAAGGTCAGCGAAAGACTTTATCTAGCATCAGATAACAACGCAGCTGACGTCTACTACGTGGGCAACAATTTAAAATACTAAGGCATCGTATTTCAATGCAGGTGGCAGAGGACTGTTATTGTGATAATGTCCATTTTCACGAGTCTAAACAGCTGTTTTCCAGATTTAACAAGGTTTATGCTAGGAGCGAAATTTCATCTCCCAACTCTTACCTGGCGGGTGACGTCACTGGCTTCTTATCAAGACGGCAACAGTTCTAATCCTGGCCAAGGCATGTACGAGTTTTAGAATTAAAAGAAACGCCCTGCACTTTTAGCTGTGATTACCACATGAACGGTCATGTAAAACTGTCAGCTTGCTCGATTTCTTTTCCTTGTTTTACTTCTACTTGCTGGCGAGATCTAATGTTTACAGTGCGCTATGTCTTCTGGTATCGGTTAGAGCAATTTTGTTACTTTTATTGATCTGTCTCAGTCTTATCCTTGGCTTTCACAAGTGACTGAGGTATGAGCGATGCTAGTAATGCCATTCCTTATGCAGCCGGTCCCTGCTGTGAATGGTATGAAAATGTTGCTCATAGGGTCAGTTGGTGGATTCCCTAATTCAATTTTTATTGCAAGTGTATCCACGGCGAGCTTCGCTGACAAAATAACTCATGTGGGACAAAATTAGAGCATTCGGTGTCTCTGAAAACCGTAAAACCTGAGATGTAAAGCCATCATCGTCATCCTCCTCCTCCGAGAAGAGTTATTTATTCTATTTTGCTATTTGTAATAGTTTGACTAGACAACGACAAATAGTAGTTGCCTTGGCATTTCTGACGTGGTAGGATATCCATTAATAATAATGTATGTGTATGTTGGGTATTCAGCCCGAAGGCTGGTTTGATCCTCTGCAACTCCGCCAACAGCTGTCATAAATAGCCTAGGCGTCACTGAAGAGGCGTACTAGGGAATAATAATAATAATAATAATAATAATAATAATAATATTATTATTATTATTATTATTATTATTATTATTATTATTATTATTATTATTATTATTATTATTATTTATTCAAAACGTCCAACTAGTGTGTATTCTTGTTACCAAGATTTTCAGGGAGTCTGGCATCAGTGAACCGCACAAGTTCTTGAAACAAGACGTGCAAATGAAGAAATTAAAATACATGCTTTAAAAAAAACTAAAAATCTAGTATGAATACTGTTTTTATTGTCTTCATATGTACATTTCAGAATAACAGTGAGTTGGGTACGCTGTACTGGTTGTCCGAGAGATGAGTTCGATCTCTATTGTCAGTAATTGGCAAGGAAGCGCCTGTGGCCTTAAAGTACACTCCCTGACGTAACTAAGCCGACTTTTTTTTTTTTGCTATGGGCTTTACGTCGCACCGACACAGATAGGTCTTATGGCGACGATGGGATAGGAAAGGCCTAGGAGTTGGAAGGAAGCGGCCGTGGCCTTAAGATACAGCCCCAGCATTTGTCTGGTGTGAAAATGGGAAACCACGGAAAACCATTTTCAGGGCTGCCGATAGTGGGATTCGAACCTACTATCTCCCGGATGCAAGCTTCACAGCCGCGCGCCTCTACGCGCACGGCCAACTCGCCCGGTGGACTCTTGTTCGGAGTAATCTTTGAGATAATTGCCTTTAAGAGGTTTTAAATACATGTTACCTACAGATGTCTTCATATGGTCATGAGGATATTTAGGGGTTGAAATAAAGGTGTAAAGTCACACTGGCTCTAGTGTACGGCACCCTCACCAGATTACTTTATTCTAGGACTGGAAAAGATATAGGAAAACAGCAGATTTGTTCTGGGTGACTACCGGCACAAGAGCGGTGTTACTAAAATGTTGCAAATTTCGGGCTGGGAAGATTTGGGAGTAAGGAGACTAGCTGCTCGACGGAGCTTGTCAGCGCAGAGATAGCGTGGAATTACATTAAGAGACTAATAAGCTTGAATGGAGCTTTTTAAAGTTGGAAAGAAGAGAGCTGGAATCCAAGAGGAAAAATTGGGGCATATATTCGTTTGAAGAGGAATTCGGGATTGGAATTAGGAGGTATTCGATAAATGTTCAACTTCTTTGAAATCATTTAAGAGAGGACTAGGTTGGCACTGTATAGGTATAGGTGATCTGCTACCCGGGCAACAGCTTTAAGTGCAGATCAGTGGTTGATTGACGACTGACTAGAATCTTGTAAAGTCGCTAGGGAGATGGTGGTGGTTGTAGTCGTGTATCTGTAACGCGCGTAGCAGCGTGATCATCTCTCTCTTTTAATCAGGAGGATAATGGAGATCACTATCAGCATCAGAAGAAAAACGTTAAGGAACGACCACTCGAAGAAGAAGGAATCAAAGGGGCGGGGCCTACGATGCTCGAACATTACAATGAGCCGGGAGAAAACTAAATGTGAAGCCCTACAACATCCTAAGTCTCTAAAACTGAAAATAACGATAACTGTTGGGTTATGTCTGTTCAGAGTCTTCCGGATCTATCTCCGCTAGATGTCATTACTAGTACAACTACAGAAACTAACTCCTCAATTACGGTACAGCAGATGGTTAGCGTTTAGGAGGTCCGCTGTCCCCTTCAGGGGCGGAATGAAAACTTATCTAGTTGTAGCCCTTTTCTTCATATGAAACGTCATATCGAGAGACGTTCCAGAACTTACCAGCAGGTAGAAGGCAGACTGACTCACTGCAATAAAGGAAAACGCTTACTTTAAAAAAATATATATATAGTATACTTTAACGCCGCGGCGTCTGACCCCGATATGCTATTCTTAACCCAGTGTTGCCCCAGCCAAACAGGCAGGGGACCTGCCTCAATACAGCCTCATGAAATGATTGTCGACTTGTTGAATCGTATCTATCGAGCAGTGTGCCGAACATTATCGTAAAAAGAATGTTTTCAGAGGCAATTTTCGTTTATATCATCTACAGTGGACTACGAAAGAGTTAAGGATGAGAAAAATGAAATTCTAGGTCTAAGATAAGTAACTATTTTTGGGGAATACAGAGCAGGAAAGGGTAGCGCTGACTCTGATGTGGTACTATTTGAAAGATAATCACTATAATCAGATATGTGAAGAACGACAGATAAAATAACGTTATTGTAGTGGGTAATCTCATTTTACCAAATGTTAACTGGGAAGATAATCCAAATGGCAGTATGTAAAGATAGTCGGATATAAGGAAAATATCCAGGTAGGAGGAGGTTACATATATTTGCGAAGTACTGAAGTTTAGCTATGATCATGAAGTTATTTACAATAGTAAATATATACAAAAGTCGAAAAACTGAGGAGCGATTGGGAATGGTAAGACATCTGGGGTCATACAGTCCTAAAAGTAATAGGTTGGGATATAGTGCCGTATCTGAAATATGTGATTACCGTTTGCATGAAGGAGCTATACCAAAGGAATGGAGAGTTGCTATAGTTGCCCAGTATACAAGGGAAAGGGCGATAAAACATTCTTTCTTATTACATTAGATACGTTTGCGAAATTACTAACTGGTTTGGTAAAAGACATTTCGGGTTTCGGGAAGGTTGTTCCAGTTAGGCTCAACTTGTAGAGAGAATAACTACCATGAGAAAATGGAAACTAGGTTTCTACGGACACATGAAAACACTTACGGCCCTTGGCGGGAGAAAAAATACAGTAAATAATAAATGGCATACGGTACGTTTGAGCGATAGAAAGGTAGAATGCTTAACCTGACCCATAAAATGGCCGCAACAATAAATAAATAAATAAATTAATTAATTAATTTAAAGTCTCCGGCTCTCGTGATACTCTTAAGATTTATATTGGATACTGAATCTAATAAACAGAGGGAACGTAACCGAGCACCCTTCGAAGGCTATCAGAGATGGAATTCAATCTGTGATATTTTACTTAGGTAGGTCGGTAACGTTACAGTGAATTACCAGTCATTTCTATAGTACTGTTGGAAAATTCCATTTGTTATTGACAACTTTCAAGTCTTCAGTACTGGTAATTCATTTCAAGAGCGCTGGACTTACCCATTTTAAATCAGGAACAGGCTTGTACAGTAATTGTACGAGAGTGTCGACATCCCGATCATAGCAACGAGATCTTCAGTTCTGTGTGTTATTCGAATTACAGAGATGTGGTGAAGTTCAAACATCCCATATGCATTGATCGGGATTCAAACAGAGGACGGCTTAACGTGAAACTAGTTAATGAATGTGTCACTCTACTATCTAACACCAACACCTTTGTACTATGGCACTGAATCATTAGTACGATGTATGCAGACTTTTTCGCGATACAAAATAAAATATTCAGAAACACTACCCAACTACGTTCTTGCACTAGAAAACTAAAAACAAAGCACTAAATTATGGAAGAGAATCGTTAAGCTTTCCTATATCAGATTTTGTTGAAGTTAGATAGCTCATCAGACTCTCGCGATGGGCCAGACTCCAAAATAAGCCCCCTTCCTCCTTACGTACCCACTTGGCGCAGAAAACACACCATCAGCCAGAAACGTTCAGGCCAACGGCCTACCATCTTCATTATTTATCTTCTACGTGACTACTGTTCAGTGGGTGAAGACAGAGCTAACGTCAGACAAGTTTAGTGCTCATCTCATTCTGAGGGAACTTGTGCACATGATCGTTGATCACACAACATTGTAGGATCACAACTTTTACATTTCGTTTAATGCCATTCACTCAGTGAAACACAACATAAGTGCACTTTGTGACACAAACTGAACTGTGCCTAGTATCCTTTTCCTGCCTTTTCCCAATTACTTGGGGTCGGTACAGTCTTCTGTTTATCCCAGTTATTTCTGAGGTCAGTAGAGTCACCCAGGCTGGCAAAGGCTGGATACCATTCCTGACGCCAAGTGATTTTTGAGGTGAAAACTCAGTCTTCTGGGTGGGAAGCCAACAACTAAGCCACTGAGCTCATCATGCTCGCCTGTGTAATATAAAAAAAAAGGGTACTTTAAAAACATATTAAAATGATACCATACGCTATAAATTACTCTGAACACTGCATGCCACTTTTCTGACATAATAGAACTGCACAAGTTTACTGACAGTGTGTATTGGACAGATGGACACATGTATAAAGTTACAAAAAAGAGGTATTTAATTAGGAAATTCCGCAGCACTGGACGTGGTATAACTCTACAACGTTGTAAAGTGATCCTTCTACCAAAATTAAGAGTACAATCGCGATGACACGAATTCCGGGTGGAAAAGGAAACAAGTAACGTATGGGCGAAAATTTTGGCCAACCCTGAGGATGAAGAAGTAATCAAGGCAACATCACATGCGTTCGTCTTCCAGGAGGTGTGGCTTGCGACGTTGCGCACTATTTTTTCGGGAACTGATTAAGATGTTTCTATGGTTAAACATTCTGGCTATACTAGCGTTTCCTAATCAAGGAAAACAATTACCCGTAATTTAATTGCGATGAAGTGTGCACGATGTAATCCCACCCCAATATATGGCATTTAATTGTTTGATCAGCGCTGACATCCCCCTGTGGGAGGGGGCGGTAGAAACACCCACGGTATCCCCTACCTGTCGTAAGAGGCGACTAAAATGGGCCCCAGGGGCTCTGAACCTTAGAGCGTGGATTGGCGACCACTGGGCCCTTAGCTGAGTCATGGCATTGCTTCCACTTGTGCCAGGTTCCTCACTTTCATCTATCCTATCCGACCTCCCTTGGTCAACTCTTGTTCTTTCCTGACCCCGACGCTGTTAGGTTTGCGAGGGCTAGGGAGTATTTCATTTTCAAGCCCTTTGGGGCCCTTCTCTTCCTTTGGCCGATATATTCATTTTTCGAAGTGTCGAATCCCTTCCATTCTTTTCCTCTGATTAGCGTTATATAGATGCCTAGTTGTACTTCCTCTTAAAACAATAATCACCACCACCACCACCACCACCACCACCGCTGACAATAACTTCATAGAAATGGTTTTCCAAACTCCCTTGTGTCTCCGATAATCATAATTATTTATTTGCTAATGGCTTTACGTCGCACCGACACAGGTAGGTCTTATTGCGACGATGGGATAGAAAAGGCCCAGGAGTTGGAAGGAAGCGGCCGTGGCCTTAATTAAGGTACCAAAGGTAGCAAAGGACATTCATGTATAATACAAGCCGGAACGATATGACTGTTCTTTTAGTAAATCTCACGTCCACTGACTGGCATTTGAACCGTAAACTGCCAACATGACGAGTTACAGTATTTCCCGGATGCAAGCTCACAGCCGCGCGCCCCTAACCGCACGGCCAACTCGCCCGGTCATAATTATTTAATGCCAGGTAGGTTATTTTTACTTTGGTTTTTGAAGATAACAGCAGCAGCAGCAGCAGCAGCAGCAGCAGTAGTAGTATTTAACAGGGCCTATATTGACGAAAATAAGGGTCATTCTATCTTACAGGGGTTGAGCGCGATGCCATTTGATAATGAAGTCATAGTCGAGACCGCTAACATTTCAGCCAGACTTCGCACACAAGAATTGCAAAGAAAGTGGAGAATTTGAACCTCAATAAGTTGACATACGCATTACGTCTGTTGCCTTGAAGGATCCGTGTGGTTCCTCCTTTCATTCCCCTCTCCCTTCATTATCGAGACAGTGGGACGTGTGGGCAGGCGGAGCAGCAAGTATCTTCCCCTTCGCGTGTGTTTCGTTCATGCTAGATATCCTCGTACTTCGTTTTCTCCACCTCCCCCTCACTCTTCATATACGTACATGTGTTAACGCGTCTGATGGATGTGAAAATGAGAGAGAGTGTGCAAGCAGGTACTGGGTGGTTCTGAGGGCTGTACTGATTTATTGCCTGAAATATAAGTTGAACGAAGTACATTTATACTATTTCCTCTACTTCTGGAAAAATATAGCATACTCTTCAATTAACTAAATATTTCGAGTGTACAAGTAATTCTGGGCACGATTCCTCCTAACACAGGAGCACCAAACTGTATTCCGACAGAGGTACAGCAGAGGATCTGGTACATGAAAATGTTTTATCAATCGTCTTTGTACATACAACCTTTACCAAACGAAGGGAATTTATCGTAATAAAGAGACTTCATAAACCAAAGGACATTCATTTATAATACAAGCCGGAACGATATGACTGTTCCTTTAGTAAATCTCATGTGCACTGACTGGCATTCGAACCGTAAACTGCCAACATGAGATACAGTTTATCACATGTTCCAACATGTCTTTTACACAGATTTATACTTTTCTGAGGAAAAATTTTATTTTCAAAATAGTTATCGAAGAGCAAAGCCTGTTTAATCTAAGCAAGCATTGATTTAATATCACTTACTCAGAGAATAGGTGGCTCGTGATATCGTTCAAAATACGTATTCTATAGCGACAATACAAGCTGAAAGAAGTGATACGCAGTTGAGTATAAACTGCCTGGACTGTGCATGGTCCT
The DNA here is from genome assembly GCF_040414725.1 of Anabrus simplex. Taxonomy (NCBI): domain Eukaryota; kingdom Metazoa; phylum Arthropoda; class Insecta; order Orthoptera; family Tettigoniidae; genus Anabrus; species Anabrus simplex. The sequence goes on from NC_090265.1 coordinate 1,142,520,377, forward strand.
TTAAACAATTGTTAATTGAAGAGTATGCTATATTTTTCCACATGTAGAGGAAATATTATTCATGTACTTCGTTCAACATATATTTCACGCTGTAAATGTTTGCTGCTTATACAAACCCTACTGTGACATTATTACCTATATTTTGGTTCATAAATTAATGTTCATACTAAAACCGATACACTGGTCCTAAGTAGGACAATATTATTTGATAAGATAATCAGCTGTGTATGAAATGACACTGTAAGGAACGTGATTCTAGTGGATGATCTAAATTTACTAGATGTTACCTGAGACGGTAATGCGAATGACAAGGCATGACCAACAAATGGTAAGTAGACGTGGTGCTGATAACATCAGATTAGCTCTATAGGGAAACTGAAGTGACAGATGGTGTAAGTGACCACGAAGCTATTTTTGACGTAGTTAAAAATAAATAAATGTAAAAGTAGGAATATTAGGCAGTACCATAATATGGTTGATAAGGAAAGGATGAGGTAGTTTAAAAAAAAAATTATGATCAGTGAAGAACGGTAAATAACAATATAAACAGCTTATACGATGGGTTTAAAGCAGTTGTTTAGGGGTATAAAAAAGGCTATTTACATTTAAAGGTAGTAAGGAATGGCAAAGATCCACTATTACAAGAGAGCAATGAAGAGATTAAGAGGGAATTCTGGTTGGAAAGAAACGGGAAAGGTTGTGAAAGGAAAAATTGAAGAAACATACCAGGAAATTGAATTTAGTGACGAAGTCAGCCGAGGATAACATGATGGCAAGCTTTACGGGCAGTATATGAGTTTTAGCGGAAAAAGGTACAGGATGTACAGGTACTTAAAGCAGAAACGGGTTGCAGGAAGAACATTTCAGGAATTGTAAATGACGAAGGGGAGCATATATGTGAGGATTTACGGAAGGCAGAATATTTAGTCAGTAGTATATAAATATAGTTGGATATAAGGATGTTCTTTTTAAATTTGTTTTATGTCGCACCAACACAGGTAGATCTTACGGCGGCGATGGGATAGGAAAGGACTAGGAGTGGAAAGGAAGCAGCCGTGGCCGTGATTAAGGTACAGCCTGGTGTGAAAATGGAAACCACGGAAAATCATCTTCAGGGCTGCCGACAGTGGGGTTCGACCCACTATCTCCCGAATGCGAGCTCACAGCTGCGCGCCCCTAACTGCACGGCCAACTCGCTCCGTTGGATATAAGGACAATGTGCAGGTAGAGGTGGTGACTAATACTGGTGAAATACCGAAATTTAGCTTACAAAATACATATATTTACATAAAGAAAGCTAAAATAACAGCCGAGATTGATAAGATTTCTAGAGATGTTACTAAAGGACGGGTTGAGATACAGTGCCATATCTGAAGTATTTGAGTACTGTGTGCATGAAGGAGCTATACCAAATGAATGGAGAGTTAAATTGGCAGCCCCAGTGAACAAAGGAAAGGGTGATAAACATAAAGCAGATATTTACAGGCCTGTCAGCTTTACGTGTGTTGCATGTAAACTTTGGGAAAGCATTCTTACTGATTATATTAGACATATTTGCGAAATTATATATATGGTATACGTAAGCAACTGGAATCACAGAAGGGAGTATGGAATAATAAATGTTACAGGATTGTGAGCGACTGTAGAGACCTCGACAAAGTTGTGAGATGGACAGCAGACATTGCTATGATGGTTGCAGGAGTGAAAAACCAAGTTGCAAGTTCCACAAGGAGAAGTAATTATTGTGTTGGTGGGATGTCAGCAACATGTGGGAATCCTTGTAAGTATCTAGCAGTTAATATAAAGAAAGCTTCACTGGAGTAATCACATAAACGGGTTTGTAAATAGGCCTAAGGGTTACAAATCTCTATGTGGTTATGGGGGTATTTTAGGGAATGTAGTAAGGATATAGAGGAGAGGGCGTATGTCATTGGTATGATCCCAATTAGAGTATGGTTCTATGGGACCCTCACCAGGATTACTTGAAACGAGAACTAGAAGAGATTCAAAGGAAAGCAGCACGTTTGTTCTGGGAGATTTCCGACAAAGATTAGTGTTACGAAAATGTTGCAAACTTGCGGCTGAGACGAGATGAGACGAATTGCTCGACTAAGCGGAATGTTTCGAGCTGTACGTGGAGAGATTTCTTGGAATGCCATTAGCTGACGAATAACCTAGAGTGAAGTTTTTAAAAGTAGGAATGAGTAAAGATCGTACAATGAATGAAGATACTTTTATTAGTTTTATTTCAATAGGACAAACTACGACAAATATTCGTTTATAGGAAGATAAATGAGTCTTCTCTTGCTACCCACACCTGTGGGGTTGCAGGTGCGAACTGAACTGCGTCGCACATGAGCATTTGGCCCTGTTTTACGGCCGGGTGCCCTTCATGACGCCAACCCTATATGAAGGGATGCAATCACTATTGCGTGTTTCTGTGGCGGTTGGTAGTGTGGTATATTGTATGAATATGATGAGAAGAGTGTTGGGACGGATAAACACACCCAGTCCCCGAGCAAGAAGAATTAATCAGAAGCGATTAAAATGCCCGACCCGGTCCAGAATCGAACCCGGGACCTTCTGAACCGAAGGCCAGTACGCTGACCATTCAGCCAAAGAGTCGGACAGGCAGATAAATTAGTGTTTGGAATAATTTATCAAGGTATATGTTTGAATAATTTCCAACTTCTTTGACATCATTTAAAACAGACTAGGTTAAGAACCGATAGGGAATCTGCCACCTGGGTGACAGCCATTAATGCAGATCTATGGTGACCGATTGTACGAAGGAAGGAGTGAGATTTGGTGAAATGTCATTGATATTATCTATTTCCTTTGCATATTAAGGAAATTAGGCATGGGATTCCCAAATAAGTAGAATGCAGTATCTGATACCTCAGCGTGAAAGAGAACCGCTACGAGTGTTGGCTAGCTACCATAATAAGACTGCATGAATTCACGCCCTAGGCATTCATGAATGCAAAACAAGGGCGTTCTTCACCTTAAAGAATGCTCCGTTAATATAAATTGCATGATTACGGGTATTATTCTTCATTTAAGGGAACACAGGCGTTAATTACAAGGACGTAAAGCATTCTAAGTTGCTATATGGAGGGATAACACCATTGCTACTCATTTTTCGTCTAAGACGCACAATTTGCTGCTGTACGTGGCAGTTTAACAAGCACTCGGTAAAAATAGAGGTGGTTACATGTATATACTGTATGATGATTGGTCACGGAAATAATTCTCTTTCCTAGGAAGTGGCATTACATAAATGCACTGTGCACAAACAACCACCACTTACTCTTTTCGGTATAAAAACGATCTCTATTTTCAGCGTGCTACCAAGTTGACAAGACACCACAGTGAGATAAGCCTTCAGAGAGAATTTTTAATTTAATTGCGTGTGGCTATTTCTAGCCGAGTGCAGCCCTTCTAAGGCAGACCCTCCGATGAGGGTGGGGGGCATTTGCCATGTGTAGGTAACTGCGTGTTATTGTGGTGGAGGATAGTGTTGTGTGTGGTATGTGAGTTGCAGGAATGTTGGGGACAGCACAAACACCCAGCCCCCAGGCCATTGGATTCCCGGCCGGGAGTCGAACCCGGGACCCTCTGAACCGAAGGCCAGTACGCTGAACATTCAGCCAACGGGTCGGACTTCAGAGAGAATTAACACGTACTATTTAGGCCTACACGAGTTTGTTGGCATATGCAATGGATCGGACTGATGTTTCTTCATCAAGCCGAGACTAAATAGCAAACAGGGATAGTAAAATGAGCTGTCAGCTGACCTATCAGCATATAACGATCTTAGGTGGCACGACTAACCCAAGAGTCAGCTTACTTCTGAGTATGGTAGCCAAGAAATGAATGGTGAAATGAAGGAAAAGATTTAAGTTGTCCTTAATGTACAATCGCTCAAAACAAGAATGAGCACATGTTATTGTGCAAATTACTCTCAGGCACACTTATCAGAAACAATTTAACCTATATACAGAATGAACCGAAATTCGCGCACTCGGGCGTCGCAGTGCGACTCCTCACATGCCAGCAATACAAAAAAATGTCTCACAAAAGTTCGTCCTGCGAGTATATCCGGCAGAAAAAGGACGTTGAAGAATGGCAATCTGGCAACACTGTAACCACATGCAGGGTAACTACCTCTGTCAGCACATATTAGTCGTGCTGTACAGTTGGCGCAGTGGATAGTGTTTTAGGTTAGCATGCAGGAGGTCGAGGGGTCGATCCTGGGTTGAAGCGTATGCTTTTATTTCGTAAATGTAGTTCAGGTGGTACGGCATCTGGCATCTTAATCTCTACAGCCTATTTGCCGGGTGAGTTGGCCGCATGTTTCGGAATGCGTAGTTGAGAGCTTCTATTCGGGAGATTATGGGTACGAATCCTACCATGGGCAGCCTTAAGGAAGTCTTTTCGTGACTTCCCATTTTCACATCAGGCACCACTTTAATTAAAGGCACAGTCAATATCTTACCACCCTCCGGTCACCGAAAATTTTTCGCTTTGTTAGTGCAACGTTAAACCAGTAAAAAAAAAAAAAAAAAAAAAAAAAAAAAAAAAAAAAAAAAAAAAAAAGCCTATCTTCTGAGAAAATAGTAATGTTGATTTGCACGTCCCATTAATTACTTTTACGGTTTACAGAGACGTCGAGGTGTTGGAATTTTGTCCTGCAGAGTTCTTGTGTCAGTAAGTCTATCGACACGAGACTGACATATAAGCACCTTCAAATGTCACTGTACTGAGCCAGAATCAAATCCACCAAGTTGGGCTCAGAAGGTCAGCGCTTCTGCCGCTTGCGTGACTTGGTCCGGAACGTGAAAATGTGCAACAAACTTATTTAACGTCCGCTCCAACTGCTAACGATCTTATCTTTCAAGTACTGCGTGGAAATATAGCTGTTCGATCGAACGCGACGCCATAGCATTGAGCTCCATGCCTGCTCACTGAAGTTGATCTAATTCCACATCTAATGTGATTCGTCTATAACTTAAAAAATAATTAACACTAGCTACTGGAGTTTAAGTGCCTTTGCTGGCAGGACCTAGTATTTACAGCGCACTATGTCTTCTGGTATAGGCTAGAGCAATTTTGTTACTTTCATAGATCTCTGTCTTATCCTTGGCTTTGACAATATGAAAGTGACCGAGGTATGAGCGATGCTAGTAATACCAATCCTTATGCAGCCAGTCCCTACTATAAATGGTGTGAGAATGTTGCTCATAGGGTCGGTTGGTGTATGCATTTCGGTGGGCTTGGCAGACTGATATGTAATAGCAACTCTGGCTCGGTGAGGAAAGCAACGGGAAACTACCTCACTCCTCATTTCCCTAGTACGCCTCTTCAATAATGCCTAGGCTATCTGATGGCAGAGCTGTTGAGGATCCCACCAGCGGCATCGCTGACGGACTGAACATACATACTGGAGTTTAAAGAGCCACAACAAGGTATGAAAAAGAACGAACTTGTTCTGGGAGAACTGATGGAATACAATAATATGTATACAACAAGAATGTTGAAGACTAATGGCTTGTTCGGGTGCCGGTCAATAAATTTCCTGCGAAAGCCACCTAATGTTGGGAGGGGGTGCCATGCCACGTGCGTATGTGACGTCACGAGTATATCAGAGTGTGAGGTAATTTGCCCGGAACTTGAGTCTGAAGGTACAGTCACAGCATTAACACTATAGGCCTTCTATACATACGTCAGTCCGCCAATTTATAGAATCTGTTAAGTCGGAAGAGCCATGAGGACAAAGTGATTTTTAATGTGCTATCTCTGATGTCATCACGTATTATAATTGATGGACACGCTAGTTTGATTGCGCTTGCGTCACTATTCTGTGGTTCTTAATTTCTTACCGGATGCTGTCTTACTTCACTCGAACTCACCAACGTGACTTATTGAAAGCATCTGCCGCAGTACTTTGTAGGCAGCGAAAATCGATCCACAAATTAACGAACATACCAAAACACCTCTTGAAGATTTTTAAGATATTCATCCAAATAATTTCATAGAAGTTTCCTATCAGTCAACGGCTCAACCAAACATAATTTAGGAAAAGTAGGAAATGTGACTGTGAAAAGGAGTAATTTTAAAACTTCCCCCAAATAATAGCACATTCAACACTTGGGTTAAAATTCGTTGTTCAGCCTCTTAACATTTCCTATCTAAATGTGAAGAAACAAGGCTCACATTTGATAAAACTTAAACTTAATTATACTATTTCAGTGCGCAGAAATATCCTTCGGAAGACAACTTATAACCTGGTCAATTAACTGATAATGATAGGTTCGAGCTGAATTTGAGAAAATAATCCCACACGGGCTCCTCACAATTCGTCAGACGCGTGCAATGATCCTCAATCGAGTATGAGATTTTTTACTTTTTGTGGGCTTATACATACGGCACCTCTCTGCAGACCCTCGGGCTAAGCAGCGATCGTTTGGTAGACCATGGCCCTTCGGCGCTATTGCGCCATGGGGTTCGTTTTGGTTTGGTTTGGTTTGGCCTTACAGTATACATATACTGAATGTGCTATATCCTGTGATTTCCTTTGACCAGTACTTGCTCTTTTCCGAACCGACGGTATTAAATTTGTTTTGAATGGAACACCCTTTCTTTACCTGATACACAGTCATGCGGTTGGTGATATAAACGTATGAAGGACCGACAAATGGAAAAGAAAGAGCCATGAAAGACGTTAAAGTGAAACACACACTATACCTCGTAAAAGTAATATCATTACAACCATAAATAACAGCAGCTGGCTAAGGGCGGTCGAACAGGAAAGGGGAAATTTAGAAGAGTCCTTCACAGGTAAGTGGGATTAATGTCATTCATCAGAGTCCTGCATTCACAACACACCATCTCCACAAGTTACGAGATTCTGGTGGAAAATTAATCAATTTCATGGACATAATATTTGGGACTAAAATAACAAAAACTTCCTACCTAATTCAACTACTTAAACGAATTAAACTTGTTTTATAATAATAATAATAATAATAATAATAATAATAATAATAATAATAATAATATACCCCTTTTCTTTTTTACGTTTTCTAGGGTTTCTCCGGCGTCCTGTTACATTAGACGGGGTTACTATTCAAGCCTATTGAAACACTACTGACCTGATGTTCTTTAATTACAGATCCTTCAAATCCCTACTGAACACTTTCTTCATAATGCTGCATGTTTCTAAGACTGCCACCTTCTGCAATTCAATGTAGATGATGTTCTTGAGACTTAGCAGATGAAGTGCACCGTGCAGCTGGTGGGAATTTTTTCCTAGAGCTCCCATCACTATCGGAACAACAACAACAACAACTACAACAACAACCACAACCACCTGATGCCAGAGGCAGGCACTTGTGGACCTGCTTGATGTTCTTTTGGATGTTCTGAGGAGATGAGATTATCTATCAAATACAGAAGCTTTGACGCCTTGCCTGTCAATACATTACCAGGTTTTGTTTGTATTTTTCTCTTCTACTTTTAACTCCTGGTTATCATAAACCGGTTACGGATGGTGTTTGTAGTAGGGTACCTATATGATCGGTGATACGACCTTTGTCCACACACATATCCGCTGCGAATGATTTTTTTTTTTTTTTTTTTTTGCTAGTTGCTTTACGTCGCACCGACACAGATAGGTCTTATGGCGACGATGGGAAGGGAAGGGCTAGGAGTAGGAAGGAAGCGGCCGTGGCCTTAATTAAGGTACAGCCCCAGCATTTGCCTGGTGTGAAAATGGGAAACCACGGAAAACCATCTTCAGGACTGCCGACAGTGGGGTTCGAACCTACTATCTCCCGAATACTGGATACTGGCCGCACTTAAACGACTTCAGCTATCGAGCTCGGTGCGAATGAATTTGACAACGTTGTCATGTAGCTGGGTGTTCTCTGAATGCGCGTCACATTTTAAAGAAGTTTTTAGGTAGATCTTTGCCTCTACTGATATGTTTTCGGTAGTTCTTTGCGGCTACTACTTTGTCTTGTAGGGCCACCGTGAATCACCCTGTTTCACCGAAAAGGTTTCCCCACTTGCAATCATTTACATGATGCATCAAAGTCAATATCGGACTGGTTCAAGAAGGCTGGATATCTGCCATGGAGCTGTTTACTTTTTCACTTTTGCCGCTCTGCAATGTTATAGTCTATCTTACTGTCTGGCGACACTATTGGTCTGCTCGATTTCACATAGTGCACCATGCAGCGCACTCTTCCCACTTCGTTCACGGAAATGCTTCCTTTGTGGACTGATTCGTTTATGGTGGAAATTGGCAATGTTAGTCATACCTCCCCCATCTTTCCTTCCTTCTTGGCAGTAAAATCAGTCGATAGAGCTCTTTGGATGATGTATCCTGTGCCTTGTGGTTAGAAGGTGGACTTTGCGATTCATTTCGCCAAGTTCGGTATCAGTCCACTTGAAGATTCCAAAGTAGTATGTGAGCGTTGGTATGGCATAGATGTTGGCTGCCTTCATCTTGTTTCTTGCCGAGAGTTCTCTCTTCAGGACTTTCTTGGCGCAACAAACTAAGATTAAATGTCTTCTTCGCATTTTCTGTGCTGTATGCAGATACTTTTGAACACTCCTCATTCTCTATGGCCAGTTGTTCTGAGGAGTTCATGACCAGCATTAGCGATCCAGCCGGCTTCTTCAAGACATTTACGCGATGTTTGTCCAACCCAAAAGTCATTTGTGTGAATGCCGAAAACACCCGTGTACGTCACTTGTGCTTTGAGGTCTTGATGTTGGCATAGGCCTACCGCTTTAAGTGATGGCGGTGGTGATAACCGTTTTAAGAGGAAGTACAAATGGGCAACCATGCTCAAAGTTTAAGGTCTTCCATGTACAACGTATGTATTATTGAGCATCATGTACCTACCTACAATCTTATGCCCACTTTCTCTTCTCCCGTTTAGCATCAAATAAATAATAATAATAATAATAATAATAATAATAATAATAATAATAATAATAATAATAATAATAATAATAATAATCAAGTTACTGGTTTTATGTCCCACTAACTACTTTTGCGGTTCTCAGAGACGCTGAGATTCCAGAATTTTGTCCAGCGGGAATTCTTATACAAGCCGGTAAATCTACCTACACGAGGCCGACGTATCTGAGCATCTCCAAATACCACCGGACTGAGCCGAGACTGAACCCGTCAACTGGGGATCAGAAGGCCAGCCAGCGTTGTACCATCTGGGCCACTTAGCCCAGCATGATTTTTTATTAATACCACAACCATATTGTTTAATGTTGTCGACTAGCCCCCTGCTCTGTTAGGTTAGACTTTCGAGAGTAGTTACAACTTCATATTAAAAACCAAACGTGCAGTTTTACGTGGCTGTTGATATTGTAATCGTAGTCACAGGACCTCAACTTGTACACGGAATCCGAACCAATCCTTAGCGGTTGAAAATGATATTTATTTGATCAAAATGTGGTATTGTTTGCGAGGAGACACATCCATCTCCGCAAACGAAGATTCCTGAAACAACATTCCTTTGAAGCAGGCACTGGCTTTGTGCTATGTCGCGGAATACGGTAGCAGGAAGACAATGGTACTCTACTTGAGACTGAACTTGAACATTGCGATTTACAGAAGTCCACCGCTCAAGGCAATGAGGATGTCGACCATGGACTCGATGTTTCAATTGATGGCGGCCAGCGACCTTAATCAGTTTGCGCTCCTTACATTCGGTCTCTCTCCTTATTCTGGAGGATATCATTGAGATGAATCATTAAACTGTCAAGTTCCTAGTTCACACGTCTTATTGCTTCGACCTTTCAGTTTCCGGCAAAGCCTTGGGAGAGACTGCAAGAGCCCCCTCAAGGTCTGGCACGACCTCAGCCACGCTGACCTCTAAGAGCCAGGCTCTCTATATTAGGAGAGGTTATGCTACATTACGTATCTGCAGCCTTCCCACACCACTCGTCTACCCGCGCCACTCACGACTCTCGAGTCCGAGACTATCTTACATATTATTTTGGTAGTTTGTCTTATGGCTCATACGATCACCCGTTTAGTCACGTATGTTACTTCCCTTAAGAAAAAGTAAACACTTGTTCCGCAGTCATATATTACTTCCAGACCGAAGTTAGACTTGGATACCTGGTGAACTGTTTGCGCTGTTTGGGCCGTGTAGCTTACGTTATACATATGGTGGGTTCGAACCCCGCTATCGGCAGACCTAGTTTCTTATTTTCTCACCAGGCATAAGCTGGGGCTGTGCCTTAGTTAATGTCATGGTCGTTTCCTTCCACTCCTAGTCCTTTCATTTCCCATCGTCGCCAAAAGTACCTGTGAAAGTTGATGCGATGTGAAACCATTATCAAAAATAATTTGGATAATTCTGACTATCGTCGTAATCCGATTTTTACTGAACGATACTTGATTACGGTTCTTTTGCTAATACAGTTTGCTGCTGACTGAACATTATATTCGAAGGTAACATTACCACACGCTCAAATTTGGATCAAAATGATGGAATTGATTATAATCCGCACTGCACTTCAGGATGATGCCATTCCTGTCAGATCCTTCTCTCTCTCTCTCTCTCTCTCTCTCCACCACAGTTTTATGTTTATGCGACATCGGCGGAGCATCTGGTACAGTACAGGACTTCAGGGGGTGTTAGATGCTTGTTGAAATCTCACCAGTCGCTGATATTCCAACCCGAAAAACTCGGCTTGGAAGCAGACTGGCTAGAATACTGCTCCAACAACCCGTTCCACTACGTACATAGCAATGAAACGCAATTTAACTAGCTCGACGACAGATTGTTCTGTGACTGTGCAGTAGAACACTGATTCCACTTTCTTCGAGCGCACCCTGTCGAGTCTATTTACAGCCTACAGCCATGCATGACAACCTTTTTATTTTTATCTGAATCAACATCCACATCGGCAAACTGTTTTCAGGTTTTATAGACTGTTGATTGTGAGAAAGGAATTCTTAAGTTCTAATTGGCTAGCTAATCGCTTCCGTACACCAGATATATAAACAACGAAGACACAAGACAATTTTACTTGAGGCCTTATTCCAGTGGTTACAACATGTCTAGTTCAACCCCGGCAAGAACGTTTCCCAGAGAATTGAGGGCCCTTTACGGGATCGTCAGCATACAGAGTTGTGAGAGTTTATTAAAGACCTGAAAGTAGATATTGCGCTCATCTCTAAACATTGCTTAAACCCTCCCGCTCCTTCCACATCCCCAACTTCCAAGTCCTATCGAAATGATCATCCCAACCGAGAACACTGCGGCACCACCGTAATACTGTCTCTCAAAAACGAATCCCCACTCCTCCAGATCTCACCTCGCAAGAAGGCAAAACTATTGAAGCAGCCACACATAAAGGACCTTCCAATCTCTCTGCTTGCTATATAACCCCCAAAGCAACATTTCACCCAGCTGATCTGGACAAAATCATCCGGAACGGTCAGCAATGCCATCTTTCGGGTGACCTCAACGCCAAGAAACCTCGCTGGAACAGCTGTATCTCTACTTCACGAGGCAACCTATTCGTCAGGGACTGCGATCAGAAGCTCCTTAACTCATGGACCAAGCAGCATACTTAGTAGCCCCACAACCCAAATCTTCGACCTGACACACTGGACTGTGCCATTTCACTAAGTATACGTCGTCATATAAAACTAACCGTCATCGACGGCCTTGATTCAGACCACCTACCAGTTCTCATCACTCTCGTCTGCAGCCCTGCCAATCTTTCCATACCCATTCCTATACATCTTCGCAAAATCAACTGGCAGTCTTTCAGAGACCATCTTAATTCCCATATCAACGGCAATCTCATTGTTAAAGGTCCTGATGACATAGATGCCCTAGCTACCAAAAAACCAACACCAGCATTTCGACCGCTCAATCTTCCGTCGTGCGACCGTCAGTGATACCGTCCAGGAAAGACATAGTGCCCAGCAAGATCTTGGATCAGATCAAGAACAAAACCCGCAAGCTATGGCAACTAACCAGAGACCAGAGAGTTTAGAACAGGCAGAAGAAAAACCTTGCTATTTTCGTCACAAACCACAGGATACGTGCCTGTAAGTCCAGATTAGATGAATTAAGCGTTGCCGACAACTCACTGCACAGGGTGGCTAGGCGTTTCACTAGGAAACTGACTGGAATCTCGTCCCTTCACGGGCAACAAGGATTGGTACAAACCGATTTCGAGAAAGCTAACGCTCTTGCAGACACACTCGAAACCACCCGCGCACCCCCAACATCGACGCTTCTGATGATTATATCATCGACTTAGAAGAAATTGAGAACCTGGGGAAGCCCAACTAACCCCCCTTCCACCCAACGACTTTAAATTAGTATCCCCTTTCGAACTGCTCGCCGGTATCAAGAAATACATAGAAAATCTCCAGACTTTGAAGAAATGTATGACTTTTTTCAAAAACCTTTCCAAAAAGCTCTGGCCTGCATCACCGAACTCTTCAACTATATCTTTCGGTTCGCCCACATTCCTACACTTTTGAAACTGGACAAAGTTATAATGTTACGCAAACCTCTCTCGGATCATACCTTCCCCCAGAACCACCGACCAATTTCCGTACTATCCATCCCCCTCTAAACTCTTCGAAGTCTTTCTTCTCACCAGAATGAATGCCATCATTGAAGACAAGCACATCCTGAACGACGAGCAGTTCGGCTTCAGAAGTGAGCACCCAACCACCCGCCAACTTATGAGACTCGCCGAAGAGATCACAAGAAATGTCAACCATAGTGTGCACACGGGAGTATTATTTTCTAGATCTCGTGCGTTCGATAGGGTACGGCATCAAGGCCTTATTAGTTCAAATGGTTAGGACTCCCCCTGTACTTGATCCACCTCATATCTTGCTACCTTGCAGATACACAGTTTCAGGCTGAGGTCAACGGTACCATGTCGAGCCCCCGTACCATTGGTGCTGGTGTCCCACAAGGTAGGGTTATATTTTCTATACTCTTCATTTTATAAATGTCAGACATACTCCATCCACCACGTGCTGATATTTACATGTATGCAGATGCCACTGCCATATCCTTCGTATCTTGGCAACCACTCGAGTCCAAAACTACCTCCAGGAAGTTCTCTCCACTTTCGAACCCTGGCTTCGAAAGTGGAAAATCAAAATCAATGTTACCATGGGTAGTGCCACTTTTCTCCACGTGCACTAGAGATAACCCACAACCACTGGTCTTTTTCAGTGAAGTGATCCGGTGGTCTAATGTAACTAAATACCTGGGCGTAAGATTGGACAGAGGATTGACATTCAAAGACCACATCACTAATTTCGGCCCCGGCCATTCATCGCCCTTCTGAAATTATACTACTAATGAAAGCCGACAAAGGGCTAAACATAGAAAACATGTTCACGCTGTTCAAGTCCTCCATACGGCCAATCCTTGAATATGCCAGTCCCATCTGGGGGAACGCAGCCAAAACTCATCTCGATAAAATTCAATGTGTCCAGAACAGAGCCTAACACATGATTTCTGGCGCGCAATGGTTTGAACGGAATCGAGAAATCCATGACTTACACATGGACGACATTTACACCAAAATCCAGAAGACCACCAGGAAATTATATTCTGTTGAAAATTCCAACCCCAATGAGTTCATTTTCTCATTGGGTAGCTACGATTCTGACGGCATCAGATACAAATTGCCCGGATCCTTGCTCAACTAAACATCCACCCACTAGGGTGCAGACGTGTGGCATGTCGGCCTGATATCCTTTCATACTCACCCCCCCACCCGTTTGGGATATACGACATATCCTGGCCAACGTAATGTAATACAATAGTTCCACAAACTTACATTTTTGCCACTTTGCTTTACGCCGTACCGTATTATGGCGACGATGGGATAGGAAAGCGCTGCGAGTAGGAAGGAAGCCTCATTGACCTTAAGGTACAACCCCAAAATTTGCCTGGTGTGAAAAGAGGAAACCACGGAAAATCATCTTCAGGGCTACCAATAGTGGGGGTTCGAACCCACTATCTCCCGAATGCAAGCTGATAGCTACGTGACAAGTAGCGAGGCCATTCGTTCTGTGGAAATTTACCACAACAATACAGCCTTTAGTTCGAACCTATTTTGAAATAGCACTCGAGGCCATACATACGTCGAAGGACTGCAATCCCTCCCGATCCGGGTCCGCCCGGTAGGACTGAAAATTGTGGCTGGCTTGCTTGCTTGCTTCTGTTACATGTGATACAGGAGAAACTGCGATATCGCCAAAGAGAAAGGAACCATTTCAGTTCGTTTATTCTTATAATATGTATATTGGACTTGAACAGGAAATGAAAATAATAAAATGAAGAAATAGTATTCATACCTCTGAAATATGTTAGTCGTAGGTTTACAAGCAAAACACGTTCAAAAATATTTCATTGCTAATATCCGCTCGCAGAATAAGAAGAATCATATTTATCTTTATAATTATGCATTGGGTTCGTTAGACTGCAGGGCAGTGTGAAAATGTAAAACATGTCTAACTTGCTTAATGTGTTTTGCTTGTAAACCCACAATTTTAGGCCCGTCAGAGAAAAAAAGATAGGCAGAATAAAAAAATATATTGAAGACGAACATGTAAATCTATCAACACACTTAACATGTCGCGCTGTATTTATCTGCTACGGTCGAAAGTTGTGGCCGACCATTGTATGGAAAGGAAATAACCACACTTGTCAAGGAATGACAGTGTCATGGTTACAGAAAGTTCCAGAGAATGGTAGCAAGCATGGAGTTTTATTTTTGAAGATCACAGCAAGGAACACAGTTTTACGTGAAATATGAACAAGGGAGCATTATTTTGCTTTCTGAAAACCCCGGTACACAGACTGGAATTTGTTCTTTGGGAAAACCAGAAGAACAAATGTACCCGTGAACGTTCACTGAACTAATGCTGTATCAGGATGCACCAATGTGCTTAAGTTTTGTTCTAGAGGAAGTTGTTCATCAATATATAGTAGCCAGTCTACCGGATAGGGTATCTCGCATATTAACACCTTCAAATGTCTGACTAAGCCGGGAATGGATTCGACATGTATCTGCAGATATGTCCCCCATCTGGCCGGCAACATCATCCTTTGTCGTAGGTGGTAATTATGGATCCTGCTAGTGAACTATTTACTTATGCTAGATCCTTCCATTTTCAGGGTTTCTGTATTTTCTTCCTAGTTAGTTCATTTTCCATTTAGTTTACGAAAGAAAACTTCATTCTCCCTGAACTTTATTAAATGTCTTCAGTTCTTCCTAGTGTCGGGAACTCTTCCTTATTTAGTCACGCGGCTAATATTCTTAGTACTAATAGTTTAAAATGTATCTCTAAAAGATGATTATTTTTTCATTTAATGCTCTTAAAGGCATTTCAATCAGCCGGAAAGGACCAACGGACGTAGACAAACAGAAGATCAGGCGATCCACACCAAAATCACAGGGCGGAAATTTATCTAGTTTGAGAATTAAGGGGATCGTCATTTGGGGAGCAGCAGTTAGGCTGTGGAGTTTTCAAATAGACCTCACGTTATCAGTGATTCAGCATGCCGAAGTGAACTACCGATATCTAGCCCTTTTAGTCACCTCTAGCGACCTGGACACACCCTGGATATTTCGCACCCTTCCCATGGAGGGGTATTAAGGCTACAATTAATAAACATACGAACAATATGACTAAACTGAATTATTAGCGAAGTGTAGGCGGTGTAAGGAGGAAATGAATCCGACTGCCTTGTTAGTCTAGTGTCGGTACAATGAGGACAGGAAGCATCTGCGGTATCTCATTAACGAAGATTTCTGGAGAATAGTCATAGGAATGTGCGGTTAAATCAGGAAGTACACCCCCCGTACGTGTCACTTCCTCACCACAACAGATACTTCTCATGATTCAACTGAACACTTTCATTACGACACTATCTGCCTACAGAAAGAGGAGCTTTATGATGTATGTGGCCCGAGTCCTCGAAGTAAGTGCACACAGTCCTGCGAAGTCAAATACCACTTGTGAGGGCGATTCCTTAACGTCCCCGTAATTCCTCTGGATCAGTGGTTTCCTAAAGTGTGCATCATGGTTCCCAGAGGCGCCATGAGAATATTGTTTTGTGGCAAATGAGAAATGATCGAATTAAATATTTTTTTTATAACAGACATCCTGTATTTTCTGATTAGGTGAAATTATTCAATTGTATGTCTGAAGAACTGCGAAAATGAAAATCAATGTATGGTACATAGTCATTTATAAACAAACATGCTGCAGGTTTTTGACGTAGAAACCGAACTTGGGCCGGTGAGTTACAAAAACAAAATTTTAAAACAGAAATAGTTTCTTGACAACGCATGTGACGACAGTGTTCAATATTTCTTTTAAAAGTGTACCCCGCAACGTATCCCCCTGTGGGTGAGGGCGGAAGAATAACACCCACGGTAACTCCTGCCTGTCGTAAGAGGCTACTAAAGAGGGTCCCAGGGGCTCAACTTGGGAGCATGCGTTGGCGACACGGAGTCTTTAGCTGAGTCCTGGTGTTTCTTCCACTTGTGCCAGGCTCCTCACTTTCATCTATCCTATCCGAGCTCTCTTGGTCAACTCTTTTACGATTCAGACGGTATTAAGTATGGAGGCTTAGACAGTTAAATTTTCACGCTCTGCGTGGCCCTTCTTTGGCCGATAACTTCATTTTCCCCTCTAACTAGTGTTAATAGGGGATGGTTGCCTAGTTGTACTTCCTTTTAAAACAATTACTGGACGAGTTGGCTGTGCGGTTAGGGGCGCGTGGCTGTGAGCTTGCATCCGGGAGATTGTGGGTTCGAATCCATCTCTACAGCCCTGAAAATGGTTTTCCGTTTTTTCCCCATTTTCACACCAGGCAAATGCTGGGGCTGTACCTTGAATAAGGCCACGGCCGCTTCATTCCAACTCCTAGGCCTTTCCTATCCCATCGTAGTCATAAGACCTATCTGTGTCGGTGCGACGAGATGGCACTAGCAAAAAACACCAATAATCACCGCCACTACTCAGCAACATAGCCTAACCTCAGTATGACGTCATCGGACAATGCAATAGCATCATCATCTTGAGGCGCTAAAATTGCCGTGTCCCTCAGCTGACTATTAGTGTAACTCAGGACTCCGACGCGGTAACTGTGTGGGGTGTCGTATGATCCATATCAGTGTGTTCTACAAGTATACGGCAAAAAGAATCAACGAGGGTCTACTGAACATTTAAGACAATTAAAAGACAAAGACAAAGGCACCTCCCTACAGGCCATGAAGGCCCTTGGAGGAGTGGAAGATAAAGGCTTCCACCATTGTTAAAGGCGGCACGTGCTGGGGTAGAGTGGTTAGCTCTACGCCCGGCCGCCTTTGCCCCCAGGAATTAACCAGGTACTCATTTTTGGTGTAGGCTGAGTGAACCTCAGGGCCATATGCACCTCCGGAAGTGGAAATCTCGTTTCTTAAATTTTACGACTTCCTGACGGGGATTCGAACCCACGTCCTTCCGGGTGGACCGAGCACGCCTTTACCGTCTCGGCCAGGCAGCCCCTATTTAAGACAATTGTAGTGGGGGGAAAAAAAATCACTCGCAACATTTGGACAATAAATGGCTTCAAAATTATCGAAACCGTGTACAAGAGGATGGAGTGGCTTGTCCGAATAGTAAAAGAAGTCCATAATTACCATCCCCCTGTGGGTGGGGGCGGTAGAATAACACCCACGGTAAACCCTGCCTGTCGTAAGAGGCGACTAAAAGGGGCCCAGGGGCTCTGAAATTTGGAGCATGGGTTGGCGACCACGGGGCCCTCAGCTGAGTCCTGGCATTGCTTCCCCTTACTTGTGCCAGGCTCCTGACTTTCATCTATCCTATCCGACCTCTCTTGGTCAACTCTTGTTCTTTTCCGACCCCGACGCTATTAGGTTTGCGAGGGCTAGGGTGTCCTTCATTTTCACGCCCTTCGTGGCCCTTGTCTTCCTTTGGCCGATATCTTCATTTTTCGAAGTGTCGGATCCCTTCCATTTTTTCCCTCTGATTAGTGTTATATAGAGGATGGTTGCCTAGTTGTACTTCCTCTTAAAGCAATAATCACCACCACCACCATAATCACCAACGACGAACGTTAAAAGGCTTCCCGGCAACCTCTCAAATGTTCCACGCTACTGGTGCCCCAGCCGAGCACATTTATTGCCCTAGTGCTGGAAAATTATTTGAAACTCGTTGATGTAGATACAGTTTAGGTGCAGTTAGAATTAAAAAATAATATCAATAACATTTCGAACCACTACTTACTAGACAATACCTATCACGCGGTACGTAGGACTATACGACAACATTTGCGTCCGTGACCCCGACACAGCCCTATTCGATGGCTTTTACTTTTGATACATTAAATTATTTTTATAAATTTATTGTTACAAAAATTAATTTCACTACCTCAAGTAGTTAAAAAATTCCACAGCCTGCTTCTCAGTCATTCCACCGCATCAGGCTCCCACGCCCCCACCTAGCGGCGAGGATATGAACTGTGGCGGCCACCGATGCCTGCCTCACTTCTCTGGGGCAATCGATTAACTTAATGACTGACAGATGAAATGAAATTATAATGGAGTGTGTTGCTGGAATGAAAGATGAAAGAGAGAACCGGAGTACCCCGGCGAAAAACCTGTCCCACCTTCGCTTTGTCCAGCACAAATCTCAGATGGGGTGACTGGGATTTGAACCACGGAACCGAGTGGTGAGAGATCGGTGTGCTGCCGCCTGAGCGGCGGAGGCTCTACCACTAGCCTCGTGTTGGTAAATTTTCTGGCATGTATGAGAACTCCTGTGGGGCAATATTTCGGCACTTCAGCGTCCCCGAAGACTGTAGAAGTAGTTTGTGGGACTTAGAACTAATAACATTACTTTAAAAATAAATGCATGAATCAGAGTATACTCTATGTATATGATCGTAACTGCCGTGATAGCGCCGCCGGGTTTTTGATCCGTAGGGAAAGCCAGTCGCGGATGTAAAAAGTTTGGGAACTATAATTCTAGATTTTAAGACACTGGGATATCTTTAACGTGCTTGTAGCTAACGACATGGAATTATTGCATTTAATCCCTTTCAGAAGTCATTGACTAAAGCTAGGATCGAAACCATTATCTTGGAAAGAAGACAGCGAATAACCGACTGTGCCATTGAGGTCGGCGATGTTTAAACAGCTAATTTACTGCATGTCTTATTGTGTTGATTGAAGAATAATTGAATCTGTGATAATAAAACAAAGCTAGTGGTTAAGAGAAACTGCAAATTTTAATGTTACTATTCACTTTGTGGATCAGTGCTAGTGTGTCAGCCTCAGGTTTCCAGGATCATGGGTTCAAACCCAGAAGAGGTAGTTTATTTATGAAGGGCAGAAAAATGTCTATTAGCACTCCTTGCCGTACGATGCCGGCATGTACATCTCTGGTGATACATTTTGCTGTTTACCCAACAAAATTCATTAAAACTCAGCCATAGACCCATGGACGGCCAACAGAGATCTGATTTACCCTGCCATCTATTGGACCCACAGTAAAACGGAACGTCGAAATTAACGAGCAGGCAACCTACACGGCATCAAGTTAAAATGCCTGGGCGTGGTAGCTGACGCTATACTATTATTATTATTATTATTATTATTAGTATTATTATTGTTATTATTATTGAAAATGAAATGAAAATCCACAGTCTGTTTCCAGTCATTTGACCGGGTTAGGAATGGAATGAAGCCCCCATCTAACGGCGAGGATAGGAATTGTGCCGACTCCTCTATGGCAGTGATATGAATGACAGATGAAATGAAATATTGGAGTGTGTTGCTGGAATGAAATATGACAGGGAAAAGCGGAGTACCCGGAGAAAAACCTATCCCGTCTCCGCTTTGTCCAGCACAAATCTCAGATGGAGTGACCGTGATTTGACCCACGGAATCCAGTGGTGAGAGGCCGGCGCGCTGCCGTCTGAGCCACGGAGGCTTTATCATTATTAAATAGTATTTAATGATTAATAATCCTCTTGTTCAAATATAGGGTCTCAAGTGAATGCCTTTAGGGGTATGTTCACGGTTGCATAATCAATATTCTTGGTGCAGTCGGACGGCATTTAAGATAGATTAAATGCAGAGATCCATGTTAACAGATTCATTAGTACATTTAAGTTTCCCGTTATCTGGATAAAATTCTGGAACTCTAGCATCTCTTGAAATCAATAGAAATCGGAGATTATTATTATTATTATTATATTATTATTATTATTATTATTATTATTTCCCTGATAAAGGAAAACTTTATATATGAGCTCACTTTATTCTCACAAAACTACGACCTTGGTGGATTAGCTTTGCTACACCGTAATTAGTTCTCCCTTTAAAATTGACTGTTCTGAGAAAATACACATCCTAAGTACTAATTTACTAGCTCGAATTTCGTATCGGTCTTTGATTTTCTTAGGTTAATTTCCAGTAAATATTTCACCACTGAATACTCTTTTTCTACATCATATTCACTGCATTTCTTTCTATGTTCCAAGATATTAAATCGGGTATTTCACTTTCTGCCATTTAGAACATCACGAACATAGGCCAAACTGTTTAATATGGTTTTACATAAAGGATTACCACTCTACCTATTTTATATTCTTCAGAAAATGATGCATGCAAACTACGAACAAAAAGTGAAGAATTATATTCTTGATGATGATGATTATGATGATGATGATGCAATTACTTCGAAAGAATAGAACAGTATCAGTTCTCACTACAGTTAGACTCGCAACATCAGTTCCTTAGATTGGCTATAATAACCTACCCTTGATTCACAATCCTTCAATACGACCACCATAATATTTCTTGATACTATACCATATGCTCTTCCAGAACACTAATTTTTGTTGCAATTTGCTTTACGTCGCACCGACACATACGTTTTATGGTGACGATGGAATAGGAAAGGACTAGGAATGGGAAGGAAGTGGCCGTGAACAGTATTTGCCTGGTGTGAAAATGGGAAACTAGGGAAAACCATATTCAGTGCTGTCGACAGTGGGGTCCGAACCAACTATCTTCCGAATGCAAAAGACAAACAACTATCTATTGGGCATACACCAGTTACGTGGTGTATATAAAACTAGACTCTTTTGCGGTTTGAAACCACACTGGAAGTATGTTAACCTCCACCACTGACCGCACACCTTTGGAGTGTGTGTGTGTGTGTGTGTGTAGACGCTTCTTTAACGATGAAAGTAAAATTTTCTCATGTCGCCTAGGCTTAGATTGTAATCCCCTTTGTTAGGATTGGCGCACGGCTGGATTTTCTACTGTATGATACACGTAGTGGTCCAAAGTAGTCTCATATGGGAAATAAAGAGCCCGCTGGGATGAAACTCATCCTGAATGAGAGCAGATGTTCTCTCCTCCATTGAGACGATGTTCCCTGTATTCTGTCACCATCCCTGTGTCTATTAATTCAGTTGCACTAGCGATGTCGTTCTTACGACAGATTAGTAAGAAATTTGTAATTTGACATGATAATAAAGAAAGCTGAACTTAAATAGAAGCAGCAAGTAATCGCGACTAACGAACTGAGTTTCCGTGGCATTGTTCAATTAGGAATAATGACCGAGGTTTTGAACAGCAATTTATTAGTAAACAAACACCTATTCTGTTCATTCGTTTTCGATGCTTGGACATTTTGTGAGTAGTTACTTATACTGTCGTATGAGATTTGATGAAACTGTTGGTGTAGTATCAATAAAAGAGTATGGAATCAATTTTTGGATCTGGTACGTGTTAGGAGCGAGTGTGGAAAGAGTCTAGGAGAGCCATTGTTAGCATCGGGATTCAGACATTAGATCCACGAATAATTAATTGGCTGTCACTGACCGTGAATGTAATTCCATAATTCAGGAAACATTTTGAAGTCTGAAGAATAGGAAAGTAAAAGCACGTCAAAGCCATTTTTATCAATGTCGAAAAATGTTAAGCTTCGTACCTTTTTCTCAAACGTACAGGACACCGATTCAGAGTTCATGAGGTCTATTTGAGATTGTTATGCATGCAAACTACCGAACAGAGTGACCGCGCCGCTTGGCACTGCATTCGGGAGACGCGTGGGTTCGAATACCACCATTGGCGGTCCTGAGAATGGTTTTCTGTGGTTTCCCATTTTTACTTCCAGGCAAATGCTGGGAAAGCTCAAATTCATACGCCAAAGCCAATTCCTTCCATTCCTTACCCGTTTCATTCATCATTCATTTCATCTTCATTAGCTGCTCATCTGAGGTTGATGTCAGGAAGGGCTATGGTCGTTAAACATGCCACAAATACATCTCACCTCATCCCTGACCCCGCATCCGGAAACGGGGCTAAGTGCTATACAAACAACGATGCTTGACATTCGACACATGATCTGTCCCAAGAAGTAGAAAGTCCTAGACATCTGCTATCGTGTATGGCCATAGAAAATCCAAGCAGTAGTATTCCCAGAGTCAACCGCAAATGTCATCGGCTACTTCTAAACAAACCACAAAGACATCCAAAACTTCCTCTAACGGTCTCGCTTCCGAATCCGATCTTGTTCGTCTTCTGTCTGCGGTTAGAAATTCCTACAATTACAGCTACTCTCCAAAATGTGGAACTTTCTTCCATGGACTTCCATACGGTTTTGCTAATGTTAAGTTATTGTCACTGCCGTCACTAATGTAGGTGGAGGCTGTTGCTTTTAAGATGAAGCACAACTAAGCAACCATCCTCCTGCGCTCATTATAGGGAGAAAAATGAAAGAGGTCAGACTCTCTGGAGAATCAAGTTATCGGTAAAATAAAAGGAAAAAAGCACGACGTTTATGAACATGAAAAATTCCCTAGGTATTGCAAACCTAACACCGTTGAGACTATGGTGGTGGTGGTGGTGGTGATTGTTTTAAGAGGAAGTACGACTGGGCAACCACCCTCTCTATATAACTACATGTAATCAGAGAGAAAAATGAAAGGGATCCGACACTTCGAAAAATGAACATATCGGCCAAAGAAAGACAAGGGCCACGAAGGGCGTGAAAATGAAAGACTCCCCAGGCCTCAAGTGCTCTAATACCGTCAGGGTCGGAAAAGAACAAGAGTTGACCAAGGGAGGTCGGATAGGATAGATGAAAGTGAGGAGCCTGGCACAAGTGGAAGCAATGCCATGACTCAGCTAAGGGCCACGTGGTCACAACCCACGCTTCCAAGCTGAGAGTGCCTGGGGCCCCTTTTAGTCGCCTCTTATGACAGGCAGGGGACACCGTGGGTGTTATTCTACCACCCCCACTTACAGGGGGTCGTCGAGAAGAGAAGCAATTCCAAATGAGAAGCAATTCCTACATTTCGAATTGCTTCTCTTCTCGACGACTTAGACTCAGTTAGAGCCCCTGGAGATTACCCTCTTTTGATTGACTTACGACAGGCAGAGGTTACCGCGGGTATCTGTATTGCTGCTAGTGTTAGGGAGAAGGAAGTACGGGTACCTAATAATAATAATAATAATAATAATAATAATAATAATAATAATAATAATAATAATAATAACAATAACAACAATAACAACAATAACAATAATAACAATAATAATAACAACAACAACAACAATATAGTTGCCCCATTGAACTAACTACTTTTACGGTTTTCGGAAACGCGGAAGTGTCATACTTTGGTCCCGTAGAAATTTCACGTGCCGGTAAATCTACCGACACGAGGCTGAAGTATTTGTTCAAATATCACTGGACTAAGCGGGGACTGAACCTGAGAACTTAGGCTCAGAAAGCCAGTGCTCTACCGTCTGAGCCACTGAGCCCGGCGAGATTTATTGTACTGACATTGCTATATTTCTTTCCTTTACAGTAGCAAAAGTGGCGTTATTAAGTGTTCCATTTCCCATACTAAACATAAGAAAACAGTAAAGCCACGAGTGTTGCTCAAGCGAAAACTGGGAGAATGGGGAAAGTGATTTATTATGCCTCTATTACGCTTATTATCGTAAGATCGTATACTTGAAGTGTAAATTATAACGCCCATTCAAGGAAGTAGTGATCCCTCTGTTCGGCAAATCAAAGCCGTGCATCTCGCTACGCTCTGGCGATAAGCCATATTCTTGCAAAACACGCAGGAAAACATTCAATGAATATTAGCGTGTTCATTCAAGGGAAGTGTATTTATACAAACATTTACTTGCACACATTCGTAACAGTCTGTTCCACTACGTATGTGACAAAACTTTATTTGCTCTAAAAAAAACTTTATGAAAGCATAATTATCGATTATTATTATTATTATTATTATTATTATTATTATTATTATTATTATTATTATTGAGATCCAATAACTGGCTATCTCTAAATGCACAATAGTTCCATACTTAATGCACGATAATGGAAGAACTAGTACAGAAGACGACCTAGATTACAGTACTCGAGACGAGTGTTTATGAACCTTTCGTTGTTGTTTGGGTCATCAGTCCAGAGACTGATTTGATGCAGCTTTCCATCCCACCCTATCCTGTGCTAATCTTTTCATTTCTTTGTAACTACTATTACATCCTACATCTATTCTAATCTGCCATTCATACGTGTGCCCCTTACGATTCCAATATTTGTGAAAAACCTCCATAATAAATAGTAATTATGATACAGTAATTTTATGGTGTAACACCATTATTAAAGTCACTATTATACCGTAGTTAACATATCTGTGTTACTTTATTTCGCCATACAGGGATCAACGCAAAAAATATCGACATACATGTGAAATCGACAAAATACCCGTAATTTTATTAATTCAAAAATACAGAAAAGTAATAATTACTGTAACTTAAAACTACATAAAAGTCAGTTCAGAGCCTTGTTTACTAAATATTGAGGTATTAATAAAATTTAAGGGTGGTTATGAAAGGTTGATTTAATGGGAAATGGGAGCCTGTTTTCGTGATATCCTAATTAGCGACAGAAGTTACTACCAGTACATTATCATACACTGGCAATAGAAAGTAATTCTTGAACTAATTTTCAACACTGACTAATCTTCTGTACTTATTAGCAATGTTACAGGAAAAAATCATGTACCCGATCTTCTCCTAGGACACAACGCGTACCTGTCTACGGTTGAGAAACTGCACTAGACAGTTATGAGAACACACAGGAACAGGCTCGTATGAAGAAATATGGAGACTTAACAGTAGAGAGGAGTGGCGAAGAACCGCTGCCAGCCAATATTCGGATGGAGAATTAAGAATTGAATAAACCTCTCTTGCAAGATAGAAGATTGAGTATAATAGCGTACGGAGCGGTAATGAGAGAAGCCTGACGCCCGAGTCAACGTTCGTAGAGGCGAGGGCTTGATCCCGGTACTGTTTACTGTTACGCCATCATCAGTGGGCACTGGTTAGCCTTCACCACCCCCAGCCTCGTGGAGAAGGAGCGGAAAATAACTTAGCTCTTCTCAGTGACATTAACATCAGCACAATGCTGTACGGCGAACAAGGAAAAGGTCCTAATCTGCATACTCCAGACAAGCAAATGAAGAGTGAAGTTAGGATCTGCGTAACTCTTTAACAGGCATGGTTTACATGGGCGCAATGGATTTCCGCCGAAGTTTTCTTTACTCAAGATCAGCTAACTGATAATGAAAATCATCAGAAAGGTTAGAAGATATTACTCCAGTATGGTATACCCTCGCAATCAGGGTGCGAAATCAGAAATAAATGGGGGAGGGGGGGGGAGAAGGAAGAAAGAGCTTAATTACTAGTGTTTTTACTTCAGGCAATAACCGGCAGGGGAGGGGTATAAAATTTCCCTGTAAGTTAATTACTCCCATCCCCAGAAAAATGTACATTTTAAAACTTTTTGTTTGAATTCTGTTATAACAAGAATGATAAACATTAGAAAGTTATTCCAATCAGCTGAGAAGTTTGAGAGTCTGTTGCTTTCTTAAGAAACGCCAGACCGCGCACGATTTGTCCTGATTTATTGTTTTAATAGTGGAACCTTTCTCTGCTGACTGAACGAATTTGTCAGCTTGTACACTCCTGAGGTGAATATGTCCTATTGGCTACTTATGGGAAATATACGCTCCTCAAGAAGTACAGGAGTGGTGTAAGCTCGAGCTACTTAGAGCAATGACAAGAGAGGAGAGCTGCACGTAAGTTACATTTTGGCCGGATGTCAGATGGACTTGCCAGAGTGAAACATGAATAATAGGCTGCAGGTCTGGATTGCCACCCCTGCGTTGTTTCATCGCTCAAGGTCTGGCAGTCGTTTGTATTATTGCTGATGTTTTTATGAAAATATGCACAGTAAAAATCATTCATTTCAGAAATAAATTATGTGTTCTGCATTTTCCTCGTTATTTTATAATGAAAGATTCCCCCCCCCCCCCTGGAAATTTTAGTGGGGGAGGGGGAACCTTTGAGATAAAATCGTCGGTGGGGGGAAATCCCTTCCTTCCCCCCGCGATTTCGCACCCTGCTGGCAATACAAAGTAATTCTCGAATGAGTTTTCGACACTGTCTAATCTTTTTATTAGCAATATCATAGGAAAAACGATTGCAGACCGCATCTTCAGTCGACCCGCGGGAACACCAATTATGAGAGAGGTCGTGGTATGCAATCTGTAATCGCTGGACTAGGTTCATATAGAATGAGGGCATATACCGCTGTTGATGGCGATTTATCCGTCGGTTGGCGACGTTCAGCCTTTAGCAGATCCGTTGGTGTTATTCGACAGGAGTAGGTTTCACCCTCTCTCTACATCAACACCAATGACTAACCTATCCAGACGTTCACGCCGCCCATGGGCGTTTACTAGAAAGACCTATCAACAGGGTTCTCCGAAGGCCTGACGCTTTGAATTTGAATTGAATGAGAACATTTTTGAACCACTTTGAGGTTATGTAGACGAAAGGTATCCAACGAAATGTCACTGTAATATTTGTCTCAAATAGAATATAATAATTCATTTTACTCAAATAAAGTGTAAAATCTGCGGTAAATTAAGAAATAGTACGAAATATTTTAGTTGCAAGGAGTAATATGGATACATACTTTACTACCTTACAACTATTTTTTCTGCTACGTCGCAGCGCTTCCGTATTTGTTTTGTTTGTCTAACACTTTCGTGTGTGATGTCTTTGCTCATTGAAGTTGTTTGAATTAATTAGGTGTCGTTTTCTTCATGTTGCTCATTCGTTTTGTGCCCTAACTCATTTATTAAGTGATATATTTATTGGTCCAGGGATTATGCTATTTTCCTTTCAACAAACAATGTATTTATTGGTCCAGGGATCATGCTATTTTGCTGTTTGAACTTCCCGCGCTAGACATATGGACAAAGATAATGACATTTCACAGACATAGCACTCCAATTCGTCGGTGCAAGCCCTGGACCTCAAGAAAGAAACAAAAGACGGCACGAGCAGCGTAATACAACATAAAGGAGTCCTGTCTACGGCACGTAAGTACGTATACATATTTCTCTAGTAACGACAGTATTTCTTAATTTACCGCGGATTTTTCACTTTATTGGTGTAAAATCAATTATGTTCCATTTGGGACAAATATTACAGTGACCTTTCTAGATAACCCCACTTCAGTTTGACTTCACAACTAGTTTTGTTTGTTTGTTAGGGATAATGCTTAAGTGCTGGGCTGAGTAGCTTAGACGGTAGAGCAATGGCCTACTGATTCCAAGTTGGCATGTTCGATCCTGACTCATTCCGGTAGTTTTTAATCGTGTTCAAATACGCCAGATTTACCGGCACATAAAGTTAACTCGTGCGGGACAAACCTTCCAGCACCTCGGAGTCTCCAAAAACCGTAATGAAGTGGTTAATGAGACGTAAAACAAAAAAATTTTACTATTAAAATGTTTAAGTTGGTAGTGCCCCTACGTTTTGTTTACATTTATTTGAACTTTCATAGCTACCTTCACATGAAGTATGAAGTGTTTTGTAATGGAAATGATTGAGTATAAGCTTACAAACAGTAAAGTAGATATGTTCTGTGACTACTTCGTAGACATTTCAGGCGATACAACATTACCTCCCACTCTATGGGCTGAGTAAAGATTATTATGATCACCCACCACTGATGGATGTGAAGCATTTTACAGTCGTTTCAATTCCCCGTTCTACTGGACACACCCTGATATCTTCGCAACTGTAGATGTACTGAAAACATTTGTCTCATTTTTATCTAAAATCAATGACATTTCTGACACTCACAGTAAAAGAAAACGTGCCTTTCAGAAACACGAACAGATTGAAAATTGCATATATTTATTTGAAACAGGTATTTTTATTTATCGTTTCCTTGTGATTAACTTCACGCTAACATATGAAAGGGTTTTAGTGACAAGGGGAATGGCTAGGTCTGGGAGGGACCACCCCATTATCTTCCTGCTGTGAAAGTGGGAAACCACGCAAAACCATCTTTAGAGCTGACGAATGTAGCCGAAGTGCCGCCATGTTCTTGAAATCTAATGTCAAATTCTCTTCCAGTTTGTCAAAAGTAAACATATTCACAGTTTTTACTGGTGATTTTATATACACCAGTCTGTTGGAATGTTTTTGGTATACTGACCAAGTGTGGTAGAATCTCACCTATGTTCATGGTTGAAAAGCTGATGAGTAAATTTTTCTTCTTGAAGGATCAGGCTATTTGGTATGATGGTTATTTCAACTTTTATTGTTCCTTAACTTTGTTGTTTCAATTTGCTTTACGTCGCACCCACACAGATAGGTCTTATTGGCAACGATGGGATAGGAAAGGGCAAGGAGTGGGAAGCGGCCGTGGACTTAATGAGAGTACAGCTCCAGCATTTGCCTGGTATGAAAATGGGAGACCACGAACAACCTCCTTCAGGGATGCCGACAGTGGGGTTCGAACCCATTATCACCCGAATGAAAGTTCCTTAATTAAATAAAACAAAATAATTGATAACAAAAAGTGACCTCTTCGTTTTATCTAATGCGACAGTAATGTTAGAATACTAGTTAAAAGAAATGGGCTCCGCAAGTAGGGTAACTGATATTCATCACCCTGTGTGTTGCACGAAGTCGAATAGGAAAGAAGAAACTTTGTACAGTCTATGAAGGCCTTTGGAGAGGTGGAGGATACAGGCTTCCACTATCCGTAGCCTTGGCACCAAGTAGGGCAGAGTTGTTAGAATTCACTTGGTACTCAATTTTGTTGTAGACTGACTGAGCTCTAAAGCCTTGTGCCTCTCCATAAGTGGAAATCTCCTTTGTAAATATTTCGTCTTCCCGACGGGAAATCGAACTCGCTTCCTTATGGGTGAAACAAGCTCGTCTTTACTGTCAATCAATCAATCAATCAATCAATCTGCTGCATTTAAGGCAGTCGCCCAAATGGAAGATTCCCTATCTGTTCGTTACCTAGTCTTTTAGTAAACAATTGCAAAGAATTCGGAAATTTATTGAACATCTCCCTTGGTAAATTATTATTCCAATCCCTAACCTCTTCCTATAAAAGAATATTTGTCCTAATTTGTCCCTTTGAACTCAACTTTATCTTCATACTGTGATCTTTCCTACATTTAAAAACATAAATGAAACTTATTCGTCTACTAATGCCATTCCAAGCCATCTCTCCACTGACAGCTCGGAACATACCACTTAGTCGAGCAGCTCCTCTCCTTTCTCCCAGATCTTTCCAGCCCAAAATTTGCAACATATTGGTAACAATAACTTACTCTTTTGTCGGAAATCACTCAGAACAAATCGAGCTGCTTTCCTTTGGATTTTTCCGGTTCTCGAGTCAACTAATCCTAGCGTGGGTCCCATACACTGGAACCATACTCTAGTTGCTGGTCTTACCAGAAACTTATATGAACTATCCTTTTACGTTTTCTCTTTACAAATCATACCTAAGCAAAATCTAAGACAAATGTCTGGAATTTGACCTATTAACTATCCAACTCAATGAAGCCCCTCACAGAGTCATGTTAGAGATACGTGATGATGTGTGTGTCTCACTGCTGTGAGTACCCATTGTATAGTTCACTTAAAGAAGTGAGATAGTAATGACTTTACTTTGGTTCAGAGCACACAGGTTTCATTGTGGTGATAGGTTCGAAAAGCAGAGTAGATCTGATGGCACTAAACTCTTGCCCACCAAACTAGAACCTTGGCCGCCACTAGCTCACGTTATGAAGAAGTTGATCTCTGCTCTCGACTACTGATTTCAGATTCGTGTTCTAACGCGTGTAATATTCAACACGACAGTCCCTTAAAATTACTGGACATCATTTCGAGTTATGCCCCAAAAACAAGTTATTACAACAATGTCCTCGGAATGGTTGCGGCTATCTTTTTTAGAGATTTAGCGAAACGTAGACAATGACTTAGCTGCTAGCTTTCCACCTGGTTGGCTACGGTTCTGATCTCCTTCGATTCAGGGTGGAATTTCTACCTGCAAAGGCAGTGGCGTCAGGAAGGTCATCCAGTCTCAAAGTCCCAGCGAAAACTCAAATTAGCTAGAGTGTCTTCAGCAATCTCAATCTCAAGGAAACCGAAGGAAGCATTTTTCTTAACGCTACTTAACTGCTATGGCAGGGATGTATACACAAGCGAGTGAATGTTTTCATGCAGTGGCATGCAACATCGCCTGACTCGTCTATTTACAATTTGTAGACGAGAGACAAATTATTGCGAACAAGGTTCTCGCAATTTCCTACAATGAGACATGAAAGTGCGGAAAAATATCTCAAGGGCTGTGGAAGTTTGCTTTCGTGAAAAAATTCATCGTCCAAATTATCATTATTACTATGCAATAATAATTACAATCATAATAATTATTTCATCTTCATCTTCGGTTAAAATCTCCCAATCCTGCAGCATGAAAAAAATTTAATGAAATTACATCAAGCTCTGACAAAGTTCGTATGTATCTTTCATATATACCGAAGTTCTGTCTAAATCGTTCAGCAATTCCCCCTCGCCCCCACCCACTTATCACAATTTTAAGTCTATGAAAATGTGACTATGTCTACTAGGCCTCGACAGTATCAATGATACACTAGTTTAGACACACAAGAACATGTGTTTTACTCAGACAAGGGCACTGTTGGAACTTCATTAGCGAAGCATTACATTCATTCTTTAACCCCTATAAATTCCTTACTATTCACTCAAGTTGTTAGAAGGAATTCTTTCCTTGGCACGCTGCTAGTATGAGTCGTCGTTTTGTTTCGTGTGGCTCTACCTGTGGAGACATCATTAAAGCCGCGATATGCTCAAATATCACCGATATTCCTGCTACATGTCCGCACAAACATTCCACTCTGTCTCCGGAAATTACACATTACAGTGATGTAAGCAAAGAGGTGGGTATCGAAAATACGCTCAGTGCTGACGCCGCGTAAGCGTATGTCTCCTTGCTGTTGAGTTCGGGAAGCGGGAAGGTAGGACTCAGTGTTGCCAATTTAGTGGCATTCCCACTAAATATTCAGGTTTTTGATGCATGCTTGGCAGGAATATTTTTATCTAGTGGCTAGTGGAAATTCCGGTGGATATAAAGAGAATTTTGGTCGTAATTTGGTGGTTTCACATTTTTTTAAAGATTGCTGAATACTTTTGCTGTAATGCTTAATGATAGTATCAAATAAAGTACTTTTAATTTTAATGAATACCTTATTATATTGCTATCCTTACTCAGGGATCATATAGTTGATTTAAGTCTTTGTAAAGCACTTCAATGCTTTTGCTGGCAGGACCTAATGTTTACAGTGCACTATGTCTTCTGGTATGGGCTAGAGTAATTTTGTTACTTTCATTGATCTGTCTGACTTATCCTTGGCTTTGACAATATGAAAGTGACTGAGGTATGAGCGATGCTAGTAATGCCATTCCTTACGCAGCCAGTCCCAGCTATGAATGGTGTGAAACTGTTGGTCATAGGGTCGGTTGGTGCATGCATTTCAGTGGGCTTGGCAGACTGATATGTAATAGCAAATTCTGGCTCGGTGAGGAAAGCAACGGGAAACTACCTCACTCCTCATTTCCCTAGTACGCCTCTTCAATGATGCCTAGGCCATCTATGACAGCTCATGATGGAACTGTTGAGGATCCAACCAGCCTTCGGGCTGATGACTAAACATACATACATACATACAAAGCACTTCAATCCCAAATTGAATTTCGGAGATGGTTGGAGAGAAAAGTTGAACATTTGAGGAGATCTCAATTACACCCAGAACAAGGAAATGTCCTGCGTCAGAGATACCCAATTTGTCTGTCAATTAGTAAGGATGCTGCAAAGGCTACCAGGCTGTGTCAAAGAATGCACTTAAGAACGTTGTTAAAAGATTCGTCTATTCCCTTCTTAAATTGTATAACCTTAACGCCAGTTCAATCCCAACGATGAATCAGTGGTAAAATATGACCCTAGTAAATTGGTCTCAAACCATGGAGACCGCTAATTTCTGGCGTGATGTGATGAAATATTTCGAAGCAAGTATTGCCATGATCAAATCTCTCTGATTACCCGCGTTTACATTACTGTAAAACGAAGTTCAACCAATCAGGGACGATTTCCTACAATAGTGCGGAAAGTAATTACAGAACGGTAAATTCACTTTACGTACTCTTGAGTACGGAAAGAAGGTAATTACGCCATACCATGAAATCAAAATGTAACCATGGTTGCACAATTTCAGGGCGATATAGTCTGTAATGTTTAAACTCTCTGGGTTCTATTTCTCTCAGATGGGTCTCTGCGATCGGTCGCATGGCAGCAGTATATTGTATAACGAACGCTATAGTGGTAGTAGCTATGAAATCAGATGCCTTATGGTTCGTAGCGGAACATCTTGGAAATACTTGAAAACAAGAAAATTATGTAGAAAAATTGTTAAGCCTATAAAACAGTAGTAAAAGTAATATTTCGGGGCTACTCTTCAACTGTGTTTTTCTTTATCATATGAAAAATAAGTATATCATCATTTTCGGTTAAAATCTTGCAATCCTGCAGCATGGAGAAAAGTTAAATGAAATTACATCAAGCTCTGACCAAGGACCTCCAGAATGTACGGTTTAAAATGTGGGTCACTTACTGAATTCTGTTCAATCATTTTCTCATTTCTGTTACCGACGTACATTTACACTCTTGTAAGGCTAATACAGTACCGGTATTCCAGTTCTCTGCGACATATTCTTTAGGCCTAAGGGGAGTTGGAGCGATAAAAACAAAGAAACAAAAATATTGACATTTACAGATTTCCAACCCAAAAACTAATTAGAGAACTTCTTCATTAAATTTGTATGTTTTTTGTTATGAGACTCTTTCATGAATAAGGATTTCTGTTTTACCTTCACAAGTCAAAATTATTTAATTTTTTCACGTACTCCTAACGAAACATCTGTAGTTCCAAAACCAGCAGCCATAGAATACCGTGGTTTACACTAATTTGTACAGAACATTGTTTAGGTTGGTAGAACTGTCGTAACAAGTATGCTTACCTATAATTTAGTATTTAGTTTGCCAGTGAGGTTTGCTTGCATGACGTTTCAAAATAGCGTTTGACATTTTCATTGTAACGTTCCCTCCTACTATATCTCTGAGACTACTGTGCGCCTATTAAAATGTTTAGGGTAGCTATAAAACAATTAAGAGAAGCAACTATGCCAAAGGTATCGAAAACCGAGCAAGTTGACTACGGGTTTGGATCATGTAGCTGTCTGCTTGTATTCAGGATATGGGTTCAAACCGCACCGTCGGCAGCCATGAAGATGGTTTTCTGTGGTTTCCCCACTTTCACACCAGGCAAATTTTGTGGTTATACCTTAATTTAGGCCACATTCGCTTCCTTTCCGCTCCTATCTCTTTCCTATCTCATTGTCGCCATTTGAACCGTCGGTGTCTGTGTGACGTAAAACAAATAGGAAAAAAGACGTATAAAACACTTCTTTAATTACACACCCTTGAACAATAACTTTCTTCATATACATTGCTTAAATAGTAGCTACGGAACCACAAATTTCGCTCGATTTTAATTCAGTAAACCGATGTGTTAAAAAATGCTGAATTTCCGATGTTAACAAATGTAACTGTAGCTTAGCTAAATAACATCAGTAACTTTTATGATTCGAAACATTAAGTCTCAAAATATGAGATTTAGGTGTAGTGAAAACTACATCACAATCAGTGGCGTATCCTGGAATCTCCACTGAGGCATGCAACTAGTAACCATGCAGTTAACACAATGTATTAAGTAAATTTCAATGCTACTCACCCGAATTACATGTAGGTGAACTCGAGCCAAACAGTTTTACAGTAAGTTTCTGGATTGAACGTGCGTACACAATTCTTGTTTTCTGTTTTCAAATTTACGAGGGTCCGCCTCTGTGGTGTAGTGGTTAGTGTGATTAGCTGCCTCCCCCGGAGGCCCGGGTTCGATTCCCGGCT
Source organism: Anabrus simplex (assembly GCF_040414725.1). Lineage (NCBI taxonomy): Eukaryota > Metazoa > Arthropoda > Insecta > Orthoptera > Tettigoniidae > Anabrus > Anabrus simplex. The sequence continues at coordinate 1,142,554,887 of NC_090265.1, forward strand.
CTGCTGGAACGGGGTCCACTCAGCCTCGGGAGGTCAACTGAGTAGAGGTGGGTTCGATTCCCACCTCAGCCATCCTCGAAGTGGTTTTCCGTGGTTTCCCACTTCTCCTCCAGGCAAATGTCGGGAAGGTACATAACTTCAGGCCACGGCCGCTTCCTTCCCTCTTCCTTGTCTATCCCTTCCAATCTTCCCATCCCCCGCAAGGCCCCTGTTCAGCATAGCAGGTGAGGCAGCATGGGCGAGGTACTGGTCATCCTCCCCAGTTGTATCCCCCGACCCAGAGTCTGAAGCTCCAGTACACTGCCCTTGAGGCGGTAGAGGAGGGATCCCTCGCTGAGTCCGAGGGAAAAGCCAACCCTGGAGGGTAAACAGATTAAGAAGAAGAAGAAGAAGAAATTTACGAGGGAAGGTAGAGGTCTCCCGGCTTTAACTATTTGAATCTTTTCATCAAACGAACGGCCAGTAAATGGCTTTTCAAACTGATTTACAATTATATCCGTTTTAGACTCATCCATCGTTAATACCACATGTGCGCAATATATAACAAAACACCGAAAACACAATGAATTAACTCACTAGTTAGCCACAACTCAAGCACTGGAGGTAAGTCACCCCAGTGGCATTGGTCAGTTTCGTCACATTGGGTTCTCGCCGGGGGGGGGGGTAAAGATGCCGACTTTCTCCAAGTTGCTAACAGATGGCAGACGGTAGCACGGGTATGGGGTGACAAATTCTGACCAAGTTTCAATTGCAGCGACATCGTTCGGAGGGTTTCAGAACTACGTCTGCCACTGAATGCAATTTTAAGATTGAATGCCTTTCATCCTTAACTCCTGCATTCGCTGTCTCTTCCTTCCTAGAGTGCAGTAGACGGCGAGACTACACCAGCACCACACGTAGTCAAGCAACGGAACCAATACAGTTGCGCGGACCATTTGAACTTCTGAGAGATGAAATCGTTAATATTTGACTTGAAACAACCTAAAATCGTACATCAGACAGTTCTTTGTGTTATCATAACGCATGCAATGAATGTCTTGCATTCAAGGAGAATACGCCCCTGATCACAATATTCCCACTAGTGTTAAACATTTCAAAAAGTAATTTAGGTACATTCTTCTTACAAAGTATTGCAGCTATAATTTTTATAAGTTCCACAGGTATAAATCAGAACATGAAATAAGTTAATACAAGAATATGTTTGCATGCATATTTGATCTACTGGTACAAATATTTATAGAGAAACAAGCAAATAACATCACGTGGTTTAACCCTATACCATTTTTCTTAATATTTGAAAGTAAGTTTTCCATGCACATCTGTCCACAAGGTCTAGAATTACTTACATGTGTGTGAGTATTTGGTATTTTTGAGTCGTGCATATATATACCGTTGGTGTTTTTCAGTGGGACCTATGCGCCACCAGTACTGGTGACCAGATTTTTTTTTAAAAAAATCAGTATCTCAGAAACCATATGTTTATTTCACTTTCATGACTCCAAAATTAAATGAAAAGTTGAAGGAGCATATGTGAACGGTAAAACAACAACAACAACAACACACACTAACGATTGAAGTATATAAACCGCTGGAAAAGTAAGTTCCATTAACTAAGCTAGCCGTCGAGGTCCTTTACCAATGGAAAGAGCACTGAGAGTTTTGAAATAACTTCAAATTCCAGCGGCATACGGAAGATCACCTATGGGACATACATGCCCCGTTGGTAGTCAGAGGGTTAACATCGTACAAACTCAGATGATTACCAACGGTGTACCCACGCTGAAACACTGGATTTAGAGTGACCTCCAAAGTTAAGCAGCATTGGGCCCGGTTAGCATTTGGATGGGCAACCATGCGCTGTTGGCCAGAGAAGAAAGGGAAAGAACTGGCCATCTTACCGCAATATATCCCAGTTCGGTACGCCTCGTCGGTGTTCCCTGGCCTACCTGAGGGCAATTGACTAGACTGTCAACAGGTTTGAATAAGGCACTTTGTTTAAAAAAATACCGGGCGAGGTCTAGACTGTCAACAGGTTTGAATAAGGCACTTTGTTTAAAAAAATACCGGGCGAGGTTTTCGACGATGATACGGTAGAGTCCGAAGGTGCTATGATTGGGAAGAAGCAGACGTGGGCTGAATCGCCAATATTATACTAGAGCCATTTTCCAGATAACTGACAGAAGTCTTCGCTTCCGACAAATATTTAAAAAAAACCTCAAAGCTAAATAGGGACTTGATCGTTTAACATCTGTTCCATGTCCCTCTGGTTAGTCTTCTGTCCACATTACTGAATGAAGCCAATGTCTCAAGTGGCCAACTGTGTAGCAAAAAGAAGTTAGAAGCCAGTGAAGAGTGTAGGAAATAAAAGGTGTCAAGACAAATAGCTGGCTAGTATGTTGCTAATGATGTCATGGTGTAATTGTATATTCAACAAGCGAAGCGTAGAGCTTGGATAACACGAAGGAGGTGTTTGAAAACAACAGGAAGTACTGGGGCGGACCGGAAGGTCACTGACAGGATCACCGAATGACTTCAACTGTTATGAGAACTAGAAAAAAACACCCCAAAATGCAATACTGAAGTGTTCTCTAGTCACTACCGACCTGTGGAGGGAGCGCACCCCTTGAAAACGCCGGGCAGTTTTCGGTGAAACACTGGGAGCTACACAACCGAATTCGACCATGGCCTCCAAACCCGGAAATAAATTTCCTCTGTATTCATTAAGACGCGGACTGTGAAAGCGTAACCTGCTAACAAAATTGACACTTCTAAGAAACAAAGTAATCTAGAATTTAGTAGCAAAGAGAACTATGAAGTGTGGTTAAATCACAAACAGGTTTCTGTGTCTGAGCCCGTTGTCCTGAATACAAGGGTGGGGAACTGTCGCAGATTACCCGCAATCAAACCACTCGTTTTCAACATCTTACAATGCTCGTAAAGAATTGTGAAAGAATACCCAAAATTAACAGATTTATGGCTGACTTCTGAACTACTTTTTTTCAGGACTCTATAAAACTACTCTTGCTTACAGTCGGTTAAAGGTGGACATCGAATTTGCTTCTCTTCCTCAAACACGGAACCACAATAGTCTTGCGCCACGCCATGCACCCCAAATCGTGCCAGACAGAGAATCTGCCTTTCACCGAAGAAGAACTTTTTATTAATCACAACCACCACCATCACATGTAGCTTCAGTATCAGGTGAAGGATTTAAGTACGACACGGCTTATATTACGGTTGCCAATACAGCAGGTGTTCATTCATCGCTGTCTGCGTTTGTGCAAGTGCGTAGCCAAGGCTCTTGCTCTCAATCTATTTTTAAAAAATATTCCATCTACCAGGCAAATATATGTTTCCATAGTCTTGACGAGCTTAATGTAAACTTTAGTCTGAAGTCACGGTTAATAAATCCATCGTTTTAATTTGTTCGTCTGGAAAATATCTGGTGTTTTGAAAGTTCTCCCAATAGAAGACGTTCTGTTAGTTCAGGACAGACTGATCCATCATACTTGACAAGACTTGGTACTTTTCATTACTAGATTAAACCAGAAGTTTGCATCTGGTGAAGAAGTTGCCATCACAGTATCCAAGGTAAGTTTGACATCACGTTTTCTTCCGTTCTGCCTGGGAACATAATTGCCTAGTGGGATCGTCAATGGCTTCTCCCCAAGCAGGCCGCGGGTTTGATTCCAGTCAGTGCATGTGCGAATTTTTGAAACAAAATGCCTCTGTGGTTTGGAATCCACGTAGAACTAGTCCCGTGGCTATGACGCGATATCAATTGACCCGTAAAACTACGAGCTTCCTTTATCTTATTGTTCAATGTCTTTTCTATCCTACCTTCTTTGTTCACCTATTCTCTTCCGATCTCAATGGTATTAAGGGGTAGAGTAAAAGTTTTCATTCCGGACCCGGATGGAGAAGGGCGGGCCTCCTAGACGGTTACCCCTTCTCTCAGGCCAGGGAGATTTGTGTTAAACGTGTGATTTGCGAAGAAGGAGAGGTGGGTGCGGCTGTGGTCTGTAATACGAAGTGTCCCGGCATTCGCCTTAGTGTAGGAGAATCAAAAACCACGGAAATCCATTCTCAGGACAGCCAAAGCTGAGGACCAGTTCCTCCGTCTCCCGAATGTAGAGCTGCAAGGTTAGCCAAAACTAGCCGCTGTTGAGCCGAAGCCAAATCGGTAGGTGGTGTTAAGTTCACTTTCGTGTCATTCTTCTACCGATGTCTTCATTCTTCGGAGGGTCGGCATTCTTCATCTTTCTCCAAGTATTACGGTGAAGAGCTACATATATAGGCCTATATTCTTATAATACCAGGACGGTATTAACTTTGCGAGAACAAGAAAGTACCTTTATCGGTTTTTTTTTTGCTATTTGCTTTACGTCGCACCGACACATATGTCTTACGGCGACGATGGGATAGGAAAAGCCTAGGAATTGGAAGGAAACGGCCGTGGCCTTAATTAAGGTACAGCCCCGGCATTTGCCTGGTGTGAAAATGGGAAACCACGGAAAACCATCTTCAGGGCTGCCGACAGTGCTTTATCGTTTTCATCACTTCACCTCGCCACCTCAGTCATCGAACTGCTTGAGATTTTCAAGTCGGTTCGGGGCACAATTACTTGCATACAGACTATCAAAAGACAAGTGTTAACAGTATGGTAGGAATTTAAGAGAAGAGTTTCGTAGATCAGCACCAGAAGACTCTTACACCTGTTACACACTTGATGAACGCACTGCTTACGTCATATGTTTACATGCAAACGAATCTCAGTGCGAAGAGGCGTCCCGGAAGCGTCTCACATCACCATTATCTTCGTTGGTGCCGGCAGACAAATGTGCGTCTAATTACCGACACCGCGCTAAAAATACTGTGTCAACTCTCACAGCTGGCTAGACGTGATCCACTCGTCCGTCGCAGGGTTAGAATTGCGGAGTTATTATCCAGGTCGCAGAACACGCGCAAGTTACGGTTCTTAGAGACACAACTACAGTGCTATAAGGGTAACTGACCTCTTTACGGAGGTAGTTTATTACAGGAGTACTCGAGTAGTAACCCCTCGCACATGACCAAAATTTGATACTACCTGCATGATTTTGATTCATGTCTGCTTGAAATTCACACATTGGGAACATGTGTAAAATCACTTATTTTAACGGGGAATCTACTTCGACAGGATTAAGAATGTGAAATGAAAGTATGAAATTCTAACAGCAAGCATTCTTCTGTCTAGTGACGATCTAGTGAAGAGCCGTGACAAATAATCCTGAGCTCCAATGCTCCTCTTCAGCCTCGTCCTCCTGTGGGTGGGGGGGGGCGGTAGAATAACACCCACGGTAACCCCTGCCTGTTGCAAGAGGTGACAAAAGGGCTCCAGGGGCTCTTAACTTGGGAGTGTGGGTTGGCGACCACGAGGACCTCAGCTGTCCTGGCATTACTTCCACGTACTTGTGCCAGGCTCCTCACTTTCATCTATCCTATCCGACCTCACTTGGTAAACTCTTGTTCTTTTCCAACCTCGACGGTATTAGAGCACTCGAAGCCTAGGGAGTCTCATTTTCACGCCCTTCGTGGCCCCCGTCTTTCTTTGGCCGATACCTTCATTTTTCGAAGTGTCGGATCGCTTCCATTTTTTTATGATTAGTGTTATATAGAGGATGATTGCCTTGTTGCACTTCCTCTTAAAATAATCACCACCACCACCACCACCACTTCAGCCTCGTCTTAGAATTTGCTTTACATCGCACCGACACAGAGGACTTGTGGCGACAATGGGATAGGAAAGGGCTAGGAGTGGAAAGGAAGCGACCGTAGCCTTAAATAAGGTACATCCCTAGCATTTACTTGAAGTGAAAATAGGAAACCACGGAAAACCATTTTCAGGGCTGCTGACAGTGGAATTCGAATCCACTATCTCCCGGATGCAAGCTCACAGCTGCGCGCCCCTAACCGGACGGCCAACTTGCCCGGTAGCCTCGTCTTATTTCCCATTATTGAAATATGACTAATCGTAACTTGCACCGGCCACATTATTCTACGGCGTCACATATAGGCTTATACGTAATTTCGTGAGTTCGAAAGTGTTTTATACTTTTCGCAATAGTGAGCAAGGTGACCTAGCATTAGTTATCTATGAGCCTCAAAGAGGGAGGGCGCTAAACAGTGTACGTCAGAGGTATCACGACGTGGGGCATGTCAAGGCTGCAGTGACTAACGCCTGGAGGATATGATCGCGCGGGTTTAGATCACTTTCGAAGTGCATGACGTCAAGTAACCGCTCACTTCACTGATGTAACTGGGTCAGGGAAGCACCCGCACTGGATACGATCGGCGGACAGGCATAAGGAAGGTCAGGCAGTTGTTGTGAAGGTTTCTGTTGCCCGTTACACGCATCTAAAACGAGTCAACCATAAATAAGGTAATCATGCATACTTTCTTCTGGCAGATTGAGCAAGTGACTAAGAATGAGTCTTCTGTTAATGCCTCGATTGCCCTTCAAGCCACGTTAACGAGAGTATTTGTTTTTCTTAATGCGAGAGATTGAGGCCGTACGAAACTAGAAAGCTGTACTGAATTTTTGGTATTTAAAATAAATGTAAATTTTGGATATGAGAATATTCTTGAATGCATACTGAGGTTTCAGTGCTCTCTCTCAATCGCACCTGCCACGTACATGAGGAAGAAGAAACAATATACGGGCAAGCGATCTCTTGTGCATTCTTTCAATTACAAAGTGCGGGAAACGATAACCCTCAGCACCTGACTCTCCATTCCGAACACTCAAATACACTGGCCGAGATCGAATTACGGTCATCATAGTAATGAGCTTAGAACGATGTGACTAGACCATTCCACCCAGAAGCATAACGGAGAGGAGAACTGGTAAATAAAACACTGGAGTTGCTCCACACGAGTTTCCTCAATCGTACTCGCCCAAGATTACTATGGATTACAGAGTCCACTAGTAGAAGAATTTTATTTTAAAAAGTAATTGAACCCATATCATTATTACTTCCTAAACTTATATTATCTCGGAGTCAATATTACCCAAACTAGAGTGAGGTTTCGTTTATCACCAGCATTATCAAAGGCACCACCATGGATTGAACATTCACATGGAGTTAAGTGCATTTTGCTGTAGTTTCTGCTGGATTATTTAACAAAATGATTGTGATTAACTTACATGTAGCACCAGGTCATTCTGGATAATGTAATGTTGCTTACCTGGAAAGAAAAAGCATAACGTTACTTTTAATGTTCAAGGACATGAAATGCTATTTATTTTCCAAACAAAATCACCTCGATAGTAATACATGACAAATATACAAGGATAAATCAGATGTACAGTGACATATCTCTAACACAATGCTTGTTAATTGTCAGATTAATATGTTTTCATAAGGTATGGGTTAATATCTTTCTGTTTGTACAGAGTGCATAGATATTACAAAATAAACTACATTATTCCATTCGTGAGGCTACAAACTGAACGTCGTAACAGACTGTGTAATAAATTTAATTTCTATTCCGCCGATGTTCCACTTACAAACGGAAATTTTAATGTTAAATCGACCAGTACGTATACATTTGTTTTAGAATTTGCTTTACGTCGTACCGCCTTATGATGACGATGGGCTAGGAGTAGGAAGCAGCCGTGGACTTAGTTAAGGTACAGTCCCAGCATTTGCCTGGTATGAAAATGGGAAACCACGGAAAACCATCTTCAGAGCTGCCAACAGTGGGGTTCGAACCCACTATCTGCCGAATGCAAGCTCACAACTGCGTGACCCTAACCGCACGGCCAGCTTCCACGGTAGGACTACTACTACTACTACTACTGTGTGCTAAGCATTTCTTCAATTACATTACAATCGACCTTACGAGAAGGCGGAGTGTCCAAGTAGTACTCAAGAACCAGTTTTTAGTGTTCTAGTAAATCTGCTGAGAAGGATCTAACATTTAAACACCCTTAAATGCCAAGTGACTGCACCAGGATTTGAAAACCGTAACAAGGAAGGGACGTAAAACCAACTATGTAAGGAACACCACGAATCTGTGTTGCTTGTGAGTGGTACCCTTATGTGCGAAACACCGTAGGTTTTCTGTTACCTGTGGTGGCGCTGGTGCACCACTTAGTGGAACTAATCACAGGCCACGCTGACCCATGGTGTTTTTCAAAGTGGTACTACCCATAGGTAACGCAGACCCATTCTGAACACAGTGGAACCGACCGGTGGAACACACACAATGGCCATTATAACGAACAACGCCCAGAACCGTAGTGTATCGCGCATAATGGTACGTACTGCTCCTATGTAATTTTACTCGCAAGGTGGTACTAGTCGCAATTAACGTCGACCCTGGTGTTCCGCACGTAATGGGACTAATCAAGTATTTTCATGGTTCCAGTATCATCCCTTCGTCGCACCTTTTAGTCTCCTCTTACGACAGACAGGGGATATCGTGGGTGCATTCTTCATCCCCACCACAAGGGATTGTAGGGATTTATAACCCATTGTCTGTGAAAGAGTAGATCCGATTGCCTCAACTGCGTACAACAGCACTAATTCTTTCTCAGAATCTGGGATGGCTAGATGGCTTTCATTGGTCCGAGTTCCATCTAGTTTCATCTTTTAAAATGTGCACTGTTGACTTCCTGCGATGTTTAAACGTCCTTCTCAGCCCACAAGAGAATTTTATGGGATCAACGCCAGAACATTACAATGGAAAATATGAAGGAGTACTTGATGACACCCTGAGCATCACGACAAGCACTTAATAGGGGTGTAGGGACATATTCAGTTTATTTAAGAACATTTATTGGTTTCATTTTCATGGCATGACGGCAAAAGGAAATTAGCTACAACAATAATTGTGCATTATGCTCCGCGATTTACAGTGCGTAACATTTTTAAATATTTGAAGTATTTTGAATATGTCTTTAATTTGATTATCTAATAGTCAAAATTAGAAAAAATTAGGATATATAAATTTATTGTTTAAAACAACAACGATGATCGTCATAAAATATGGAGGCATTTAAAAACAATTTTATTCTCTCATATCATAAGCCAAAAGGAATATACGAACGTTTTTGTAAATTTAGTGCATTCATACAATTACATCTATTTTTAATATTACATATTTAACTGATATTTACTACGTTTTATGTACATATTTCACACTTTGATATTACACAAGAATTTGAGCCCTAGTAATCAGTACATTAGCACATTTTATGATTGGGTCTGAATTCTGTAGTTCTTAAAACGCAGCAACCCATTATCCAGTAGTGTCTGCCAGTCTGGGCTCAATATAAACATGCCATCATTCACGAGCACTGCCTTAAAACTTGCTGGAGTGTAAAAAGTGCATGCAGTCTACACGCTCTGTTTAGAGACAGAGTCATCAGAATGTTTCTTTTAAATAACCGCAGGCATGTGGGACACTTCGCTCATTGCTTGGCAGACACTCCTCGTCAGGTAGGTTATAAAGTGTGCGACTGGCGGTCACGCACGTACAGTAACAATACTTGGTTGCTATTCTCTTGTCAAACTCCGGATGAATACATTTTGCTGAAGGTTGCCAAAGAAAGGAATGCGGAATTCGGCTTCCGGAGTGGTCAATACAGCGAAGAATTAACTGGAGAGACTTGTTTCTATGCTGAAGCCACTCAGTTCGTTAAGGGCGAGGAAGGGGAGTGGGTGTGCATGAAATTGCCAAAATATTTTTTTATTTCTTTGTAATTTATACAGAGTGTTTGGAAGATAACTACGTTTTTGCTGGTTATTAGTAGGGCCTTGGATACATATAACGTCAAAATGATGTCTTATAAAAAAAAGCGAAGTTGAAAATCTTATGTTTGTAGCCCAGGCAGTATTTAATGAATGAATGACTTAGTGCTTTGTTGTCATACAATATTTTCTAGTGTAGAAATGTTCGTTTCTCTGCGTAGAACCTTTTCAAACAACTTCACCATGCATACTATATGAAGCTGCACTGCAGTGATGTACTGAGAATTGTTTAGTGCACATTACGCATACATGCGTCCTGAAGCCGCAGTGAAGTGATGTGTACAGCTGCAGATCAGTAATTTACTGAGAATGATTTCTTACACATACTACCTGAAGCATGGTACGGCGGGTGGTATAAGCCGAGGGGCAAACAAAACTACTACTTACTTCACTAACATCGCACTCTACTTCCCTAGGACAAACCGTTCGCTAATAAAAAAAATTTACGAACTACCCTACCTTCCGTAAAGTTATATGTACTTATCTCCCAAACGTACTGTATATTCCAGAGTGCCATGAACTAATCACATGGAGAGCTGTATACTAAAAGTCCAGCGCATACATCTTGCTACGCCAGTTATCCGCTGGTTATCCGAGTTTTCGGTCATTTCTTGGTATGTTCAGAAAGTGAGCAGGTATAGGACAAAACCTTCCGTATATGTGGGGCTTTCCCTTTATCCATCAACCACTCCTGGATTGTACATGTACTATTTACGGTAAAATAAATAAATGAATAAATAAATACATAAATCGAGAAAATTATGAGTTAACTGTGTGGATACTTAGTCTTAAAACAACATTTGTACCTACTGCAGTTGTTAACATTGCAGCTTATTGTGAACATTCCTAAGTCGCTGACTAATTTTACAAATATTATAAAACTGCATTTAAATTGAAAAATCTGTATATCTGCATTTAAAATGGAAATTATGAAAATTAACATTCATTAAATAAAATACACACTCGTCGGACCTTGTACTCACACTTACTTGTTACCTGCTTACTTACACATACGTTATTTGAAGGGCGCCAGCTGCCACTCAGTGCAGCAATAATAGAATGAGACTCTTGACTATCTCTAGGGTGTGGGGTAATAAGCTTACTTTTGACAACATACCATATAAGTTCTGGGAAAAGGAGATTGGCGTTCGGTTTCCCCATTAATTTTGAGGTTAAGATATTTTACTGTCGTTGAAATAAAACTATGAATTCGTTTGATAGAACAAAATATATTCTTTAAATAATATATATAAAATAGTGAGTCTTGTTGCGATAAAACAGATGAGAATATGAATATGACATTGCAACTGAAAGAAACTAGGCATGAATTTGAATTCTTCTTGACCGGACATTTAACAATTTATACGAAATATTTCCCTCACTGATTCACTTGACTGTACCTTCAACACTGAGTGTAATTACGACGTAATCCTTTGATCTGGTGTTTACTGTAGATGTGTCACGCCTAACTTGGTGATACATCCTTGTGACTGCTTCTTCTCCATATCTGACTTCTTTCTAAGTCAATATGGTATCCCTCTCTGACTCCATGGTAAGCCCTTGCGTCCGTGTCTTCAACTAAGTGAGCGACCAGCTTTGTCCTCACTCTCTCAATGACCAATAATTAATGGCTCACTGAGTCTTCTCCATCTCTCGTTCACACTTGTTGACTGACCGACTGAGGCCTCTTCATCTCATAGACTTCTTCACTGTTCAGCTTCCGTTTAACTAATGACTGACGCTACAACATGCATCCACCTTTTATAGACGTTGGTTGACACAGCTACGTAATCTCCAGAAATAACAATGACATACTCCCACAACGCCTCAAACTGTTGCATGTAATGGTGAAATCCCCTGGGGCGGCTGAGTCTCTGAGCGTATTACTGAAAGCTCACGATGACGTAGCCATGACGTAGCAATGACTTGGCAGAATCGCCAGTAGTATAGCAATATAACAACGTCACATCCACATCTGATACATCGAAACTCTCACTGTACAGGTATTTAATGTTAATCTACATCTATATATATATAATAGCTTGTCCTGACTGACTGACTGACTGACTGACTGATTCATCATCGCCGAGCCAAAACTACTGGACATAAAGAAATGAAATTTTGGGCATAGATTCATATTAAGATGTAGGTGCTCGCTAAGAAAGGATTTTTGGATATTCCTTCGCTAAGGGGGTGAAAAGGGGGTTGGAATTTTAAAATGAGTGTATCTATATGTCAAAACTTTGAAAGTTTACACATGTAAAAATTGGTATTTAGATTCTCCCTTAAAAATAAGGAAATACGTATTTTTTCGTTTTCAGAAAATCCCAATAGGAGGGGTGAAAAACGGTAAAAAAAGGGGGTTGGATGCCTTTATCAGAATACCGGTACTTATATCTCAGAAACTGAAGATATTACAGACCTGAAAATTGGTACCTTTGATCTCTTTTGAAAATAAAGAAACACGTAATTTTTTGTTTTTGAAAAATCCAATTAATGGGAGGGTGAAAAGGGGGGTGAATTTTTAAAAACAGTGCATCTATATCTCAAAACTTTTAAAGTTTACAGATGTAAAAATAGGTATTTAGAATCTTCATTAAAAATAAAGAAACACGTATTTTTTTGTTTTCGGAAAATACCAATAGGAGGGGTGAAAAGGGGTGAAAATGGATTGAATGCCTTTAATGAGGATACTTATATCTCAGAAACTGAAGATATTACAGACCTGAAAATTGGTACATTTGATCTCTTTTAAAAATAAAGGAACACGTATTTTTTTGTTTTTGGAAAATCCAAATAATGGGGGTGAAAAGGGGGGTTAATTTTTAAAATGAGTGTATCTATATCTCAAAACTTTTAAAGTTTATAGATGTAAAATATGGTATTTAGAATCTCCTTTAAAAATAAAGAAACACGTTTTTTTTTGTTTTCGGAAAATCCCGATAGGAAGGGTGGAAAAGGGTGAAAAAGAGGTTGAATGCCTTTAACGAGGCTACTTATATTTCAGAACCTGAAGATATTACAGACCTGAAAATTGGTATTGGGGATCCACTTTAAAAATAAGGAAACACGTATATTTTCGTTTTTGAAAAATCCGGATAATGGGGGGTGAAAAGGGGGGTGAATTTTTAAAATGATTGTGTCTATATGTTAAAACTTTAAAAGTTTACAGATGTAAAAATTGGTATTTAGAATCTCCTTTAAAAGAAAAGGAATAAGTATTTTTTCGTTTTCTGTGAATCTCAATAGGAGGGGTGTAAAAGGGTGTAAAAGGGTGAATAGTGGGTTGAATGCCTTTAATGAGGATACATATATCTCAGAAACTGAATATATTACAGAACTAAAAATTTGTATATGGGATCTCCTTTAAAAATAAAGAAACGCGTATTCTCGGAAAATCCAATAAAAGGGGGGGGGGGGAGGAAAGAATTCTAAAATTAATTGACTTAATTGTATGAGAATACATACATCTAATAAAAACTAAAGTTGTTACGGACGTGAAAATTGGTATTTTGATCTCCTTTAAAAACAAAGAAATACGCGTTTTGTGGGGGAAACCATCTTGGGGGGCGGGAGTGGAAAGGAGTTGAATTCCTTTCATGAGGACACATAAATCAAAAACTGAAGAAGTTAGAGTCGTGATAATTGGTATTTAGAAGATCCTTTACTATTGAAGAAACAAGTATTTTTTGCCGGAAAATTCACTTAAGAGGGGGGGGGGGAGAAGTGTGAAAGGAAGTAAAAAAAGCGAATTATTTTTATGGGGATACTTATATCTCAAAACTCAAGGTAATAGACGTGAACATTGGGATTTGGAATCTCCTTTAAACATAAAGAAACACTCCTTATTTTAAATTTTTTTTTTGGGGGGGGCGTAAATAAACTTAACGGCGGTGGGGTGTAAAAGGAGGTGAGACCAATTGATTTTGCTGTTCATAATGTACTTATAAGGAGCCTCCGTTGCTCAGGCGGCAGCGCGCCGGCCTCTCACATCTGGTTTCCGTGGTTCAAATCCCGGTCACTCCATGTGACATTCGTGCTGGACAAAACGGAGGCGGGACAGGTTTTTCTCCGGATACTTCGCTTTTCCCTGTCATCATTCATTCCAGCAACACTGTCCAATATTTCATTTCATTTGTCATTCATCGATCATTGCCCCAGAGGAGTGCTTCGGCAGCCGGCACAATTCCTACTGTCGCCGCTAGATGGGGCTTTATTCATTCCATTCCTGACCCTGTCGAATGACTGGAAACAGGCTGTATATTTTCGATGTACTTATTCTGATCATAAACCGATCTTTTTAATCTTTCCTGGGTTCGTTTTCAACAGCCAAATTTTCCTTCGGAGAACGTTCTTATATTACAGTAGATTCTCCTGGCATATGAATAAAAAATTAAACACATTTGAAATAAACGATAGGAATGAGATTGACCGTACAATTGTTCACCTCTATAATAAGGTCAATAATGCACGGAAATATGTCATTCGTATCGCCAGAAATCCCGCACACTTGCCTACGCGCGACATTGATGCTGGTCACATTCTCAACAATAACAATGGCAGCAGATGTAATTTACCGCCAAGTAGCGGTCTTGCATCTTGCTGTGGGGTCCAGAACATCTATAATAATAATAATAATAATAATAATAATAATAATAATGTTCTGGACCGTCGTCAAATGTGCGGACTGCGGTGGAAACGGGTCCTGGACGGGTAATGACTAAGAATGCAGTCTGGCCGCGGGTTCAGTACTGCCAAGGCACCCAAGACGACACCACGCCGGATCTCCTGAAGGATTTGTTCCATATTAAAAATGCTTATAAGAAAAGATGGCAAAGATTTAGGGACCCAACTGACAGGGTGGAATACCTGGACCTAGCCTGGGAAGTACGAAATCGATTGCTGGAAATAAAGATTGAAAAATGGGAGGAAACTTGCCATAATCTATTAGAAAACGAGTCAGATCGCGAATTTTGGCGCATTCTCGCAGAAAACGATTCAGATCGCGAATTTCGGCTGATTATATATCTAAAACAACATTCAATTATAAATTTCAGTATAATACCGTAGCGAAGCACGGGTATCTTGCTAGTATACGTATATATGCATACACTCAATTACAAATACGCAAGCGACAAGCATTGTATAATGGAGTTTAATAATAATTATAACAAAATAATAGTAATCTCACAGATAAAATAATAATACGGACATAATAATAATGCAATAATAATAATACAGATAAAATAATAAAAATACAGATATCATCTTGTAACGGGATTTGAACCGTTACATTATGAAGCAGTTTTATTTAATGATGGCAGCATACGGAGGGTCAATGCAATAGAGACTTCAAGGTGTGTGCAATAACTGAAGACATCTTGAACAGTGTTGAAACCCAACGCCCCTTCTCAGCTGAAAAACCTATTGATGACGGAGTAAAGGACAACAAAGAGAAGAAGCCAAAATAAATATTAGGAAGATAAAGAGGACACTAATTACAGGACTGGAGAGTTATGATGAGTAGTTCCTGTACGTACTTAAAATGTTATAAGAGTAAATGGTAAACGTATATAAAGAAAATGTTTATGTAATAAGAAACCGTTGTACGAGGTATATAACTTGTATAAATCAATACGTCAAGAATGATGAGCGCAAGTATGGTTGAATGTGGGTGAATGCGTGCGCGTAGTTATAAACAAATATGGCCTCGGAAGAGTATGCATACAGGGGTATGAGTGAGGGTATGAATTACTGGATCTAGTAACTCTTACTATGTACAGTATAGTGTAAATTAAGAGAATTATTATTCTAAGAGTACAGTGTCTGGAGTGTACATTTTAAAATTGTTTATACATCTGTAAATATTCAGTAGAGTTTATGTAATCGTAATCATAGATATGTGGGGATGGAGCACTTCCGTGTATGTGGGGGCTTTCCCTTTATCCATCTACCATTCCTGGATTGTACATGTACTATTTACGGTAAAATAAATAAATGAATAAATAAATACATAAATCGAGAAAATTAAAACAGAGCGCAAATTCATGTTTTTCCCTTCAGATCACTGAAAATTAAAACCCACCTGGACGTACGGCACATTTAAAGATACCTCTCATGTCAATGTTTAAATTTAGCATAGTTGAAAATTATACATAAAAAGTTATAACAACATTGATGAATTGTTTACGAGCAAAGGCCACATTTATGGATCTCGGAGGATTAAAAATAAGAATGCATGACACTCAAAATAGCACTGAAGTTTTTGAAAAATTCTGAGCAAGTGAGTAACTTTAATCATAAATAGCACAATATTTGAATTGTGTATATTGAATTTGTGCATTTGCTGATTACTTATACTAATGCGTGTAATTCATACACGTCCACCCTTGACAGTGTCTCATTTCGTTGTCCGACTCCATGGCTAAATGGTTAGCGTACTGGCCTTTAGTCACAGGGGTCCCGGGTTCGATTCCAGACAGGGTCTGGAATTTTAACCATAATTGGTTAATTCTGCTGGCACGGGGGCTGGGTGTATGTGTTGTCTTCATCATTTCTCATCACGACGCGCAGGTCGCTTATGGCCATCAAATCAAAAGACCTGCACCTGGCGAGTCGAACTTGTCCTCGGACACTCCCGGCACTGAAAGCTATACGCCATTTCCTTCTTTAAATTTCGTTTAAAGGAACATTTATTTTATAGGATTTTACCCAAACAGATGTTCCGGGTCTCAGAAGGTAAAGAGTGGAACCGCAGGAAAGTAAGACCAAAATGTGCGGCTTAAATCAGGCAAGACTGATAGGAAAAGTCTACTATTCAGGCAGTCCTAATATTTCAGTAACACGCCGGCAAGAAGGAGTGGCGCTCTCAGGAGTTATTACACGTTTACATAGAGACCTGCGATGACATCAGTCGCTCTATAACAAGGTGGAGAGGTCAAAGATGAACCTCTACTTTCCGTCCGTCCTTTCTCCGTATTGCTTTCGTAATTCCTGGAGAGATGTAACAGGGTGTGCATGTTCCAGTAATAATAATAATAATAATAATAATAATAATAATAATAATAATAATAATAATAATAATAATAATAATAATAATATGGTAGTGAATATTATTTGAAAACATGTGTAGTACCGCGTGAATTAACACGGATGCTCTACATGTTTCCTTCGACACGCCATTGTGAAGGACAATTGTCTACAAATTCTGTTTGAATACTGCCATATTTGGGAGTGGAAGATGTGTCACGTTTGAATGCTTGGGACTAACCAAACTCTCTCTTTTACTATGAATGTTAATCTGGGGAGGAAGAGTTGCGGAGGAAAGAACTATTATTCGCGATTTACTTCTAACACGGCCAGCAATTGTTGTCAGAAACAAGACACCACATTTTTTCATAAACAATACCTCGAGCGAGACTTCTCGAACATAAACGTCTGAATAGTCTGAACCAACTGAATGAGTTAACTCAAGGCAAATCCCAGATGGAACTTCGGTGAATTGCAGTCTTTACAATGTCCTTGGTACGGTGTAGAACAAGTTGTTAACTGTCATTGATCGGAATTTGATCGTTTGGTAGTAGGAAAGTAGTAGTGGTATGACCAATGCTAATAACACCCCTCCTTATGATAAATTGTATAAAATTATGGATTATAGGGTTGATTGGTGTAATAGTATGTTTCAGGGGGAATGGCAGATATACTTTCAATAGCGACTTCTGGTTCGTAGAGGGAAACAACTGGAAACTATTTCACCATTCATTTGACTAAAAGTGACGTCTCGGCTGTCTACAACTGATTGTAGAACCTTTTGAGATTTGACGAACTTTCGGGTAAGATTCAAGATACCTGCTAAACACCCCCATCATTCGCCTTTTACCTTACTGCTTCGACTGCTAACTTCGAACTCTATTCTTTTCTCCAAAAGAATAAAAGAAATGTGCTTGTTCATTGTCGTTCGGTTATACTTTGGAGAATGAATGCTAAATATACTATTAATGCTGTTTCCCAGCTTATCGCAGTCATATCAAAAGGCACTAGAGCCACCACCCTGGCTCATTTTGAGTCCGGACCGGTTTTTTAAGGCTAGGTAACCCATCCGATACCACGTCATTTTTAGGGTGAAAATCTAACCCAGGATATACCAGGATTTGAATCTCAGCTGTTCGCGTGGAAAGACAACAACTACGTCACTATGCTAAGTCACTAATCACGCTCCCACATAATACAGATATCTTGAAGAATTCTTCATAATATCAACAAAATTACAAGTTACTTGTTATATGGCAAATATAAGACCAATGAATAGAGCATGTGAAGGAAAACACTTCAGACAACCTTATTGTGATGACAGATTAGCCTACAAGGCAAGTACTATGAAATCATTCATCTGGAGTGGTTACTCCTGGGATGGCTAAGGATGTGCTGCGATTCCAATTCTCTCCCCCGTTGTCTTAACGAGACTGAGTGTCTCCCATTCCATCCTCATGCCAGGATTTAAATCGTCTACAACATAGCTGGGAATCTAATATAGTGCAAAAGTTCGGAAATTTTCAATAATAATCCTTGGCTCACAGCGGAGTATGAGGATAGCCCGTCAGGATTCAAACTGCGGTTCTACAAAGGGTGCCATTTCTCAAACTTATTGCGTCCGGCTCCGGAAGTGGATAATTTTATTTCTTTTGAAGTCGGTCGACATCATGTAAATTAAATATGTCAGTAGAAAGGTAAGAAGTCATATCTCATGCCAGATGACTACCTGAGTCACGTAGAGCGGGAGGAATAAATAGCGCTATGAGTGTACCAGCTAAAGGACAATGTCTCTTGGCTGCTGTGAGGAGAACCAAACTAGGTGTGAATAGGAGAGGGCAGGATGTAGGAGATAGTTACGCAGAGTTACAGTTGACGTTCAAAGCAGCAAGTGTGAGAGTGATTCACAACACACATGAGGCTGAGCTGTTCAGCAACAGCAGGGAGTTTTAAGATAGTGTGTGGCACGTCATCGCTGTAGCAAAACGAGCATCTAGGATACACTGACTTGCATTATTGACTGAGCAGATCATCTATAGACCAGCACGGCAAATTGTCCTCCATCATTGGTGCAATTTAAACCCTGGCTGAAGTACATTTTGAGATGGTTGAAAATAAAACTAATACATGAAAATTTAATTGTGATCATTTAAAATTATGTTCAAAAGTGTCTCCTCTTGCTTCCACACTCGTCCTGCAACAACGTGTCATATTGACAGACCCCGGGCATGTGCTGTAGAGAGAGTACGCAGCTGCAATCAACCGAGATACGAGCTATTCCTCGGATTCAGTTGAAGTCTCATACACTCTCTAGCTTTGCTCCAAAACGCACTTCGTTGTCACAACACGGACTTCATGGCATGTTTAACACAATATATAATATTGCTGGTTTTGAAGAATGAGAGTCATAATTTACACCCTTACAGTACAGTTTCTGATTTTGTCAGTGAATTTGTTTCAGACCTACAATTATTTACCAAACAAAGGTTTGTTTCTTTGTCTTCTATCATTCCTAGAAGTTGGAGTTCTGAATTTTGATATGCTCTGTATAAACGGAACGCTTTCTTTTTTTTAAAAGATTGCTTTACGTCGCACCAACACAGATAGGTCTTATTATGGCGACGGTGGGATAGGAAAACCATCTTGAGGGCTACCGACAGTGAGGTTAGAATCCACTTATCTCCAGAATGCAAGCTAATAGTCACGTAACCCAAACCACGCGGCCACTGCTCGATACGAACTATGTAGATATATCATTTCCCGAACGTCCGGCTCCATGGCTAAATGGTTAGCGTGCTGGCCTTTGGCCACAGGGGTCCCGGGTTCGATTCCCGGAAGTGTCGGGAATTTTAAACATAATTGGTCAATTCCGCTGGTCCGGGGGCTGGGTGTATGTGTCGTCTTCATCATCATTTCATTCTCATCACGACGCGCAGGTCACCTACGGGTGTCAAATCAAAAGACCTGCATCTGGAGAGCCGAATTTGTCCTTGGACACTCCCGGCACTAAAAGCCATACGCCATTTCATTTCATTTCCCGAATGAAATGTAAATTGAACACACAATGAGTTTACGAAGGGTTAACCATGTGAACAACTTGACGTGCTGTGGAATTGCAGTCGTCAAAAAACCACCGATCTTGGCCAGGGTCGAACTCACGATTTTGTGTATGTTAACCGATCAACTCTGTAAATACGGAGATTGTGCGATCGGCGGGTAGAAGAAAAAAAATGCATTTTCCCAGTCTTCAAATATTACCATGATGATGCTTGTTTAAAGGGGCCTAACATCTAGGTCATCGGCCCCTAATGGTACGGAATGTAATGACAATTCTAAAGTTTAAAATCACTCACACACCAGAATTTTTTTAAAACGTGATGAAGAATGGATGGATATAAATTTAAAACAATCAGTGGATGCGACCCAAAAACTATCATAAACAATAGTATTACTGACCAAGGGATTGCTTCTAAAGCACAATACTACAATACTGAATCGTGGATACTTGTTGTCTAATGGGGTCCAAAATCCAAGTCAACGGCCCCTCATAATGGAACTTACCGCTGGTAAAGTAGAACCATGGTGTTTGTCGTGTTGCAGTACTAATGACAAATAGCGTAGACTCATAGTGTTCCACACATTATGGTACTACTCACAAGTATTGTACTTCTCACAGGTAACGCAGACCTATGGCATTTCTCATTCAATGGTGCTACTCATAGGCAACGCAAACCCATGGTGTTCCTCTCCTCGGTGTACTAATCACGGCACCGGTATTCCCGTGGTGTTCATATAGTGGGTACTAATCACAGGGAACGCCCAGACCCGTAGTGTTTCTCACAGGTGTACCATTCACGGGTACTGGAAAACTCAGACTCACCTTCTGTTGCTACTAATCACAAACCTGTTGTGTATCCAACAGCGGTACTACTCGCAAGTAAAGGCGACCCATGGTGTTCCCCGCGTGATTGTACTAATCACAAGTAGTTTCATGGTTCTAATACAATCATCCCTTGGTCGCCCCTTGTAGTCGCCTCTTACGACAGGCAGGGGATACCGTGGGTGTATTCTTCGTCTGCGTCTCCTACCCACAGGGGGTCAAATATTACCGATCTCTGCCGAGATAGATCCTCTAAACTACAGCCCTGACAGGCCGAGAATGCGAGTGCGTGACAGGAAAGTAGATTTTGTAGCAATTTTCCAATCTTGTGGAGAACCAGCTCAGAAAGCGGTGTGGTGTCTAGAAGGGGCAACTGATGAAAGAGAATGCTCATCTTGTATTAGCTGTCTTAAGACGACTGTCCACAAGAACGCCATTAAATTCCACTAGAAGGCCATCGGATTACAAGTCAACACTTTTGAAAACTAGTTCTCACCGCTGTAAGCTGCCGCAATTTGTCTCTCTTGGACATAAACCAAAGTCCGTTCCGCGTGGAAGAAGATCTTAATTGCAACTCCGTTTAGCTGAAGAAAATGGATTACTAGTATATCAATTAGGCTATGTCACTTTTCCATCTGTGAAAAGCAGACATAGCATAAAGTGGTGCGCATGTTTTGTAAGTCAACACCTAATCATCATTATCCATATATTTACCTTCGAACAATGATAGAACTTTTGATCACACGCTACACCTCCTGTCTCCTTCTTAATCCACTATTAATTTCCACTGCTATTATTAATTTACTTTTTCTGGTCAGGGCATATTAAGTCATCAGTCCCGTGTACTTGTATATATAAGTACTGTCTAATAACCTCAGGTATTGTAGGATCTGAGTTACCATTAGGCTAACCTGCTTTAAACCAAGGACTGGGATTAAATAACATAAAATGTGGAAATGCGGAAAGTTCTCATGAAAAGAATCCATCCAACATTAGTTATACAAATCTCCGTTATAGACTGTTGTGCTTTTCAGCGTTCAGTCTGCATGTCTCCGTGAATTAACTGAGCACCTCCACAATCCTGTGTGTATGGCCTAGTTTAGTTATACATTTCTTATAATTAAAAACAGAGTCTGACTATCGCCAGCTTGGTCTCTACTTCTCTTCTCCTCCTTGGTAATCCACCCTCCTCCATACTCCTTCCGTGACCCCTCCACCGAAGCCGTTTATGCGTGCGGCTTCATTCACTAAGATTATTCCTTACTTAGCCTTTACCTTTTCATTCGGAGTACTCTTCAGTCACTGTTCCCAACTGTATGTACCAGCAACAATTCTCACCGCGCTACTTTCGTGCCTCTAACTTTCAACTAAAAAATAAGATACCCTGAGTCTACTCACATTTTATATTGATTATGACTACAGTACTCCAACGAAAGAACAAGGGCAGTAACGTCAATTCAATTTTGTATTTCATTTCAGTTTTATTCCATCTATCAGCATTTTCGGGCTCAGGCATCGGGATGTGTTGGTGGCGGGTTGGGAAATCTTCAGTCGGGCGTCCGGAAAACTGTTTTCAATGGTGTCTCCACTTCAATTTAAGATGCATGCGAGGGTGACATCTTGCAGGGATACAGTTCATGCACCACGTTATCACAGGTGACCAGACTTCAAAGTCGTAGCCACATTAAGGATGAGTGAGAATCGTCCTACCGCCCACCTCCGATTTTTACCGACTTTTTCCATTTCATACGTCTGCGCTCTGGTGTTAATGACCGAAATGATATTACTCCACATTATTAACCATCTTCATCAATCAAACGTATCTGCGATTATAATTTTTTCTGAAGATTAAGACGAATATCCATTCTCTAATTTAACCCGCCATCCGTCAAGGTGAGAGCACAGCGCTCACTTTTAATTTTCCCGAGCGACTATAGAAACTTTGATATTCTACATCTCTTTAAAGGGTTTGGTATTGTTCTTTAAACACTTGACTGGAGTGTATGAAGAATGGATGGGAAGACCACTGAAAGATGGATTAGCACCGGGCTGCGAAGCCTCCTTTCCCAAGCATATCCTAACCACTTACATATGCCAGCATCAGCATTTCGTCACTCAGGCCAAGGATATGAAGACGACTACGATAACCCTTGGAAGAAATAATAGTTGAAGACACTAGCTTCATATTCGGTAGTGATTTTGGGGAACTAGGTAAACTACCGATAGGGAATCTAGTAAATGGGTGACTGTCCTAAATGCAGATCATGATAGATTGATTGGATTGATTTTAACACTGTAATTTCCTACCGGTTAGCGATCCCGTGTATCACTTATAACGTTACAATTATAACTTGTGCCCTATAACGATCATCACAAGGTTTGAATTATTTAATATGCATTCATTTCCTGGATGACTCGGACTTTCTTTGTGAGTAGATAACGGACGAGGTGCATCTCTTCCATATTAAGGATTCATGGCAAGTTTGTCCTTTGGTTAACGAGTCAGACACGACATTCGATGAACTTCATTCGAAGACTACGTGACTTCAGCATCTCCAGTCCACGATGTGGTGGCCATGTAACAGTGTATGTTTAAGACCAGGCCCTGAAGACTGCCCCGTTTAACCCCCGAGTTGTCCCCTCACTACTGTCTTTCGCTGCAGCTGATGTAAGAAATCAGGCGCCGAGTGTTTAAATATTTATTTGCTATGTGGGACAGAATTCATGTTTTTAAGATGGAACTTCCATCGTTCGGAAAATAATTCTATGTTTAAATTTGAATTCCCATCTTTAAAGCCATGTGGCATGTCCGACTTTAACAATGATATTTGCTATGACGCAAACAATTCGATAATACTTTTTAAAAATCTTAGATTGCCTGAATGAAACATTTAGTGATCCCCTTTTCTGTAAATTTTGAGTACTAATAACGCCTTAATGTAGCACTGTATCTTTCTATTTGTTTTACGTCACACCGACACAGATAGGTCTTATGGCGACGATGGGATAGGAAAGGCCGTGGCCTTAATTAAGACATCCCAGCATTTGCCTGGTGTGAAAATGGGAAACCACGGAAAACAATCTTCAGGGCTGCCGACAGTGGGGTTCGAACCCACTATCTCCAGGATGCACAATTTTTAAAGATAGATATTACAATATTCCAGGCAGCCTCCTTGTGTTTTGTAATAATGAGGAACAAAACGAGCTTCCACGGAAGCACGTACTGGCATGCATATTAGTTACTATGTTTGGGTCTACATACTTTTGCGAGCACACGTTCTGTCGTGAACCTCAATAAGAGTACAACCTGCTCACGTTTGTCTTATGTTACGTTAGAAGCAGGAAGATTCTCAGCGGAGAACCCGGTGGTGCCCTGGGCCAAGCACGGGACTGCTCACTTGGAATGGCCAGATTTAGAGGACAAATGATGCTGCTGGCATTTCTCTGCTTATTACCTTCTGTGTATGTAGAAACTTTTGACTCTCAACATCTGTGGCAAGATTCGTCTCTAGCTGTTGTGAACAAGGATTGGGACAAATGTCCGGCCTAGGCCTCAACCTTGAGCGGGTAAGAAAAAAATGTAGGGTGAAACTTGGATATCCTTATTAGTGCCAGCATATTCCCAGTCCTATAAGTTAGTGGGATAATAGGACCGTATGGGTCAAACGGTGAAGTGCTGACTTTCTGAGCCGAAATTAACGGGTTCGATTCTGGCTCACTCCAATAGTATTAGATTCAACCATTCGCATAGAGTAATCACTAAGTCAGCCCAGAGAGGTGGACAATGAGAAGAAAAAACCTGTGAACCGACTATACCACACTTTTTTCAATCATATGGTCTGAAGCAAGTAACTGTGACTGGTTTATTTCTAGGGGATCGTGGTACTATACCAAAATTCTTTAAAAGCTGATGTGTGGCGAACAAAATATAAAGGGATCTTAGAAAAAGTCAAAATTCTGTATAGTATTTTGAAATCGCAAGAAGTTTTGTTTCCAGTTTCTGCATGCACTTCTCTTAACATTCTGTGTCTATGGTAAATTTAGACATGGATCGGATATTAAAAAGTATGAAAGAATTTGCTTAATTGAACAAAATATTTTGGTAAAAGGAAAAAGGACTGCGAAAAGATTGACTAAAAATATATCAACGAGAAAATTACAAGCTAATAATAAAATAGTTAATTGATACCAATTGTGTTTGTAAGAATTAGTATTCCGATCGTAGTAATTTCAATAAACGCACAACACAATCATACATGAGCATACTTGCTGCGAAAATTCTGTTAGTATAAATACAAAACGTGTCATAGGAAAAGTAACTTGGCCTGACAATACGCATATGCTGGAAAATCTTGGAGGTGATGTAATAAAGTGTTGTTTAAATACACGAGGAGTATTTTTAAACGTGGTGAGGGGAGAGGAGCTGCGCTGGCAGGATGCTACCAGACTGCAGGCTTCCTCGCCCAAAATCTAAGTCCCCTCTCCCTCATGACATCACGAGTATTTCCAGCCGCAGTACCACTAACTTGAGGAGCACTTGTCGGGTGACGGGTACTTTACGCGGGGCACTTCATGGCAGAACCTAAGGCCTTATCAACAACCAAACACCATATACTGCACCACTCTTAGCACAGCCCTTACCACACTACTGAATCGTTCGCACCAATGCATTGGCCACAATGAAGCATTGACCGAAGCTCACATGTGTTATCCCAGTTGAGCTTCGGCGGCCATCACCATTGTTTGACGCAGATGTTTTACTATTCAATTCTAGTTTAAGCGCACGATATTTTCCACGTCAAAAGAATAGATTTGAAGTTAATCCACTGAACCAAAATACGACAGCAAAGCGGAGAATTGCTTAATATGTATAATAAGATAACTTCTACTAATACTACTACTACTTCTTTTTCTTCTTCTTCTTGCAATTTCCCAATTACTTGAGATCTGCATTTTGTATGGGTTTAGCCGATTTTTATAGCCGGATGTCTTTCCTGACGCCAATCCTAAGTAGAGGGATATTCACTTTTGCGTGCTTCTCTGGTGGTTTGTAGTGTGATGAGTTATACGTAAAGTAAGATGGATATCAAGACTAACACGAACACCCAGTCCCCGATCTACAGGAATTAACTATACGCAGTCGATATCCCCGACCCCGCCGGGAATCAAACCCAGGCCCTCCGAACCGAGGATCAGTACTGTACGCTGGCCATTCAGCCAAGGAAGCGGACAGTCAGTTACGTGATAATTATCCATACTTTATCAGAGAGTTGACTTAAAGAGGTGCCTACAAAGAAAAGCGTGATCTAAATTTCCCATTTTTAGGCTAGTCTATCTCAAGAAGCCTCCATGGCTCAGGTGGCAGCGCGCCGGCCTCTCACCGCTGGGTTCCGTGGTTCAAATCCCGGTCACTCCATGTGAGATTTGTGCTGGACAAAGCGGAGGCGGGACAGGTTTTTCTCCGGGCACTCCAGTTTTCCCTGCCATACTTCATTCCAGCAGCACTCTCCAATCTCATTTCATTAATCATTCATTAATCATTGCCCTAGAGGAGTGCGACAGGCCTCGGCAGCCGGCACAATTCCCATCCTCCCCGCTAGCAGGGGACATCATTCATTCCATTCCTGACCCGGTCAAATAACTGGAAACAGGCTGTGGATTTTCAGGCTAGTATATCTCAAACTATTACAATTTTTACTAAGGTATATTGTGTTAAATGAAGAATTCTAGAAGAAATATAACATTAAAAAGATGCACAGTAAGTTACGACCATTCTGTATATATAAGGACGAAATGTCAAGTATGGATTCCCCATTCTCAGAAAAAAGAAAATAGTTCATTTGACTTTGCTTTTAAGGAAATTTCAGAGTTATTAAAGAGTCAACATCAACGTTAGAACACGCCTGTGCGTTTGAATTTTGGAATTAAAATGAAGTACAGGGTTTCTCCAAATTAGTTACACAAAAAGGAACTTGTATTGTGAAGAGAGTATAAATCAGTATTGTGAAGAGAGTATAAATCAGAATTAATTGAATTTTAGCAAATCATTCAGCATAAGTTCATATTTCGAATACAAGTGTTACCAATATTCAATTTGGCTTTTTTTTTAACACAGCATATATCTTATCTGTAAGCGATTTCGTCCCAAATTCTACGAATTATATCATACATCGCATATCACGATCAATGGTTGCTACTGCTTCTCTTATCCGAACTTCCAATTCATTTAGAATTGTAGTAAGAGATGTAAGACACGCTTTGTCCCCGCACACAGAAATCCAAAGGCGTCAGATCAGGTGATCTTGGCGGCCAATCTATAGAACATATGAGAGTCGCCAAAGTTAAACGTCATAATATTATAATTATTATTACTACTACTAACTACTTTTACACTTTTTGGAGACACCGAGGTGCCGGAATTTTGTCCCACAGGAATTATTTTCAGTGCCAGTAAACCTACCGATACGAAGCTTACGCATTTAAGCGCCTTCAAATACCACCAGACTGAACTAGGAAAGAAATGCCAAGTTAGTGTCAGAAAACCACCGCCTCAACCGTCTGAGCCACTCAACCCGGCAAAGTTAAATGTATTTTGTGCTCTAAGTTCTACCAAAGCGAATTTCAACCGAGAGGTAAAGGTTGACAGTTTAGCAACGTAAGTGCGGCAGTAATCTTGAGATTTTGATTCAATACTATACAATTACACTTTCACCAAAGGAACAGTATTTACACATTATAACTAAAGGTAGAAATACGGCGTGATTATGCGATTAAAAACATTTTATTTGCTGCACACTAAGAAACTAACAGACACTGAAGAGACTGCCAGACTGACGTATGCGCGCTGCAAGCAGGTGAATCATACCTGTGTCCCCATGACCCTGGCAAAATAAAATGTAATGCTTCTTCCACAAAGTGGGGGTGGGCAACTGCCCCGCTCGCCCCCTTTCTCCTAACCGCCGCTACTGGACCACCACCACGACACTGTCATACATTTTACCCATGCTATATGGCATTTTCAATGGAAGACGTATTAGAATAATTACACCGGTCGCGTAAACCCACAACTGGATATTTGCTTTTTCTTCACTTCAAGAAACAGACCTCTCAAGCATTAGGAAATTAAAACGATTTGTCTTTTCCCGTTTGGCGGACAGTTAGGAATGGTGAATACAGACACATACTTTATTCTTCCCGGTATCAAGGCGCCTTACCGGATCCCCCAACGCAATCCTCGCGGAGTGTGCGTCATCGACCATCTCGACGACAAATCGCCTTCTGTAATATTTTTTATCTCTTAGTTATCGAATAATTCAATGTGCAACCAAGCGGGCAGGGTCAACAGTTAGTCTGATATATGTAATCGTGACAGACCTTATTAATAACGACTAAATCATCACGCAGGCTTATAAATATAGTCATTACTGCATCAATCGGTGAGAGAACTTTTCCTGCACGTGGACAGTTTTACTCTCAGAACAAGTGCGGAGAGATCTATGCGTGAAAAAAGGTGGCTTACTTCATAATGGCAGGCGGATTTAAATCTCACAAGCAGTCTGCCACAACCAAGTAGTTTTCTGTCGTTAAGTACTTCAACTGTACGAGTATGCCGAGATGGTGATCTCATCAAGGCCAAGGCCAGTTCTCAATCTCAGTTCCACTGAAGTGAGAAATACTAATATACACAATAGCATGTTCTTAGGCACATCTTACGCAAGTAAGTAGAGAAGCCTTAGGCCTCAATTAACCTGCGTAAGTAACACTCCAGAAAGAAAATAAAACTGAAAAATCTTCGAGCCCTTTACAATCGAAACAATACTTATGTAATGTCACATATTTAAAATTCTGCTGGAGTACCTCAAACCTCTTCCCCTTCTCCTGTAACCTGCTGGCGTTCTGGGTGTGTACTGTGTCGGGCATGTGGACTTGGCCTTGTTTTACGATCGGATGCCCTTCTTGACGCAAACCCTAGCAGGGAGTCCTAGTATTACTTATGTGACAATCCATTATTTTCCTGAAAACTGGTCACGCCTCCCAGCCACATATGGATATACAGTCCGTCAGGTCAATATTCGTTGAGTACCTTCTCTTATGCTTACCTGTAAAGGAACATGAACCTCAAATACATTACATAGGAGTGCGTATAAACGGCATGCAAAGATACATTCCTGTATACGGTACGGTAAGGTTCATTTTCTTCTACACACACACACACACACACACACACACACACACACACACACACACACACACACACACACACACACACACACACACACACACACACACACACACACACACACACACACATTGGCGTCAGGAAGGGCATCTGGCCACAAAACAGCGCTAAGTTCAAATTGTCAATACAATTTACACCTGCGACCCCACGGGTGCAGGAAAAGTGGTAGAATAATAATAATAATAATAATAATAATAATAATAATAATAATAATAATAATAATAATAATAATAAGATACTAACATAGGTAAATGAATACGGCGAACGTTGTTCTGATGGACTGCATATCCATATGTGGCTGGGAGGAGTGACTAGTCTTAAGGAAAATGATTGCTAGGAAAAGCATTGTCAGATACGTGGTCTTAGAGAACTTTTTACAATTTGTTTTACGTCGCACCGACACAGATAGGTCTTATGGCGACGATGGCATAGGAAAGGGCTAGTAATGGAAAGGAAGCGGCAGTGACCTTAATGTACATCCCCAGCATTTGCCTGGTGTGAAAATGGGACACCACGGACCACCATCTTCAGGGCTGCCGACAATGGGGTTCGAACCCACTATCTCCCGAATGTAAGCTCATAGCTGCGCGATCCTAACCGCACGGCCACTTTCTCGGTCGATGAAAATCACTGAGTAAAGAAATAGTTATATTATTATTATATTATTATTATTATTATTATTATTATTATTATTATTATTATTATTATTATTATTATTATTATTGATATTGATCCTGATCTAGGAGTAAGGTCGAGGGCTGTTCAACCTCGTAAGATCAACGGATGAGCTTAATGATAAGCGGACGTGAACACTGTCAAGAAAGAAACAATACGATTTAGGACGTCGTCAGAATCTTTACTAGCACAAGGTTCTTCGCAGACTGTACGTTGTCTATATACATAAAGTTGTAGGGGGTCCGCTGCCTGTAATTTCGTTTGTTTTCCCAGTTTTTCAGATGTTTATCCGTTTTAGGTCAACTGAAGACCGTATCAGTGGTTTTTATTTCTCGTGTCTGTTCTACCATCACGGCGAAGCGACTGGATAGATCTCGACCAATCATATTTAGAACATACTCATCCCGAGGAAGGTTTTGATATGCATAGGATTTAAAAATCTTGAATGGACGGGGGTTTATAGGAAAACCAGAACAGTTTTCTTCCATTTCTCTCTCTCTTTGCGTTTAGGCCATCTGTGGACCACGGTGCTTGTGTTCTAGCTGTGTTTTTGTCTTCGTCTGCCCCTTTTAGCATACTGGATTGTGTTCTTAGTGGCCTCTTGAGCCTTCCTGTTGGCCCAGTATTCCTTCATTTTCTCGCTGAATTCTTTCCTGCGCTCCTCTGACCAATTCCCGGCTCCTTTGTGGTTATTGATTTTCTGTAAAATTCGTGGACTATATGTGAAACGTCCGTTCGTTATAAACAACTTTTGTTATGTTCATAATTTCGCTTACTCTTCAAATGACGGTGAAAATTACTATTTTCTACGGATCTCATGTTCGGCATTGAGTGACCGGCAGACCGACAACGAACCTACAGATTTCCATGGCAACGTCTGACTGCTTGCCAGCAGGGAAGTAAGGTATTACCATTTTTCGTCATCATTCCTGTAAACTCGTGGTTGTTCCTTGGGTTGAAAGCAAGAGACGTCAATCGGCCATTCTGCGAGATATTGGCGGAATACTGTTGGAGGTTACGATAGTCCTCGAATGGTACTAAGGGGCGCTGTTAATATTTAAACAGTACCGCGGAGTGTAGCCCTTTATTTCACACCATAAGGTGTTTTCTGTCATGTGCTGTAATTTTTACTGTATTTCTATTCTACTTCTGTGTTCCGCTTTAATTTCTTGCCTCTGCCTTACCCACAAGTCATCGTATCTGCTTTCCTAAGAATCCCTCCGCCTGAATTTCTCCTCTGTTACCGCCTTGTCGTATCCGTAACTCATATCATCACAATTTATTGGGGGAAATTTTAATTTCCAATACATCCACTTGATATTTACATATTTGTCCTATCCGACTGTTCTCAGTTAGAATTCTATTTTCTATTAATTTCAAACTTCTTAACTGTATTACTTTCTTCCTTATTTACTCCGTATGTATGCGAGTGCTAATCCCGAAACCTGGATACTTTTCTTTGAAAAAAATTCCAAGCTCTTCAAATGTTTAAAATATCGAAATATGAATGCAATTTTAATGACGGTGCAGACTTTCGTTATGGGTATTGGTGGCTAAACTGAGTTTTATCACCAAACAGATAGCACAATCGCTGTTCAATTTGGGGAGATATACAACTTTGGTCCTATGACTTATTGTCGTGCCTCGATTGTTGTTAAGTTAGATAGCGCTGTATTTCTTGATTATAATCAAATCTCTTCAACTCGATTGTGACTGGCATTAGGAAAAGGTACACTTCTTTATAATGAAAGCTCTCCATCTATATTGTGAATGGCATTTTCCAAATGAGCCTGCCGTTACAGTAGAAACTCCCGAACTCGATTGTGATTGGCAGTAGAAAATATGGCCTGCCATTATCCTCAAAATTTGCTTAATGCTTACCTTATATCGGAGACAGCGTATGGCGTCCTCCCTGTTTTATTTCTCGGATAGCGCTAAGGTACATGCAATTTAATATAGTATTTGCAGTAATTTTCGGAGAAATCCGTATACAACGTAGAATACCGTAGCGAAGCAAGGGTAAATTTGCTAGTTTAGAAGAAAGCGATTTGGATTAGATAAATGCACATTTGCCTGCAGGTCAGTATACCGTACCAACTAAAATTCTTACATTTCAGTAAAATCGCCAACAAACCAACTGAGAATTTCTTTCTCAAACTACTTCTTAACAATTTGATTTATTTTGTGCAACAATGGAATGAAAGTGCTGGGGTAAACATGAAATCTCTGCTGTCTACATACACATTGTGGAATAGTTATTTTATACGACCCGACTCTCATAGCTAAACTCACATGAAGCAATCATTCGCAATTTATGAACTAGAGTGTGTTTGCAAGTGAAGAAAAGAAGATCAAATCCAGATTACTGCCATTTGTGGAACAAAAACCATTTATGTAGGCTGTCCTTGACACTCGCCGTCAAAGCTGGGACTGGGGCACACTTCATTAAATTCTACTTGAACAAATCTGTCTTGCTTCGTGTCAGTCATTTTTAAGTAAATATGTTAATAGAACAAAATGCCCGGTTCCTTGACTGAATGGTCAGCGTAGTGGTGCTCGGTTCATAGTGCCCTAGGTTTGACTCTTGGACGGGTCAGGGATTTTAGCCGCGTTTGGTATATTCTTTGAGGTCTGGGTGTTGGTGATTGTCTTAAAACATATCTTCATTTACATACAGCACATCGCAATAGCTACCACTACCACAGAAACACGCAGTAGTGAATAGCCCACACACCTCCAAACAGGTGAGCTTAATCCACGTTAGTGGCGACCTCAGATAACTGGCAAAGAGGCCAACAGGAAGAATAAAGCCATATTTTTATATTCACCCATCAACTTCTGCGTTCAGGAGTGGATATGATATTTCATTACCAAGACACCTGCAAAATCTGGTTAATAATAATAATAATAATAATAATAATAATAATAATAATAATAATAATAATGTGATCGCAACTCGTAGCTGAAAGTGGTGCCATTTAGGCGGTTTGCCAACAACTTCAATATTCTTATGGTGCTGCTATCTGACAACGAAAGCGGAATTCTACTAGAATACTTATGGCTGAGTTAATATAATTTTGTCGGGTAACACTCAGGAAGTCTTTAACATGCCAACAACAATGACATGGAGTGCAAAGATTTCATTTGGTTTACTTTGCACTAACACAGGCAAGTCTTACGGCGACGGTGGGATATGACAGAGCTATGACTGGGAAGGAGACGGCCGTGGCCTTAAGGTACAGCACAGCATTTGCCTGGTGTGAAAATGGAAAACCATGGAAAACAATCTTCATAGCTGTCGATAGTGGTGTTCGAACCCACTATCTCCCGAATTTAAGCTCCCAGCTGCGCGCCCCTAACCGCACGGCCAACTCACTCGGTCATGGATAGAAAAAGGGGTAGTGTAATGAGTTCACATTATTTCCTAACTTATTCTTATTCTCGCCTAAAAGAAAACTCTCATAAAACAGTTTTTAACATAGGCTGCTCTTTGCTATCACGGAAAAGTCTGTTCAATTGAATGTCATTTTTAAATGTGTGCAAATAATATGATGGGATTGGGGGAGAGTTTTTGGTGGCAAAAAAGAGGAGATAGCGAATGTGTGCTCCTTTCGTAAGCGTTGAATTGGGGTGCAGCCAGAAGGACCATAGCAAGACATACCTACGGGATTTAAGAAGAGTATGCGAGCGAGGGTGGTCAGACTGCTCTCGGAGTTGTGATCTGGTGTTTTATATCAGTAGTGCGCCCTACTTCCGCTTCCGGCTCGCAACATACGAGCATCGTACTGCGGTGAAAGTCGCGATATGACGTGCCGTACCGAACTACAATCCATTCTGCTAGAAGTGACGGACCATTATCCGGACTGTGACCATTTCTCTAGTGTACTAGGTTTTGGTATATCGCAATCAATCCGGATAACCTACAGAACTACTACTAAACTCTGCTCAATAATACCCACTGTTAAATCTGATAAATACAATTCCTAAAATTTACATATACTCTGTGTGTGGATTATGCGGTGCATACTGGAGAAGTCAGTGGAATATTCGGTCATCAAATACATATTTGAAGTGGCATATTAATCCAGGAAGAAAACAAGTTACAAGCCCGACTTATCAATCAATCAATCAATCAATCAATCAATCAATCAATCAATCAATCAATCAATCAATCAATCAATCAATCAATCAATCAATCAATCCCTTGTTTTAGGGTCGTCACCCAGGTGGCAGATTCCCCTATCAGTTGTTTACCTAGTTTCCCTACATCACTAATGAACATGAGTCTTCAACAATGATTTCTTCTTCGGGTCATCATAGTTATCTCTGTACAACCACTTCGAGGATGGTCTATGGTGGAAATTCAACCCACATCCTTCTGTTATGTTACTTTAGGTTGATGCAGCATTTATTCGTTCCTGTACACAGGTTAAATTTGTAAAGAGTTTGGACTCTAACCTGGGACAACCATGTGTACTGAGGATGGTCGTGTATTATCAAGAAGTGAGACTCTTATTAAGTCGAGAATTGTCAGAACTGGTGCTGATCTATATTTTAGTAGTCATCCTATGCATTCTTCACACACTCCAGTCAAGTGTTTAAATAACAATGTACAGACGTCGAATGTAGAAGATCAAAGCGTGTAATAGCTGCTCTCAGTGCTCTATTTGTAGCTTATTCCTAATATCTAAACATTTATAGAAGGATATGGCAACAATATGACAATATGACTCAGATTAACTTTTATTGGCAGTTACCCCTAAATAACTTCCGTAGTTTCAAGAGACGACACAAATCAAACCTACCGCACGACACTGCAACCCTGGCCTACTAAGCGACCGCTGCAGATTACGAGGTGAGACGTAGTAAGTGTAACAAATCCTGTCGGCTGTTATTCTTGGTTTCTAGATATGACCACTATCTCACCGTTAGATAACTCAATTGTTATCATGTAGGATGACAACCTCATACCAGCCTTCAAATTCAGGTAAGAAATTCTAACCAGGTCGGGAATCGAACCTGGGGCCTCCAGGTAAGAGGCAAGTTCTCTACATTTAGGTCACGGGGCCGACAGGAGACAAAAATAAATAGTACATTTTAGTTCAACACCATTTCACATACGATTCGTGTTATGAGATGAGATGAGAAGCAAGGATGAAATGCCACGAAATCGATCAGCTAACGAGTCTTACGTATCTACCAACTAGATCTCACTATCTTGAGCATTAGGGAGGCAGTCCTTTACAGCAAAAGGACAATCGACTACGCCAAGCTTCAATCTCGCAATCGTTAGCATGGAAGCAACCATCAGTACCTCGCGACTGATTTCCCGAGGCTTTCACCACGAAGTATTCACAGTTAAAACTTTCAACATACGACGTATGGAGAACATTTTCTCATATTTCTTTTGTGTGAATCGTTTCCATTCCTAACACGCTGGGCATTTGGACCATCACGTTTAACCATGTAATCTTCCCATACTGAACATCTTTATCTGGAACTACTCAGGGCACGTGACCTCGAAGTAAACAACGACAGTCCATGAACCGAGTTCTAAAACTTAATTTACGATCTATTATTTTTAATAAATATATCTCATATTAGAGCTTCTTGACAACCACTGAAGCTCTTAAAGGAACTCCGCAACAAGCAAGAATCTCAATGTGGCGGGAAAAATGTCAACATTTGAGAGAATGGATGGTTCCAAAGGAAGAACTTCCTCCTGGACATTCTGAAAAGTGGACAACATGGAAGGCTCTCAATCGATTACGCTCCAGTACCACGAGATGCAAGACCAACCTACAGAAATGGGGCCTTCCTGTGGAGACAGTTTACTGCAAGTGTGGTACTAAGCAGACTAACGAACATCTTCTACTGTGTCCATCTTCTCCAGCCACTTGTACCATTAAAGATCTAATGAGAGCAACTCCAAATGCGCTTGTCGTGGCCGATTTTTGGTCAACCAATGTTTAAAATTTTTTGGTTTAATTTTTGTCTCTCTTACTTTGTACTTCTGACACGATAAATAAATAAATAAATAAATATATCAATGTTAATAGGGGTAACTCATACGTCTTACGTTAGAAAGAAGAGTGGGAGAATTGTCAGGCTGTGTGCCATTTGACAAAGCAATATTTCTCCAAGCAACGTAATGAAGTTGCGACCACGTCCATAGATGACGCTGTGCATGTTCGAAATCCTGTTTGCAAGTCTGGAAGGCAGCCAAATACACGTGAGATATGTGTGGTAGGACAGGAAGGAAGTCAACATGGAGTTAGAAATAACGGTCATGCACAAGAGTTATCGCTTAGTACTAATATTCCAAATAACACCTTAATAATATACATCTGGCTGACTACAGTCGTGTGAGAAGCAGCAAACATACTTCAATGATGGAAACACAGTGGTAATCGTTTTCAGAAGCTCAAAGTATTACCCCTTTTAACACAAATAATTGTACATTTCTTGGAAGTTGTTTGAATAAAACATTTTTAATAAATTTATATTTCTTTTAAGTTGTCTGAATGAAACCTGAATTGTTTTGTGAGTCCCACAACCACATGTTGTGTAAGTTTGTTGTTGGTAAGTGAATCTGACCTCACCGCCAAGCATCCTTGGCCATAATAGCCTCGGTTGCAGTCATTCTTAAAAATAAAAAAAAAAAACTTAAAATTAAGAGGAAGCGGGCCGATTATTCGAAGAACGAAGGTTTTTTGCAATGAAAAGGGAAGGACTACGAAATCTAGGAGAGATCAAGCGGGTGGGGTTTCTCATGAGAAGAAAAGAGCGCAAGTTGGAAGCTACGTCAGACTCTGCTATGGTCACTCGCCAACCTACGTCCAAACTGCCATCCTGACAGTTACCTAGAGGTTAGGTGGGTATTGCGGTAAACCACTTTAAAATGGTGGAGTGAGAATTTTACTTTATGTCTCTTCTGAATTTCACTACCTTAAGCCGAGAGCACCCCGTTCAAGTCTTTCAAATAATCTGTTTTGAATTCATAGCATAATTAGGAATCTAATCAAGACGCGAAACCTTTACGCTTATCTCCAGCCAACGGCGGCGAACAAAATGGGACATCACTCGTACAAGCTTACTCTTCTTTGAATTTGCTCGAAAGAAAGAGTCTGCTTCAAATATTTCGGCTTGTTGCTGTCAAACTGAAGGATGTAGAGAAGAAACTGATGAATCAACTGCCGTAGTTTACTTAGAAATGTTGGGGCGGTCAACTGCTCTTTGCCAGACGCTGAATGTCTGCAAGTAATAGGTTACGTAGGAGGCGACTATGAAAATATTATTCAATTATTTGTTGAGTGGTGTTTACTTTGTCATGAATGACTAATTAGACGCAGCATTTCGAGAAGTGGCGTAAAACGGACCAACTTTGCCCTCGCTTAGAAATTCGTTGACTGAATAACTGGTTCTCTTCCAAATAACACACCTGTTCGCTGAGAAAACAGTAGTTGACAAAATATAAGGGCTTCCATTTAACAATAAATAAATAAATCTCCAGATTTTGTTTTTCCTATTTGTTTTACGTCACACCGATACAGACAGTTCTTATGGCGACAATGGGATAGGACAGTGTTAGGTTTGGGAAGGAAACAACCTTGGCCTTCAGTAAGGTACAGCCCCAGCATTTTCCTGGTGTGAAAATTGGAAACCGTGAGAAAACACCTTCATGGCTGTCGTCAGTGGGGCTCGAACCCACCATCTCCCGAATCCAAGCTCACAGCTATATGACCCAAATCACGTAGCCAACTTGCTGGGTAGTTAATTATTATAATTAGCGTTTGCATGAACTACAGTAATTAAATCCTTTCATTATCAACAGTCATAATTAGTAGGCCTACTGAAATAAGTCTTGATGGGCGGGTGAAGTGAAAACTCTGACATTGTCGTCAAGTTCTTACCAAGGTGACTGCGGTTGGGATCCCAGTCAATTCGTGTTCGATCTTTGTGATAGGAAGTAACGTCCTTACGGTGCAGATTATTAAATAAAATTGTAGTGATCTAAACTGTAGTTGATCTAAAAATAATGGTCACGTGAAAAGTTGAGCTTGCTTACTAACAAAGGCTACTGACCAGGAACTGCTTCTTGTGATGTTACTAGGAGTGATCTAACCAATAATGCGAATTAATGCCAGCTTTAGTCACCTGAAGCAGCTTCGATGGATCAGGGCTACAGTATCAGACTCGTGATCCTTGGTTCACGTTTCCGATCCCGGCTGAGGTGGTCCATTTTTGAAGCGTGGTCAAAAATCATGGCACTTCATGTCGCTGCTATTAGGATATTAAAGAACTCTTGTGGCGTACTAACAATAAGTGTGCCCTGACAAAATGTAATTATTTTAGAGTATCCCTCCAGTAGCATTTCGCTTTCGTTGCAAGATTGCAGCACAACTGGAACGTCGACATTTACATTTATTATTATTATTATTATTATTATTATTATTATTTACCTGAGTCGCTATCGTTTTTCTTTTATCAAACAGAAGCTCGTGAACCATCGTCACGAAAGTGAGTCAGTGCAACTACACACTGTCATACCAAAGAAAAAGATAACCCCTTCGCAGCTGACAGCGCTAAGACACGCTCTGTGATAAAGCAGAGCAGGCAAAATTGAGTGGTTCGATTCCCAGTCACGAACACTTTCGAAGGCTCTCTCATAGAATCTCTTCTACAAACGATATTTTATTTCAAGTTTTGCAGCCATTAATTTAAAAATATATTTAAGAAATTATAGCTATGGACATCCAAATAGCACATGTTATCGAACGGATTATACACTAACGTTAGTACGCCGATCGGTGTCTGAGGTGTCCCAATCCAAGAAACAACGAAAATGTTCTTCAGAAGATCCTGGGTCGAACTTAACACCAATAAATTAAGTTAAACGTGCAGCCAGTACCCTTGAGAAGTTTTTGATAAGGAAGAAATTATCGTTAACATCCTTAACATTAGTTTAGTAATTTAAGAAAATCCTGTATTTCTAACGTATCATTTCCAAGAGAGTTGGTACGCAAGCACAGGCGACATTGGAATGATTTCCACTTCTATACATTCATAATGTCTATGTTTCCTTATTTTATTAGTCGACCTTAGTGGCACAATCGATTGGTTGGCCTTGTGTTCTCAAGACAATTGGTTCGATAACAGCTCAACCTTTTCAAGGTGTTTAAATGCAACTCCGCTTCGTTGACTTACGGTACGGAACCAACTCCTGAGGAACGAAAATTCTCTCTCTCTCTCTCTCTCTCTCTCTCTCTCTCTCTCTCTCTCTCTCTCTCTCTCTCCATTATCCGATATGGTCGTTAGCATTATAGACGAACGTTAATGTATTATTGTTATTATTATTATTATTATTACATGTTACTAAAGAAGTCGTGGGAAGATTTTGGTAGTAACCTGGAAAGACTAGGTCAAGCAGCAGATAACCTTTCTAGAGTGTAATAAAGAATCTTAGGAAGGGAGGGGAAAAAGGAAATTAACTGTTTCGGGTAATTCAGGTGAACTCATATCCCAGGGAATCACTGGACAGGTGGAGCGAATATTTTGAAAATTTTCTCAACGTGGTGCCACTAACAACAGAGCTCATGGGGAGGAGGAAAATGATGGTGAAATTACGCTTGAGGAAGTGGAAAAGGTGGTAAATAAACTCCATTGTCATGAAGCAGCAGAAATGGTGAAGTATAGTGGGAAGGAAGGGATGAAATAGCTTCATAGAGTAATAAGACTGGCATGGAGTGTTTGTAAGGTAGCTTCAGATTGGACAAACGCAGTAACTGCACCTATCAATAAGCAAAGGAACAGGAAGGATTGCAACAACTATCGAGGTATCTCATTGATTAGCCTACCAGGTAAAGTATTCACTGCGATCATGGAACGGAGGGTGCGATCAGTGGTTGAGAGGAAGTTGAATGAAAACCTGTGTAGTTTCAGACCACAGAGGGGCTGTCAGGATCAGATTTTCAGTATGTGTCGGGTAAAAAAAAAATTAAAAATGCTACGAGAGGAATAGACAGTTTATGTT
Source organism: Anabrus simplex (assembly GCF_040414725.1). Taxonomy (NCBI): domain Eukaryota; kingdom Metazoa; phylum Arthropoda; class Insecta; order Orthoptera; family Tettigoniidae; genus Anabrus; species Anabrus simplex. The sequence continues at coordinate 1,142,594,540 of NC_090265.1, forward strand.
TGGAAGATCTAGAGAGAGCATATGGCAGGATACCGAGGGAAAAGACTTTCGCCATATTGGGGGACTATGGGATTAAGGGTAGATTATTAAAATCAATCAAAAGGATTTATATTGATAACTGGGCTGCAGTGAGAATTGATGGTAGAATGAGTTCTTGGTTCAGGGTACTTACAGGGGTTAGACAAGGCTGTAATCTTTTACCTTTGCTGTTCGTAGTTTACATGGATCATCTGGTGAAAGGTATAAAGTGGCAGGGTGGGATTCAGTAAGGTGGAAATGTAGTAAGCAGTCTGGCTTATGCTGACTATTTGCTCTTAATGGCAGATTGTGCCAAAAGTCTGCAGTCTAATATCTCGGAACTTGAAAATAGGTGCAATGAGTATGGTATGAAAATTAGCCTATCGAAGACTAAATTGATGTTATACATACATACATACATACATACATAATCATTATAGACTGTTATGCCTTTCAGCGTTCAGTCTGCAAGCCTCTGAGAATATACTAAACGTCGCCACAATCCTCGATTTGCAACTAGTGTTGTGGCCTCATTTAGTTATATACCTCTTATCTTTAAATCGTTAGAAACAGAGTCTAACCATCGTCGTCTTGGTCTCCCTCTACTTCTCTTACCCTCCATAACAGAGTCCATTATTCTCCTAGGTAACCTATCCTCCTCCATTCGCCTCACATGACCCCACCACCGAAGCCGGTTTATGCGTACAGCTTCATCCATCGAGTTCATTCCTAAATTAGCCTTTATCTCCTCATTCCGAGTTCCCTCCTGCCATTGTTCCCACCTGTTTGTACCAGCAATCATTCTTGCTACTTTCATGTCTGTTACTTCTAACTTATGAATAAGATATCCTGAGTCCACCCAGCTTTCGCTCCCATAAAGCAAAGTTGGTCTGAAAACAGACCGATGTAAAGATAGTTTCGTCTGGGAGCTGACTTCCTTCTTACAGAATACTGCTGATCGCAACTGCGAGCTCACTGCATTAGCTTTACTACACCTTGATTCAATCTCACTTACTATATTACCATCCTGGGAAAACACACAACCTAAATACTTGAAATTATCGACCTGTTCTAGCTTTGTATCACCAATCTGACATTCAATTCTGTTGGATTTCTTACCTACTGACATCAATTTAGTCTTCGAGAGGCTAATTTTCATACCATACTCATTGCACCTATTTTCAAGTTCCAAGATGTTAGACTGCAGGCTTTCGGCACAGTCTGCCATTAAGACCAAGTCGTCAGCATAGGCCAGGCTGCTTACTACATTTCCACCTAACTGAATCCCTCCCTGCCATTTTATACCTTTCAGCATATGATCCATGTAAACTACAAACAGCAAAGGTGAAAGATTACAGCCTTGTCTAACTCCTGTAAGTACCCTGAACCAAGAACTCATTCTACCATCAATTCTCACTGAAGCCCAATTGTCAACATAAATGCCTTTGATTGATTTTAATAATCTACCTTTAATTCCATAGTCCCCCAGTATAGCGAACATCTTTTCCCTCGGTACCCTGTCATATGCTTTCTCTAGATCTACGAAACAAACACAACTGCCTATTCCTCTCGTAGCATTTTTCAATTACCTGGCGCATACTGAAAATCTGATCCTGACAGCCTCTCTGTGGTCTGAAACCACACTGGTTTTCATCCAACTTCCTCTCAACGACTGATCGCACCCTCCCTTCCAAGATGCCTGTGAATACTTTGCCTGGTATACTAATCAATGAGATACCTCGATAGTTGTTGCAATCCTTCCTGTTCCCTTGCTTATAGATAGGTGCAATTACTGCTTTTGTCCAATCTGAAGGTACCTTACCAACACTCCACGCTAATTTGACTACTCTATGAAGCCATTTCATCCCTGCCTTCCCACTATACTTCACCATTTCAGGTCTAATTTCATCTATTCCTGCTGGCTTATGACAATGGAGTTTATTTACTATCTTTTCCACTTCCTCAAGCATAATTTCACCATCATTTTCCTCCTCCCCATGAGCTTGACTGTTTGCAACACCACCATGATGATTTCCTTTTACATTGAGAAGATGTTCAAAATATTCCCTCCACCTCTCCAGTGATTCCCTGGGATCTGTTATGAGTTCACCTGAATTACTCAAAACACTGTTCATTTCCTTTTTCCCTCCCTTCCTAAGATTCTTTATTACTGTCCAGAAAGGTTTCCCTGCTGCTTGACCTAGCCTTTCCAGGTTATTACCAAAATCTTCCCACGACTTCTTTTTGGATTCAACAACTATTTGTTTCGCTCTGTTTCTTTCATCTACGTACAAATCCCTGTCTGCCTCGGCCCTTGTTTGGAGCCATTTCTGATAAGCCTTCTTTTTACGTTTACAGGCTGCTCTCACTTCATCATTCCACCAAGATGTTCGCCTTTTCCCATCTTTACACACACTTGCTCCTAGGCATTCCCTTGCTGTTTCTACTACAGCATCCCTGTATGCCACCCATTCACTTTCTATATCCTGAACCTGCTTACTGTCTACTGTTTGAAACTTCTCACTAATCATATCCATGTACTTCTGTCTAATTTCCTCGTCCTAGAGATTTTCTACCCTTATTCGTTTGCAGACAGATTTCACTTTCTCTACCCTAGGCCTAGAGATACTTAGTTCACTACAGATCAGATAATGGTCTGTATCATCGAAAAATCCCAGAAAAACTCGTACATTCCTAAAAGATTTCCTGAATTCAAAGTCTGTTAAGATATAGTCTATTATGGATCTGGTACCCCTAGCCTCCCATGTGTAGCGGTGAATAGCCTTATGCTTGAAGAATGTATTCGTAACAGCTAAACCCATACTAGCACAGAAGTCCAGCAAACGCTTCCCATTCCCATTAGCTTCCATATCTTCCCCACATTTACCAATCACCCTTTCGTATCCTTCAGTTCTATTCCCAACTCTCTCATTGAAATCGCCCATTAGCACTATTCTATCCTTGCTGTTGACCCTGACCACGATGTCACTCAATGCTTCATAAAACTTGTCAACTTCATCCTCATCTGCACCCTCACATGGTGAATACACGGACACAATTCTTGTCCTAATTCCTCCCACTGACAAAGCTACCCACATCATTCGTTCACTTACGTGCCTAACGGAAACTATGTTGCGTGCAATGGTATTCCTAATAAAGAGCCCTACCCCAGACTCTGCCCTTCCCTTTCTAACACCCGTCAAGTACACTTTATAATCTCCTATCTCTTCCTCCTTATCTCCCCTTACCCGAATATCACTTACTCCTAGCACATCCAGATGCATCCTCTTTGCTGACTCAGCAAGTTCTACCTTCTTTCTTCCATAAGCCCCATTAATATTGATAGCTCCCCATCGAATTCCATTTCATTCGCCAAGTTGTTTCCAAGGAGTCCCTCGCCTGTCAAATGGGAGTGGGACTCCATTACTCCCATAGGTCCGAGGCTTGCTTAAAGTGTTCTGAGCTCGGTAAATTCATGAAGCAGGATGCTGCCCTACTTGCACATAGTCCAAGTGAGGATCTCTCCTCTAACGGGTTATGGACCACCGGTGAATTGTGTAGTCCTAGCCGCCTGAGCACAAGGAGGGCCACGACTCAGAATATGTCCGAGATGCAGTACGTAAGAAATCCAACAGAATTGAATGTTAGATGGTGATACAAAGCTAGAACAGGTAGATAATGTCAAGTATTTAGAATGTGTGTTCTCCCAGGATGGTAATATATAGTAAGCGAGATTGAATCAAGTTGTAGTAAAGCTAATGCAGTGAGCTCGCAGTTACGATCAACAGTATTCTGTAAGAAGGAAGTCAGCTCACGGACGAAACTATCTTTACATCGGTCTGTTTTCAGACCAACTTTACGGGAGCGAAAGATGGGTGGACTCAGGATTTCTTATAAGTTAGAACAGACATTAAAGTAGCGAGAATGATTGCTGGTACAAACAGGTGGGAACAGTAGCAGGAGAGTACTAGGAATGAGGTGATGAAGGCTAAATTAGGAATTAATTCGATGGATGAAGCTGTACGCATAAACCGGCTTCGGTAGAGGGGTCATGTGAGGCGAATGGAAGAGGATAGGTTGCCTAGGAGAATAATGGATTCTGTTATGGAGGGTAAGAGAAGTAGAGGGAGACCAACGCGACGATGATTAGACTCAGTTCTAACAATGTAAAAGTAAGAGGTATAGAAAAATTGAGGCCTCAACCCTTGTTGCAAATAGAGGATTGTGGCGACGTTTAGTAAATTCACAGAGGCTTGCAGACTAAACGCTGAAAGGCGTAATGGTCTGTAATGATGTACAGTAAGTACTAAATACTTTGACGGTTTTCGTAGACGCCGAGGTGCCTCAATTTTGTTCCCCAGGAGGTCTTTTACGTATCAGATTTTTTTGACGCGCTGGCCTTCTGACCCCAATTTGGCAGGTTCGATCAGAAAGCCAGCGCCGACCAGACTACCGCTGTGATCAACTGCGAGTTCACTGCATTCGCTTTGCTGCACCTTGATTCAATTGAGGCGTTTGGCAGAAATTGTAAGCTAACGCTTCTTATTTTGGTTCTTGAGGTAATTACTATTAAGTATGGGACCTGAATTGTGTTATGTAACATAAGTAAATTGGCGTGGTTAGTTACTCGTGAGTAATCCCATATGTTTACTGTGTCCTGTTGTACTATGTACATATGCAGTACTGTCAGTGGGAATATACGTGGAATAATAGGAGTAAACGAATAAGCTTGAGTTTTTAAAGGTAGGAAATATCAATATATGAAGATAAAGTTGGAATTCAGAAGGTCAAATTGGGGCACCTATTCCTCTATACAAGAGGAATTAGTGTTTGGAATAATTTACACGGGCGGCTGTTAGCTTGCATCCGGGAGATAGTGTGTTAGAATCGCACTGTCGGCAGCCCTGAAGATGGTTTTCCGTGGTTTCCCATTTTCACACCAGGCAAATGCTGGGGCTATACCTTAATTAAGGCCATGGCCGCTCCCTTCCAACCCCTAGGTCTTTTCTATCACACCGTCGCCATAAGACCTATGTGTCGGTGCGACGTAAAACTATTAGCAAAAAAAGAATCACGGGGAGCTGTAGATAAATCCCAGACTCCTTTGAAATCATTTAAGGAAATACTAGGTTAATGATTGATAAGGAATATGCCAACCGTATGCACAGATCAGTGGCGAATGACTGATTTAAGAACGGATGTAAAGTCATTCCAGTACCGTAACTTAAAACAATTATATTGTGTGTGAAAAATGTAAATTTTTAAAGAAAATTAAAAGTTTTGAGTAGGTCAAAATGAAGAGAAAATCTGTAAAGGGAGAAGACTAGTGTGAGAAAATACTCCACATGTCTACGTACAAATGCAATGCAGTGACATAAATATAATATGTTACATCCCACGACAACTCGCAACTAAGCGATTGAGATAAATATAACTTCATTGGTAGCTGATGAATATGAGTTAACGGTGTTGTGGTTGCGCGGAATCTCAGCAGATGGCGCAAGTAAACCGGTGCCGAGCAGAGCTGGTGCTTTATTCCTCCTGTTGTCTAGACAAGTCCCATCCTATTTACGTAATATTTATTTGCAGTGCCTGCCAGAGCTGCGTGGTGCGACAGGACAAGCACGGGTCAGTAGCACCTTCTACTGGTAGACATCGTTATCACGGTAGATATGATATGCGGTGAGCATGAAGTCGAGTAAAATGTGAGATTTTTGAGATGTTAACAGTAGAAGAAATGGCGTCATTTGCGATATCGGCGATATTGAGAATGTGTTAAATATTCATTTAAGACGCATGTGTGTTAAATATACGACTCTTGACAGAATTTTAAATAGCACGGGGAAATTTGTGAAGAGTGTGTCGTAAGTTCAAGCTTAATTTATAGGTTTAAAAACTATTTGGGGAAGTCAACACGGCCTACAAGCTTGGTCTTTTTGTTTTATCATCGCCACACTGGCTGTGAAAGCCTAAGTTTGACCATTTCCTAGTTTCTGGAATTTTTGTAACACTGTTCAACACTATCTCCTCTTTTGAGCCTTTTCTATCATTTGATTTGTTGCTCTGTGATCAAAGTATGAAAATTGCTCAGTGCCTTGTTGTCGATCTCATTATAAAAAAAAAAATCATTCACCTCTGATAGACGGAATTCGGGAAATTTAAAATATTTCGTGTTTTAGAGATTTGGCAATAAGAATACAGTATAACACTTTCCAATTGAAAGGACAATAGATGTAACAGTAATAGTTTTAATATTATGACTCCTAGCATTTACTGTACATTTAGGATATGCGACTTTCTAGTTTTGTTCATTTTGAACCTGACTTAACGCTCCGAGGGTACAATCAATGATTTTTGATTAATTATTCGGTTATACTGGGTAGATTAGGCTATCGGAGGAACGGGCGGGAGAGGGGGGGGTAGGGGGGATTGGGGAGGGGAGCATAAGTCACTCCGAGGTTTAGCTGCTGGCTTCCCACCCGGAAGGCAGAGGTTCGAATCCCGTTCGATTTGGGTTGAAATTTTCGTCTAAAAACCATGTGGCGTCACGAAACATTCGGCCAAAACCAAAATGAGCCTGGGTGGCTCCAGGGACCTCGGAAGTTACTGGGGTAAGCTGAAGAAAGTTTATCCAGACTAGATTTTAGCCAGGTGTTTTCTTATACTTCCAACCAGTTCGAAAGACTTCACGAAATATGTATGTATGTATGTATGTATGTATGTATATGTAATTTGGTTGTCATGATAGAGTTGTTACTTGGGATATTGTAGTCTTTTGTATTTCGTGCAAGGGAGGAGTATATGGTGAGGTATCTGTTCTGTTGGATGCATTTGAAATTCATATTAAGTAGGACCGGAAAGGAAATCATCGCGGCTGTATGTTGAGTCTCATTCCAACATTTGGCAGGAGTTAAGGCAGCAAGCCACACGAAGATCTACATACATGATGGTCAAAAGAGTGACTAATCCCCATCCCTTACTAGAAGAGAATACTCCCATCCCCTTGTTCCGGATCGCCAGGAACTGCTGAGAGAGTAATCGTTTATTGCAATACAAATTATTTGATACATGCATTTTTTTTTACAATTAATTTATCTATTACTACCTTAAACAACGACTCACTAATTACACCCGATCTCTAAATTGTAGTTTCTAAGACATTTTTATTTTTGTCCTAGACGTTAACATTGTTATATAGTCTAGGACAACGTGCATCTTACCCCTATTAATTCGTATTAGTGCAAGTATTTGTGTCACTAGTTTTTTTTTTGTTTTGTTTTACAATTTGCTTTACGTCGCACTGGCACAGGTCTCATGGTGACGATGGGACAGGAGAGTGCTAAGAGTGGGAAGGAAGCGGCCGTGGACTTAAGGTACAGCCCTAGCACTTGCCTGATGGGAAAATGAGAATCCGCAGAAAATCTTCAGGGCTGCCGACAGTGGGATTCCAACCCACAATCTCCCGAATACTGGATACTGGCCGCACTTAAGCAACTGCAGGTATCAAGCTTGGTGTCACTAGTCTCAACAATGTTATCCTTAGGTTACAATAGACATTATCCGACTCGCTGGCTGAACGGTTAGCGTACTGGCCTTCGGTTCTTCGGGTCCCGGGTTCGATTCCCGGCCGGGTCGGGGATTTTAACCTTAATTGGTTAATTCCAATGGCACGGGGGCTGGGTGTATATGTTGTCTTCATCATCATTTCATCCTCATCACGACGCGCAGGTCGCCTACGGGAGTCAAATAGAAAGACCTGCACCTGGCGAGCCGAACCCGTCCTGGGATATCCCGGCACTTAAAGCCATACATTTTATTTCAATAGACATTATGAACTAACTGAATGAGTTAATGAATGGATGACTTGCCTGATTGGATTATATTGGTACACTGCATGAATGAATGAGTTGAATGCTCTCCCTTTACATCTACGGTACTCCAGCAGATAGGGTGAGAACATTCCGTGTGGATGAATACACGAATGAATGCCCTGGGTTCATGCATGCATGAAAGGATAACCATCTACTGGGGAGAGAGCTTTTGTTATTAAATAAGTGAATGAAGGAATGATTGGCTGGATGAATGCACTGTCTGATTGCCATCCCTTACTAAGTACACCGCACGACCTAGAACTTACATTTTCTCTGACAGGACCAGGAATTCGAATAGGAAGCTACTGTATTGATTCTGTCTTAAACCTGTGTATTTAATGTCCTTTTGTTACAATAGTCTTAGTGCTGAAGTTTTGAACACAAAACATTCTTTATCGTCTTACTAACTATCATGACTGTTCTAATTTAACCACTCGTTTGTAGAAAGCCAAACATATAGAATTTTTAAACTATAATATATGTTATCTAGAATGAAAATGTGACTATCAATAACAGATGAATTAGAAACTAATAATATTCCTTGTGTGAAGGTTAAATCGAATTTCGGCACCATCGAAGAGTTTGAAGATCTTCTGCAACATCATAATGAATATTTCTTTATATTCTGTAGGCAGTAATGGACGTGGACAAATGCTCTAAGTCTGCAGCACAAACGAGCAGTGGGCAGTGTCAATTGTTAAGCAGAAAAGTGTCCAGCAATCCTGAAGGACGAAACAGAACACCGGTATTCGCTTACTGTAGCTCTTCAGGGAATGGAAATTGATGGAATTCTCGTTTGCAGTGTTATCGGCTTCTGGAGCGACAGTCAAAAGTGTTGAGGTAGCAGGTTCATCTTCGTCAGTATTCCGATTCAGTACAGGCCGGTCACTGACTACGACCAGAGGTCCTTGGCTCGAATACATGTAAACACAGAGCAAGGTTCGTTGCAAATAAACACCTTGGATAATTCCCTGATCATCTTATGTAGGAAGATATGAGCCGAAATTAGGGCAATAAGACATTTTATACACTAGAAACTCGAAAGAACGTACCCAATGTGTGGGTCTAACAAATATAATAAAATGGGTTCTATTACATATCATTCAAACAGTTTATTAGCATTCACTCACTCATTCTAAAACAGTGTATCTACGGGTAAATGAGAAACCATGCTTCACAGCTGTCAGAACCTGACTGTAGAGATGCTGAGTGGAGTGTTGGGGATCTCAGCTTCAAACCCTTTTTCAGTTTTTCAAGATAGTAATTTATATAGCAAAGGAATATATTGAGAGCTCGCATCTAATATAGGCTATCTCTCCCAGGCAATTCTGATGTTATTTATCATTCATTCGTTTGCGTTTTTCCGTGGGAGTGTCCTGGCGAAGTGGTCTAACAACTCTCGACCCATCAGTTGTGTGTTTGAATTCTGGCGACTTCGGAACTAGCACGTAACACCAAGAGCACCTGGTGTACAACTCAGACGAAATCCTAAGTGATCTTCTGATCTCGCATAAATGAGGGCAGGTAAACTCTGAGAAAACTCTTCCGGATCCTTCATTTTAGTTTCTTCTCAGTCACTTAAAGACAACGAGTGTTCGTTGCGTTATTTATGCATTTTAACATTTATAGACTTGTACTCGCGTCATTAATAAATATCTACCGAGCGAGCTGGCTATGCAGTTTGTGGTGTGTAGCTGTTAGCTTGCATTCGGGAGACAGTGGGTTCGAACCTCACATTATGAAGCTCTGAAAATAGTTTTTCGTAGTTTCCTCATTTTCACGGTAGGCATATGAGAGATCTGTACCGTAATTAAACGAAACACTTATGAGGATACGTGAAGTTATCTCGAAAATTTGTAAACTGAAGACATCACAGGGAGAGAAACACCTTGGTTACTTCGGTAAAGAAGTTCACAACGAATGGGAAAGGCAATCGTACTAGATCGAAAATATTTCTCAAGAGTGAACTTCGAGGAGAAGACCATCTATGAATCTTACCTCTCTGACTGCTATCAGACATTTTAAGATAATGGACTGTGATAAAATTACTATTTGGAAGTAGGGTAGCTACCACTATGAAGACCTGGAATATCTAAAATGCCACGGAGCATTTACTAATGTTCCAATTGAAATGATATTATAAATATTAATTATTCCCTGCGAATACTTCATTTCTGAAACTACTATAATAACTTAAGTTGTTTCAGGACCATTGCCGACGCTTACAATTCTTTTGGAGAAAGAAATCCCATACGATATTTAAAAATTGCCGTTTTGGATACCAATTAAAAATACAAAACTGAATTACAGATTTTTTAAAATTTCGTGCGGCTATTTCTAGCCGAATGCAGCCCTTGTAAGGCAGACCCTCCGACGAGGGTGGGCGGCATCTGCCATGTGTAGATAACTGCGTGTTATAGTGGTAGAGGATAGTGTTGTGTGTGGCCCCCGAGCCATTGGAATTAACCAATGAAGGTTAAAATCCTCGACCCTGCCGGGAATCGAACCCGGGACCCTCTGAACCGAAGGACAGTACGCTGACCATTCAGCCAACGAGTCTGACAATTACAGATAGGCCTATGAGGCATCTGGATACAGTTCGCCTCCGTAGTGTAACGGGTAGCGCTATTAGCTGACGTCCTCGGAGGCCCGCTTTCGATTCCCAGTACTGCCAGCAATATACGAGGGCTGGTATAGTTAAGAAGTTGCACGCAGCTGCACCACCTCGGGGCAAGTACACGAATTCATCCGGACAGAATAGATTGAGTATTCATTTAATCTGAACCACAACTAACTAAAAGATCTTAGACTGGCCATATATCTCTATATTTTAATTTGTGACTTTATTATCCAGATTGAAACTAGTAATTTGAAATATCTATTATACTTCGTGCTGTTATCCACTATAACTATCGAAGCTCACAGATAAAATGCATCGCTCTCAACGACTGGAAGGTGCCAAATGAAGGATGCTGTACTCTAAACACATTAGCTCTGTAGAAAACTGCGCCTGTGGCTCTCTGTTTGTTCTGCTATCTAAACATTGATCGACGGGAGATTTTTCCACTGTTTGCTTTACAATAAATGCACCGCATTGTTTCCTCTTAACAACGTCATTCTTCTTTGGCAACGTGGAGTTCCTTCTTGTTTTTCATTCTTCATTATCTCTTCAGTACCGTGTTCGTGCGTGGGATACAGGAAGCCAACGAAGAGACAAGGGACCTTAATTTTACCGAAAGGGGAGAGAACAATACTTAATCTACCTAGCGAATTTCTAATGGAGGAATGCTCAATTTTTATAGCTATTTTCTCTTCAATCAAGTTCATTTTTCATGGGATTTTTTGTCTATTCTTTACGTCGCACCGACACAGAGAGGTCTTATGGCAACGATGGATATGAAATGCCTAGGAGTTAAGGTACAGCCTCAGCATTTGCCTGGTGTGAAATTAGGAAACCACGGAAAACCATCTTCAGGGCTGCCGACAGTGGGATTCGAACCCACCATCTCCCGGATGCAAGCTCACAGCAGCGCCACACTAACCGCACGCCCAACTCGTCTGATTTTTGTCTATTCTAGGACAACGGCGTAGCTCTGTTGAAACACCGGATTCCGTAATATCTCCAAAAGGGGCGTTGGGCGACGTATTACTTGGATCGGTCGTTCCCAGCTGGGACCAGAGGATCGAAAAAAAAAAAAAAAGAAAAAAACCGAAGTGGCCACCTTACCGCAAGTCAAGTACAGCTTAGGATACCTCAGTGACGTCTGGCTTAGCTGTGGGCGATGACTAGGTCACCAACGTACAGCTTTGAATAGGGGTACTTTATTATTATTATTATTATTATTATTATTATTATTATTATTATTATTATTATTATTATTATAGCAGTCCAAATGACACTGCCTAGATATAAGTAAAGATTTTGGACCTGATAATCTTGTCCTTTCTGTAAAATTAACTTATTCGTTTTTATAACTCTCCTGACTATTTTCACGGATTTAGAGACGCCAAGGCACCAGAGTTTGTTTCGCAGGAGTTCTTGTACGTGATTGTAAATCCATCGACACGAGGCTAGTGTATTTAAGCACATTCAAATGCACCACCAGACTGAGCCGGGTTCGAACCGGCCAACTTAAGCTCGGAATCACAGCGCTTCATCATATGAGATCACAGCTTCGGTGCCCGAAAAACAACATTCACCATTACACTGGTCCAGAACGACCAATTAGGAGAGCTCTTGCGTTACACCAATAAACAGTCTTCGATTGCTGTAAACAATCCTCTGAAATCGTACCTTGCCGCAATGCGCACCGACCTTTGATTAATACATAACTGGCCGCAAACACTCTTTAATAATCCATAATTCACAAAGATTTACCAGTTCATATGTTTTTGTTGTTGAAGGAAAATGCTGAGATTTGCGACTGATTATGCCTTCATCTTCGGAAAGGGTGTGCTACCAGGTGACTGCAATCTAATATTGTCCTGAGGATCTGGATGATATTTACAAACTTCAAGGAGATAAAGAGCTAATTATATCGAAAAATCCACTTCACACGCATAGAGGGCGCATTTTAATCGTTCTCCTACAACTGAGTCTATTTTTCTAGACGAATACTATATTTTAAAATCACCGGGCGAGTTGGCCGTGCGCGTAGAGGCGCGCGGCTGTGAGCTTGCATCCGGGAGATAGTAGGTTCGAATCCCACTATCGGCAGCCCTGAAAATGGTTTTCCGTGGTTTCCCATTTTCACACCAGGCAAATGCTGGGGCTGTACCTTAAGGCCACGGCCGCTTCCTTCCAACTCCTAGGCCTTTCCTATCCCATCGTCGCCATAAGACCTATCTGTGTCGGTGCGACGTAAAGCCCCTAGCAAAAAAAAAAAAAAAAAAAAAATTAAATCGTCATCGTATTTAACAATCACCGACATTCCCGTCAGGTCAACGTCAAGGGTCAAGACTTCGGTTTCCTGACAACAGGATTATAACTAGCCAATTATGCAATTAATAGAAACATTAATAGAACGAAAATAAAAAGTATGAAAGGCTCATTACTTACGAACTGTAGCAAAGTAGATCAGTTCAGTACTGAAGGCTTGTTGAGAAGTTATTACTGCTTTGAAATTAATAGAAACCCAATCATTGTAATCGTCAAGATATAAGGAACCTGAAACCGATTGAGAGAGATCTCTACATTACTCTCATTACCACCATCTACTTGGATCTACTTTTGGAAGTCAAAACAAATATTTGCTTTTTGTACATGTAACCAACATGTAATGCAGTAGGGGCCCGTGCCATCCACTTTAATACCGGAGGGGGTCACCAAAAGTTAGTTGGGGAACACGGGGCTGGCATCCAGCCTATATGTTACTACTTGGTGCCAAGTGGGTCAGTGGAGACATCTCCGTTTCATCTTCTGAACAGCAGTAGTTAGAAAATTTAGCAGTTCTTGTGTACTTAGGAATGAACTTGTCAGTCGTGATAAGTTTCCATTCAAACCTGATGGTAGCGGGGATATTTCATTACAGTCCGTGCTTTTTCAGCAGTTTATGTTCGTAAGTTAAGTTCTGGGAGAAGGAAACGGGATGGAAGATCTGCCGAATACTACAATTGGTTAAGCGTAACAAAGGGCCATGAGCCCTAACTTCGACACAGTAAATGAATGGATGCACTGACGCCCCACTGTAAAATTATCTCCTACGGGAATAAATATAATTTTCTTGTTAGATATCGTCACAAGGGCTGCCCAGCTGGGGTGGGAAAGGCATACTCCACCTGGAAGGTAGCGAGTTCGAATTCCCGTAGGAAGAGAAACCATTTAGATACGAGATTCTACTTCTGGAGAGAAACATATTCCTGATATTCCCTGGAACTACACAAAAAAAGAGTATCAGGGTTCATTCCTGTGGTAAAAGCGGCCACGCTATCCCACTTAGTGTACAGTTTACAGGCAGCAGAAGTCTTCACCTTCCACTCCTTCAAGGGCCTTCATTGGTCTGTATTGAGATGGCCTTGTTTTTTTAAACACGTGTTTACGATCGTTATGCCTGTAGAGATCCTGTAGAGAGGAACAACAGGTAGTTTTGTGCCGGTAACCAGAGGCGCCCCCACCTGTCCACATGCAGAAGCACGTGCTAGACGTGAGCCACTCACCTCGGCTTATTTATAGCGGTTACGCGCCAATTACCAAGCAAACAATGAGCACTTTCTTCTCACAATCATCATTCTGGTCGGCCTTCCTCCATTACCTGTGCAACGTTCACCACATTCTCAACAGTAATTTAAAAAATATAATTAACGAACCAGCAGTAGATGAAACGACATAGGAACCGCCTTCAAAGAAAGAAGTTATGGATATCAGACAAGACGAGCCGGGATGTTCATGGGCAAAGGCGAGATTCTTTGCATATTTGCAGGCATACCACTTATGAAACCAGTTGGTCAGTACTGTGGACTAACATAACCTTGGTTACACAAGATACCACACAATTTGGAGATTGGCCCAGGGATTGAATACCCACCTCTACCATGGACTTTACTCAGAGGGACTGGAACGTTACGCAGTCTTGCTCAGGTAAAAATTGAGAAAAATGGGTCATAAAAATGGATTTTCGAACATACTGGCTGCGATTGTTTTCATTCCAATCGTAGACAAAGTTACGTATTAATATACGTTTCAGTACAGACACTACAATAACAATTTCACACACAGCTGACCACGATGTCCGAAGTTCCTTACACAAAGAACACAATTCAGTATATTTAATTAACTGTGTTTAATAATTATTATTATGGTGATGTTAGACAATCACTTCCAATTAACGACTGTCAAATTGGCGAAAGGTAAAGAGTATGTTTTTTTTTTTGCTCGTCTTTTATCGTCGCACCAACCCAAGAAAAATCCTTTAAGACAACGAAATAGCAAAAGGCAAGGAAGCGACCATACAAAGTATGAAAATGGGAAACTACGTAAAATCATCTTCAGGCTTGCCGACAGTAGGGTTTGAACCGGCCACCTCCCGAATGCAAGTAACTTCTACATGGCCCGAGCCGCGCAGCCAATTCGCTCATTTCAATTTTTTTTTCTTTCTTTCATAAGTGTACATTTCCATTATATTTTATTTACTACATTCTGTAATTTGATCCTCGCACCAGATACACAACATATGCAGTGCCATTACGGAAACAAGTTTCTCTATTGTATGTTCATTGCTTTTGCGACGTTGACCATGTCACACGGGCATGGTACTTATGAAACATTCATTTATCAAAATGGGTGGCATCATGTATCTACCTTTAACACAGAATCCTAACACAAGAAGAAACATTTACCGATACGGATCTCCTGCATTTAAGCACTCTTAAATGTCAGTCGACCGTGCCGGGATTCAATCTTGCAACCTTGTACATCGGATGAGAGCGTGTAACGAATTAGGCTACACAGTTAATCACTAAACAAACGAAACTAATTCGGAAAATGTCTGGCCCCGCGGTGTAGGGGGCAACGCCTGTCACCTGGCGGCTCTGGGTTCGACTCCTGGGGACTGGGTGTTTGTGTCGTCCTTAACGTTCCTTTCCTCACATTCAACACTACACTTACGCAATTCCAATTACACGTAGGTTCATATCATATGGTGTGAGTAGGGGCAAAAGATCTCTATAGGTCGAAACTCCAAACAAATAGCATTTTAAAAATTCGGAAACTACTTAACCATGAGCGCCACCCTTTTTAGAATGAAAGTTTCATGAACATTTCCACCCTGCCGTTATTCTGCATATTAATAGTCACAGTACAATTGCGTTGATAGGCCAATATCACTTTGATTCACTTCAGCGTTGCATAAATCGCGCAGGGGGGCAACGTTAGGGCCTGCAAGACCTGCAAGCAGGCGCCCCCCCCCCCGCCCAAAAAAATAAATTAGCGGAATGCTACTCTGCACGGGAAAGTGACAAGGGTTGGAAACACACTCGAAAGTAAGAAGATTAATTCTAAAATACCAAGGGTTGGAAAATGAGTATTCAATCCATGTACTACTGTGTTAAAGGAGTCGACGATAGAGTGCTTTATAGTTAACGTTGTCCTTTACGTGAGCAAAATTGAATGTTCTACCATATCAGTGCTTTATTTTCAATTTTTTTGAGGGTTAGTTGTAGACAGATTCAAGATTGTTCGACTCGTTGGCTGAATGGTCAGCGTACTGGCCTTCGGTTCGGAGGGTCCCGGGTTCGATTTCCAGTCGGGTCGGGGATTTTAATCGCTTCTGATTAATTCTTCTGGCTCAGGGACAGGGTGTTTGTGTCCATCCCAACACACTCCGCTTTATATTCACACAGCATACTACACTACCAACCACCGCAGAAACACGCAATAGTGATTACATCCCTCCATATAGGGTTGGCGTCAGGAAGGGCATTCGGCCGTAAAACAGGGCCAAATCCACATGTGCAAGGCAGTTCGCTCCCTCGACCCCACAGGTGTGGGAAAAGCGGTAGGGAAAAGAAGATCAGTGCTTGCGGATCATCTTTATATCTGCTTCGTATAGACAAACTTTCGTCATTAACACAACACGATTCATCTTTCCACAAACTTACACCACACTAGCGAACACACATATTCCAGTAGTGTTTGTACGAAGGTAAGTAAACTCAATGCACCCCATGGTATGAACTGTAAAATTCATCCTCATGCAACGGTATCTTGTCTTCAAGGAGTAGCTGGGGTGGGTTCGTCCCGTCCTTCAGAATGCTTGGCGGACAATCTCATATTCCGACTTATTAGAGATCACCTCTACCACTACATTATCTCCCTGTCTTCAAAGCGCTGTAGGACTGAGATAATTCTCTGTCTCCCAATACTTTTTAAGAACGTTTATCGCCACTACTAATAAATATTTAATTTTTCATTATTAGCGAATACATCTCTTTATACAATAAGTGATCTCCGATTTCTAAGACTAGTGTTAAACTGTTAATTCAATTTTCCTGAATTGTCGTATTTTGATCACTTTACAATTTTTTTTTCTGGTATGTGTGGATGTCATGCAGTTCTATCTACAAGTCTTTAGACTTAATGATTGGATGTCAGCCAAAGTTGTTGGCGCCAATTTCAAGAAAGCTACCAATTATTCTTAAACGAGTTCCACTTGGCCTTCGTGGGAAGTATTTTAGTAATTTCAAAACACACTGTCGCAATTTCAGAGAATTCGTCCAAGGAGTCCACAATCGAAATTATGAATTTATGTCAGGACTTTCATAAATCGGGATAGATTGGTAAGAACTAGAATAGTAAGTCATGGTCATGATGGATATTTCTACATGTGATCACTCAACATCTTTCGGTATCTTTGAACAGATGTTTTTTTGAAACCCGCTGCCAAACACGTATTTTTAGTTTGCCCTTCATCGTAAGTTCTGCGGCTACTTGCTAGGATATTTCCTACTACTCGTTTGCATTCCTCTCCTGAAGGGCAGGCGGGCCTCTTAGGTGGTGACTCGGTCTCTCAGGCCAGGAGATTTGGGATACTGTTGGAGATGTGTGCGGAAGGTGAGAGGGTTGGCGGCCGTGGCCTGTACTAGGAACCGCCCCGGCATTCGCTTTAGTGCAGGAGAACGGAAAACCACGGGAAACTATTCTCAGGACAGCCGACGATACGAAGCAGCTCTTTCTGAATTCAGAGGTATAGAGCCACGGGAGAGCCGTAGCCACCCGTTCTCTGCTCGATTGGTCGGTCGGAGTGCAGAGCTGTCTGACCACGGACCAGCCGTGGCCACTTGTAGCACGAACCCTACTCTGCAACCGCCGACCCTCCTTTTGAGTGAACACACAATAGAATCGCTCCTCGCTAGTGGAGGAATTTAGGCGCACTATTCCGCTTCGATGTTTATCTAATACCAAGCTTGTGCAGATAATTGCTTTCAAACACAACAAATAATCAATAATACAAATTTTACGCCCCACTAGGTACTTTTACGGTTTTCAGAGGTGCTGAGGTGCCGGAACTTTTACACCCACGAGTTCTTTTCGGTGACTATAACTTTAACGCCAGAAGACAGGCGTATTTCAGAATATGCAGATACCATCAGACTGCCAGGTTCAAACCCACCAACTTGGTCTCTGAGCCCAACTACTTTATAAAGAGGCGCTCGAAGCAGGGTGCCGGTGAAGATAACATAATCCCTCTTACCGGTGGGTTTCAAATCTTCGATAATCACCTCAAACCCTGCCAAGACTCACTCCTCTGCTTCTGACAAGACCTCCCAGCCGATAGGAGATGGGTGTGAGAATCTGGCTAGCCCAACTTCCAGACTTGCGGTTCTTATCAGAACATTCTAGAGTAACTATTTCTAATTTAAATATGCCCTATAACTTTTCTAGTCATTCAGTGCTTTAACATTTACGATTTTGAATCACACCAGCTGTTTTTGGCAGGTTTTCGTTACATATCCTCCTGATTTCCTTATGGAGACTCGAGGGGATACTAGATCTGCCTGGTACGATGGTATTAACGACAGTCTTAACACCTAATGGACCGAACGAGATCACTACAGGATACAGGCCGTGTAGCTATAAACTTCACTTCGGGAGATGGTGGGCTTTAAATTCCATTATCAGAAGTCCTGGAGATGGTTCTCCGTAGCATCCCATTTGCATAACAGACTATGCTCATTACCACCCAAGTCCTAACTCTTTCTCATCCTACCATCGCGAGAAACTGTATATGCTAGTTGGACGTTAAACTACTCGTAGCCGTGCGCGTAGAGGCGCGCGGCTGTGAGCTTGCATCCGGGAGATAGTAGGTTCGAATCCCACTATCGGCAGCCCTGAAGATGGTTTTCCGTGGTTTCCCATTTTCACACCAGGCAAATGCTGGGGCTGTACCTTAATTAAGGCCACGGCCGCTTCCTTCCAACTCCTAGGCCTTTCCTATCCCATCGTCGCCATAAGACCTATCTGTGTCGGTGCGACGTAAAGCCACTAGCAAAAAAAAAAAAAACCTACTCGTAAAGGAACACGTAAAACTATTAACCCACATCAATGCGTTAGATCTTTGTCAATGTTACTAATGCTCTTTGCTTAAAGTCCTTTTAATTGTTATGGAGTTTTGGAGGCTCTGAATCGTTGGAGTTTTGTCGCACAGGAGTTCATTAACGTGTCAGAAGCCAATAAAATTAAATGGAATTGCCCCATTTCTTTAGATGCAACTGACTTCAATCTAGATCAAACACGCCATCTTTGGAATAGAAGGCCGACTACTTATCTACTGGTAGTGAGGTCGTAAAAATCAATCAATCAATCAATCAATCAATCAATCAATCAATCAATCAATCAATCAATCAATCATTTTACCTCTTATATTATATCCTTCAACGTGTAGGTTTATTACAATTTTATCGGGCATATAAACGATGGAAAGGTTGATGCTGTGTGATAGACGATCAACTATTTTCCTATTTCGCCAGTCTGTTAGCATTCCTCAGCACAAGCAATGCAGCGTATTTGTTTCAAGTCAAGTGCGGAAACAAGAATGCAGAGAGTACAGCCAGAAGCATCGCTGGCTCTCTGTGATGAAGATACATTTCGGAGACAGTAGGAATGTTGTTACTCGGCCCACACAAAGGATACATGAATTAGCCAGTTTACATTTTCACATAAAACTGTACAAAACATTTGAGTGCAATCAAGGAAAGGCGCGCTCTAATCGAGACTTATGGGCGAGAGACAATTAAATCTCAGAAGTGTAGCGGCCACGCAGGAGTCTCAACGAGGTCTCAATTAAGAGCACAACCAACCTACTTGCTGCCGTGTTTGGGAAAAGCCTGACGTCATGATGGCGACCACCAAGAACGAGCAATATTGTTACAGAAATTTCATGAGGATGCCACACAAGGGGCAGGGGGAGGAGGTCATTTTGTTTAATGTTATTTCATCAGCGATAGCAAATTTCGTAATGGTGGTCAACGGTGAGACCATAACCCATTTTGTTTCTCCAAGTTCATATATACACCATCGGTGACTTCAATAAATCGTTAGGGAAGCTGTTTTTTTTCGATACCGAGGACTGTTGTGGCCGAGTGATGAGGGTACTTGCTCTCTGGTTAAAGGGCGAGGGTTCAATGCTCTGACGTGGCTAAATGGTTAGCGTGCTGTCCTTTGGCCCAGAGGGTTCGATTTCCGGCCGGTTCGGGGATTTTAACCTTCATTGGTTTATTCCGATGGCTCGGTGGCTCTCTGTGTGTGTGTCGTCTTCAGTATTAGAATTTAGAATTCATCATAGGTAGGGTCGCATCCTGACAGACGCGAAAGACTGCAGCAGGCCTCTCCGGAGGCCACACGCCTCGCAAGGCAAAGTGTGTATTGTACAAACGCATATTAAAGAATATTTTATTACGAAAGACCATAGGACGGTAGGAGGTATATAAAGTGTGATGTTCATCCTTCCATTCAAGTGTCCGTCTTGTTAGGAAGAATACACAACCATAACCAAGTGATTTTGAATTTAAGAAAATAGTAGGCCTACGTACCGGTAATGCATGAACTAACGGGAGTGGCCACCCGTGTTAACGGCTATGGAGCCAAGCATTCTGAATTCGGAAGATGAGTGGGTCGTGTCGCTGTCCTGAGAATAGTTTTATGTTCTTTCCCATTTTCACTTCCAGGCAAATGCCGAGGCAGTTCCTATTCTTAGGCCACAAACGATTCCTTTCTCCTTACCCGATTTCATTCACCATCATTTATTTCATCTTCATTAAGTCTTCAACCGAGGTTCGTGACAGGAAGGGCATCCGACCGTAAAACATGCAATATAATTTCGTACCATCTCAGCCCCCAGCCCGTATCAGGAAACGGGACGTAGGAGGGGGGTGGACAAGCAAGACGTAATGCGTGAATACTGACAGCTGTATTTTGTCTGGGCACCATATCTAAGCCATAATCTAGTTCCTTATGACTGAAAATTCGTAAGAACTGGTGAAAATCGTCCTTTTCCCTACGAAGTATGTTAGTTGCAATACTCTTAATACGTG
The DNA here is from genome assembly GCF_040414725.1 of Anabrus simplex. NCBI lineage: Eukaryota > Metazoa > Arthropoda > Insecta > Orthoptera > Tettigoniidae > Anabrus > Anabrus simplex. Next base: position 1,142,615,455 of record NC_090265.1, read on the forward strand.
GCAATATTCTTGTATCGCGGGCTCTTCAAAAATTCAGGGGCTAAACTACCCCTTCTTGTGGACAGATGTTAGGCATTATGTAACAATTTTTCACTAAGACCATTACATAGCACTACTTGCCACCATCAAACCTCACTTGATATATTTATGTGCATACAAACAGGTGTGAATCTGCGAATGCTGTTATGGTGTTCTGCCAACAGCTTCATTTTAAAAGTAGAATTTCAATTTTTGTTGGTGTTAAGTGTCCAGATCTATTGGAAAGCAACACACTGTGCCGTTAATTAAACATATCTAGTGATCTTGCACATTGGTATTGGCTGTACTGTGGCATACGTGCATACAATAGATGGAATTCTTTTTTAGAGTTCCCAACTGCAGATTTAGATCTTTATGTCTGAGAAAGTGAAAAGCATTTTTCCTTGGCCAAATTACTTTAAAATATTATAACAATTCAAATCACTTTTAAGCCTGACTAAGTAGTAGATAATAATAATAACGATGAGTATTATATTTGCACAACAGCTTTAATTCTTATACCAGAGTGTGTTTCCTTGAACACAATACCAAAATGTACAGAAGGATTCTGTGGAAACCTATTTGTACGAATAATCTTGTATTGAGTTTTATTTATTGATAAAGTTAAAAGTAAAGAGTAATTCCAACTGAATATTTCAGTACCTAATTTAATCTATAAAAATGTTCGGTAACGCAATAACCAACCTCATACTCACCATCATTATACTGTCAATAATATACTTCTGATCACCGCACTTAGAGTTAGGATTTAGAGGAAAACTACTCGCCAAAATTATCCCTATGATTTTAGAAATTTAGTGTTGATCAACTGACTGCATGGCTACTACTGGTCACAGACGACGGCACCCGCAACAAGAAAGATGACAGATTCTGCTTTTAGTCCAGGTCGAAGTCTGGCCGCCCACTGACTGAAAGATCCTGAGTATGTGATGCTATCTTCGAAGGCGGAGCCGTTATTCCCACGTAAAAATTAGAGAGGAGGCGGACACAGTCTGTTCCGGCTCATGGGCTACTCTTCACATACAATACTCAGGTCAGTCTCCCGGTTAAATACAATTCTGACTGTACGAAAGAATCAAATACTTCCATAAAATATCGAAAGCAATCATATTAAGTCAAGGGCAATATAGCCATTGAGATATCTAAGCCTGGGTCCAGTACTTTGCTGCTCAGGACTCGGAAGTAATTTCTGATACTTGTATTATTAATAATACAATACGTTTAAAATTTGAAAACCCACAGCCAGTTTCCAGTTTCAACCGCGTCAGGAATGGAACGAAGCCTCATCTAGCGGCAAGGATAGGAACTGTGCCGGCTGACTGACAGTTGAAAAGAAATGATATTGGTAAGTATTTCTGGAATGGAAGACTGTAGGGAAAACCGGAGAATCCGGAAATAACCACTTTGTCCAGCACAAAGCTCACATGGAGTGACCAGGATATGAACCACGGAACCCAGCGATTAGAGGCCAGCGCACTGCCACCTAAACCACGGAGGCTCCATTATCACTTTTACCTTCTGCTAACTACTTGTACGGTTTTTGGAGACGCTGAGGGTCGCCCGTAGTTCTTTTACGGGCTGGTAAAAACACTTCTCTGCTCTGCTATTTGCTTTACGTCGCACCGACACATAAGTCTTGTGGCGATGATGGGACAGGAAAGGCCTAGGAATGGGAAGGAAGCGGCCGTGACTTTAAGGTACAGCCCCAGCATTTGCATGGTGTGAAAATGGGAAACCACGGAAAACCATCTTCAGGGCTGCCGACAGTGTGGTTCGAACCCACTATTTCCCGGATACGAGCTCACAGCTGCGCGCCCCTAACCGCACGGCCAACTCGCCCAGTCAAAAACACATCTCTTAGTCATTTTCAACGACTGAAGTTTGTTGGTAGAACTCAGATTCATATCTACATTTTTTGAATATTCAAATGACTAATTTTTAATTGAATTTTCATCCAGAAGTATTTTCAAATTCGTAGATTTTTTATTAATATGAAATATGAATCTACACAAAATTTCGTCACCAAAACTTTTCAAATGATTAAATAAATGTCAAATCGGAGCATGATTTACGACGATCATTTTGAATACACACATGACAAACAAACGATCTTCATGGTCTAAAAGTCATTCCGAAATTTGCTACTAATACCGTATCAAATTATGTTGTTACTTTAGTATGTTCTATTGACCAGAAAAACGTAATATGTATTACACTGTGTTCAATAGAGTAAGTTGTTACCTCCATGGTACTCTGAAGTTTCGGCTCTTGCAGTAGTCGAAATCTTGTGTCATGGTATGATAGGACCTGTTATCAAAGTTTGACTGTACGAACACCGGGTCGAGTGGCTCAGTCGGTTGAGTGGTGGCCTACTGAGTCTAAATCGGCAGACTCCATCCCAGTCCAATTCAATTCAATAGTATTTTACGGTGTTTAAATACATAAGCCTTGCATCTGTAACCTAAATTTACTGGCACGTAAAAGACTTCCTGCGGGTCAAAAATCCGACGCCTAGGCGTATCCAAAAACCGTAAAGGTAGTTAATGGGAGTAAAATAATAATAATTATTATCATCATTAAGTCTAAGAACTCTGGACTCACGACCCTCATAGCCATACAATGGACTATTTGCCTAGTGTTAAAGACTAATATGACTAAAACGAACAGTATTTTGTGCTATCGCGCAAAGAACGCAAATCACAGCTCGGTGAGAATTATGCACTCACGGGTAGGTAATGTACAACGGTGCAGTGGTGGTTTAAATAAGACGTAGGCGGCTACAGGTTTCCAGTGCAGCTGTTCGCTTTGCATGGACTTTAAAAACACTAAGAGATGTTTACTGCAGGTAAAAAGGAAGAAAGGCCGGGCCTTTTTCTACAAACATTTACTTAAATACAATGAAGACATAGGAGCAGGACGAATGGCAAATACCGTCCAATAACAAGGTCTCACAATGATCACCGAAACAAGGTTTCATGTTTGAAGGTCACAAACCAATACGAAATCATCATCATTAGCACATCAATATTAATAAACCGCGCTTGTCTATTCAACACCGAATCGAAGGGCATACAGTGTTTTAATTAGTACCACGGGGAGAGCTCATTATAGAGATCATCCACTACAGACTATTCAAGGATACGGAGGCAGGATTACTACTACTACTACATTCAAGCTTTAAGTCACAAAAGTTTCGCGTTAGTGGTTTTTACCTCCCACTAACTTCTTTTAACGGTTTTCGAAGACACCGACGTGCCTTAATTTTGTACCGCAGGAGTAATTACTAGAGTTTATTTGGAATGCAAGTTGCTTTAGGTCGCTCCGACACAGTTAGGTCTCATGGCGACGATGGGACAGAAAAGGGCTAGGAAAAATGGGAAGGAAGCGGCCGTGGCCTTATTTAAGGTACAGCCCCGGCATTTGCCTGGTGTAAATGGGAAACCATGGAAAACCATCTTCAGGGCTGCCGACAGTGGGGCTCGAAGCCACTATCTCCCGAATACTGGATAATGGCCGCACTTAAGCGACTGCAGCTGTCGAGCTCTGTTATTTGGAATGCTAGCAGCTTGTGCGTCGCTGAGACACCACTTTAAAAGAACGCAGTGACAATGCACTAGGGGAGATATGTGCCTCTATTTGTATAAATGCTTGCCTTTATTGAATGAATTATGCTGTTTGCTGGATTTCCTATTAACTACTTATACGGTTTCCGGAGAAGCCGAAATGTTGTTCTTAAGATTTTTTATATGTGCCGGTAAATATAGCGACACGAGGTTGGTTTATCTGAGCTCCGCCAGGTACAGAGGACTGAGCCGGAATCGTATCCGCCGACGGTGGATTGAGGAAGTTAGCCCTTTACTCTCCAAGTCACTCAGCCGGGATACACAGAAGTATAGCTTCCCTAAAAATGGAATATCAAGATACTGGGTTCAGAAAGAAACGAAAAGTAACATCACGAATTCTATCAATCTACGCTAATGGAAGGAAGCTACAGAATTCAAATATTGTCATAGTTCTACGCCTTGTGGTGGTGGCAATGATTATTATTGTTTTATGAGGAAGTACAACACTGCAACTATATTCTCTTAGCACTAATCACAGCAAAAAATAAAAGGAGCCCGAATAATAAAGATTTCAATAAAAGAAAGGAAAGAGCCATGGCGAACGTGAAAATAGAAAGGCTCCCCGGGCATTGCAATTCTAATACCGTCGGGGTCAGAGGAGAACACGAGTTGACCAAGTGAGGTCAGGTAGGGGAGATTAAAATGAGGAGACTAGAAAAGATGCCAGACTCGGCTAGTATACCCACGCTCCTAAGATCACAGTGCCTGGGAGATTTCCCACTTTAGTTGCTTCTTACAAATGGTATGGAATACCGTGGATGTATTTTACCGTCCTCATACACAGAGGGAGTTCTACACCTCATGATCCGAAACCCTGCCACCGTTTTTTTTTTTTTTTTTTTTTTGCTAGCGGCTTTACGTCGCACCGACACAGATAGGTCTTATGGCGACGATGGGATAGGAAAGGCCTAGGAGTTGGAAGGAAGCGGCCGTGGCCTTAATTAAGGTACAGCCCCAGCATTTGCCTGGTGTGAAAATGGGAAACCACGGAAAACCATCTTCAGGGCTGCCGATAGTGGGATTCGAACCTACTATCTCCCGGATGCAAGCTCACAGCCGCGCGCCTCTACGCGCACGGCCAACTCGCCCGGTCCCTGCCACCGTATCTGTACATAGTATGGAAGGGCGACTTTTAAAATGGTTTAAATTCCCGGGTCTAAAAGTTTACTGCTCTCATAATGGAGAGTGAGAGATAAGCTATGAAGTCGTGCACCTCATTATCTGGAGACCTAGGACACAAAACTATTTTCGATGAAAGAATTTTCAGGAGAGAATTTCTCTGTAGTGAGTTAATTAAGATTAGATGGATCCCAACAATATTATTTCCACCCGAATTTTGATTAAGACGTATGACAGAAAAGTAAGTCTGAACTTTTCATCTTTCCTTATGTACTACTACTGTACACTCAGGAGGCTGTGACACTTTTTTGTTGTTGTAAAAATTGAAAGAAGAATGAGCCAGTGGTATCAAAGATTAGAATATTACTGAAAATGCATACTTCCTTCACAGTTGCCACGAAGTTCGAACACCGAATGCCTTAACAGTCTACAAAAACTCTGTCTCATGTAATAAATATGTTACTGCATTCATCTTGTTTAAAACATTTTATCTTCGAACAAATTTGACGAAAAACAACCACAGTGTAATAATTTATTTTATGCAATTACTTAAAAATAATAAAGCACTAGTATATTTTCTCGATTTACAGTATATATATTTATTTTCTAAGGTAAACATACTATTGCCGGGCTGAATGGTTCAGATGATTAAGGCGCTGGCCTTCTCATCCCAACTTGGTATCTGAAGGTGCTCAAATAAGTCAGCCTTGTGTCGGTAGATTTAGTAGCACGTAAAAACAATCCTACGGCACAAAATTCCGGCACTTCGGCCGTCTCCGAAAACCGTACAAGTAGTTAGTGGGGCGTAAACTAAATAAATTATTATTAAACAAACTATGGTTATAGTCTCCATAAAAGACCCACCTTTCTTAACTGGATATCATTCTTCTCGAGCGCAACAGTTCTCTTTATAAATGTTCCTGCTACACAGCAAATTACATCGCATTGTACAGTAAAGCGAGTGATGCTAGACGCAACTTGCTGTAGGCCTACATACAAAAAAAAATAATGCAATACTGTATTCTCCTTTTTACCCTTAGGCCTAAGTGCCGACAACCAGTGCCACGTATAGTGGAATGTTTATAATCATGAGATTTTATAGGCTGGCATATATAATAATAATAATAATAATAATAATAATAATAATAATAATAATAATAATCATCATCATCATATGATCTGTGCCAACGATTAAGGCTTGGAAAGTAAGGTTACCGGATACAAAGAGATGTTCGAAGTGAAGTACCATTTTTAGCAGTGAATAGCTCGAAGGGTACCATTTTAGCCGATGAAGGACAGGAACTCTTCATTATACGGCAAGTAAACACTATGATACACAACACTCCTTCGGCACGAATCAGATCCTCGAATTGGATATGCTCAAAGCCTGGAATCTTGTGTAACTGTTATAAAATAGTAAGTAAATGTCTGTACCTTTACCAATAAATAGTTACTTCCTACGAGCTTCCAAGAGATAAAATTAAGTAAATAATTATGTACGTGACTGAAAGATTAAATCTCTTAATGTTCCTACCTGAGAGAAGAACTTCTGGATCATATCAAAGATATCTGTTGTCACTACACACTAAAACAACCAACAATACATGGATTATTTGGATGTAATGTAAAGCGTGAGTATTAAGGATGAATTTAGAATACAGGAACTACCCGATACACAAAATACAGTACGCTTAGGCCACGGAAATGATACGAAGCATATTCTTTAAAGTAGGAATTCACAGGAACATTCTTGGTCCATGACTTTTCCTATTAATAAAGAAGGATCATTTTCCTAACTTGAAGTAGTTCTCCCATCTGTACTGCAAATTAAATACTATTCACTACGTAAGTAAAGCTATCCTCATTTTACGTAAGCTACACTAAACGGCACACATTTCGCTGCAGTATATCTTAGTAAACACTAGAAGAAGAAACTAGTCTCCCTTTGAAATAGAATAGGTAAGTCTTGACCGGAATGAACGTTTAAATCATCCTTAGACCTTAGATGTTAGACCCCTTTAAACAAGCATCAAAACGTGAGAAGAAATTAACAGAGCTGTCTGCACTTTAAACATTTTTTAAAATTGGGATATAGTCGAAATAGACTCTCGTGCCCACTGAAAATGAAATATCTAGACCGTAAAAGTATGAAAGTATACATTAGATTTAATAACTGCCAATATCCCATTTGTTTGAGTGTTTTGTATTTGACGCACCCATCAATTACTCCAAGAGCGCTAATTCATATTTCTAAACGGAATTTATAAGCACAGTCAATCATTCCTGAAATAAACATTGTAGTATTGGTTTTAAAAATACACTTCAACTAATTAAGATCTTAAAGAGACGGAACTTCGCACTGAAAACCTCTTCGGTAATGTGTTAGTTCTAGCATATCTGCTGACAGGCCTGATGTCGGTTGGTTTAGTAGGTAAAATAACAAGATTACCAACCTCTCCCAACACCAATACTTGGTAAAAGACGAAGTTTGAACTTTCGAAGAACGACGTACTGTCTTAAGGAAAGGAAGAGCCATGGAAGGTGCGAAAACTAAAAACTCCTCAGGCCTCACAAACCTAACACCCTTCTACTGTAGGTTGAATGGAGCAAGGGACGTATCCAATTGAAGTGAGATACGAAAGAGAAAATCGAGGCCTGCACAAGTGGAAGGAAGACTCAAAATGCCAACTGAACGTGCTAGTATAACTGAGTAGATTAATACTTCAATGAGTACATTTCTCGCAAACCGAGCGAGTTTGCTACGCCACATAGGTTTTGTAGCTGTGAGTTCGCATTCACGAGATTATGGGTTCGCTCCCTATCATCCGCAGCCCTGAAGAGGATTTTTCCGTGGTTCCCCATTTTAACTCCAGGCAAATGCTCGTGGTAATACCTTAACGCAGGCCACGACCACTAGTTATCTTGTCGTTTCCCATCCCAGTGTCGCTGACGACCCGTAGATGTTAGTATGATCTTAAACCGCTGAAAGGAAAATATTCAGAGCTGGGAATCATCACTTCGGGTAATGCGTTTCTTACAATCAACATAGGCCTACTGACTGAGGTATAGAGTATAAGACAAATTTACACATCAGAAACTACCACTTGCTCGTTTTCTAGCTTTTATTCAAATCCTGTAGTGAGTAGTGAATACGCGCCATATAACATGATTATGAACTAATCAGCATACGTCAAAATTATAACTCGTTATTAATTGAGAACTGATTTGGAAATAAAAGAGGACAGAAAATCAAGATTCACGATTGTGACAAAGGTCTTGTTGGAAGTTTCGATTATCGAGTATCAGTGATTCACAGTAATTATTAATCTCAACACCATGTGGAAAATCTTGCTGACGACCAATTTGCATTCTTCACAAAGTGCTGATCGCTAAATTAAAACTAGTTCTTTTCACCAAATCATTTTCTTCTAAGTTCAACTCCATATTCTCCGAAATACTATGAATATAATAAATATTAAGGAGAAAAGGAGTACTTTCTCTTGAATCACGTCTATTCAAATACGGTCTTGCCGCGTACAGAAAGTGCCAACGAATAATCTAATAAAATATCCGGGCTCATACGCGGTAGGGAAAGCTAACTGCTTAAGCCTAACCGTTATCCAGAGTGAGGAGCAAGGTTAAATGACAAAAATAAACCAAATAAATAGCAACACTGCTGCAATGTTATCTCGATTCCGTACTGGCTTCTCTCTGGCAACATTCAATTTTTTCCTTTTACCACTTGACAGAACAAAACATAGCCTACTTGAAGGAACAGATTTAATTCTATACGAGATATCTCCATAATAATAGAAATAAAACCTCAAGAATCAGAATTAAGATAAAAAAATAAAGCACTTTAGCTGAACTAGTCATAAATATTAAGAAATGCTCGCTAAAGTATTAATGGCAGCAGATTCGTATCTGCAAGAAGCGATGACGTTCGCTGCGAATCTCCTTGGAAATATACTCAATAAATCATATTGACAGGGTATATTAATGGTAGCTCTAAGAATATATCGACTGAGCAATGAAACGAAATTCTTATTTGATAGTTTGTTTAGGAAGTAATAAACTAGTAAAATTGGTTGCCTGGCTCAATATGTCAAGCGGTTCGCAACATTTAAAACAAAACACCCATCCTTCGTCCTCGATAACAAGGAACAAGGCAGTGTCAGTATCAGAACATAACTCCACAAAGTTTCAATGCCAATCATTCACGTAAGTCGCTACATTTTGTGCGTTCCTATAATGGGTTGAAAAATAAAAGAATGCAAAACAATTTCAAACAAGTAGGCCCTAATGCTAAGAACGAGATATCCTCTCGAATTTCAAACTTTTGTTTTCTGTACGGAACACAGTTAACAATTACTGACAGACACGATGCACCAACTGTCAAATGAAACACGTTTTACCTTGCGATCCTGGCAGTACGGCGAGTCACGCTGCGGTTCGGTTGCCATGACAGATCGGCCGCTGCACCGGCACTGCTTCCATTAGCTGGCGCTAGTCTGTTGTTATTGTTGCGTGCCTTGGCCACTTTGGTCAGGGTGGCAGCACGAGCGCCTCCACCGCAAACAGTGCGCAGTCGCAACCGAGAAGTGGGCGATGACGTCATAACTAAACCTTCCATTCTTGTTGTTATTGAAGACAGCGATAACATTAAAAAAAGGAAAAAAGAAACCAGCACGCTTAACTAACAAACTAACAGCAGTTCCCCCACCATCTATACCTCTCTCTTTCTCCAGTCCAACCGCGGACGGAGCAGTTCCTCCACCGCCTAGACTGTCTCACTGATGTCCTAGCATTCTATACGGAAAGATAATAAAGTCCGACGGTAAAAACAGCACACAACTTTGTCGCACACTTCACATGCTTCATTGTGCACTATTTATATTTTATTTTCTCCGTCACTTTATTCACAATCACTCTTATGCCACTGATAGATTTTTAAATCACTGATATCCAAGCGTGAACAAACGCACCTGTCTAAACCATAAACTGTATTTTACGAATTAAATTTTAAATACATTTTTATAATTTCGCATGGAAAATTTTCAAAATTAGAAAGTAAGCACATTTTTTCCACGGTAATCGGCGGCATTTCTTTGGTAAAAGAATAAAATTTCACTTGGCGACTTTTCGCTGAGTGCCGTGCGGCTCTCCGGAGAAAGCTGTAGCTGCCATGGGGCTCGCGGAACTGATAACACCCGACTGGCAAGCAGGCGGTCCGAGCGGGCCTCACGCCAAGGCAACGCCGTGACGTCACGGCAGGGTAGAGGGAGGAGGAGGGGCGGCGCCTCCAGAGAGATCGTACAAGGCAAAGACCTGGCGTCGAGCCTAGGTGTTCTATATCATAGCAGTAAGTGATCATATCGCTGTGTGTGTGCGCTACTAGGAACTACATCCATCTGTGATCTAATAGGTTCAATGTTCGGTGCAATAAACAAAGGCAAAGTAGATCTACTGCAGCCCTCATGCACTTCTGGACTCTACAGTAACCAGCACATCGAAAATTTTAGCAGTCAGTATGCCAGCCATACACTAGTATTATAAAGGAGGTATCAATTAAGACCGAGCGAGTTAGCCGTGCGGTTAGGAGCGCGCAGCTGTGAGCTTGAATCCGGGAAATAGACTGTCGGTAGATCTGAAGATGGTTTTCCGTGGTTTCCCATTTTAACACAAGACAAATGCTGAGTCCTATCCCATCGTCGCCAAAACACCTGTGTCGGTGCGACGTAAAACAAATTGTATCAACTAGGACGGCCCAGAGCGTACACATATTGGGTATGTGACCATATCATTAGGTTCGGAAGAAAGGAAGGTTCGAAACAGCCTGTAGTCTATAATAATAATAATACCCCGTATAGTCCACCAATGAGAAGGCTCTTGGATAGTAAATGTACTTAATTTATAAAGCGCTTTTATTGTTAATGTTACTAGCTGAGGAATAGTTGATATTTACCTCGAAACGAGTCAGAATAATTAATTTCGTCAATTTGAGGCTATGGTGATTTCAAAAGATCAGCAGATCCTTGCCATTGTTTTCTGAAGATCGTGACAGTATCTTAATCTCTATTTAAAAGGGCGCTGGTTCTCCTTTACGCTTCAGAATAACCAGATAAATTTTAACGTGACTCGGATGTTTTACGTAAATCAATGGTTTTCAGACTACGGCACTTCATCTTTAGAAAGAAACTTATTGAGGGTACGTAAAATTTACATGCAAGGTGAATTTGAAATAAATTCGGAACTCTTAGGAAGAAATTGGAGATCTTCAATTTTCGTATTAGCCTGAGTAAACAGTTCACACATCCGTATTTTTCTATATGCAAAGAAAGATAATTTAAATAGTATAAAATAATTTCATTTAAAACAAATAGTTTTTAAGAAATGTAGGAAGAAACGCTGACATGAACATCATGTCGCTTCACCCAGCTTCTAAATATTTCGAACATCTCAATTTCAACCTGTATATACAGATTTACATTATTTCACGGTAAGCACTTCAGTGGTTTGAAGAGTTAGAAATCGGAGTTCACCACTATTCCCTAAAGATTGTAACTGTAGTTTCCGATTCGGGGTCAGCGTTCGAGATCGGGGATGAGGTGAGATGAAATTATATGGCATATCTGTTCGGCCAAATGATTTTTTATTACAAATTACTCTACGTTGCACCGACACAGACAGGTCTTAGGGCGATGAGGGGATAGGAAAGGGCTAGCGGTGGGAAGGCAGTGGCCGTGGCCCTAATTAAGGTACAGCCCCAGCATTTGCCTGGAGTAAAAATGGGAAACCACGGAAAACCATCTTCAGTGCTGCCGACAGTGGGCTTCGAATCCACAATCTCCCGAATGCAAGCTCACAGCTGTACGCCCCTAACCGCACGGCCAGCTCGCTCGGTTACGGCCGGATGCCTTCCTGACGGTGATGTCATTTAAGAATCTAATCAAGATGAACGACGATAAATGAAAGTGGCTAACGAGGTGAAAGAAATCGACTGTGGCCTAAGAATAGGAACTGTCCCTGTAGTTACCTCGATGTGAAAACGGGAAACCACGGAAAATTATTCTCAGGACAGCCGAAGACGAGATTTGAACCCATTCGTCTCCCGAATGCAGAGGTTGGCTCCATAGCCGTAGCTCGTTGACACGCGCAGCCAAATCTGAGCCGTCAGTGACGGATGTAGCCTAAAATACTGGCATATGCACGGGTAAGAACTGTGATACATGTCGTCTCAATCTAAAAGTTTATATTCTTTGTAGATTGAATGATAACTGCAATTCGCTACGAGAGAATGGCCGTAAATGAATAACAAAGCCCATTCTGCCGTTACTGTGGATACGATTACAGGACTTGCTTTTTAACTGTGAGTACACATGGAGTTAGTGTCTGGCACGTTGCATAACCTCGGGAGTGACGGCGTGTCTGACAGCTGGTGAGGCTAACCAGTGGCTATGAAACAAATCTGGAATGTCTTCTGCTGCACATCATGATTACATTATGTGCGTCGTAGGGTCTGGAGATTAAAGAACGAGTTACCGACAGATGAAAAGATTAGTGTATAACAACAACAACATTAAATACTGCAATAATAATAATAATAATAATAATAATAATAATAATAATAATAATAATAATAATAATAATAATAATAATAAGTTCCTTTACGCACTGTCCAGACAAAAGTATCTTCGAGAATAAAAGGCATAGAAATTTGCAAGTTTGTAGGATTGTCTGAGGCCAGTAGGCGCCATTCATCCTTACCTGTGAAATGTTCGACGGGTGAGTGCCTTGGGACACGTGCTTTAACACGTAAAAGCGTTTTTCTGGAAAACGATTAGGATTACGAAGGAGATGCATATGGCCACTTTTGTAGGAAAGTGAATTAAAGCACACGGTGGAAGAGAATTCCATTTCGTAGCTTAAAAATATATCCTCATAGGCTGATATTAGTGGTGCAGTCTGTTAGTCATTGATCTTATATGAAAATGAAAACCTACAACCTGTTTTCCAATCTGAGATCGGGTCAGGAGTGTAATGAATGAAACATATATAGGCTAGTATTACAATGGGGTCGCCACTCCCAAGGTGATTATTAATGACTGATTGATGCAATGAAATGATAATGGAGAGTGTTGCTGGAATGAAAGATGACAGGGAAAACCGGAGTACCCGGAGAAGAACCTGTCCCGCCTCCGCTCTGTCCAGCACAAATCTCACATGGAGTGACCGAGATTTGAATCATTGATCGTATAATCCGAAGGTAATTGGTTCAGCTTAGGCTGAAGAATGTAAAGGTATTTAAAATAGACAACAACGTGTTTTTGTTTGTTACCGGCACGTTAAAGAATTATACTACTACTGTTATTTGTTTTATGTCTCACTCGCCAAGGCGTTGAAAGTTTGTCCCGCAGGAGTTTTTTATGCACCAAAAAATCACTGACACGACACAAGCGTATAAAGCTTCTTCAGATACCACCAGACTTAGCCAGGATCGAACGCGAAACTTGATTTCAGAAGGCGACCATTTCTATTTTCCGAGCCATTCAGCTAGGATTCTTCTTCTTCTTCAACCCAGTGTGATGACTGCTCGTTTCGGGCCGTGCAGCTGTTAACTTGGATTCGGGAGATTGTGGGTTCGATCCCAACTACCGGCAGCCCTGAATACGGTTTTCCGTGGTTTCCTATGTTCATACTAAATAAATGCTGGCTAGGACTGTACTTCAATTAAGCCTATGGACGTTTTATTTCCAGGCCTAGTCCCGTCAGGGAAACCACTAACAATAAATAAAATAAAATATATAACAATAATTATCACGGGTCACAACTGGCGAGATGTAACAAACAAGAGGCCTTAGCCGCGCTTGACTTTTCCATATACTTGTGCTAGGCTTCTTTGTTTTATTTACCTGGCTCACTTTCCAAGGCCAACCGTTGTTAGATTCCGACCAGCTTACTCGGAGTGACATAGTGGCCAATATCCTAACGCCCTCTTGACCTGGATTGGATCCTGGGTCATGTCACGAATTTAAGGCTGCTTAGAGGAACTGTAACAAAGTAAGCGGAGCCTCAACTGTCGGCCACTCACGGTGGTGGGTTCGAACTCCACCGTCTACAGCCCTGAAAATGGTTTTCTTTGATTTCACACCGGGGTTGCACATGAATTATGAATACAATCGCTACATTCTTAGTCCTACCCATTTCCTATTTCAGATTCGCCGAAAACCTTTCTGTGTTAGAGTGGCCTAATACAAACCACTAGCATAGCGCATAGAAGGTGTATTTACTTGCTTGCTAGCTTGAGATTTGATTGTGTAGAATTCAACTATGTTGCAAATCCGTTAAGTCTCCTTTTTGTCACAATCTATAGCGTAAACGTGTCCAGAATTACAACTACGCTTATACAACAGGTATTCGACGGGAAGGTTCGACCTGTTTTCACCACGACCTCCTCTCCTCATGACCTTAGAAATCTAGAAATTAGACTTATTCGTTAGTACGCAAGTAAGAGCGGTGTTAAAGTAAGACTGCTGGGTATAAAAAAGTTCACAGCAAAATGTTGAAGACACTCTTCCTCAGATTGAGTACTCCATCAACCTGTTTAGCAGTTTGCCTCCCACACTCTCCAGGTAAGTGGAACCGTTGGCGCGTTCATCTCCAGGTAGTAGTTTGTGAAGAATGCACGCTACTTCCGGCCGGCCATGTCCTTGGTCTGAGCTGGCTATGGAAATGAGAAATATCAAGAATCTATAGGAGTCAACTCATGTGTGACATCACGATCTGTAAGCAAGTGTCTGCCAAGTCAAGTAAGCGGTCAAGTAGTTTTTCGTCATGTATTTGTCAGCTTAACGCAAATAGGAACACTCAGACATTCTTTTGAATGACGAACTGGATAATATACTCTTTGTCGAGTGTCCATTATGGCATTTGACTTGCTAGTCAAGTGAGCAGTTACTGGTTAACGAGTATGAGACAATGAATGAAGGAATGAATGAACGAATGAATGAATGAATGAATGAATGAATGAATGAATGAATGAATGAATGAATTTAAGAACTGGAATAATCAAGATATGTTTCAATGATTATTGAATTTTGAATACTGAATATTTAATTTTCACGACCGTACTGCAAAGCAAAGCAAAGCAAAGCAAGGAAATCTCCAGACAGACCATCAAGGTCCTTGGAGAGGTGGAATGTAAAGGCTTCCACTATCCGTAACCTCGCAACTTGATGGGGTAGAGTGGTTAGCTCTACGCCCGGCCGCCTTTGCCCCTAGCAATTAACCTGGTACTCATTTTTGGTGTGGGCTGTGTGAACCTCAGGACCATATGCACCTCCGAAAGTGCAAATAACTTTTCTTAAATTTTTCGACTTCCTGATGGGAATTCAAACCCACGTTCTTCCGGGTGAACTGAGACTTGAAATAAACTTTCAACGTATTAGGTCGTGTTCAGTACATATAGGCCCTAGTACGTATCGAAGGGATGTAAAGAACAGAATAATAATGGCAAACCGGAAACCAGTGGGGTCCGAACCCACAACATCCCACTGGTGCCTGGTTGGCCTTTTTTATTCGGTGGTGTTTGAAGATGCTCAGATCCGCCTATCTCGTGTCACGTATAAAGCTCCGGTGCCTCATCGTCTCTGAAAATCGTAAAAGTACACTAGTGTCCAAAAGTTAAGCATAAGTTACGAGTAAGCAGGGCAACAGGAAATAGACCGCAAATCGCACGACATATGCACCTACCAAACATTACGTGTTCGCTCTGTATAGGAAAGGAGTATTCCCTGCTTTGACTAGCGGCGTAACCGCAAGGTAAGCACAGCCAGTGCCTGCGCCCCATATTTCCTCAGTCGTGTTTGACTGTTATAGTGTGCGGAGTGTAGCCTCGTGGTGACCGTGACAACATAATGGCACAACGACGCTGTATGGACCCCGTTTTGCAGGGTAGAATACTCGGCCGTCTGGAAGCAGGCCAGACGTAGACCGAAGTCGCCGTATCCTTGAATGTGCCACAAAGTGTCATTTCCAGGCTTTGGAGACGATTTCGAGACACAGGAGATGTTAGTCGTAGGCGAGTACCAGGTCGACCAAGGGTAACCACCTCACAGCAGGACCGATATTTGGCCTTAACCGCCCGACACAATACGAGTGCACCTGCAAAACAATTGTCGGCGGAGCTTGCCGTTTCCCGGCAAACTGTGTACCGGAGGCTCAGAACAGCAGGGTTGTTTGTCCAACGTCCAGCGGTGTGTGTCCCACTCACTCCAGCACAGAGACGGGCCCGTTTACTGTGGAGCCGTCAACATCCAAACTGGACCATGAATGAATGGAGGCATGTGCTCTTCGCAGATGAATCACGCTTCAGTTTGCAGAACGATTTCCGTCGCACATTAATCTGGAGAGGACCAGGTAGCCGATAAAACCATAATAACATCGTGGAACGGGACCAGTATGGTGGTGGTGGCGTACGACCCTGAACATCTTCATGGGTGGTCCGAGGAACACTGTTAACGCTCGGAGATACAGGGATGAGGTACTGAGATCACATGCTTAACTCTTCAGAGGTGCGGTTGGTCCAAACTTCCTCTTAATGGACGACAATGCCCGACCGCACCACGCTGCTCTGTTGGATGCATTTCTGGCTGGGGAAGACATTCGTCGCATGGACTGGCCAGCGAGATGCCTGAGATGCATTGGGGAGGCGTCTTCCTTCACCAAGGACCCTCCAAGAACTTCGCATTGCCCTTTCGGAGGAATGGGATCGACTGCCACAAGAGCTCTTGGACCATCTGATAGAGAGTATGTCACGTCGCTGCGAAGCATGTGTGGCCATAAGGGGTAACCAAACCAAACCAAACCCCATGGCACTACAGCCCTTGAAGGGCCTTGGCCTACCAAGCGACCGCTGCTCAGCCCGAAGGCCTGCAGATTGCGCGGTGTCGTGTGGTTAGCACGACGAATCCTCTCGGCCGTTATTCTTGGCTTTCGAGACCGGGGCCGCTATCTCACCGTCAGATAGCTCCTCAATTATAATCACGTAGGCTGAGTGGACCTCGAACCAGCCCTCAGGTCCAGGTAACAATCCCTGACCTGGCCGGGAATCGAACCCGGGGCCTCCGCGTAAGAGGCAGGCACGCTACCCCTACACCACGGGGCCGGCATAAGGGGTAACCATGCACCCTATTAACGGCATATTTTGTTGGGGAAGACATCGCCAAATTTTGTGTTGTTGTCAAAGGTGTACCTTAGCTATCAGAACTTTCTGACAGTTTTTTGGACAAGTTGTGTAACTTATGGTGTGTGAGTCAGCTTCCGTTTGTTCAGCAATCCGTCTGACATTCCTATCAGGCGGTATGGCCTCGTTTAGTGATTATGCTTAACGTTTGGACACTAGTGTAGTTAGCGGAACGTAAAAGAAAGAAATATAGTAGTAGTACTACTAGTACAATTTTTTTACAAGTTGCTTTACGTCACTCCGACACAGACAGATCTTATGGCGACGATGGGATAGAAAGGGGCTAGGAGTGGGAAGGAAATGGCCGTGGCGTTAATTAAGGTACAGCCCCAGCATTTGCCTGGTGTGAAATTGGGAAACCACGGAAAACAATCTTCAGGGCTGCAGACAATGGGATTCGAACCCACTATCTCCCGGACGCAAACTCACAGCCGCGCGCCCCTAACCCCACGGCCAACTCGCCCGGTAAGTTGGAATTCAAGAGGACAAATTGGGGTAAATATTCATTTATAGTACGAGGAGTAAGGGATTGAAATAAATTATCCAGGGACATGTTCGATACATTTTCAAGTTTTTTGAAAACGTTTTATAAAAGCCAGCTGGGCGGTAGCCCTAAATGCAGATTATTATTTATTTATTTATTTATTTATTTATTTATTTATTTATTGATCGAACCACAGATTAGGATACATTTTCAAGTTTTTTGAAAACGTTTTATAAAAGCCAGCTGGGCGGTAGCCCTAAATGCAGATTATTATTTATTTATTTATTTATTTATTTATTTATTTATTTATTTATTTATTTATTTATTTATTTATTTATTTATTTATTTATTTATTGATCGAACCACAGATTAGGAAGTGGGCATTGCTTACAGTAATCTTTCTTATGATTTGATACATCCAATTTTAATACCATACAGCATAATTTAAAAAGGAAAAATAAATAGTGTTAGCAAAATATCATTAACCAGAATTTAACACCTGTGGGTGATCAGATATTGAACTGAGAAGGGATGGCCTGAAAAAAAGGCATTAATTGTAAAGGCATGAAACTTCTCGAACTTACTATAGGGGTCCATCGGATACACCGGAAACGCGATCCACCAAAGTGAAGGTCACTAAAGTAATAATCCTCAGTCCCTCCCAACTACGTTCGACACCTCAAGTGAATGTTAGTATTATATTGTCCAAACATGCAAATTAATTTGAATACGATGGTACATTAATTTTATGCTATAACTATAATCTACGTACCTAATTGCTCTAGACTTCAACAAAGTTAGCATACATCAATACTTTTCCTCTATACATTTACTTCCTCACATCACCTTAATAAATGTCGAATTATTTTACAATTCTTCTCAGTTTCATCCACTCCCCGTTTAATAAATTTACAGTCGTATACAACTGAATTTTATTACTCGTTGTCCGAATGGTCAGGGTATTGACCTTCGGTTCTGAGGGTCCCGGGTTCGATTCCCGGCCGGGTCGGGGATTTTAATCGCTTCTAATTAACTTTTATGGCGTGGGGACTGGGTGTATGTGTCCGTCCCAACACTATCCTCATCATATTCAGACAACGTACCACACTACGAACCACCACAGAAACACGCAATAGTACTTACATCCCTCCATATAGGGTTGGCGTCAGGAAGGGCATCCATGGCCATATCCACATGTTCGACGCAGTTCGCAATCGAGACCCCATATGTGTGGGAAAAGTCGGTAGGAAAAGAAGAAGATAAACAGAATTTCGTTATCAATTTTCCTCAGATCTTCCTCATCCATAAATATCTCTTTAAGTTCCCTTGTCTCCAAACAGACTTTTATGTGCTCATCCCAATACTTTAGTACATAGAAAACATTTATCCTCATCCCTATTCTGTCTGTATGCTGTGTTTTTGTGTATTCCTTTAGCCACCATATTATGCCCTTAGCAGCAGGAGCAGTAGTAGTAGTGCCAATATACTAATCGGATTAATTATAACGGGTGATTTTCGTGTAAATTTTCAGTGTGATCCTCCAGATAACACTATAAAAATGGGAGGGAATGTTTTATTTGAAATAATCAGAGCTCCAAGGTAAGTTCAATATTTTCTCTGACGAGGAACAGTTTCTTGTGGAAATCTACTTCGAGTGACTTTTACGTCAACAGGATGTGGGGTTTTAAAGATAAGCATTTTACTATGCACGATAATTAGTGGCGCTATGGTGTTTACACCATCGTTGCGAGTAATCCTTTCTTTCTTTCTTTCTTTCTTTCTTTCTTTCTTTCTTTCTTTCTTCCTTTGTTTTTGTCTTCCGAGTCCTGAGAGAATAATAAAGTGAGGTATCATTTGATTAGTATTGATGAAGTCTATCATAAAACATCAAAAAGTTAAAATGTGCTAGCAAATAAAGGAAATATTAGAACAGTTATTTTTTAAATTGCAATTAAGAGAATACATTATGCCTCTGCTGAGCAGATCCAGCTTTAGTGTCTACAATGTATTATTTGACCTAGTAGAGGATAGGACAAGTTTGTTACCTACATCGGCCGGTGTCAATTTTGTCTTTAGCTTTGACTGGATGAAAAGTAGAAGAAATATAAGTGACGCTATTAACGCCATTCGTTAGGCACACCGATACCGACACCTTTCCTTAGGGTGGTTTACCGCGGGTTCCATCATATTCACTCGAAAAAATGTCGCTATAGCTCTTTATTCCCAATCTCGTGGCACGTATTCACGTTTAGGCCTAAGTATAGACACCGGATTGGACTGTAAAGATGTTGTATTTCATACCGGTCTTTATAATGTACCATTTCATCTGTATGTAGGTTATAATGTATATCTTGGTTAAAAACCATCATTTTTAAGTTTAGTTATAAGATAATATTCGGATATGAAACTTTATTCAAAATGGGGTCAGGAATTTCCGGCGAAAAATCGATGTGACGCTTTTCTTTTAACAGAGAAACTTATTATAACTCAACAAAAATTACGTATGCAGGAATGTTTATGTATATTATTCTAAAGTACGAGGATGAATGTACAAGTCGTGGCCACGGTAACTGTTGGAATACACATTACGTCATCACAAGATGGACGCCCATTTAAGTTATGTTTTTGGCAGTCACGTGTAGATGTCGTGCGCAGAAAAGTGAGGTGTCATTTGATTGGAATCGATGAAGTCTACCATAAAAGACCAAAAAGTTAAATATGACAGTAAATAAAGAAATAATATCAGAAATTAAAATTTTATTAATTTAAAGTTAATTACAAGTAGGACCCGAGGTCCCTTTTGCTGTAACTAACTGCCACTGTAAATGAAATTTATCAATTATTATACGAAAATATAGAAACAAAAAGGAAAATGCATAAAATAACCTGACACGTTTTCAAACCGAGGATAAACTAAAACTTATCATGTAGCCCTTACTTAGCCCACCATCGCCATAAGACCTATCTGTGTCGGTACGACGTAAAGCAAATTGAAAAAAAAGTAAAAATAAAAATAAAATAAATACTGGATGCGCTGATGGCATGTATCAATTCTAACGGAAGGTATTTTGAAAATTTTGTGTAAGAACGTGTTTCATGTAATATGCTGGTACGTTCTATTCCTGTGTGTTTTCCGTGATTGATCTACCATGTAGAGTTTTAGAAAGTTACTTCTAACATGGAAATATAATATATTCTCTTTTCCTACTTATGAGGAATGTGTCGTGAGCGTTTGGCCGTACTTTGTTGGTACACTCTGTATATGACGAACACCAGGGATGCACCAGGCTGGATGATCACCAAGTATGGGAAGATTAGACGAGACAAAATATTTCAGATTTCTGGATGGGTTAGAAGAGGAAGCACATGGAATTTAGACCGGGCATACCATCTCATGAAAAACAATTACAACAAAAGGACAATGAATATAGGAGCCACGTTCAGGCACTACAACATAGCTGTTAAAACGCACAGATTATATGCATCAGAAAGCCTGAAGCCATGAATAAACAGGGACAAGTAAGTCAAATCGAAACAGGCAACATTGGAGATTACCTGCTTAATAGAAGGATCAATGGCCAGGTACGATCGAGGTCTAATGAAGAGGTGTACAGCAAGATAGAACCAATCACAGCATCGATTGAGAACAAAGCACTGCTATTCTACGGGAGCATTTTCAGGATATTAGATGACCGATTAACGAAAATAATATGGAATATAATGAAATCGAAGTCAGTAAGGCCGAGGTGGTCTCAGGAATGTGAAAAGGATTTGAGACAGATCGGTATCCCAGAACGTAAAATTAATGACAAGGTCAAATTAGATCGATGGTGAATAGTTATGAAGGTTTTAAGATTGAATACCCCAAACACGGAGCTCAAGAAGTGTTTGACTGATTGGCTCAAGAAGTCCTGGCAGGTTCTCAGACCTGGAAGAAGAACAAAATCTACATACTGAAATGAAACTGGTTATCATCATGCAGTCCATAGATGCTCAATTAGATACGGAATTAATAATAATAATAATAATAATAATAATAATAATAATAATCTACAACCGTAACTAACTCCCGAGGACATGCAGCTGTGTCTGTGTGAATGGATGAATGATGTAGTGATGAAGGATTCCTCCCGGGTAAAATATTACGGAGGTAAAATGACCCCCCACTCAGTTCTCCGGGTGGAGACTACACGAGAGGGGACAACCATCATGTAGATGGATACTGACATCCTGCAAGTCGGAGCGTGGAATGTTATAGTCTAATTTGTGTGGAAGGTAGAGAATATGAAAAGGGAATTGGGTAGACTGAAGTTAGATGTAGTTGGTATAAGTGAAGTACGTGAAGCAGGATTTTTGTTCAGATCCAGAATTGTGTTTTTAATTGAATGGCGTTTTTACAAGTAGGAGAGATCACAATATGAAGATAAAGTTGGAATTCAAGAGAAAAAATTGGGGCAAATATTCGTTTATATGTACGGGAGTTAGGGATTGGAATAATTTACCAAGGGAGACTTTCAATACATTTCCAAATCCTTTGTGATCATTTAAGGAAAGGCTAGGAAAACAACATATAGGGAGTCTGCCACCTGGACGACTATCTGAAATGCAGATCAATATTGACTGATTGACTGATTTGAATTATCAACACAAAATCAAAAGAGAAAATGCAGGAGTTGGTTTAATAATGCATAAGGAAATAGGGCAGTGGGTAAGCTACTACGACCAGCATAGTGAAAACCAAGCGAAAAAAAAAGAAAATTGAGAAAAATGAGTTTTTCTGTGTAACTCGTTTCATATTCTCAGGATGTACTTTTCAACATGTTATTAGATAAAGTACGGTAACCATAATGATACATATTTATCATGTTACTTTTTATTGAGCACACATTCAAAACCATGAAAAAATATTAAAAGCCAAGCAGTGTGAAATGTGGCTTTGTGCTGCAGGACTGCGGAATATAATGGGCTATGTTATGAGTAGAACATATCGGATGGAAATGAATAATAATAATAATAATAATAATAATAATAATAATAATAATAATAATAATAATACAAACAGATTAGTTTTTGTTACGTACAAGCAAAACTTAACAAACTATATTTTTAATTAATCAATAATAAACTGCTTATAAAAACAAAGAAAGCAAATTACTAGCAGTCAAGTTTTTGACTGCACCGTTATTCTGCCAAAATGTCCAATACTTGAATTAATATTACTGCAGAAGGTTTTCGTCAGAAGGTTTTCGTGAAAAGGTTTACTTTCATTCTTCAGGTAGTACATCATATCCTGCAAATCGCTCTTCTTCTTAGTTCATATTTATGGGGTCTCTTGCAATGAGTCAACGGCCGTAGCCGTGTTGAAACACCGGATCCCGTGAGATCTCCGAAGTTAAGCAACATTGGGCGTGGTCAGGAGTTGGATGGGTTGCCACGCGCTGTTGGTGGGGGTAAGGGAATGGAGGAGCGGAAAGGAACTGGCCACCCTACCGCACGTAAACTCCGGCTCAGGAACACCTCTGCGGAGGTTCGGACCTGCCTTCGGGCAGAATAACCCTTACCTTACCTACCTCTTGGAATGACAAAAAGGCGTACAGAGACTCCTTTTTATTCGTTAAAAGAAGGGTAATGTTACACCGAGAACCGAAGCCATGAAGTCCACAACAGAAAATACACAGAGAATAATACTCAACACATAATCGAGCATGTTAACTCTTTCCCTCAAGAAGAGTTTATGCTCACTGCAAAATTTCCCATAAATGTTTACACACTTTCACTATGTTACCCGAACCATCTGGAAAGGTGAAAAACACACTAAATCCTGATTTTGAATAGGTTACTCTAATGGCATAGATGTTCATTACAACTAAACTGACGAACACTGAACAGCACAAAAGCCCACTTCAGACATAGATGTACCATGCCTCAAGCGGAATCTTTGGAAACGTTTCGGAACTACTTCCAGGTCCAAATTGACTTGACCCATTATATATTTAAATAACGGTTGATTTATAGCACACTTTAAGGAAAAGAAAGAAAATATAGATTTTTGTAGATTGGCCCATTATACTTCCAAGTCTTCATATGAAGAGGTAGAAAATTTAATACAGTATGTGAAAGGTGATGAGAATCTAATTGTGATGAGAGACTGGAATGCAGTGGTAGGCCAAGAAGAGAAGGTAATGCAGTAGAATAATTCGGATTGGGACAAAGGAATGGAAAAGAAAGTCGGCTGGTTGAATTTTACACCGACCATAATTTAGTACTCGTTAATACTTGGTTCAAACGCCACAAACGACGGCTGTATACGTTAACAAGAACTGGAGACACTGGAACTTACCAAATATACTTCGTTATGTTTAAGCACAGAAACCAGGTGTTGGGTTACAAGACTTTCCCAGGCGCAGACGCGAACTCTGACCACAACTTATTCGACATGAAATGCATATGAGGTTGGAGAAATTGAAGAAAGGAAAGTGCAAGGAGATGGGATCTAGAAGACAAGTTGAAAGAATAAAGTGTGACGGAATATTTCAAGGAACATGTTGCACAAGGACTAAATGAAAAGGCGAAAGGAAACATAGTAGAGCAAGAACGGACAGTCGTGAAGAATGCGGCCAGTCGGGCTGCTGAAAGGTTAGGAAGAAAGAAAAGATCAACTAAGAATCAATGGGTAACTCAGAAGATACTATACCTGACAGACGTACGACAGAAGTACAAGAATGCAAAAAATGAGGTGGGCAGAAAATGAAAACAGGCGATTAAATAATGAAGTAGACAGAAAGTGCAAGACAGCTACGGGAGAATGGCTGAAAGAGAAGTGCAAGGATGTTCAAGGTGTTGAAGGATGTATGGTCCTAGGAAAGGTATACGCTGCTTGCAGGAAAATCAAGGAAACCTTTGGAGAAAGAACAACTAGGTGTATGAATATTAAGAGCATTTATAGGGAAGACAAGGCAGAAATATTGCTAGAATATATCTAACAATTGTATCAAAGTAATGATGTAGATGATATGGTTCAGGAACGAGAAGGGCTGTTGATGTTGATGAAATAGGAGACCCAATTTTGAGGTCAGAATTCGACAGAGCTTTGAGAGATCTAGAGAGGAACAATGCACCTGGAATTGATGACGTGTCCTAAGAATTACTGACTGACTTAGGAGAAACCAGTACGGCGAAATTATTCCATTCAGTGTGTACGAGACTGGGCGAGTTGGCCGTGCGGTTAGGGGCGCGCAGCTATAAGCTTGCATTCGAGAGATAGTGGGTTCGAACCTGGGGCAATATTTTAATTAAGGCCACGCCACTTCCTTCGCACTTCTATCCCTTTCCTAACCCATCATCGCCGTAAGACCTATCTGTGTTGATGCGACATAAAGCAAATTTAAGAAAAGTGTGTAAGATGTACTATGATATAGAAGCGCCATCCGATTTTAGACAGAACGTTGTTATACCTATTCCAAAGAAAGCAGGTGCTGACAAGTATGAAAACTACCATACCATTAGTTTAGTATCTCATGCCTACTTCACAGACCTACGTGTGGAGCCCTGCGAAGGCAGGGTTCACCCATTCTTTATCTATCTATGCCTGCAAAATTTTAACACATATTATTTAGAGAAGCATGGAAAGACAGGTTGAAACTGAATTTTAAGAAGATCAATTTAGTTTCAGAAGAAATGTAGGAACACGCGAAACAATCCTAACTTTATGTCTCATCTTAGGGGCCCATGTACGTGGCGTTCGTGTAGACCTAGAAATTACATTAGATAACGTTGACCAAGCTATTTGAAATTCTGAAGGTGATCGGGAGGTCTTCCGTGGCTCAGGTGGCAGCGCGCAGACCTCTCACCGCTGGGTTCCGTGGTTCAAATCCCGCCACGCCATGTGAGATTAGTGCTGAACAAGGTGGAGGCGGGACAGGTTTTTCTCTGGGTACTCCGGTCTTTCCTGTCATCTTTCATTTCAGCAACGCCCTCCAGTACCATTTCATTTCATTTCATCTGCTAGTCGTTAATCATTGCCCCAGAGGAGTATGACAGGCTTCGGCAGCCGGCACAATTCCTATCCTCGCCGCTAGATGGGGTCTTCATTCATTCCATTCCTGATCCGGTCGAATAACTGGAAACAGGCTGTGGATATAAGGTGATCGGTATCAGATACCGAGACAGAAGAATTATCTACAATCTGTACAAAAATTCATTCTGAAGTGATAAGAATCGAGAGCTTTGAAAAAGAAGCAGCAATCCAGAAAGAAGTGAGGCAAGACTGCACTTTGTCCCCTCTCATTTTCAATGTTTATATATTCGTAGAAGAGGTGGTAAAGGAAATCAAAGAAGAATTTGGAAAGGGAATCATAATAAAAGGACAGGAAATCAAAACTCTGAGATTTGCCGATGATACTGTTATTTATCTGAGTCTTCAGATGATCGGCAGTAATTGGTGAATGGTATGGACAGAGTCTTGGAGAAGGAAAAAGTGAAATGGCGTATGGCTTTTAGTGCCGGGAGGACATGCTCGGCTCGCCAGGTGTAGGTCTTTTGATTTGACCCCGTAGGCGACCTGCGCGTCGTGATGAGGATGAAATGATGATGAAGACGACACATACACCCAGCCCCAGTGCCAGCGAAATTAACCTGTCGGGAATCGAACCCGGGACCCCTGTGACCAAAGGCCAGCACGCTAACCATTTAGCCATGGAGCCGGACTTGGAGAAGGAGTACAATATGAAAAGAAGCAAGTCCATAAACAAAAGTAATGGAGAGCAGTCGGACGAAGTCAGGTGATGCAGGAAATAAATGAAGTCTTAAAGGAAGTAGGTGAATATTGTTACTTGGGTAGTAAAATAACTTACGATGGCAGAAGTAAGGAGGACTTAAAATGCGGACTAGCACAAGCAAGGAAGAGCTTTCTTAAGAAAAGAAATGTGCTCACTTCGAACATGGATATTATAATCAGAAATATGTTTTTGAAAACGTTCTTCTGGAGCGTGGCATTGTATGGAAGTGAAACGTGGACGGTAACTGGCCCAGAAAGAATGGGAATAGAAGCTGTTGAAATGTGGTATAACAGAAGGATGCTGAAGGTGAGATGGGTAGATCTTACCGAGAATGAAGCAATACCGAGTCTAATTGGTGAGAGGAGATCGATTTAGTTAAATTTGACGAGATGAAGAGGTAGAATGATTGGACACATCTTACGACACCCAGGACTTGTCCAGTTGGTTTTTGAGGGAAGTGTAGGTGGTAAGAACGGTAGGGATAGACCAAGGCTGCATCAAACTAATCTATGGATTGATCACTCAAACAACAACAACAACAACAACAACAACAACAACAACAAATAAAACAGGTAGGGCCTAGATCTCTATGGATCGGAAAGACTGATTTTTGAGAGGAAGGTACGACATCGAAATTATTAAAGGATCTCAGAATCCTTCTAGACCCAAAATTCTCATACGAGCAATACAGCTTTCTTTCTTTCTTTCTTTCTTTCTTTCTTTCTTTCTTTCTTAATCTGTTTACCTTCCAGGGTTGACTTTTCCCTCGGACTCAGCAAGGGATGCCACCTCTACCGCTTCAAGGGCAGTGTCCTGGAGTATGAGACTCTGGGTCGGGGGATAAAAATGGGGAGGAGGACCAGTACCTCTCCCAGGCGGCCTCACCTGCTATGCTGAGCAGGGGCCTTGCGGGGGAAGGGATAGACAAGGAAGAGGGAAGGAAGTGGCCGTGGCCTTAAGTTAGGAGGAGTGGGAAACCACGGAAAACCACTTCGAGGATGGCTGAGGAGGGAATCGAACTTCCCTCTAGTCAGTTGACCTCACGAGGCTGAGTGGACCATGTTCCAGCCCTCGTACCACTTTACAAATTTCGTGGCAGAGACGGGAATCGAAACCGGGCCTCCAGGGGTGGCAGCTAATCACACTAACCACTACACCACAGGGGCGGACAGCAATACAGCTACCGGAAGAAAAGAAGCCCCCGCTGGAATGATGAAAGCAAAACGATAACGATGATGATGATGATGATGATGATGTTTGTTGTTTAAAGGGGCTTAATAGCTAGGTCATAGGCCCCTGAAAGCAAAATGAACACAAAGGTAGACACGCTTTAAAGTACTTTGTGAAGCTCTAATAATAATAATAATAATAATAATAATAATAATAATAATAATAATAATAATAATAATAATAATAATAATAATAATAATAATAATCGTCGTCATCACGGTCATGTAAACGACATGTTTCCTTACCGTGAGAGGCAGCATTGGCCCTCGCCTGCCTGCAGCAGCTGGCCGCAGTTGACAGTCAACTACTCTAATAAATAGATTGGACGAATCACATTAAGCTACAATAGCAGAGCAGTTTGTAGCTTTTCCATTGTGCAGTAAACAAGTAAGGCATTTTTTGTTGAGCAACCATTACATCAACTAACAAGACAAGAGAGGAGCAGTTAACCGCAGTGGGGTCACGGTGAGGTCAATCTGCGCCAGCCACACAGACTGCAGTGGCAAATAATAATAATAATAATAATAATAATAATAATAATAATAATAATAATAATAATAATAATAATAAAGTATGTATACAGTATATACCCCATAGTCCCGTTACTTGATACGTAGTCGGAAATGAGGTGAAATTATACGGCATGCTTTTACGGCCGGTGCCCTTCCTGACGCCAAGCTCTTCGAGGAGCTGGGTAAGGAGTTAGACGGGATCGGCTGTGGCCTATGAATAGGAACTGTCCCGGCATTTTGCGTGGAAGTGAAAATGGGAAACCACAGAAAACCATTCTGAGGACAGCTGACGGTGTGCTTCGAACCTACTCGTCTCCCGAATCCAGAGCATGGCTCCGTACGTAGCCGTAGCGCGTTAACACGCGCGGACACTCTACGGTAATAATAATAATAATAATAATAATAATAATAATAATAATAATAATAATAATAATAATAATAATAAGTTATTCCGTACACTTTGATGAGAAAAGCAATCGTGGCACTAACGAGGAGGGAGTATCAATCACCAGCTGCCTGCCGTAATTGATTACGCGCTCTCTTCTTGTGTTCAAGACTTCAAGGAGCAGTTTCGGATGACAGCACAACAGTCATTTGGCACTTACGACTGTTTGATTTATAGGAACTTGAGAATAAAATCAGAATATCCTCTAACCGTTCCGTTCTAGGAGGCGATTGAAAGCTCTTTCTGTCCAAACTTGGAAGTATAGGTTGGCGCTCATTTGACACTAGCTGATTCCGACATTGATTGCTCGTGTTTGAGTCACACGCCTCATTTTCATCCTAGCTATCGAATCTCCCTTGGTCTACTCTTGTTTTCTTCCAACCATGAGAGTATTAGATTTGTGAGACCTAGGGAGTCTCTCAATTTCACGCCCTTCATACAGTAGCTCTTCTCTTTCTGTTGCCGATACCTTCGTTTTCGGAAGTTAAGAGAGAATGGCTGCTTACTGTACTTCTCCTCAAAACAAAATCCCCACCACCTTAAGACTTATACTGTAGTGTTTGAAGGTACGTTAAACAGTATTTATTTATTTATTTATTTATTTATTTATTTATTTATTTATTTATTTATTTATTTATTTCCTTCTTAATCCGCGTACTCTCCAGAGTTGGCTTTTCCCTCGGACTCAGTGAGGGATCCTACCTCTATCGCCTCAAGGGCAGTGTCCTGGAGCGTGAGACTTTGGGTCGGGGGGTTAGAACTGGAAAGGAGGACCAGTACCTAGCCCAGGTGACTTAACCTGCTATGCTGAACATGAGCCTTGTTGGGGGAGGGGGAATGGGAAGATTGGAAGGCATAGACAAGGAAGAGGGAAGGAAGCGACCGTGGAGTTAAGTTAGGTACCATCCCGGCGTTTGCCTTGAGGAGAAGTGGGGAACCACGGTAAACCACTTCGAAGATGGCTGAGGTGGGAACCGAACCCCCTCTACTCAGCTGACCTCCTGAGGCCGAGTGGACCCCGTTCCAGCCCTCGCCCGACTTTTCAAATTTCATGGCAGAGCTGGGAATCGAACCCGGGCCTGCTGGGGTGGCACCTAATCATACTAACCACTACACCACAGTGGTGGGCAGTAATTATTATTATTATTATTATTATTATTATTATTATTATTATTATTTAAAGCGCCGAATTTGACTCTGGGTCGATGAAACATAATATGCAAGTATACTGCCTTTAACGGTGCTGCCGGTTAATCTTAATCTTTGTGTTCATGAGGTTGTGGGTTCGATGCCGGCTGATGTCAGTGGCGTTTGACGATGTTTAAATACGAATGCTCCGTGTCGTTGGCTTCTGGCCCATTAGATAGCTTCTATAGGACAAAATTTCGACATTGCGGCGAGCCTTAAAATTTATAGCATTTGAATAAATTTTTAATTATTATTCGCGAGCAAACGAGGCGGACAACTGTGGTATGGATAGAGGCGTACTCTGTTGCATTTTGCTGCTCATACATAATGCGTTTGATAAAAACAGACACCCGCTATTATTTTATGTGAATAACATTCTACTTGTTGAGGCTGTGTCCTACTGTAGATTTAAAATTTAATAGATATACAGATTTGAGGTTTTAGATACGCATATTTTGTTGAACATACCAAGTAAACATTTCTGAGAACGCTCAAATGATATACTGTTTTCAACAAATTTCGTTCCGTTCTAGCCCTTCGTTTCCAATGAATTTAGGATCAACTTACTTATTTTCTTGCTTGCGACTGGCACGTCAGGAAATCTTCCTACAAATTGCTTACGCTCGTCTCCTAGTCTCGACCACCACTTGTTTTTCACATTATTGGTCCTACATTGTCCGGTTTCTTGGCTGAATGGTCAGCGTACTGGCTCTTGTTTCAGAGGACCTCGGGTTCGATTCCCGGTCGGATCTAGGATTTTAACTGCGTATGGTTAATTCCTGTGGCTCGGGGACGGGGGATTGTGCTCGTCTTAGTTCACTTCGCTTCATCTACCAACAACGCACCACACTATCAATTCAGTAATATGCAATAGTGTATGCATCGCTCCACATAGAGCAGGGCATCCAGCCGCAAAACTGGACCAAATCCACATCATCAACAAGTGTGACTCAATAACTGGGGAAAAGGCCAGGAAGAAGAAGATTATGGGTCATACATTACAGTTGTTGTTTGTCCAGTGTGAAACTTTTGGCAGGCATTTCAGTATTTTTACTCTCTCTCTCATTCTTTTCTGTTTCCCCCCACACCTAGTAAGGTAGCGGGCGTGACCTCTGTCACTCATATTGTCTTGGACCTATGTTTTAGGGCCGGATGCCCTTCCTGACACCTAACCTATGTGCACGGATATATTCACTATTGCGTATTTCTGTGGTGGTTGGCAGTAAAGCGTGTTGTAGGCTATATTATTTACATGCCCGCTTCTGTGGTGAAGTGGTTAGTGTGATCGGCTGCCCGGAGGCCCGGGTTAGATTACCGGCCTTGCCCCGAAGTTTGAAAAGTGGTAAGAGGACTGGAACGGGGTCCACTCAGCCTCGGGAGGTCAAATGAGTAGAGAGGGGTTCGATTCCCACCTCAGTCATCCTCAACGTGGTTTTCCGTGGTTTCCCACTTCTCCTCCAGGCAAATACCGCATAGCAGGTGAGGTCACCTGAGCGAGGTACCGATCCTCATTCCCAGTTGTATCCCCGACCCAAAGTCTCACGCTCGAGGGCACTGCCCTTGAGGCGGTAGAGGTGGGATCCCACGCTGAGTTCGAGGGAAAAGCCAACTGTGGACTGTCAACGGATTCATTAAGAAAGGAAGAAAGATATATACATACAGAGGTCTACCGTATATTGAAATGTAGGGGGCGATGTCCTAGATGTTAGGCCCCTTAAAACGGCAGTCATCATATTTTAATTAAATTATTCGAATTTAAATAGTAAGATTTTATACTCAACATACTCAGCACTTCCCTATGAATGCAGTTACAGCATAGGCCAATATGTATGTATGGCATTAACCCCAGTAGGTGGTGCAGAACCTTCGCGCTCCTAATGGTTCCCTCGCGTACATGAGCTTTTTCGACCAAGACCCAAAATGAACAATGTTCAAGGAAACGCAGTCAGTGAGCTGAGTTTAACACATACGCAAGGTCACAAGCTGATATCCATGACCTCTACTGTATAATTGAATAACAGCAGCCTACTATGAGGGGCAATTCAACTTATCGTACTCGGTGACATTTATGGGTGCAGGAGACTCGTAATAGTAGATGTTTAGCACTTCAAAGAACCTCCTACAAGGCGAATTGCGACATTCCAATGCGTCTTAAAATAGTAAGTTGATAAATAAACGTAATCAATTAGAAGGATTGCAAATAACATGAACCAGTTCCGACTATAAAAGCACAATCGTTTCTCCACTACACTCAATGCCTGCAGGACATACTATCCGACGATGAAACTAGAACACTTACCAGAGTTGCAGTTCAGCCTCCAGTCGCTGACGACGACGCTTCTCACGCCGGTCGTACTTCTCTTGTCCCATCATGCTGCTGCTGCTGCTGTTGTTGTGAGTACTGCAGTGTTTAATGGCGGCGGCACGCGACTTGCTTTTAAGTACTGCAGCAGATGAGTAATGTGCGGGGCGAGGAGGGGGACTGATTACAGACGGAGAGATCCCAATTAGCCACTGCTGTGACGTAGCAGCGACACGACTATCACACAGTTCCTTTTTCTACAGGCTTCTATGTAAGCAGCACGTTTCTTCCTTAAACGATGTCAGATTTGTAATGTAGACTACAAGTATAACTCATTTTTTACACTGAAACAGTGACTTGTAGCCCACCCTAACTTACGTTAAGGCATCTTCAGCAGTGGCAGTTCGATGTAAACAAAGCAAGCCCTCGACTGGTCCTTCTTAATACGTAGATTCGAAGGTTAAACAGGTACGTGAGATGTCTTACAGTAGAACTTCAAGCGCAGTGGCGGACAGGTTATTCAGAGATCTAGACTCTGGAGATTAATTTATAGGCCTAATTATTAAAGTCACGATATGTAGAGTTCGCTTAACAATGCAGAATAATTTTTTTTTTTTTTTTTTTTTTGCTAGGGGCTTTACGTCGCGCCGACACAGATAGGTCTTATGGCGACGATGGGGTAGGAAAGGCCTAGGAGTTGGAAGGAAGCGGCCGTGGCCTTAATTAAGGTACAGCCCCAGCATTTGCCTGGTGTGAAAATGGGAAACCACGGAAAACCATTTTCAGGGCTGCCGATAGTGGGATTCGAACCTACTATCTCCCGGATGCAAGCTCACAGCCGCGCGCCTCTACGCGCACGGCCAACTCGCCCGGTGCAGAATAAATTAAAAATTTATGTCCTTCAATATATTTTTGTAGGTTCAGATGACCTTTTTTTAGTGTAGGCATGTAAGTTGCAAAGTCCGGCCCCGCGGTGTAGGGAGCAACGCGCCCGCATGTCATCCGGCAGCCCCGGGTTCGGTTCCCGCTCCGGTCAGAGTTTTTTAATTGTAATGATTAATTCCCCTGGTCTGGGGACTGGGTGTTTGTGTCGTCCTTAACATTCCTTTCCTCACATTCAACACATTACACTTCCACCATTACATAATACACGCAGTTTCCTCACATAAGGTGCAAGTAGGGGCAAAAGATCTACACAGGTCGACGCCACGAACAAATAGCGCTTTAAAAAAAAAAAAAAAAACTTTTATAAAAGTAAAGCTTTTTAGGAACTTCACATATTCAAACCAAAATATATTAACTGCGCAGCATCTTTACAGTAATATACGTTTCAACCTCTCCTAAGAAATATCACAGAAATATTTTGAAACAAAGACAGTTGAATTTCAAATGTTGGTTTAATTTTACTGTACGACTTTCAGATGAAAAATGAAATGGCGCATGTCTTTTAGCGCCCGAGGACTTCGAGTCGCCAGGTGCAGGTCTTTTGATTTAACGCCCGTAGGTGATCTGCGCGTCGTGATGAGGATGAAATGATGATGAAGACGATACATACACCAAGTCCCCATGCCAGGGGAATTAACCAATGATAGATAAAATTCCGACCCTGCCGAGAATCAAACCCGGGGCCCCTGTGACCAAAGGCCAGCACGCTAACCATTTAGCCATGGAGACGGACAATTTCAGCTTGTATAATAAAATAATAAACAATATTATGTAAATCATCCTAAAGAAAATACATTAATGTCAGACTCCTTGGCCGAATGGCCAGCATTGAGGTCTTCGATTCGCAGGGTCCAGGGTTCGTTTACCGGTCGGGTCGGGGATTTTATTCGCGTCTGGTTAATTCCTCTGACTGGGGGACTGGATGTTAATGTTTGTTCCAACATACTTCTCTTCATATTCACACAACACACAACACTACGAACCACCATAGGAACACGCAATAATGAATACGTCCCTCCGTGTACGGTTGGCGTTAGGAAGCGCGTCCAGCCGTAAAAAGGGGCCAAATCATATCTGTGACACAGTTCGCACCCATGACTTTACTAGTGTGTGGAAAAAGTAGAATAAGAATAGGAAAGGATGAAATAAAATAGTACCGGTATTAATACAAATATATATATACATACTTTTTCCCAAACATAAAGAATATTTTCAGGGTAAGAATGTCCAAGTCCGCTTCTGTGGTGTAATGGTTACTGTTGTTAGCTGCCACTTCCGTGGGTCCGGGTTCGATTGCCGGCTCTGCCACGAAATTTGAAAAGTGGTACGAGGGCTGGAACGGGGTCCACTCAGCCTCGAGGGGTCAACTGAGTAGAGGGGGTTCGATTCCTACCTCAGCCATCTTCGAAGTAGTTTTCAGTGGTTTCCCACTTCTCCTCCAGGCAAATGCAGCGCCGATGAACTAGATGTTAGGCCCCTTTAAACAACAAGCATCATCAAGCAAGCAAATGCCGGGATGGTACCTAATTTATGGCCATGACCTCTTCCTTCCTTCTTCCTTGTCTATCCCCTCCAATTTTCCCATCCCCTCACAAGGCCCCTGTTCAGCATACCAGGTGAGGCCGCCTGGGCGGGGTACTGGTCGTCAATAACACTTGTAACCCCCCGACCTATGGTCTCATGCTCTAGGACACTGCCTTAAGGTGGTAGAGGTGGAAACCCTCGCTGAGTCCGAGGGAAAATCTAAGCTTGGAGGATGATTGGATAAATAAATAAATAAATAAATAAATAAATAAATAAATAAATAAATAAATAAAGACCAAATTTCTCAATCATGCTGCTGAACGTACGGAAAAGACTTTCCTCAGCACGAACGAACAATAGCGGTGTTTTGTTCAGGCGTGATCTCTTCTCCTTTATTCGCCTTTCGATAATCTCACAGGGCTTGCTCACCATCTGTTTGTCAAGCTAATATTCATTTCCAGACGGTCTCCAGTTTGCATGGTATTGCATACGTGATGTGATCTGGAGCAATGTGTGCCTCCACATACTAACAATGATGTTCCCGTTGACTTGCGTAAGCATCGGATCCATGCTTGTTGCGGAATAACTTGTTCATCACCACGAACGAGGAAGAGATTGGGCTGTTCCTAGTAATCCTACCTCCATACAGCAGGCAGCCAACACTGTATTTGTGTATGTCGACGATGCCTGTACACACTAGTATACCGGGTGGTCCACCAGCCGCTTGCGATCCAGTTTTGTGCGTCCCTTCACATTTACTACAATTCTGAAAGGCATCGGTTCCTCTTTCTAAACCGGGGTAATATAATGAGATGTGTGTTTACGGGCTAGAAGACAGCAGGAATCGTGAGCGCCACTATTAATTCATTATGGGTACCTCGAATGAGCACAGATACGCAGAACACGTACTTTAAAACAGGAGGTGGACGCACAGATCGGGAGAACGGTACTGTATAGGCTGGGAAGTGGATGTCTTATGTCAAGTGTCGCAGTCGTTCACATGGCAAACGGGCGGGAAGATACAGTATGTGATAGTGGACAGTGCTCGAGGTAGGAGGTTCGTATTCCACATAATTTTTTTTAACAGCTAGTTGCCTGGGATGTGGTAAGGTTGCATACTTGACAGCTTCCAAGGATTGATTTTGTTTATTTGACCCTGTAAAAGACCGTACGTATCGTTGCATTGGGTATGGTGTTGGGTTGGACGAGGATGTGGAGATGATGGTCTGTGACCAGTATAGGCTGGGAAGTGGGCGCTGTAGACCAAGTGTCGCAGTAGCTTACATGGCTAGCGCGCGGTAGGATGTGTAATAGTTGACAGTGCTCGAGAGTTAGAAGGGTGAAGTCCCATTGAATTATTTCTTTAAAGTCAGTTGCCTGTGAAGTGGCGAGGTCGTATACTTAAA
Source organism: Anabrus simplex (assembly GCF_040414725.1). Taxonomy (NCBI): domain Eukaryota; kingdom Metazoa; phylum Arthropoda; class Insecta; order Orthoptera; family Tettigoniidae; genus Anabrus; species Anabrus simplex. The sequence continues at coordinate 1,142,651,293 of NC_090265.1, forward strand.
GCTATCTATACAAGCAAGCAAATGCCGGGATGGTACCTAACTTAAGGCCGTTGGTATCGAGTGGGTTGATAGAGGCTAGGAAACATGTGACAGGATTTCAGTTATCCACGTCGTTTAACGCAGCACCTGCTCGAACGGACGACCTCCGTGGTCGATACAGAGCTGCGCGCGATGTTGTAAGGGCCGTTTTGCCCTGACGAAACGGATCGACATGCATCGGTGATGAGCTGTCTAAGGTGACAGCTCCTGTGCATACACCAGTTGTTTTACATGGCCCCACAGAAAAAATCCACGGGTGTAAGATCGGGCGATCTGGCGGGCCAGGAGACAGGTCCTCCCCTTCCTATCCATTTATCAGGATACGTCGCATGGAGATGGTTCTGGACGACCACCGCCTTGTGCTGTGGAGCTCCCTCATGCTTCAACAACACCCTGCAGAGGTCAAGGAGTGGCACACGTTCCAAAAACGGTGGTAGTTCATCTTTGAGTAGCCGCAGAAGCGTTGGCTGGTCAGATGGCCCTCAAAGAAATGGGGACCGATGAGGTGATCACCTATGATTCCACATCATCCATTCACGTCCAACTGTACCTGAAAAGCTGTCGTTTGCACCCAATGGGGATTATCCACACTCCAGTAGCCTAATGCATATTATGGCGATTAACGGTTCCATTGTTGTGGAATCGTGCTTCGTCCGTAAATAAGAGAGTCGCTAGAAAAGCAGGAACAGTGTCCACATGCTGTAGGATCAATCGACAGAACTCCACCCGGGCATCGAAATCATGACCATGGAGCTCCTTGTGTAAGTACAGATGGTATGGGTGAAACCGTTGGGTATGTAATATCCGCATAACGGACGCTCGGCTGATGTTCGTCTCCTGTGCAATGGCTCGTGTGTTAGTATGAGGGTTACTCCGGATAGCGTTAAACACGACCTCTTCATTGTCAGCACACGTCACGGGATGATCTCGAACAGGCTGTGTCCTTCTGTCGAGGTGACGACAGGATAATACTTATAGTTTGATATACCACAATGAAATAAGATGTACCATAATTGATATGATAACGTTAGGTGATCAAACGTGCTTAATAAAATATAATAAGAAGTAGGCTATGATGAGGAAAATGGCGCAGTAAGGAAGGAACTAGGCCCAAAAGAAGATGACCAGAATAACAGTGCAAAATAATATCTATATATATAAAATAACTTGTCCTGACTGACTGACTGACTGACTGACTGATTCATCATCACAGAGCCAAAACTACTGGACGTAACGAAATGAAATTTTGGGGATATATTCATATTAAGATGTAGGTGCTCGCTAAGAAAGGATTTTTGGATATTCCTTCGCTAAGGGGGTGAAAAGAGGGGTGAAATTTTAAAATGAGTGTGTCTATATCTCGAAAGTTTAAAAGTTTACAGATGTAAAAATTGGTATTTAGAATCTTCTTTAAAAATAAGGAAACACGTATTTTTTTGTTTTCAGAAAATCCCAATAGGAGGGGTGAAAAGGGGTGAAAATGGGGAAAATGGGTTGAATGCCCTTAATCAGTATACCAGTACTTATATCTCAGAAACTGAAGATATTACAGACCTGAAAATTGGTACTTTTGATCTCTTTTAAAAATAAAAAAACACGTATTTTTTGTTTTTGGAAAATCCAATTAATGGGAGGGTGAAAAGGGGGTGAATTTTTAAAATGAGTGAATCTATATCTCCAAACTTTTAAAGTTTGCAGATGTAAAAATTGGTATTTAGAATCTTCATTAAACATAAAGAAACACGTATTTTTTTGTTTTCGGAAGATCGCAATAGGAGTGGTGAAAAGGGGTGAAAAAGGGGTTGAATGCCTTTGATGAGGCTACATATATTTCAGAAACTGAAGATAATACAGACCTGAAAATTGGTGTTTGGGATCTCCTTTAAAAATAAAGAAATACGTATTTTTTTGTTTTTGGAAAATCCAATTAATGGGGGGGTGAAAAGGGGGTGATTTTTTAAAATGAGTGTATCTATATCTCAAAACTGTTACAGTTTATAGATGTAAAAATTGGTATTTAGAATCTCCTTTAAAAATAAAGAAACACGTATTGTTTTGTTTTCGGAAAATCCCAATAGGAAGGGTGTAAAAGGGTGAATAATGTGTTGAATGCTTTTAATGAGGCTACTTATATTTCAGAACCTGAAGATATTACAGACTTGAAAATTGGTATTTGGGATGTACTTTAAATGTAAAGAAACACGTATTTTTTCGTTTTTGGAAAATCCAAATATTGAGGGGTGAAAAGGGGGGGTGAATTTTTTAAAATGAATGTGTCTACATCTTAAAACTTTAAAATTTACAGATGTAAAAATTGGTAGTTAGAATCTCTTCTAAAAATAAAGGAACACGTATTTTTTTGTTTCCTGTAAATCCCAATAGGAGGGGTGTAAAAGGGTAAAAAGTGGGTTGAATGCCTTTAATGAAGATACATATATCTCAGAAACGGAAGATATTACAGAACTGAAAATTTGTGTATGGGATCTCCTTTAAAAATAAAGAAACACGTATTTTGTTTTTGTTTTTGGAAAATCCTATTAATGGCGGTTAAACAGAAGTGATGACAAATTGGGGTGAATTTTTTGAAAGATTATCTTGGAAACGTAAAATGTTATAGACGTAAAAAGTGGGTGTTTGGAATCTCCTGTAAATGTAAAGAAACATAGGTGATTTGTTTTTGGAAACTCCACTTAAGGGGAACCCAAAAGGGGTGAAATTTTAAAATGAGAATTTTTACAGTATATCTTAAAAAAACTTAACATGTTACAGAAGTGAAAAATTGTATTTTTATCTCTATTAAACATAAAGAAACGTGTATTTTTAATTTTCGGAAATACCACTTGGGTGGAGGGTGGGTGAAAGTGACTGAAAATGGTGTTGAATTATTTTAATTAGGCTACTGATGTCTTAAAAGTGAAGATGTTACAGACGTGAAATTTGATATTTGCAATCTGCTTTAAAAGTAAAGAAACACGTATTCTCGGAAAATCCAATGAAGCGGGGGGAGGGGGGTGAAAGAATTGAAAAATTAATTGACACTAATTGTATGAGAATATATACATCTAATAAAAACTAAAGTTGTTACAGACGTGAAAATTCGTATTTGGATCTCCTTTAAAAACAAAGAAAAACGCGTTTTGGGGGGGAAACCATCTTGGGGGGCGGGAGTGTAAAGGAGTTGAATTCCTTTCATGATGACACATAAATCTAAAAGTGAAGAAGTTAGAGTCGTGATAATTGGTATTTAGAAGACCCTTCACTATTAAAGAAACAAGTATTTTTTGCGGGAAAATTCACTTAGGGGGGAGGGGGGGAGTAGTTTGAAATGAAGTGACAAAAGTAAATTATATTTATGGGGATACTTATATCTCAAAACTGAAGGTAATAGACGTGAACATTGGTGTTTGGAATCTCCCTTAAACATAAAGAAACACGCCTTCTTTTAATTTTTTTGCGGGGAGGGGGGGGGGGGGTTGGCAGTAAAAACTAACGGCGGTGGGGTGTAAAAGGAGGTGAGACCAATTGATTTTACTGTTCTTAATGTACTTATAAGGATCCTCCGTTGCTCAGGCGGCAGCGCGCCGGCCTCTCACAGCTGGGTTCCGTGGTTCAAATCCCGGTCACTCCATGTGACATTCGTGCTGGACAAAACGGAGGCGGGACAGGTTTTTATCCGGATACTCCGGTTTTCCCTGTCATCATTCATCCCAGCAACACATAATAGTAATAATAATAAGAAGAAGAATAAGAATAACATTATTAATAATAATAATAATGCTCCGGACCGTCGTCAAATATGCGGACCGCGCTGGAAACGGCTCCTGGACGGGTAATGACTAGGAATGCAGTCCGGCCGCGGGTTCAGTGCCGCCAAGGCACCCAATATGACACCACGCCGGATCTCCTGAAGGATTTTATCCAGATTAAAAATGATTATAGGAAAATACGGTATGGCAAAGATTTACGGACCCAACTGACCGGGAAGAATACCTGAGCCTAGCCCGGGAAGTACGAAATTGATTGCTGGAAAGGAATATTGAAAAATGGGAGGAAACGTGCCGTAATCTAATAGAAAACGAGTCAGATCGGGAATTTTGGTGGATTCTCGCTGAAAACGTGTCAGATCGCGAATTTCGGCGGATTATATATCTAAAACAATAAGCATTCAATTATAAATTTCAGTATAATACCGTAGCGAAGCACGGGTACCTTGCTAGTATATATATAAAGTAACTTGTCCCGACTGACTGACTGATTCATCATTGCCGAGCCAAAACTACTGGACATAAATGAATGAAATTTTGAGGATATATTCATATTAAGATGTAGGTGCTCGCTAAGAGAGGATTTTTTGATATTCCGTCGCTAAGGGGGTGAAGAGGGGGGGTGAAATTTTAAAATGAGTGTATCTATATCTCAAAACTTTAAAAGTTTACAGATGTGAAAATTGGTATTTAGAATCTTCTTTAAAAATAAGGAAACCCGTATTTTTTTATTTTCAGAAAATCCCAATAGGATGGGTGAAAGCGGGTGAAAAAGGGGTTGAATGTCTTTAATCAGGATACCGGTACTTATATCTCAGAAACCGCAGACATTACAGACCTGAAAATTGGAACTTTTGTTCGCTTTTAAAAATTAAGAAGCACGTATTTTTTTGTTCTTGGAAAATCCAATTAATGGGAGGGTGAAAAGGGGGGTGAATTTTTGAAATGAGTGCATCTATATCTCAAAACTTTTAAAGTTTACAGATGTAAAAATTGGTATTTAGAATGTTCATTAAAAATAAAGAAGCACGTATTTCTTTGTTTTCGGAAAATTACAATAGGAGGGGTGAAAAGAGGTGAAAAAGGGGTTGAATGCCTTTAAAGAGAATACTTATATCTCAGAAACTGAAGAAATTACAGACCTGAAAATTGGTGCTTGGGATCTCCTTTAAAAATAAAGAAGCACGTATTTTTTGTTTTTGGAAAATACAATTCATGGTGGGGCAGAAAAGGGGGTTAAATTTTAAAATGAGTGTATCTATATCTCAAAACTTTTAAAGCATATAGATGTAAAATTTTTTATTTAGAATCTCCTTTAAAAATAAAGAAACACATATTTTTTTGTTTTCGGAAAATCCCAATAGGAAGGGTGGAAAAGGGTGAAGAAAAGGTTGAATGCCTTTAATGAGGCTACTTATATTTCAGAACCTGGAGATATTATAGACCTGAAAAGTGGTATTTGGGATCTACTTTAAAACTAAAGAAGCAGGTATTTTTTCGTTTTTGGAAAATCCAAATAATGGGGGGTTAAAAGGGGGGGGTGAATTTTTAAAATAAGTGTGTCTACATCTTAAAACTTTAAAAGTTTACAGATGTAAACATCGGTATTTAGAATCCCCCTTACAAATGAAGGAAAATGTATTTTTTTTGTTTTCTGTAAATCCCAATAGGATGGGTTTAAAACGGTGAATAATAGGTTGAATGCCTTTAATGAGGATACATATATCTCAGAAACTGAATATATTACAGAACTGAAAATTTGTATTTGGGATCTCCTTTAAAAACAAAGAAACACGTATTATTTTGCTTTTGGAAAATCCAATTAATGGCAGTTGATCAGGAGTGACAAATTGGGGTGAATTTTTTGAAAGACTATATCTACAGAATATCTGAGAAACGTAAAATGTTGCAGACGTAAAAGGTGTGTATTTGGAATCTCCTGTAAATGTAAAGAAACATAGGTGTTTTGTATTTGGAAACTCCACTTAAGGGGAACTAAAAGTGGTGAAATTTTAAAATGAGAATTTCTACAGTTTATCTCAAAAAAGTTAACATGTTACAGAAGTGAAAAATTGTATTTTTTATCTTATTAAAAATAAAGAAACGTGCATTTTTATTTTTCGGAAATACCACTTGGGTGGAGGGTGGGGGGGGGGGGTAAAATTGACTGGAGATAGTGTTGATTTCTTTTAATTGGGCTACTGATATATCAAAAATGAAGGTGTTATAGACGTGAAATTTGATATTTTGAATCTGCTTTAAAAAGTAAAGAAACGCGTAATCTCCGAAAATCCAATGAGTGGGGGGGGGGGGGTGAAATTATTGAAAAATAGACTTAATTGTATGAGAATACTTACATCTAATAAAAACTATATTTGTTACAGGCGTGAAAATTTGTATTTGGATCTCCTTTAAAATCAAAGAAAAACGCGTTTTGGGGGGGGGGGGAATAATCTTGGGGGCGGGAGTGAAAAGGAGTTGAATTCCTTTCATGAGGACACATAAATCAAAAACTGAAGAAGTTAGAGTCGTGATAATTGGTATTTAGAAGATACTTTACTATTAAAGAAACGAGTTTGTTGCAGGAAAATTCGCTAAGGGGGGGGTGTGTGAAAGATGTGAAAAAAGTGAATTATTTTTATGGGGATACTTATATCTCAAAACTGAAGGTTATAGACGTGAACATTGGAGTTGGAATCTCTTTTAAACATAAAGAAACACGCCTTCTTTTCTTTTTTGCGGGGGGGGGGGGGTGAATGAAACTAACGACGGTGGGGTGTAAAAGGAGGTTAGACCAATTGATTTTACTGTTTATTCATTCCATTCCTGACCCTGTCGAATGACTGGAAACAGGCTGTGGATTTTCGATGTACTTATTCTGAGCATAAACCGATCATGTGTAATCTTTCCTGGGTTCGTTTTCAAGAGCCATCTTTTCCTTCGGAGAACGTTCTTTGATTACAGTAGATTCTCCTGGCATATAAATAAAAATTAAAAACATTTGAAATAAACGATAGGAATGAGATTGACTGTCCAATTGTTCACCTCTATAATAAGGTCAATAATGCACGGAAGTATGTCATTCGTATCGCCAGAAATTCCGCGTACTTGCCTACGCGCGACAATGGTGCTGGTCACAATGTTAAAAATGACAATGGCAGCAGATGGAATTTACCGCCAATTAGCGGTCTTGCATCTTGCTGTGGGGTCCAGAACATCTATAATAATAATAATAATAATAATAATAATAATAATAATAATAATAATAATAATAATAATAATATTCTGGACCGTCGTGAAATGTGCGGACCGCGCTGGAAACGGGTCTGGACGGGTAATGACTACAAATGCAGTCCGGCCGCGGGTTCAGTACTGCCAAGGCACCCAAGAAGACACCACGCCGAATCTCCTCAAGAATTTGATCCATATTAAAAATGCTTATAGGAAAAGATGGCAAACATTTAGGGACCGAACTGCCCGGGTGGAATACATGGTCCTAGCCCGGGAAGTACGAAATCGATTGCTGGAAAGAAAGATTGAAAAATGGGAGGGAACTTGCCGTAATCTCTCAGAAAACGAGTCAGATCTCGAATTTTGACGGATTATATATAAATCGATATCCATTCTATTATAAATTTCAGTATAATACCGTAGCGAAGCACGGGTATCTTGCTAGTATAAATATATTTTAACAACCATAAGTTAACAACCAGATAAAAATTTGGAAATGGAAGAAGAATCTAAAAAGATGTGCCACATTTACAAAAGTATACAATATGCATCGAAACCAGAACCCTGAAAAGAAAAAGGACGCATGGGAAGGGAAAGGGGACTAGGATGAGAAAGGATCTTCTTCACCGGGTAATTGAATAGTTTAGCAGTAGCAATAGATCATAAATGAGAACTGAAGAAGCTTTCTTTTTGCAAATAGTCCGTAGCGCAGTTCATAAGTAGAAAGAGTCTATGTGAAATTTTTAAAGCGAAGCATTGCCACTCGACTGAGTAAAGTATTTATAATAGGCAAATGCCAGAATGAAGGCAAAGTCCAAATGTAAACAAATGTGTTATAAGCCTTGCTCACCGAGTTGTAGCAGATAATGTCCAGCTGAAGTTGACATAATAGCACAGCACACAGTTGTTAGCGTGTGTAAATCCACCACTCCGCCACGAAAGCCCGACTCAAGGATGGATGGGCGGAGAGAGCAATTTAAAGAGGTAAGGAAGTTTCCAGAAACGAAGCGAAGGCTATACACACTAGCGAGTTCTAGAAGGAATAAAGTCACGTGGTGCACAGTACACAAGCACGGTAAAGTGTAGCACAGCTGACGTAATCAGTCGAGCTGACAGTAGGTGAGCAGAGTACATCATGCTGCGAGCGTAGAATTGAAGCAAGCAGCGCCAAGCAAGGTAGGGAAACGTAGAGTATATAGGGAGATCGTAATACTTCCCAGGGATGCAGTATCCCGCGGACTTTTTACCACACTCCGAAATGTCATGCCCGTCGGTTGTCATCTATCTGGATAGCGTTCTTGGTATAGGCGTTGTGTCTGGTGTGCATTCTGTTTAACTTCTCCATAGATAAATCGAGCTGGATAGCTGCAGTCGCTTAAGTGCGGCCAGTATTCAGTATCCGGGAGACAGTGGGTTCGAACCCCACTGTCGGCAGCCCTGAAGATAGTTTTCCGTGGTTTCCCATTTTCACACCAGGTAAATGGTGGAGCTGTACCTTAATTAAGGCTACGGCCGCTTCCTTCCCATTCCTAGCCCTTTCCTGTCCCATCGTCGCCGTAAGACCTATCTGTGTCGGTGCGACGTAAAGCAACTTGCACAAAAAGAAAAGATAAGTAATATATCCACATATTCGTCGCTGGAATACATCTCAAGGCAGTGAATACATTTTGTGTTGTGAATTGCTTCGAAGGAGGGGAGTTCGCGCAGCTACATACTTACCTGTCATCGCATGTTGTTATCGTTCCAATAGGGCATACTTTGCTCTACCTGTGGTCTTCGAAGCTTGGAAAATGTACGATGTACAGACCATCATCTTCTTATTCTCGTCCAACCCAGCACCATACCCAATGCAACGATACATACGGTCTTTTACAGGGTCAAATAAACAAATCAGTCCTTGGAAGCTATGAAGTACGCAACTTTACCACATCCTAGGCAACAGGCTGTTAACAAAAATTCGTATGGGGGATTCGAACCTCCTACTTCGAGCACTGTCCACTATCACATATCTCCCCACCCCCTTGCCATGTGAGCTACTGCGACAGCCTATACTGTATCGCGCTCGCGGTCTGTGCGTCCACCTCCTGTTTTAAAGTACACTTGCTACAAAAAGTATTGGCACACGCCATGTTGTACTATAGGGAGCAATGAATGACAATGTAACATGCAAGATATACACGTAGACAGAGTTACGGTAGATACACAATATTACGTACGATATTATGCAGGGACACGAGCAACGAGCTATTTCGAAAGGAAAATACAGTATTAGAACCACCAAATAATTATTGGCATAGTGGAGCCCTCGTATTCGCCTCTGTGGAGTAGTGGTTAGTGTGATTAGCTGCCACACCCGGAGGCCCTGGTTCGATTCCCGGCTCTGCCACGAAATTTGAAAAGTGGTATGAATGGAACGGGGTCCACTCAGCCTCGGGAGGTCAACTGAGTAGAGGTGGGTTCGATTCCCACCTCAGTCATCCTGGAAGTGGTTTTCCATGGTTTCCCACTTCTCCTCCAGGCAAATGCCGGGATGGTACCTAACTTAAGGCCATGGCCGCTTCCTTCCCTCTTCTTTGTCTAGCCCTCCCAATCTTTCCATCCACCCGCAAGGCCCCTGTTCAGCATAGCAGGTGAGGCCGCTCGGACGATGTACTGGTCATCCTCCCCAGTTCTATCCCACAACCCAGAGTCTGAAGCTCCAAGACACTGCCCTTGAGGTGGTAGAGGTGAGATTCTTCGCCGAGTCTAAGGAAAAAACCGACCCTGGAGAGTAAACAGACAAAGAAGAATAGGATAATAAGAAGGAGCCCACGTACGCCTTGTTGGTGTAAACAGCATAGAACACAATGAAATGAGTATATATCGGCAGTAAGGCTTGTTTACCAGTCAGTCTGACGGTAGATGTTGTAGTACTCAGTACTGTCAACATGGGACCAAAGAAAGGAGAGGGCCGATGACCTAGATGTTAGGCCCCTTTAAACAACAAGCATCACCATCAAGAAAGGAGAATATACATCCGCCGTTCGAGAGAACATAGTGTTACTGCACTCACAAGGCAGAAGTTGCACTGAGATCGGTAGAATACTTACTATCAGCTTCTCCACTGCACTGTGCGATATGTTATACACAAATGTAATGCGCCGTACCCTGGCGGCTCATGTGAGACATTAAGTCATATTTTTGGCATATCAAACAATATTTAAAATGTGGACTACAGTCAGGCATTAGAAGAATAGCAGATCACAGTACAGTTGAGACCGGAAGTCCAGGAGACAGAATGTCGCGGAATACTTCACGAAACTTGCCAGTGACCGTGGGAAACGTCTTTACCCAGAGTCAGCATAGCCTAGCACATGTAGAGATCGTTAGGCCACGAGGTGCCTTAAGCCAATTAGAAAGCAAGGGCTTGGCTGTTATGAATTCTGGACGGCGCAGAGTTAAAATTTCAGGATGACCAACATTGTTATATGTGTGGTGTGTTCAGCGAGAAAGAGTGGTCAGTTCTGTTATTTGAGACTTTTCCGTAGGTCTGAGAGCTAGAAACATTAAGGAATAAATTATAACAATTGTCTGAGCCGTAATCTGGTTATCATGAGTGTATCTGATATTAATTTTAGTGAATTACAAAGACAATGTATGTAACCATAGCTCTGATTGGCTGAGCATTTGAAGCTCCAGGGAATCCCCTAGCCATAACGGCGTCTGCTTAGTTACTTAAGCGCACCACCTGTTGGGAGCGTTTTCCTTTCTCTGTATATTGTCAAGTAGTGAGCATCGCTCCGTTCTTCTTTCTGTGGGTGCGGGTGAGTAGTGAGCATCAGTGTCATCAGTGTACGCGGGACGCGTAATTGCTGCCACGTGGGCAGGAGTCTAACTTTGTACGGTCGTACCGACCCAGGACAGTGTCGTTCTCTTCTTGTGAACAGTGTTATGTAAACTGTGTGCAGTCACAATTAGCCAAGTGCGCTATGTCACAAGATCGTGTATTAATGGAACGGACGGTAATTTCAGCCGCAAACTGGTAATCGAGCGAGAGACGCTTATCCGTGTATTACTCTCGGGCCGGTCGCGTTTCACGAGAGACTATTCGAATAGATCCGCGAGCCGCTCTTAGTGATACTGTTTAAACCCTTAATATTTACTGTATATTGTGAACGTGTGGTTGGTGTTACTCTATTCACGTTGGCTTGTAATTACAGCCGACAGAGGGTTTGTTCGGTGCAACGTGCACAGAGAGCGGTGAAGAAATACTGATCAGAAATTTGTGTGTTGCTGTTATACAGGAACTAACTTCAAGAAGATGGCATCGCTTATAGAAGAAAGAGGATTGGATCCGCGTGTTGAAATTCTGATGATCATGGAGTAGATACTCATGACAGTGGAGATGCGACCCGCTGCAGATGTCCTGGGAGTTGCCAAGATAAGACGCATGTATTATATTTAAATGGCAAGTGGTGTGAATTATGTTTAATACTAGTGAGGCTTAGATTAGGGATTTTCTTTAGTATAATTTCAGCCGGACGGCATGTGTTCATTTTATATTCGTGCTATTGTAAATACGGACAGGTTGGGTTTGCATGTTTTCTTTTCCTTTCTTTTACTTTATAATAAGCTAGATGGTATATTGAGGGAAATGATAGATTTTATTTGTGTGATTTATGCATGTTATTTAGCTTAATGTTATTCCTGTGTTGTTTGATAGAAATAGAAGAATTAGATAGCTGAAATCATCAATATCCCGAGTTACACACTCGCAGCGGTCGAGACTAAATTTTTTAATTTGCATTCAGAGATTAGTGACAGATAGGATGCTTGCTGCATGCATTACAGGTGCTGTGAGACGTGTCGAGCTGTATGTGCACCGTTGATTACAATAGTTCTTTTAATATGGGTTGGAAACTGTTTTGAACAATGATTAGACAGGGAATCGAACCCTGATTTGTAATGAAAGGCTGATGAAATTACAGGATATACATGAGAATTTAGGGCATACTGAAATATATATATATATGAAGTCAATGATGCGGGCAGTGTGCATGCTTAGAAATGTTATGAGAAATATGTGAAGCGAGAATTGGCCTGTGATTGTGTTATGGAATATTATGGAGAATCAGAATTGCCGTGAAGTAAATGTCAGGCCCAGTGAATATTTCATGTGTGTTGAGACATACAGTAGCATGCCGGCAATGTGTACGTTTTGTATGTGAATCTCCGAACAGTTGTTGAAATATTAGCTCGCTATGAAGGTCGGTTTATCAGCCGAAGCAATACCATAGTTGGGAAGTGAAAAGCAATTTCTTTGATATAATCTTGTCAAAACAGTGACCAATTTCCAAGAGTAGTCTTGAGTTTTAACATTATTTTCAGCTGAATGCCAAGCAGGAAATCTGTAATTGACGAAGGGCGCTACCCTGTGCGCCGATGCAGCAAGAGGAACGGGATGGTTGCCCGTTGCTTTCCATGTGTTTATTTAATTGTATTGTTTGTTTTTCTTATAGGATTTTGCATTTATGTGATTTCGTTGTGATTTTTGGTTTGCTGTCTTGTTGATTAATAGGGAAGAGCCCGAGTGGTGAATTGATGATTAAGGTTAATCTAGTTCCTACTAGATCTGTTGGTGAACCGCGTTTCACGTCGAGTCAGTGTAGTTGTAAGATTTCCACCAACCTGATCTAATGTAAATACTTTGATTTTTTAGCTTGTTTTGATTATTGAAAATATAGAGTAGGGAAATGTCACTAGTATTTTTTGTATTTCATATCGTCATGTTCCACTTCGTCCAAACTTAAATCACGTTTAAAAGCGCTTATCGGGGCAACCTTCCCGAAAATAAACCAATCCGTAAAATTGTGATTCTTACGATGCTGTTACTCCATGTGAGCAGGAACGTTGGACTATAACGTTGATTAATTGAATCTTATCAATGTTTAATTTTGTAATTGGAATTTTCATTTTCTCTTTTATTTGTTTTGCGAGGTTAATGTTTGTTTTCCACATTCCAATTTGCTGAATTTAATTTTATTCCGAGGCCGGTTTCAAGGCGTTTTGATCATTTGATTTTTAGTTTATGAACTCTAGTATGGTTCGGGTTATTTTATGCAATAAACCTATTTTACCAAATATCAGTGTTTCTCATTCTAGATAAACCTCCATTATTCCTGTCATGATACTTAGAGATAAGTTTTAAACTTCGACTTTTAGACTTACCCGTGACAATTTAACCCACTTCTCTACCTCACCTGAGTTAGTCGGATGTTTAATCAGGAAATGGAGGCATCGTCCTGGAGGGTTCTCACCCCTGGGTACGGTACAATAAGGAGCATGGATCTACCGAAAACAAAGCCCGATCAGGTCGTCCACGAATACTCACACAACGAGAGAGACGGCGCATTGTACGTTTAGTCAAAAAAGATTCGACAAGAAGTGCTGCCTCGTTAGGTGCGGACTTCGTCACAACATCTGACAAGACAGTACGGAATGTCTTGCATAGCGCCGATATACATGGCAGATTCCCACGAAAGAAACTATATATGTCGTAGGTAAATAGGAAGAAACGCCTTGCGTTAGCCAAGAAATATTGTGGAGGACCGCTGGAATTCCGGGACACTGTCATATTCTCAGAGAAGTCGAAGTTAAACCTGTTTAGCTCTGACGGACGAAAGAAAGTGTGGCGAAAACCTAACACCGAATTACACGAACAACAAACACACAGTGCGAACAGTAAAGCATGGTGGTGGACATGTTATGGTTTGGCGGTGGATGGCATCCTCGGGAGTTGATGGGCTAAATCGAAGGGCATATGGATCAGTACAAATACATTGGTGTTTTGCGGGATAATTTATCCAACAGTGTACACATGCTCGGTCTGGATGGGGGTCTTCCATTTCCGACAGGGTAACCACCCCGAACACACTGCTTTAAAAACTCGAGAGTGGTTTCTGTATAATGCCCCCAGACGATCTCTTACTCCACCACACAGCCCCTCTTTGATTCCTATCGAGCATTTGTGAGATCATCTTGGAGGAGAAAAGGCCAAGCGCCGCCCGTCTGGTACAGAAAAACTGAAGATGGTCGGCAATTGCACCTGAAACGACGAGGAAGTTGGTGAATTCAATGCCGAAACGTCTGGAGGCTGTCATTCATGCTAATGGCTTGCATACACGATATTGACACGTACGCACGAACACCTACAGTCTTTAGTTGTATACTGTGCCAATACTTGTTTTGCAGTGTTAAAGTGGATATCCTTAGTAACTACATACGTGTTTTGTGTTATTGTTGTGATGGCAGTGTATTGTAGTTTGGATGCATATTACATTACCCTTCCTGGGAAACATACGGTGTGCCAATACTTTTTGTAGCAAGTGTACGTGTTCTGCGTATCTGTACTCATTTTACGGGTTCATCCGAGGTGCCCATAATTAATTAACAGTGGCGCTCACGATTCCTGCTGTCTTCTAGCCCGTAAACACACAAAAATACAATTATTGTTATGTATGGCTAGCTAGTAGGAGTGAAACAAAGAGCGGATTCCCCTGTGCTTTATAAATATATTTATTTATAAAAAGAGTACTTACCAGGCCTGGGCACCCTCATGGATCGCTCGCTCAAAATCTGCTACAACTCATCTTGGTTCGAAACTCACTTCTTCTCTCTTTTGATATTCTTCTTTAACCAGCTGAAGCATGTCAGAATAAGATAGTCTCTTCTTGTCAGTTAGTAGGCAAAAGACCAATGGAATAGACGCTTTTTTGCTATATACATGGATGGTAAATAATTGTAGGGAATGTTTCAGTGTACACTCAAAAGTACCATCCATTAAAATGACATTCTGTTCTCGCAAGAATGCCATATTTGAATTGCAAGAAAATATCGCTATACCCACTTATACTTCACTGCTGATCAAAAAATCTTCGCCTTTTGTTGCTGCCGCTGCCATTATACTAAGTGCTTCATGGACCTCTTATGCTGATTTCGGAAGCTTAGGAAAACTTTGTGATAGTGCACGCGTTATAATAAGCACAACGTCCTCTTTTGTAAAAGAGTTAATAGTTTGAGGTTTTTGTTCAATTTTCGTGTGAATTAGATTTGATAGCCTCTCGTCTAGGTCTCCCTCGGCTTTTCGTTTTATAGCGTTGGGAATTTATTTGCGACAATGAAGCTCTTTAGTCATCTGTTCATGGCTATGGACGCCTTCAGCTCGAGATAATATTGTCATGTCTCTTACAGTAAAAAGTATAGCTTTGCATTTATTTTTAATATTCCTCCAGCACCGTTCTCCAGTAGTTACCATAACAGAATAAGACATAATATTGAAAGTTTTTGTAAACGAGAATTTGTTTACCTCTCTTACTCAACGTAGTCTGGATAACACCACTTGCTTCCATCATAAGAAATGTTAAAATACACTTCACAAATAAGACTAAGTGTAATAATGTCAAATTGTTAAAAAGATACATTTATTTGAAGTGAAAGAGACTTGTTTTGTGGTATAACACTTGGTCACAAGTGGTCCAGGTTAGTCAACGAGACAAGGCCAGTGGTATGTTGTTTAGCTGGGAGCAAGTCGTTCAGTTCGAGTGTTTGGGTTTAGCTGAAGCAGGCGGAATTCGCTAAGTTCGAGTGCCCCCAGGTTTTCGACTGCGGAGAGTTCGGAAAGGGCTAGGGAGAAAAGGCCATGAAAGCCCTAGGAGGAAATTAAATAAATAAATAAATAAATAAATAAATAAATAAATAAATAAATAAATAAATAAATAAATAAATAAATAAACTGCATTTAGGTCTGTTGCCCAGATGGTATATTCCCTGTCAATTGTTTACCTAGCATTTTCTTATATGTTTTTCAAAGAACTTGGAAATTTTATCGGACATTTACCTTGAAAAATTATTTCAATCTCTTACTCCATTTATCTGCAAATGAATATTTGCCCCAATTTGTCTTCTTGAATTCAAATTTTATCTTCATATATGATCTTTTCTACTTTAAAAGTAACTCCACTCAAGCTTATTCGTCTACTAATGTCATTCCACACCATCGTTCCACTGTCCGGCTCCATGGCTATATGGTTAGCGTGCTGGCCTTTGGTCAGAGGGGTCCCGGGTTCGATTCACGGTAGGGTCGGGAATTTTAACCATCATTGGTTAATTTCGCCGGCTCGCGGGCTGGGTGTATGTGTCGTCTTCATCATCATTTCATCCTCATCACGACACGCAGGTCACCTATGGGTGTCAAATCAAAAGACTTGCACCTGGCGAGCCGAACATGTCCTTGGACACTCCCGGCACTAAAAGCCATACGCCATTTCATTTCATAGTTCCACTGGCAGATGAGAACAAACCACTTAGTCGAGCAGCTCGTCTGCTTATTTCCAAGTCTTCACTGCAACATTTTCGTAACACTAATCTTTGTCGGAAATCACCCAGAACAAATCGTGCCGCTTTCCTTTGGATCTTTTCCAGTTCTCGTACCAAGTAGTCGCTGATCTACGTGTCGATATTGTATCTTGTACAGATGACATTTTCCCTCTCCTCGACTAGATGCATTGCCAGTCTCCAGAGCCCTGATGAAAGAACTATATTTATTCGACAAGACCGATTGCAATGGAATTTGGTAAGATAATCAATTAAGAAATCATATACTTCATGGTTATAGTCGTTCTGCCATAAACTAATATTTACATACTTAAAAGGATAGTAATTTGCTGCTGAAGTTTTGAATAAGCGTGGTTTATTAATAGCTGCAATGGAACCTGGTAGGATGATCAATATTGTATCACCAGAGCATCACTCCGCGCCTGCCGTTGTTGCATGAGCTGTAAACAGCATGACGAAATGAGTGATTTTAAACAGGAATTCGGTAGTTTTGTCGTTTGTGTTAATAAAAGCGGGCACGTTTAAATATAGATGGTAGATTGTCTAGACTTTGCGGACGACATAGCTATAGTAAGTGAGACAGAAGAAGATGCAAAGACACAACTCAACAACTTAAGCAATATAGCCGGAAGGGTAGGACTGAGGATCGCCTACAACAAGACAAAGACATTGAATACCACTGAGGATTGGACAACACCGGAAGGCACCGTGCAAAAGCTGGACAAATTCAAGTACCTAGGGGAATTTATAACAGGAAGGAATAGGAGCAATGAGGGAATAACAGAGAGGATAAAGAAGATGCGATCAGCCTTCTGTATGACCAGAGATATATACAATAAAAAGAATATATCTACAGACGCAAAGATCAGACATTACAAGGCAACGGTGAGAAATGCTGTATTATATGCTGCTGAGACAATAGCACTAGGAAGAAATGGTGCGGAACAACTAGAGAAAGAAGAGAGAAAAATATTGAGGAAAATACTAGGCCCTAAGAGAGGAGGTGAGAGATGGATGAGGAGACCCAGGGAAGAACTATACCGGAACATGAGGACAATCTCAGAAGAAATCAGACTGAAAAGAGCACGGTTTGCGGGACATGTAATCAGGATGAATATGGATAGAATGACGAAAAGAGTATGGGAAACAACAGCGAGGACACGAGGAAAGACAGGAACCAAGTGGGTAGTTGAACTCCGGAAAGATTGGTCAGAATTGGGGATCAAGGTGGAAGAAAAGGAAAATTGGAAAAGCAAGTACATACCGACTAATATGCCAGAGATCAATGATAGGGATGGATACAGGAAAAGGATTGAGAGTCACCAGTGGAGTAGACAAGAGAAGAGGATACTGAATATCTCGGAAGAAGAGCGGGAGAGAAGAAGAGAAAGGATGAAGAGGTTCTGGGAGGAGAAGAAGAAAATGCAATCCATGAAGGAGCTGTCCGTGGTCCTACAGAGGCCGTAACGCAAGAAGAAGAAGAAGAAGAAGAAGAAGAAGAAGAAGATAGATGATATCTCAACGGCACTCTAGCCACCAGCGCAGCGTCTTGGAGAAGTGTGGCAACCCGATTGATGAGTTACACTGGGACGAAAAACTTGTTATTTCACGATTGGAAAAGCCTAAGAAGTTCGAATAACTATATGCCATTATTGCTGGACTCAATCCGAGAGATAAGGACAGTCATATTCTTTACACCAAGCCCTGTAGCAGCGCTGTAGAGCGCCCGTTTATCCAATCGAGTGCTGCTCATTAAATTACGACTCTCAAATGAGCAAGCAGCAATAGGCGGTCTGTCTCACCATTTGACGTCGTGCGTCACTGGCTCTATCACAAGGTGTCAGGCACTTCTCAGAGCTCTTTGCTCACACAACTGCGTAGGCCCTACAATTTCATTTTTATTTACGAAGGTAAACGATGACATCTCTCATTCTGGACTGCTCACATTTTCTTATCGAAGAGGCAGGACAGTCAACAAGCCGAAGAGGCATTCGTAGGTTAACTGTAGTTTCACCTCCTTCTTGACCTTTTCCTCATTTTTTTGGGACTGACACTTAGTGTGGATTTGGCTTAGTTTTACGGCCCGATGCCTTTCCTGACGCCAAACCTAAGTGGAGAGTTGTATTCACTATCGCGTATTTCTTTGGTGATTAGAAGTGTACAGATGAAGAGATGTGTATTAAGACGAACATAAGCACCCAGGCCCAAGCTAACCATAAGCAGTTAAAATTCCATACCCAGTTGGGAAACGATTCCACGAGTGCCCCGCAGATTCCTCGCAATATATATACTCTAGCCTAATGTCAGTCTGCACGGGAATGGTCTGGACGGTTTTGTAGAATCACTCATATATATAACAGCAAGATACCCGTGCTTCGCTACGGTATTATATTGAAATTTATAATTGAGTGCTTAACGTTTTATATATAATCTGCCGAAATTCGGGATCTGACTCGTTTTCTGAGAGAATCCGCCAAAATTCGCGATCTGACACGTTTTCTCAGAGATTACGGCAAAACTCCTCACATTTTTCAATCTTTTCTCCAGCAATCTATTTCTTGCTTCCCGGGCTAGGTCCAGGTATTCCGCCCGGTCAGTTGGGTCCCTAAATCTTTGCCATCTTTTCCTATAAGCAATTTTAATATGGATCAAATCCTTGAGGAGATCTGGCGTGGTGTCGTCTTGAGTGCCTTGGCGGTACTGAACCCGCGGCCGGACTGCATTCGTAGTCATTACCCGGCAAGGACCCCGTTTCCACCGCGGTCTGCACATTTTGAGGACGGTCCAGAACATATTATTAATATTATTATTAGGTGGGTGATATTAATTGAATTTAGGTTATTATTATTATTATTATTATTATTATTATTATTATTATTATTATTATTATTATTATTATTATTATTATTATTATTATTATTATTATTATTATTATTATTATTATTGATGTTCTGAACCCCACGGCAAGATGCAAGACCGCTACTTGGAGGTAAATTACATCTTCTGACAATGTGACCAGCACCATTGTCGCACGTAGGCAAGTGCGCGCGATTTCTGCCGATACGAATGATATACTTCCGTGCATTATTGACCTTATTGTAGAGGTGAACAATTGCATGGTCAATATCATTCCTATCGTTTATTTCAAATGTGTTTAAATTTTTATTCATATGTGAGGAGAATGTACTGTAATCTTATTTTAAGTTCTCCAGGGGAAAAGATGGCTCTTGAAAACGAACCCGGGAAAAATAAAAAGTGATCGGTTTATGATCAGAATCAAGTACATTATGAACAGTAAAATCAATTGGTCTCAACTACTCTTTCACCCCACCGCCGTTAAGTTGATTAACCTCCCCACCCCCACCCCCACCCCACCCCCACCCCCACCCCCCACCCCCAGGAAAAGAAGGCGTGTTTCTTCATGTTTAAAGGAGATTTCAAATAAAAATGTTCACGTCTGTTACCTTCAGTTTTGAGATATAAGTATTCCCATAAAAAGAATTCACTTTTTCGCTTCCTTTCACAGTCCCCCCTTCCGTTAAGTGAATCTTCCGGGAAAAAATACTTGTTTCGTTTTTAGAAAAGGATTTTCTAAATACCAGTTATCACGACTATAACATCTTCGATTTTTGAGATTTGTGTCCTCATAAAAGGAATTCAACTCCTTTCACCCCCGACTCCCAAGATGATTTTGCCCCCAAAAGCGTTTTTCTTTGTTTTTAAACGAGATCCAAATACCAATCTTTACGTCTGTAACAACTTTAGTTTTTATTATGTGTAAGTATCCTTATACAATAAATTCAATTAAGTTTTCAATTCTTTCATCCCCTTCATTGGATTTTCCGAAACCAAAGGAATACGTGTTTCTTTACTTTTAAAGCAGATTACAAATACCAAATTTCATGTCTGCAACATCTTTCGTTGTATACACTGCATTTGTGTCTTCATACAAATAATTCAACTAATTTTTAAATTCGCCCCAGTCTCATCCTTTAAGTTGATTTCTGAAAACAAAAATACGTATTTTTTTATTTTTAAAGGAAATTCCAAACACCAATTTTCACGTCTGTGACATCTACAGTTTTGGAGTTATTAGTATCCTAATAAAAAGAATTCAATCCCCTTTCAGTCATTTTTACCTCCTACCTAAGTGTTTTTCCCGAAAACAAAAATACATATTTCCTGATTCTTAATAGAGATTAAAATATTATCTTTCACTTCTGTAACATGTTAAGTTTTTGAGATATACTGTAGACATGCTCATTTTAAAATTTCGCCCCCATTTTAGTTCCCCTTAAGAGGAGTTTCCGAAAACAACCTATGCTTCTTTACTCTTACAGGAGATTCCAAATACCAATTTTTACGTCTGTGCCATTTTACGTTTCTGAGATATACCGGTACTGTAGATATAGTCTTTCTAAAAATTCACCCCATTTGTCACTCCTGTTTAAACCCCATTCATGGGATTTTCCAAGAACAAAAAAAAAAGTGTTTCTTTATTTTTAAAGGAGATTCCAAATACCAATTTTCAGGTGTGTAATATCTTAATTTTCTGAGATATAAGTATCTTCATTAAAGGCATTCAACCCCTTTTTCACCTTTTTCACTCTCCTTAATGGGATTTCTTGAAAACAATAAAATACGTGTTTCTTTATTTTTAAAGGAGATTTCAAATACCAATTTTCAGGAGTGTAATATCTTCAGTTTCTGTAATATAAGTATCCTCATCAAAGGCATTCAACCCATTTTTCACCTTTTTCACTCCCCTTAATGGGATTTATTGAAAACAATAAAATACTTGTTTCTTTATTTTTAAGGGAGATTCCAAATACCAATATTCAGGTGTGTAATATCTTCAGTTTCTGAGATATAAGTATCCTCATTAAAGGCATTCAACCCCTTTTTTTCACCTTTTTTACTCCCCTTAATGGGATTTCATGAAAATAATAAGAATACGTGTTTCTTTATTTTTAAAGGAGATTCCAAATACCAATTTTTACGTCTTTACCTTAAAGTTTTTGAGATATAGATATACTCATAAAACAATTCACCCCATTTCTTACCCCATTTAGCAACGGAATATCCAGCAATCCTCCCTTAGCTAGCATCTACACTATAATAAAAATGTATCCCCAAAATTTATTTTTTGTATGTCCAGTAGTTTTGGTTCAGCGATGATGAATCAGTCAGTCAGGACATGTTATTATATGTATGTACTACCAATTACCCGCGGCTTCGCTCGCGTGGATTTCGTAATTTGATCAAAGAAGTCATTCCTGGGCATTGTACTAAGACATTATCTGAAAATCCCTAAAGTATAAAAACTCACCTAAAAAGTGAGTTACATTTGCCCCAGGAATTATTTGTAAACCATGTTTGTGGTATTACCTTTTGGGGCTAAGACGACCATGCGACATAGAACTGTAGATGTGAGAAACAGTCTTCTCTCAAGTCGAAAAAATAAATACATGTGTCTTTATTTTTAAAGGAGATTCCAAATACCCATTCCCACATCTGTAACATCTTCAATTTTTGAGTTATACATTAGTATCCCCATAAAATGAATTAAACTCCTTGATCAGTCCTTCCCCCACCTGATCTGAGTCTATTTTCCGAAAACAAAAATACATGTATATTTTTAACGGAGATTCCAAATACCAAGTTTTTCGCCTGTAACATCTTCAGTTTTTAGGATATAGGTATCCTCATAAAAACTATTCAACTATTTTCCCCATCTTTTCACCTCCTGTTAAGTGCCTTCTCCGAAAACAAAAACGTACAGGTTCCTGTATTTTTAAAGGACCTTCCAAATACCAAGTTTCTTGTCTCTCAAATATGAAGTTTTTGACTTATAATGTAGATATACCGGCACTCATTTTAAAAATTCACCCGCTTTTCCAAATCTTTTCAGCCCAGGAACTGGATTTTCCGAAAAACAAAAAGTACGTGTTTCATTTTTAAAGGAGATTCCAGACACCAGTTTTCATGTCTGTACGTCTGTAACACCTTCAAATTTTGAAATAAATGTATACTCATACGAATAATTCAACTTCTTCTTTTCTTCTTCTTCCTTTCTTTCCAACCCTCTCTGCCTTAAGTGTACTTTCCGAAAAAAAATCGTGTTTTTTATTTTGAAAGGAAATTCAAAATGCCAAATACTACACCCCCTAAGTCGATTTTCCGAAAAAATAAATGCGTGTTTCTTCATTTTTAAAACAGATTCCAAATACCAATTTTCACGTCTTTAACATATTTAGTTTTTGAGATATAAGTAACCTCACGCAAAGAATTCAACTAATTTTTCAATTCATTCACCCTCTTAAGTTGATTTTCCCAAGGCAAAAGAACACGTGTTTCTTTACTTTGAAAGAAGATTTCAAATACAAATGTTCAAGTCTCTAACATGTTCACTTTTTGAGATATAGGTATCCTCATAAAAAGAATTCAACTCTTTTTTCACCCAACCCCGTTAATTTGATTCCCCCTCCAAAAATGCGTTTCTTTATTTGTTAAGGTGATTCCAAATACAAATTTTCACGTGTGTAACCTTAAGTTTTTGAGATATATCTTCATAAAAAGAATGAAATTTTTCACTTCTTTCTCCCTCCCCCTTAAGTGAATTTTCCGAAAACAAAAAGCTTGTTTCTTTATTTATAAAGGAGCTTCCAAATGCCAATTATCAGTTTTGAGATATATGTATCCTCATAAGAAGGAAGTAAACTCCTTTTTTCACCGCCACCACCCGAAGTTGATTTCTCACCCCCTCAAAATGCGTACTCCTTTATTTTTAAAGGAGATTTCAAATACTAATTTTCACGTCGGTAACATCTTTAGTTTTTGAGATATAAGTATCTTATACAAAGAATTCAAGTAATTTTTCATTAGTTCATTCCACACCCCCAAGTGGATTTTCCAAAGACAAAAGATTACGTGTTTCTCTACTTTTAAATAAAATACCAAATACAAATTTTCATGTCTGTAACATCTTCAGTTTTTGAGATAGATGTATCCTCGTGAAAAGAATTCAACTCCTTTTTCACTCCACTCCCGCCCGTTAAGTTGGTTTCGCCCCACCCAAAATATGCATGTTTCTTTATTTTTAAAGGAGATTCCAAATACCAATTTCCACGTCTGTAACCTTCAGTTTTGAGATATAAGTTTCTTCAAAAAATAATTAATTTTTTTTTACTTCCTTTTGCACTCCCCATTCAAGTGAATTTTCCAAAAACGAACAGTACCCGTTTCTTAAAAGATCTTCCAAATACCAATTATCACGAATGTCACATCTTCAGTTTTTGAGACCTATGTATCATCGTAAAAGGAATTCATTTCCGATTTCATCCCCCCCCACCAAGTTGATTCCCCACCAAATGCGCGTTTATTTTTAAAGGAAATTCCAAACACCAGTTTTCACGTTTGTAACACCTTTAGTTTTTGGTGTATATATGCATTCTCATACAAATAATTCAACTAATATTTCAATTCTTTCACCTCTCCCCCCCCCCCGTTAAGGGTTTTCCCCGAAAACCAGAGAATGCATGTTTCCTTGTTTTTAAAGGAGATTCCAAATACCAATGTTCACGTCTGCAACATGTTAAGTTTCTGAAATATACTGTAGATACGCTAATTTAAAAATGTCATCCCCTTTTCCGGTTCCCCTTAACTGGATTTTCTGAAAAAAATATTTATATTTCTTTACTTTTACAGGAATTTCCAAATACCAGTTTTCAAATCTGTAATATGTTACGTGTCTGAGATAATTTGCAGATATAGTCTTTTTAAAAATTCACCCCATTTTTTAACTCCTGTTCACCTGTATTCTTCGGATTATCCAAAAACGCAAAAACACGTATTTCTTTGTTTTCAAAGGAGATTCCAAATTTCAATTTTCATGTCTGTAACATCTTCAGTTTTTGAGATATAAGTCTCCACATAAAAGGTGTTCAACCAGTTTTCCCCCTTTTTCACCCCCCCTTAATGAGATTTTCCGAAAACAAAAAAACACGTTTTTCTTTATTTTTAAAGGAGATTCCAAATACCGATTTTTACGTCTGTAAACTTTTAAGTTTTTGAGATATAGATATTCTCATTTTAAACATTCACCCCCCTTATCACCCCCTTAGCGACGGAATATCCAAAAATCCTCTCTTAGCGAGCACGTACATATCAATATGAATGAATCCCCAAAATTCCATTTCTTTATGTCCAGTAGTTTTGGCTCGGCGATGACGAATCAGTCAGTCAGTCAGTCAGTCAGTCAGTCAGTCAGTCAGTCAGTCAGTCAGTCAGTCAGTCAGTCAGTCAGTCAGGACAAGTTATTTTATATATACAGATATTACAATTTGTACGTAAAGCAATATTGCCATTTGGTTGCATCTAACAGCAGTTTATTGTGTTGGTAGTAACACAGAAGAGCTGTAAAAATTAGTTGCCCTTGCCATCTCTCGCAGTACCACGACACGTTCCTCAGAAAAGACCTATCTCAAATTATTTAAAACTGGTAGTTTCCCGCTGGCTCCGCCCGCAATGTAAAAAGTATGGTGTTGTTCGTTACTATCCTCACGGATGTATTTTGCAAAGTTTCGAGTTAATGAAATAAAGCACATGATCTGCTGTGGTAATAGAATGTAATATTTTGTCAACAAAACACATACATCACACAAAGAAATTGAATTAAACGTTTCTTGGAACAACACTACGCGCCGAACTGTTAAAATGTCCTTCAAAGATCTTCGTCTTGGAGACAAATGTTCTCAACATTTCTCAGAATCTACCAATTGAAGTAGTTCTTACATTAAAAGAAAGCACACGATCCACTGAGTGTTTCTAGACCAAAACGAACTGCGTACCTCAATTAGAACGAAGGATATGATTGCTTCAATGAGAAAAAATGTTGAAAAAATGAGACGACGATTTGAATGTGCACTCATAACTTTCCTCAGAGTCAACCAATTTGAATAGTTTAAGAACTGAAATGAAAGTGCTTGATCCACTGAGTGTTCTTAGGCCAAAACGAACTCAGTACCTACCTACCGAGCTCGATAGCTGCAGTCGCTGAAGTGCGGCCACTATCCAGTAATCGGGAGGTAGTGGGTTCGAATCCCGCTGCCGGAAGCCCTGAAGATGGTTTTCCGTGGTTTCCCATTTTCACACCAGGAAGATGCTGGGACTGTACCTTAATTAAGGCCACGGCCGCTTCCTTCCCACCCCAAGACCTTTCCTACCCCATTGTCGTCATAAGCCCTATCTGTGTCGGCACGACGTAGCAAGTTGTAAAAAAAAAGTTTCAAGTTTTTATCGTGCTTACATGGTTTTTAGGCTTGGTAGGTTGAGTCCAGCCGGAAACAGGAAGTTGTGTTCACTTTCCACAATGTGGAGGTGTCCACGTGAGTTTTATATTGATTTAATGTAAGTTAAATCAGGGCAATCATTGTTCAAAATGAGTAAAATAAGTAGTTACATTATGTCAAGGAAGGAAGACTGAAAAAGTACAAATTTTCGAATCTACTTGTGAACATGTGAAATACCAAACTAACACAAAAAATACACGCGATACGCCATCTCGTATTGCAATTGCCAACTATGTACTACACACTAATTCTAAAACACTATGTCGACATGGCTATTTTATGGAGATGATTTCTTGATTTTTTACCTTCTTTCAAGATGACAACCGCTACAGAAGAATGAGTAATACGATATTCTGTTTTGCTAGATATAAGCCAGAAGGAGAATATTATTATTACTATTAATTTTTTTGAACTTTAGTATATATATACATACTTTGTATGCGAAACAGTGCATTCTCCAAGACAATTTAAATTAGCAACATAAGAACTTTCATCCACATAATACTAAACAGCAAGAAAAAATATTTATTTGTGTATTTATACTTTTTTTACAAGTTTGAAAATATTTGATATGTCACACAACACCCACAAAAATATAACAAATCTAAATTTTAAGAAATGAAATGGCGTATGGCTTTTAGTGCCAGGAGTGTCCGAGGACAAGTTCGGTTCACCAGTTGCAGGTCTTTTGAGTCGACTCCCATAGGCGACCTGCGCATCGTGATGAGGATGAAATGATGATGAAGACGACACATACACCCTGCCCCCGTGCCAGCGGAATTAACCAATTATGGTTAAAATTGGGAATCGAACCCGGGATCCCTTTGACCAAAGGCCAGCACGCGAACCATTTAGCCATGGAGCCGGACATCTAAATAAAACCATGTATCAATGGCCTAAGAGCTCCTCGTAGAACTGACGGTCCACTCCTGTAAAGGGAGAATGAAATGACAATAAATTGATTAACTGACACGCGGTGAAGAGGATCAAGAAACCAAGACCGAAGTTTTACGGGGTCGAAAGGAAACAGATTCTAATGATTGGCCAGACCGTTGGACACTCGCGAACAATTCCTTGTGCCGGGGGAAAGGAGGTAGGGGAGACCGAGGCAAGTTGACGATATAATAATAATTTCGTGTGGCTATTTCTAGCCGAGTGCAGCCCTTGTAAGGCAGACCCTCCGATGAGGGTGGGCGGCATCTGCCATTTGTAGGTAACTGCGTGTTACTGTGGTGGAGGATAGTGTTATGTCTAGTGTGTGAGTTGCAGGGATGTTGGGGACAGCACAAACACCCAGCCCCCGGACCATTGGAATTAACCAATTAAGGTTAAAATCCCCGACCCGGCCGGGAATCGAACCCGGGACCCTCTGAACCGAAGGCCAGTACGCTGACCATTCAGCCAACGAGTCGGACAAGTTGACGATGAAAAGATTTCTTCCGACATTCCGCCGGAAAATGGTGCGTTTTACGGCTGTGTTGACATGCTTATTACTGCTTACCTTTTCGTGAAACAGTACTTCAATATTCAAAGTTCTTGTTTAAATAGCTTTTTCATAAAGTAGTAAAGTTTATAATTATGTAAATTCGTCATCTTGCCCCGTGCCCGGGGTACGTTGACGAACCTATTGGGGTAAGATGACGAGCATTCTTCTCAACTGTTTCAATACGGAACTTCACTGAAATTTGTTAAACACACAATCAAAACGTGGAGTAACTTAATTTTAATAATGTACTACACAAGGATATACATTTCTAAAGAACATACATTTGAAAAATGTTAAAATACTTTAAAATAAATTAAAAATAACTTTTAGACGGTCCTGATAAAATTAATAACTACTGTGCACTACACTGAATACAAGAACTCTGAAGAAAAAAGGTTTTAAACTGGAATATAACCAGCACATATCACAGAGAAACCGTCCACTACCTTCATAACTTGAGCAGTCTTCATGCCACCACACTTTACAATTATCACACACTGATCCAGTCTTCATTTAGGGGATGAACATAAGCTACTTTTATTCACTATTCTTTTTAGTATCTTTCTGTTGTCACTACTGGAGAGCAATCTTCCTCATTAAATATTTGTGGGTTGAATGGGTCAATTCCACATGCTTCAAATCTTTCAATGGCGTTGCTCATAGTTGTATTACGAAACATCTGAGATTCTTTGACAGCATGTATTGCGGGTATCATGCTTACTTGATCCATCTAGCCTTCAATGAAGGCTAGATTACCAATACCACTGGAAGACATACAACCCCATACTAGTATTGAAGCACCCCCGTACTTAACAGTGGAACTAAGATTTTTGATATTTAGTTCGTCATTCCTTTCTCAATGCTATTTGCCTACCATTTATCTAACACAAAAATGTTAAATTTACTTTCATAAGTAAATATAACTTCCTTCTAAAAGTCCTCTGTTTTCATTGCATATTTCATAGCAAACGCCAATCTCATTTTGCGATTTATTTGACTGATATACGGTTTTTTCCTAGCTATTCTCCCATTATAATTGTTCCTCCTCAACACTTGCCTCACAGTTTCTGCACTTGCGTTTACACTAATATTGTTTTCACAGCTAGAAGGAATCATGGGAGCACTAATTTTTTGATTTTATTTTATTAACAATAAATCGCTCACCTCTTGGAGTCAGTATTCTAGGACCTTGAAGCCCGTTTCCTTTCTTGAATTTCTTGATGATTGACTGCATTTTTGAAACAGATTTTCCCGTGATTTCTTTAATCTGTCAGTATGTTTTACCTTTCTTGAAATTATCAACTATCAGCTGACGTAATTCAACAAATGTGTTTTTACTTTTTCGCGCCATTGTACTGCTTGTAGGAGCAGTCTGTGTCTGTATCACAACTGCTATCTTGAGTGAATCCTCGGCTTCATTTCCATTCAGGACAAAACCGAACCGATGTTTCAGAGCTACGTACAAATACCTTTGTGACGTGACGTTATTGTTTCAGTTACATTACTTCACGTTTTGCAGGACAAAACTGTTTTCTGTACACGAGGTACCCAACATGGACTAATGACTGCACATTTCGCATTCATATTTCACCAATATTAAAACATCTGACGATCATAATAATGTTATTAACATTGGACGATGATTAATATCTCATGTGTACGAATACTTTTGTGAGTAACTGTATACATATTTAACGGTTCTAGCAGAAATATTGTGGTATTTACTCATAATGATAGATTTTTTGATAGTAGTTTTTACCACGAATCATCGACAGTTATTTCAATGTAACGTCCTAGCTGAATAACTGTTAAATGGCCCTGTTCTGTACATCATCACACAGTCTCGCTGTGCGGCATCGGCCTAACGCCAGACGCATCACGCAAGTCAAGGTTCTTACCGCACGACTTTTCATCTGTTCGTGAGCGTTGTGTGGCCTGGAAGGCGGGAGAAGTGTTCTTACAAGTGTGACACCTCACGAGCTGAAGATGAATTACGTATTAAGAGCTGTTTATTTCTGTTATTAGTCAACTAACTCTAAGCCTGTCTACGACAGCGAAGAACGTGTCTCGTTCTGTTTTCTAGTCAAACGAAGATCTGTCTCTTTTGTAGATTCGAGTGAGCTTTGTTCCCTTGATGGGACCCTTAACTATTAACGTTAATACTTTTTGCGTAATTACTGATGTTGGGTCGCACGGATGAATACTGGAAATGTGGGATAGAAGTGGCAAATTATTAATTTTAA
Organism: Anabrus simplex; assembly: GCF_040414725.1. Classification (NCBI taxonomy): domain Eukaryota; kingdom Metazoa; phylum Arthropoda; class Insecta; order Orthoptera; family Tettigoniidae; genus Anabrus; species Anabrus simplex. The sequence continues at coordinate 1,142,680,778 of NC_090265.1, forward strand.
TGTATTCTAATAAAACATCTTACTGAGTTAAAATACAAGAATTTGCTTTACGTCGCGCCGAAACAGGCAGGTCTTATGGCGATGGTGGGATCGGAAAGGTTTAGGACTGGGAAAGAAGTGACCGTGGCCTTAGTTATAGCACAGTCCCTGAATTTTCCTGGTGTGGAAATGGGAAAACAAGGATTAGTTAAATATATAAAGCAGAAACAGATAATAGCAATATTAAAGAACGAACAAATATTACCGTATGGTTGTAGTTTTTCGTACAAAACAAGAGGCTTCGAAAATATCTGATTAGTCTGAGTATTCGCAGTCTGTAACATAAATTTACTTTTTTTTTTTTTCAATTTGAGAGCCTCCGTGGATCAGACGGCAGCGCGTCGGCCTCTCACCGCTGGATACCGTGGTTCAAATCCCGGTCACTCCATGTGAGATTTGTGCTGGACAAAGCGGAGGTGAGACAGGTTTTTCTCCGTGTTCTCCGGTTTTCCCTGTCATCTTTCATTCCAGCAACACTCTCCATTCTCATTTCATAGCATCTATCATTCATTAATAAATCACTTAGGGAGTGGCAACCCCATCGTACTAACAGCCTATATCTGCTTCATTCATTACATCCCTGACGCGGTCAATGACTGGAAAACAGGTTGTAGGTTTACATTTTCATTCATTTACTATTTGCTTTACGTCGCACCGACACAGATAGGTCTTATGGCGACGATGGGAGAGGAAAGAGCTGGGAGTGGGAAGAAAGCGGCCGTGGCCTGAATGAAAACGGAAAACCGCGGAAAACCATCTCCAGGGCCACCGACAGTGGGGTTCGGACCCACTATCTCCCGAATGCAGGCAGTTAGGAAGCCAGACAGGGAAAGAGATTTTTAAGATCACTGATACAAGTGAAGGGTGAAAAATTGGGGCGGAGCGGGCCTCACATCGTTAGTTAAGATTTAAACAAATATCTTTCTCTGGAGTAGTTTCTGATAAATGCGTTCAACGTTTCCCAAAACGATCAATCAGTAAACGATCTCTTCCTCAAAATTTCACAGCTTTGGGACGCCATGTTTTCTTGTTGAATACCCATTTCATAACTGTTTCCTTCATAGATAGTAGATACGCCTATCACAAGGGAGGGTTGCAGTGTATATGTCAAAACAAAATTCATAGAGGAATTTTCTTCTTCATTATCTATTTACCCTCCAGGATTGGTTTTTCCCTCGGACTCAGCGAGGGATCCCACCTGTACCGTCTCAAGGGCAGTGTCCTGGAGCTTCAGATTCTGGGGCGGGGGATACAACTGGGAGGATGACCAGTCCAGGTGGCCTCACCTACTATGCTGAACAGGGGCCTTGCGGGGGATGGGACGATTGGAAGGATAGACAAGGAAGTGGCCGTGGCCGTAAGTTAGGTACCATCCCGGCATTTGGCTGAAGGAGAAGTGGGAAACCACGGAAAACCACTTCCAGGATGACTGAGGTGGGAATCGAACCCAGCTCTACTCATTTGACCTCCCGAGGCTGAGTGCTCCCCGTTCCAGCCCTCGTACCACTTTTCAAATTTCGTGGCAGAGCCGGGAATCGAACCCGGGCCTCTGGGGGTGGCAGCTTATCACACTAACCACTACACCACAGAGACGGACATAGAGGAATTCTCATTTCAGAAAAAAATATTCCCAAAAGTCAGATTTCTATTGTATGCTTCTGATGTTGCTTAAACTAGTAGGGTGTTGCTGGATTTCTTCATAAACAATAGGAACTGAAGCTGAACTCAGAGCTGAAAGATAAAGTGCTGATATAGGTCCTAATTTATGTACAGTTATAAACATAATACCATATAGAAACCGAGCGAGTTGGACGTGCGGCTAGAGCCACGCAGCTGTGCGCTTGTATTCGGAAGATAGTTGGTTCGAGTCCCACTGTAGGAAGATCTGAAGGTGGTTTTCCGTGGTTTCCCATTTTCACACCAGGCAAATACTGGGGCTGTACCTTATTTAAAGCCACGGCAGCTTCCTTCACACTCGTAGCCCTTTCCTATCCCATCGTTGCCACAAGACCTATCTGTATCGGTCGACGTAAAAGCAACTTGTAAAAACTACCGTATACAATACCGAGAAGAAAATCTACAACCTGTTTTCCAGTCATTGACCGGGTCAGGGATGTAATGAATGAAGCAGATATAGGCTATTAGTACGATGGGGTCGCTACTCCTAAAGTGATTTATTAATGACTGGTAGATGCTATGAAATGAGAATGGGGAGTGTTGGTGGAATGAAAGATGACAGGGAAAACAGGAGTACCCGGAGAAAAACCTGTCCCGTCTCCGCTTTGTCTAGCACACATCTCACATGGAGTGGCCGGGATTTGAACCACGGTATCCAGCGGTGAAAGGCAGACACGCTGCTGTCTGAGCCACGGAGGCAATATACAGTACTATACAGTAATAAATATTTTATGAATGTAATTGTTCATCAACACATTCTAGAAAAACCTTTATTAAGTGTGACCGACTTCACATTAAAAAGAATAGTTTGAAAGTAACTACGGTTTCCTCCAACAAGCACGAGACGGGCTGCTTTCACAAAACTTTGAGGGCCTTCCTATACTTGTGTGAAAGTGCCATTATTTGTTCTTATCGAAACTCGCGCCTGAACGTATGCAACTCTGTAAGATATGTTATCTCTGAACACGTGCAGCATTACTACCCGCTTGTCGAGTAAGCTACGTGCCTCTCATCGTGTGAGCCCAGCCTCACCATCCCGTAGTCCGGTTTCCAGATACGGGATCGGGGATGAGATTATATGGAATGATTTTACGGCCAATTCCCTTCCTGACACCGACATCAGTTGAAGAGCTAATGGAGATGAAATGAATGGTGATGAATGGGTCCGCCTCTGTGGTGTAGTGGTTAGTGTGATTAGCTGCCACCCCCGGAGGCCCGGGTTCGATTCCCGGCTCTGCCACGAAATTTGAAAAGTGGTACGAGGGCTGGAACGGGGTCCACTCAGCCTCGGGAGGTCAACTGAGTAGAGGTGGGTTGGATTCCACCTCAGCCATCCTGGAAGTGGTTTTCCGTGGTTTCCCACTTCTCCTCCAGGCAAATGCCGGGATGGTACCTAACTTAAGGCCACGGCCGCTTCCTTCCCTCTTCCTTGCCTATCCCTTCCAATCTTCCCATCCCTCCACAAGGCCCCTGTTCAGCACAGCAGGTGAGGCCGCCTGGGCGAGGTACTGGCCATACTCCCCAGTTGTATCCCCCGACCAAGAGTCTGAAGCTCCAGGACACTGCCCTTGAGGCGGTAGAGGTGGGATCCCTTGCTAAGTCCGAGGGAAAAACCGAACCTGGAGGGTAAACAGATGATGATGATGATGATGATGAATGGAATAAGGTAAGGGCATGGAAGGAATCCGCTTTGGCCTATGAATGGAAACTCTCCCGGCATTTGCACGGAAGTGAAAATGAGAAACCACGGAGAACCATTCTCACGATAGTCGACGGTGGGTTTCAAACTCACTCATCTCCTGAATGCAGAGCTTGGCGCCATAGCCGTAGCGCGTTAACACGCGCACCCTCTCCGCTCGGACCCAACCTCACGACAGTAATTCTTTATTAATGTTTGATTCGTATATACTGTAATTTATGACTCTCATAAATATGACAAATGCCGCAACTAAAAGCATTGAAGTATTAAGATATTTTTACATTATGGAATGAAAATCAAATTAATATTTTAGAGATTATCTCAATAATATCGTGAATAACATAGGTGATTTACATATCATGAAAAGGACTTTATTATTTATGGGAAAATAACACCTCATTTAATTTTCTATCTCTGATGATAACGGGCCTATAGGCCTCAGAATTCATGAGAAAAAAAGTCATAATTTTAAGTTATCCTGTGAACACTATCACAGTTAGGAAAATATTATTCACCTAATCTTGATTTTCAAGTTTTCTTTTTACATTTGTTTCGATATTTTCATTTTAAAACAACCCCAGTTCATCGGAAGGCAGAATTGGGAGCTTCAATCACCAAACTCAGTGTTTTGTACAAGAAATTGACGTCGTAGTTCTTCTCATGAGATCCCTTTTCTTTATCACGAGAACGCGATTTGTAAATATAGGCCTATAGTAATCTTATAATGTATTCTCATTTCGAATAAATGTTTATCAGTTTTTTATTCATTGAAGTGTTATGAAATATTCTCACATTTTCAAAACTTCAGAGATTTATTTTTCAAAAATGTTAAGAGACTTATACAGTATGAGGTAGTGCTAGAGGTTTTACGTCGCACCGACACAGATAGGTCTTACGGCGGCGTTGGGATAGGAAAGGCCTAGGAGTTGGATGGAAGCGGCAGTGGCCTTAATTAAGGTACAGACCCAGCATTTGCCTGGTGTGAAAATGGGAAACCACGGAAAACCATCTTCAGGACTGCCGACAGTGAGATTCGAACCCACTATCTCCCAGATGCAAGCTCATAGTCGCGCGCCTCTAACCGCACGACCAATTCACCCGGTACAGTATGAGGCCCCTACATATTTTCGAGAAGATATTCGTAATATATTGTATGCACAATTAAAAGCAGTATCATTGGAAAGGACACATATTTTTAGAAATGAATGTACTCACAGATTACAGTTGAATCGGTTGTTGGAGAAACTAACACAAGACGGAAGGTATATTTTACAGGAATTAGAACTATGCGTTTCTAAAATGAACTAAATACGCAAGGATGTATGAAGACTGCTACACGTTTCGAAAGAAATATTTCACATAGCGGTTTTCGCAGGTGCAACGACGATATCAGGCTTGTTGCTTTGTTTTTGCTTTCGTTCCGTACGCTGAAGGGGTACGGCAGGCTACTTAGAGGGGGGCGCCCTCTCTCTGGCCAAGAGATGTCTGGTGATTTGAGCTGCAGTGAAAGATGAAGGAGAAGGATGTATCTTATAAATAGGCACTGTCTCGGCATCTGCCTGGAAGTGACAATGGAGGAGTGTATGTTCAAAGGCGCTATTTACACCCTAAGAAAGTTGTATATAAACGCAAGGAAACATATAATAAAAGGCACATGGAACGTACCCATGATCGCATATGGTGGAAGAAATACTGAAGCATTTTTTGAAGTGGAAACAGCACATTTTGAACAGATTTTCCATAATGGGAAACCATTCTCAGGACAACCGACGGTGGGGTTTTAAACGTCTGTTAACTGCTAACGGTCTTAAGATAGTTTATTTCTTTTACGTCTCAGAAGCCAATGGCACGTAGTGCACATCACTACCATTAACAGATTCTGTTAAATCAATGAAATGAAATGGCGTATGGCTTTTAGTGTCGGGAGTGTCCGAGGACATGTTCGGCTCGCCAGGTGCAGGTCTTTTGATTTGACACCCGTAGGCGACCTGCGCGTCGTGATGAGGATGAAATGATGATGAAGAAAACACGTACACCCAGCCCCCATGCCAGTGAAATTAACCAATGATGGTTAAAATTTCCGACCCTGCCGGGAATCGAACCCGGGACCCTTTTGACCAAAGGCCAGCACGCTAACCATTTAGCCATGGAGCCGGACTGTTAAATCGATGCCTTTCTCAGACTCATAGTACTTCGGTCTTGCACGCAATCTCTAGAAGATTTTTCAACAAGACAATGTAACAACCTGTCGCAAGTGCCTTCTTGAGATATAACAGACTTATATTTATTCCGTGATCCACTAGATTGCGAGGTTTGCCACCAAAAGGAAATATCTGGGCCTTGATCGAAAGATGCGTGCTGTAATATTATTTCATTTCATACGCAGACGCTTTATATTGGATAGTGCAAGCTTGTGGATGGACGCATCACTTACTGATTTATTACGCATATGCCGTTTGTATGACCCTTAAACAACAACCGACCTCAGGTTGGAACAAATCCGCTATCCTGGAAATGGAAGGCCGACGCCACTGGGGCGGTTCTTAAAGATCTGTTTTGTTAAGGGCATCAGATAAGACCGACCAACTAACGAGTTATGACGGACATTTCCAAGGAAATCGGAAATGATGGACCTTGGCTTCTCAACATGCAGTTCAGGTAGCTGTAATGCAGAGGTCATAGAGATAATTGGTACCGTCAAACAATATGATTCAACTGATCTGGTTGTAAAATAACTATTCCGTCTCAGTTAAATTAAGTACAGTACTTTTTACGAATAGTCGAACACCATGAGTCTGTTGTAATAGTCGTCTGATATGCGGGGGAATATGCTTCAAGCAGCATTGAAGAGATGAGGAAAAAGTGATTCTCACACAAATGCAAGTTGTATAGAATAGTCTAAATCAGGGCCTCTCAAACGCCCAAAATCTATAAAAATAAATAATAAATAAATAAATAAATAAATAAATAAATAAATAAATAAATAAATAAATAAATAAATAAATTCCGCCTCTGTGGTGTAGTGGTTAGTGTGATTAGCTGGCACCCCCAGAGGTCCGGGTTCGATTCCCGGCTCTGCCACGAAATTTGAAAAAGTAGTAGGAGGGCTGGGACGGGGTCCACTCAACCTCGGGAGATCAAATGAGTAGAGGTGGGTTCGATTCCCACCTCAGCCATCCTGGAAGTGGTTTTCCGTGGTTTCCCACTTCTCTTCCAGGAAAATGCCGGGATGGTACCTAACTTAAGGACACGGCCGCTTCCTTCCCACTTTCTTATCTATCCCTTCCAATCTTCCCATACCCCCACAAGGCCCCTGTTCAGCATAGCAGGTGAGGCCGCTTGGGCGAGGTACTCGTTATCCTCCCCAGTTGTGTCCCCCGACCCAGAGTCTGAAGCCCCAGGACACTGCCCTTGAGGCGGTAGAGGTGGGATCCCTCGCTGAGTCCGAGGGAAAAATCGAACCTGGAGGGTAAACAGATTACGAACGAACGAACGAACGAACGAACGAACGTACTATAATCGTTAGAGAAAATTTCCTGGAAGGAAGAATGTAGTCACCGAGCCAATTCTGCTTAAAGTCCAACAGGAGGGAACTGCGCTGTATTGCTGACCTGTCTTATTGACGTTGCTGTGTGCGAACCGCCAGAAGTACACTTCTCGAGATTTCGAAAAGACTGCAACTTTCTTTCAACCCAGTTAACTCCATTATCTGTGAGACGTTTTCAGCGACCTAGAGATCCAGGACTATATTCACAATACTTTATGTTTACTTCAATGAATTCTTTATTCCATCTCTGACAGAGCTCAGTCTACAGTTCTCGACAAATAGGAGTATCTTCATTATCTTTCTTCCCACGATCATTCACTCTTTCAATCTGTTGCATTCATCCATCATGACTCCAGGAAAAATAATCAATCTTATTCCTGTTTTAGAGAGGGATTTAATATTGTCCCTCGAAAGACTTATCGAGCTTCTGAAATTTGTATGAAAGGGATTTATTCATTCGATGGATTCAATCTTGGTAAAAAACTTTGGCAGCGGTGTTGTAGAGGGGTAGGTGGCAGAGAGGGGGTCGTGTGTGATAGCCGAGTGACATCCTCACAGGCTTCTCCCCACGGTGACCGTGATTCGAAAACAGTGGGTGTGGGATTTTTAAATGAAAAGTTACGTCACTGTGCTTTGAATTATATGTAAAACTGTGACAGTTACAACAGTTACGTAAAGCTACAGGGTTGGTCTTCTGCAGTGGATTTACTGATCTACTGCCGTAGATGTGGAGTCGAAGCCTCTACGACACCCATTGGCTAGTTGAGAAATGTTCCTTTACTTTCCTGAACAGTATTAAGTAGGCCCAATGTTACTGGTTTTACTTCCCACTCAGTACTTTTACGGTTTTCAGAGACGCCGAGGTGCTGGAATTTTGTCTATAAGAAGTTCCTTTTCATGATGGAAAATTTACTGACGCGAGGTTGGCATATTTGAGCACCTACGAATAACATCGGACTGAGCAGCGATCAATGCCGCGAACTTGAGCTCTGAGACCGACTTCAAGGATTTGCCTGTAACCGAAGAGGAGTAATCCGGGAAGAATAATTTCAAGGATGAGCGACAAAGGGAACCGAACCCACTTGCGTCTGTTTGCAGAGCACAGAGGTTCCTCACGGCACTGACTAGCACGTGAACCTGCGGGTATCGTCGTCTGTCCGATAAGCCTATTGGTAATGAATAACTGTCACAATGTACTAATTTCTCAGTTGAACTGTAATTTTATCGCAGTATTTTAACATAAATATTAAGAATTTTGCTCTCCACGTTTCTCTGTTGTGTTCTGCGAAGTGTTACACATTTTGCTGGTCAAATGAACGTGAGCCAGTAGGGACTGTAATTTGCTGCGAGTTCTACATGACCACAGGAGCAGAGGAAGTGGTCAAGTGACCATGAAACTACTATATTATGTAATACGTAAGCAGAACGTACCATGCGTTCATATACCTCGGTCACGGAGACAAGGAGAAACTATGTCCTCAGTATGGAATATCGTTATTATTAGTCAAATTCATGTAGGCTATACTGTGTTTTATTGCATCGAGTAGCGCTGTATCACTTTATCTCTGTTTACCACAGATGCACAAAAAATTTCCTGAAACAATGGCGGTAAATTATGTCCAGGAAAACAAGCACTCTTAGGTAGTATTTTTGCGAGCCAGAAGTATAGTGGCACCGCGAAATGTACACTTCTCTGTCACTCACAGCTTGTTGAAAGTCGCCAGTCGCCGTTAGCACATGCTGTAGATGAGATGTGTCTAAGTTTTCATTTCGTTCTAAGTCGTTACTTAACGCAGAATATGAACGAATTACACAGTAGGATCCGGAACCCTAAAAGTCGAAAATGTCGATATTTTTAGATTTTTCATCCCACATTTCTTAAGTAAAATGTAGCATTTATTAAGAAACTCGTTTTAGAAAGTTTTGATGTTTGCTGAGTTACTTCGTAGTAAAAGTCGTGTTTAATAGTTAGTTAGGTCCCGAGCCAAGACGTAAACAGCACTAGATGGGCCCCTGGTCGGAATGGAGCACTAGAGGTTGGGCCCGATATACGAAGGTTGGGGCACAATTCAAGGCAACTAACTTATATTTTCTTCACATTTTCGCGGTGCTACCGTAAAATGGTCCAGGGTGCGAAATCGTGCATGGGGGGGAGTGGACGTGGATGTGGACGTTTACCCCGACCGACAATTTTATCTCAAAGGAACCTCCCCACTAAAATTGCCGGGGGGGATTTTTCATTATAAAATAATGAGGAAAATGTAGAACACATATATTACTGACATTAATGATTTTACTGTGCATATTTTCATAAAAACATCAGCAACAATACACATAATATAGAAATAATAGAATGACTGCAGGACCTTGAGCAATAGAGCAACATAGCGGTGGCAACTTCGCCACTGGTTTCGTGTTTCACTCTGGCAAGTCCGTCTGAAACCTGGGAGTAACTTCCCAATGTTTCTTATTCTTTTTATAACAACAGAATTCAAACAACAAGATTTAATATTCCTGGAGGAAGGGCTAATTTACTTACAGGAGAATTATATACCCCTTCCCTCGCCAGGTACTCCCTGAAATAAATACTAGTAGTTAAGCCCTACGTTCCTCCTCCACCAGGCGAGTTGGCCGTGCGGCTAGGGGCGCGGAGCTGTGAGCTCGCATCCGGAAGATAGTGGGTTCGAACCCCACTGTCGGCACTCCTGAAAATGGTTTTCTGTAGCTTCCCATTTTCACACCAGGCAAATGCTGGGACTGCACTTTAATTAAGGCCACGGCCGCTTCCATCACATTCCTAGGCCTTTCTTGTCCCATCGTCGCCATAAGACCTATCTGTGTCGGTGCGACGTAAAGCAATGTTCCTCCTCCCTCCACCATTTCTTTCTGATTTCACACCCTGGAATGATCATACGTCCTGGAAAGCATGGCACTCATAGTAGATGGGCACAGCACGCTATAGCGGTGCGTTAGTCAGGTACCACGCACCGGGTGAAGGGGCACCAGTAGTGAGTCAGGCTCCGTGCAGAATGGATGTGACAGTGCTGTGGGTGAGAAGTACCGGAACACTCGCTATACTCACCGCGGACCTGCAATTTTGACCTCATCCACAAAGTGATGTGGGAGACGGTTTCGGCACCAGAGGACATAAACAACGATGTGAAACATGTGATTGCAAAATTCACAAATGATGAAGAAACTGGTATCCGTAGTCCCTTTCCTATCTCACCTGCGTCCGTGTAATGTAAAGCAAATTGTAAATAATAATAATAATAATAATAATAATAACAATAATAATAATAATAATATTCCATCTTTATTTTTAACTGTTATACCTTTCAATGCTCAGTCTACAAGCCCTCGTGAATTAACTAAGTGTCTCTAAAATTCTACAGTATATTTTTAACTAGTTCCCAACCTCTTATCTTTAAATCATTGAAATCTTGAGTCTAACCATCATAGCCGATGGCTGAGTCCATTATACTCCTAGGGAACACATACCCCTCCATTCGCTTCACATGACCATATCACTGAAGCCATTTTATACGAACAGGGTTATTCATCGAGTTCATTTCTTTCAGCTGCTCATTGGGAAAGCGCTTTTGTCACTGTTTCCACCTGTTTGTACTAGTAACCACTCTCGCTACTTTCTTGTCTAATAATAATAATAATAATAATAATAATAATAGTAATAATAATAATAATAATAATAATAATAATAATAATAATAATAATAATAATAATAATAATAATAATAATAATAATAAACGTTTTATGTCAGTTAAACTACAGTCAGTTTTAACCCTTTCGCTCCCAGACATTTTGGCACGGTATGTGCAAGAAATCCCAGGCCCTTTTCTTGCTTTATTGATGATTTTACTCAAATATGCATATTTCACTTATTTATTGTCCAAATTGAGTAAGTTTTTGTATGTTTTATTTGTAAATACATACCCTATACCGGGCGAGTTGGCCGTGCGCGTAGAGGCGCGCGGCTGTGAGCTTGCATCCGGGAGATAGTAGGTTCGAATCCCACTATCGGCAGCCCTGAAAATGGTTTTCCGTGGTTTCCGTGGTGTACCTTAATTAAGGCCACGGCCGCTTCCTTCCAAATCCTAGGCCTTTCCTATTCCATCGTCGCCATAAGACCTATCTGTGTCGGTGTGACGTAAAGCCCCTAGCAAAAAAGTAAAAAAAATAAAAAAATAGCATACCCTATAAGATACTAAATGCAAAAGGTAAATAGTCATGAAAATAAAGATATGTAATTTTCCAAAATCTACTGACCAAATCAGAAAGTTTTTGTTTTTTTCACATTTCTTCAAAATTTCAAGTACAAAAAATAGCTGGCCTCCAACCATCCATATCACTTAAAAGAATACCTAAAAATGAACAAAACCACTCATTTTCAGAACTAGAGAATTGCAGAACTACAACTGGTATGAGCTGGTGTGAGTATTTATTAGGTTAGGATGGTCAGTAAGGAACAAATTTGGTAATTATTAATAAATTTGCCGAGCTAAATGGCTCAGACGGTATAACACTGGACTTCTAAGTACAAGCTGGCGGGTCCGATCAGAGCTCACTTCAGCGTTATTTGAAGGTGTCGATATATTTATTTAAGAATTCATTCGGGACACAATTCCGGCATATTAGTGTCTCCGAATATCGTAAAAATGGTTAGTGGAATGTAAAGCCAACAAAAATATTAATTTTGCCATTGATGCGTTCACGGCCCGTATTTATAGACATAGACAAGAAAATCTCGACTGTCCACGAGAAAGGCTTCTTACAAGAACAGTCGACAGTCTGATGACGCAGAGCACAGTTCTCTGCGAAACGTAAAGAATTTCACCTTATTTTCTTGACACGGCGTAAGCCCAGAAGCCTATACAGTATCATGTCTAAAAATATTAATCTATATATATAAAATAAGAGTTTTGTCTGTACATTGCTCAGAATTTGAAAATAATGGTATTTCTGTATCGGTCATGTCCTCAGTAACAAGAAAATGCATTTTCTACTTTTCCGTAATTTCTGTCTGTCTGTATGTATGTATGTACACGCATCACGAGAAAACGGCTGAAGAGAATTTAATGAAAATCGGAATGTAAAGTCAGGTGATGAACCGATACAATCTAGGCTATAAATTATTTTAATCACGCTGAGTGAAATGGTAGTTTAGGGGAAGGCCTGAAATTTAATTCTCAAATATTTATGTTATTAGTGGTCGTGTCCTAATGAAAATCGCTAGACAAAGATGGGAAATAAGTCGCTACAATATAGGCCATACACGCTGAGAAAAATGATAGTTTAGGGGAAGGCCTAAAATTTAATTGTCAAATATTTATTTTATTAGCGGTCGTATCTTCACGAAAATTGGTATGCAAAGTCGGGGAATAGGTCGCTATAATCTAGGCTTCAATAATGTTATTCACACTGAGTGAAATGGTAGTTTAGAGGAAGGCCTGAAAGGTAATCTACATATAAAATAAGTGTTTTGCCTGTACATTGCTCAGAATTTGAAATGAATGGTATTTCTGTATCTGTCATGTCTACAGTAACAAGGAAATGCATTTTTTACTTTTCCATAATTACTGTCTGTCTGTCTGTCTGTCTGTCTGTCTGTCTGTCTGTCTGTATGTATGTATGATTGTACACGCATCAATAGAAAACGGATCGGCATGTAATGTCGGGTGATGAATCGCTACAAGCTCGGCTATAAATTATTTTATTCACGCTGAGTGAAATGGTAGTTTAGGGGAAGGTTTGAAATGTAATTCTCAAATAAGTTATTTATATTATTAGTGCTCGTTTCGATAAATCTATATATATATATATATATATATATAAAATAAGAGTTTTGTCTGTACATTACTTAGAATTTGAAAAGAATGGTATTTCTGTATCGGTCATGTCAACAATAACAACGAAATGCATTTTTTACTTTTCCGTAATTTCTGTCTGTCTGTCTGTCTGTCTGTATGTATGTATGTATGTATGTATGTATGCATGTATGTATGTATGTATGTATGTATGTACACGCATCAATAGAAAACGGCTGAAGAGAATTTAAAGAAAATCGGTATGTAATGTCGGGTGATGAACCACTGCAATCTAGGCTGCAAATTATTTTATTCACGCTGAGTGAAATGGCATTTTAGGGGAAGGTTTGAATTGTAATTCTCAAATAAGTTATTTATGTTATTAGTGGTCGTATCGATAAATACTACATAACTAACATAACTTTAGTTATGTCGTAAGTTAGTAGTAGTTATGTAAGAAGTTCCGATCACTTATGTCTTATACATTGTTACCGTACCGCATATAATCGGAGATATTCATGAATTTGGATTTTTGTTACTAAGTCAATATCAGCGCCGAGTCACGAGAAAATGGGTAAACAGAATTTAGTGAAAATCGGTACCGGTATGTAAAGTCTGAGAATAAGGAACTACAGTCTACGATATAAATTACTTTGTAAGACACCCTAATATCACAGAGTCGAAAGAAAACTAATGTGAAGGCCTGCAATATAGAAAGCTCATAAACTTTATCAACAATAACATTAAATTGACGATTGTATGTTGCGATGTGCTGTTTGTCTTCCGTTTCCTCTCATCCCCGATAGATATGATTACTGCGGCGTACCGAGGTTTTTTTAAATTTGCTTGACGTCGCACCGACACAGGTAGGTCTTATGGCGACGATGGGATAGGAAATGAATAGTGGTGTGAAGGAAGCGGCCTTGGCTTTAAGGTACAGCCTGGTGTGACTGGTGTGAAAATGGGAAACCACGGAATGACTTTTTTTTTGCTTAACGTCGCACCGACACAGATATGTCTTATGGCGACGATGGGATAGGAAAGGTCTAGGAAGTGGAAGGAAGCGGCCGTGGCTTTAATTAAGGTACAGTCCCGGCATTTGCCTGGTCTGAAAATGGTAAACCACGGAAAACCATCGTCAGGGCTGCCGACAGTGGGGCTCGAACCCACTATCTCCCGGATGCAAGCTCACATCTGCGCGCCCGTAACCACACGGCCAACTCGCCTGGTCGTACCAACTGTAACAGCCTGCCTGTATATTGGTGGGAAGTAGTTGGGGTGTAAGATAACTTTCTTCTTTAGCATGCCATTCCTCTGGTCCATACATTTTCTGATATATCTGGTACGTAACACACTGGTTCATCATAGTATTCGAGCTATACAATCCCTACTCTGAGCCACTGATTGGAATGAGTAGTGTGCATATTTAACGGAATAATGACAGAGGAGTGTTCACGGCAGTCTGCGACCTGGTTATTCCAGCTCTGGAACTTTGGACTCTTAGATCGACACCGTAGTACTGTTCGTTGAAAGTGAGAAAGTGTGCGGTTATTCATTTGATCGAGTATTTTATATGATAACATTGCTTTCAATCGCTACATTTCTACTGACCTTTTTGGTAATGACCTATGTTGAATTCAGTTAGGAAAACCACCAAGTCAGTCTTTCTGAGAATCCCGTAGCGAAGCACGGGTACATCAGCTAGTTATCAATATGTTAATATCTTCTGACGCTGGTTAGACTGGGCTGGAAAAGGAGAGGATGGTGGAAAATACTTTTAGGGAAAATGAAAGGAGAAGAAGGTAGGGGAGACCCAGATTGCGGTGAATAGATGATGAGCAAATTGAGTTGAGGAAACGGCGAGGATGAATGCACTGGGTCATCAACGATCACAAAGGGAGCCAAGGCTGAAATCAAGATCACCTGGAGCTATAGGAAGAATAATAATAATAAGAAAATAATAATAAGAAGAAGAATATAGGACTGTAAAACAACGCATTGGGTTGCAAGGTACCGAAGAGTATTTGTTTGGAAGTGAACCAGAAAAAAAAAAAAAAAACACGTAACATACTACTTTTCTTAAGATGTCTGAGATTAGGAATCTCTTCTCTTTTCTCAGTTGTGGTACATAATTATGTCCTTGGCATCGTTTTCTCAAATCAGGTTCGTGACAGATTTGGGAGCTGGAGCGTGCTAACCCTCCAGAAAGCTGCTATGCTGACAGAATAATCCATCCTTAGATTCCGAGTCCTATCGTGGAGTTAGTCGACAATAGAGATATATATATACAGATAATGACACACACTTTTTGCTGTGTGACTGTGGATCAGCTGATGATGTGGTGCACCAACCAACACCCACAGCCTCAGGATGAGCCAAGCTCCCACATTAAGGGTGGCCTCATATCTGGTGACGTCATTCTCACAAGGCTGCTTTGTACTTTCCAGTGCGTGCCTACGTGAAGTTCGTAAACAAAACAGAACACGCATACATATTGGACCTAACGTTCAGAGATTTTATGTTATTAACTAAATTTTATGTTAAATGACGAGATATGTGTTTTGGGAGTCATTTTCTTTGGTTGGATTGTGAGCAAACATAAACATCTAAAAAATATAGTAAATTGAAATTAATCTTTGTCGTTTCTTTTTCAGGCCCAGGGCCTTTGTTGTTTGGTCATTAATCTCGCTGGTGAAGTTTCCTTTTAAGTGAGTCCAGGTTAATAGTGCTACTAATGGCCATGGAGACTCTTGAAGCAGTGGAAGGTAGAGGCTTCCACTGTTCACAGCCAAGCTTTGTGGTTTAGACGGTTAGAACCCAAGCTGGCGTGTTGAATCCTGGCTCAGGCGGTAGTATTTGAAGGTCCTCAAATACGTCTCCTGTCAGTAGATTTATAGATACGTAAAAGAACTCTTGCGGGAAAAATCCGGCATCTCGGCGTCTTGAAAAACCGTAAAAGTAGTTAGTTGGACGTAAAACAACAATTATTATTATTATTATTATTATTATTATTAAAAGTTTCTTTACGTCGCACTTACACGGATAGGAAAGGGATAGGAGTGGAAAAGAAGCGCCTGTGGCCTTCATTAAGGTACAGCCCCAGCATTTGCCTGGTATGAAAATGGGAAACCACGGAATATCATCTTCAGGACTACCCACAGTGGGTTCGAACCCACTATATCCCGAATACAAGCTCACACTGCGTACCATAACCGTATGGCCACCTCGCCGAGTGAAATTATTATTATTATCTATATATTAAAATAGTTTACTAAAATACGTAGCTTTGGCAAATCCGTCCGTGCGTTCTACTGGACCGATTTTTGTTTTATTCTCTCCGAAATTACCTGCCGGTGAATCTTGAGACAATGAGAGGTCCCCGTGTTTAGGTAACTTTGAGTAATCATGAAATCAAATCATTAAATAATCACTCCGGTATGTGTGGTTTTCATCCTTAGTCATGTCATTGCATGCAGCCATGTTTGATTACTACCTGTCAAGCCAGAGAGTATACACTTTTCTGATTACGGAAGAATATAGTACTATTCCCTGCTAGATACTCTTTCATTCTCTAAACTTTCCCAGCTTCCAAATATTTTCGACAGATGGCTGTGCGTTCCTAATAACATGCTGCTAAGAGAAAAAAGTCTACGTACAAACAAACCCCATCATGACATACGCCTTAGACATTATCTGGGATCACCTATCGAAGAATAACCTAGCTACACTAGAAAGGATGAAGACCATGTATCTTAAGAAAGTTCTCTGCCTGGCAAAGAAAAAAAACCCGTTCCTTTGAGACTAACCTCTGAGCTCACAAGACAACCATTCTATACAGAACTGCGATTAAAAATATCATTGCCTTCTACGACACAGTACCAAGCTTTACATCAAGAACTGTAGGATAAAAAAAGCGAATATATAGATAGTTTTTTTAGCAAACAGACGACATGATGACGTCAGAATGGATGAATTCTGGCTTCGAACTGCGGTGAAGCATAACGCGCTTCTTATTAAATGTTCATAAAACCATTGAAAAGGACAGGAAAAACAATATGACTACGACAGGCATATAAAGACGAGTTATCTGACCTATGTATAATGAATGCTACGGAGCAGCTCGGGTCCTCTTGTCATTATTATTATTATTATTATTATTATTATTATTATTATTATTATTATTCAACTATTTGTAACATCAGCACTCAATGGGATAGAGTAATTGGCTCTATAATTGACCTCCTTTGTTTACTTCCAAGAACCCCAGGACAGTTTATATCTTCGGAAGTTAAAGTTTGTTTCTAATATTATTTTTCCGACTACTTGACGGAGAATGGGACCCCTCGACATCTGGGCGAATTGAGCATGTCTTACCTAGCCACTTTCAGCTGTACTACTGATGGATAAATATTCTAGAATTCCGTACTCTTGACTAAATTTTTAAATACGAAATCCAAGACAACATTTGGGCGGCCTTCATGCTTGATATGCAGATGGTGATTGTTACCAAAACAAACAAACAAACAAACAAACAAACAAACAAACAAACAAACAAACAAACAAACAAACAAACAAACAAACAAACAAACAAACAAACAAACAAACAAACAAACAAACAAACAAACAAACAAACAAACAAACAAACAAACAAACAAACAAACAAACAAACAAACAAACAAACAAACAAACAAACAAACAAACAAACAAACAAACAAACAAACAAACAAACAAACAAACAAACAAACAAACAAACAAACAAACAAACAAACAAACAAACAAACAAACAAACAAACAAACAAACAAACAAACAAACAAACAAACAAACAAACAAACAAACAAACAAACAAACAAACAAACAAACAAACAAACAAACAAACAAACAAACAAACAAACAAACAAACAAACAAACAAACAAACAAACAAACAAACAAACAAACAAACAAACAAACAAACAAACAAACAAACAAACAAACAAACAAACAAACAAACAAACAAACAAACAAACAAACAAACAAACAAACAAACAAACAAACAAACAAACAAACAAACAAACAAACAAACAAACAAACAAACAAACAAACAAACAAACAAACAAACAAACAAACAAACAACAAACAAACTAACAAACAACAAACAAACAACAAACAAACAAACAAACAAACAAACAAACAAACAAACAAACAAACAAACAAACAAACAAACAAACAAACAAACAAACAACAAACAAACAAACAAACAAACAACACACACACCACACACCACACACACACACACACACACACCAAACACACACACAAACAAACAAACAACAAACCACACACACACCACACACACACACACACAACCAAACAAACACACAAACAACCAACCACACACACAAACACACCACACACAACCACACACACAAACAAACACACACACACACACACCAACAAACAAACAAACAACCACACCACCAAACACACACACAAACAACCAACACACAAACACACACACACACAAACAAACAACACACAAACAACCACACACACCAAACACACACACCACACACACAAACACACACACACACACACACAACACACACACACAAACAACACCACACAACCAAACACACCAACAAACACACAAACAAACAAACAAACAAACAAACAAACAAACAAACAAACAAACAAACAAACAAACAAACAAACAAACAAACAAACAAACAAACAAACAAACAAACAAACAAACAAACAAACAAACAAACAAACAAACAAACAAACAAACAAACAAACAAACAAACAAACAAACAAACAAACAAACAAACAAACAAACAAACAAACAAACAAACAAACAAACAAACAAACAAACAAACAAACAAACAAACAAACAAACAAACAAACAAACAAACAAACAAACAAACAAACAAACAAACAAACAAACAAACAAACAAACAAACAAACAAACAAACAAACAAACAAACAAACAAACAAACAAACAAACAAACAAACAAACAAACAAACAAACAAACAAACAAACAAACAAACAAACAAACAAACAAACAAACAAACAAACAAACAAACAAACAAACAAACAAACAAACAAACAAACAAACAAACAAACAAACAAACAAACAAACAAACAAACAAACAAACAAACAAACAAACAAACAAACAAACAAACAAACAAACAAACAAACAAACAAACAAACAAACAAACAAACAAACAAACAAACAAACAAACAAACAAACAAACAAACAAACAAACAAACAAACAAACAAACAAACAAACAAACAAACAAACAAACAAACAAACAAACAAACAAACAAACAAACAAACAAACAAACAAACAAACAAACAAACAAACAAACAAACAAACAAACAAACAAACAAACAAACAAACAAACAAACAAACAAACAAACAAACAAACAAACAAACAAACAAACAAACAAACAAACAAACAAACAAACAAACAAACAAACAAACAAACAAACAAACAAACAAACAAACAAACAAACAAACAAACAAACAAACAAACAAACAAACAAACAAACAAACAAACAAACAAACAAACAAACAAACAAACAAACAAACAAACAAACAAACAAACAAACAAACAAACAAACAAACAAACAAACAAACAAACAAACAAACAAACAAACAAACAAACAAACAAACAAACAAACAAACAAACAAACAAACAAACAAACAAACAAACAAACAAACAAACAAACAAACAAACAAACAAACAAACAAACAAACAAACAAACAAACAAACAAACAAACAAACAAACAAACAAACAAACAAACAAACAAACAAACAAACAAACAAACAAACAAACAAACAAACAAACAAACAAACAAACAAACAAACAAACAAACAAACAAACAAACAAACAAACAAACAAACAAACAAACAAACAAACAAACAAACAAACAAACAAACAAACAAACAAACAAACAAACAAACAAACAAACAAACAAACAAACAAACAAACAAACAAACAAACAAACAAACAAACAAACAAACAAACAAACAAACAAACAAACAAACAAACAAACAAACAAACAAACAAACAAACAAACAAACAAACAAACAAACAAACAAACAAACAAACAAACAAACAAACAAACAAACAAACAAACAAACAAACAAACAAACAAACAAACAAACAAACAAACAAACAAACAAACAAACAAACAAACAAACAAACAAACAAACTCACTCACTCACTCACTCACTCACTCACTCACTCACTCACTCACTCACCGTATTTTTCCGTCGAAAATAAGTCATTGCCAGGAGATCCTGTGGATAGCCTGGCTGCCTGTTTCCACTCTTGCTCAATTAGCACCACCCACAAAATCTCAAGAAATCCTAGTCTACCCGTGAGTAGTGACCTGCCACTTCTGAATCTTAATAGACTAAAATCACGCCATCCAACTCTGCGTGATGCTGCTAACATGGATGCCAAGGATTTTAAATCTATTGATGAGTGGAAAAGTTGATGGGAAGCAGCAACAGATGTGCGCCTTCATACCTTCTTCTCAGGTCCCAGATTTCCAAGTGGATCCCACCTACCACGCAAAACCTGGACTGCCCTGAATAGAATCAGAACAGGACATGGCAGGTGCAGAGCCGCTCTCCTTAAGTGGAAAAAGCTACCTAATCCAGACTGTGACTGCGGAGCTCCTCACCAGACTATTCATCATATCGTCAGGGAATGTAAGATTCGAGCCTATCACGGTGATGAAGATGACTTCCTGCTGGTATCTCCAGATGCTGTACGTTGGATTGAAAAACTTGATATTCAATTGTAAAGCACAAATAACTTTGTTTCTCAGCTGTAAATATGTGTATATATTACTGATTATGTCTGTATAAGCCATACGATAAATGATAATCCGTATTTTTTCATATGTCAGTAAGTACAAACATTTATTTTGTCAGACACAGTGCACTGAACAGTCTATATGGGAGCACCACAGTCACACTCAGGAGATATAATTTTTCCCCACTTGTAAAGGGATTCACCACAGATACAATAATTAGTCCGAATCCTGTTGAGAGCTGATCAAGTTTCCCCTGGTAGATCAAAACCATGTAGAGGGCTATTTCTACGAAATAAGACCAAAGCTGAGGGCAGATGTTCAAACTCTATTCTTTTCTCTAATGGGGAGTTACGTCAAAATGACTATCAGTTAAACCGTGGGCATAAGTAATTGCCAGATGTTTGGACTTTAGTCAGTTCATATTTGCACAAAGCTAGCGGGATATTTTTGTTGTATGGTGTTGTCATCATTGGTAACATGCTATGATGTATGGAGACGAGGTATCTGAATCAAAGACTGAAGATGAATTTGGGTAGCACGTGTAAGGTTAGACTGTAGCGGAAAATAGTAAGAGGATAGACATCTATCCTGAACGCGTCGGCATAACCGGGTCAATGAGTAGGTTCGCCCTCAGTACGGAGCGCAGTATTTGTTTAAGTTATGACTGGTTGCCTACTGTGGAGGAGTGTGCGTAATGTTCCTGAGAGAAAACGTTAGCAATCAGTTCGGCATCTCGAAATGACCAGTACCAGAATATCGCAGACATTATTATAAAGACAATTTTTAACAATATTTCAAGAATGTTTTAGTTCGATCATCATCATCATCATCATCTGTTTACCCTCCAGGTTCGGTTTTTCCCTCGGACGTAGCGAGGGATCCCACCTCTACCGCCTCAAGGGCAGTGTCCTGGAGCGTCAGACTCTTGGTCGGGGATACAACTGGGGAGTATGACCAGTACCTCGCCCAGGCGGCCTCACTTGCTATGCTGAACAGGGGCCTTGTGGAGGGATGGGAAGATTGGAAGGGATAGGCAAGGAAGAGGGAAGGAAGCGGCCGTGGCCTTAAGTTAGGTACCATCCCGGCATTCGCCTGGAGGAGAAGTGGGAAACCACGGAAAACCACTTCCAGGATGGCTGAGGTGGGAATCGAACCCACCTCTACTCAGTTGACCTCCCGAGGCTGAGTGGACCCCGTTCCAGCCCTCGTACCACTTATCAAATTTCGTGGCAGAGCCGGGAATCGAACCCGGGCCTCCGGGGGTGGCAGCTAATCACGCTAACCACTACACCACAGAGGCGGCTTTAGTTCGATATTGTGTGTTTAATACATTACGTGCAGGTAAGAAGCAATGTTTCTGCTTCTACTGCATTTGTACCTTATTTTGGATTCGCTTAACGCAACAAGTGCCAAGGGTCAATATTTTCGACAGTCCATACTACTCTATAGTCCCAGTGTCTAAAAATTCGACTCTCAGTGAGATAGCACTTTTATACCAGTGATGGTGGTGGTGGTGGTGGTGGTGATTGTTGTTTCAGGAAGAAGTACAACTGGGAAGCATCCTGCTTTAACACTAATCGGAGGGAAAATGAAGAAGTCGACTCTTGAAAGAATACAAGTATCCGTAAGAAAAAGAGAAGACCCACGATAAACATGAAAATGAAAACCTCCCTAGGCCTCGTAAACCTAATACCATCGGATCAGACGTTAACAAGAGCCAAGAGAGATCGGAGAAGCCCGACACAAGTAAGAATTTATCGGTGACATGGTATTTCACCGAACTACGTTCTGTTGGTAATATCTCGTGATGTATCTTTCATTCTAGCCACTTTGACTTTTCCTTTCAGCATAAAACGCTCAAGTATGTGTTGTTATGCTTGCATACGGATGATATTCACAACAGAGATGGTTAACTTTTTTTTTTTTTTTTGCTAGGGGCTTTACGTCGCACCGACACAGATAGGTCTTATGGCGACAATGGGATCGGAAAGGCCTAGGAGTTGGAAGGAAGCGGCCGTGGCCTTAATTAAGGTACAGCCCCAGCATTTGCCTGGTGTGAAAATGGGAAACCACGGAAGACCATCTTCAGGGCTGCCGATAGTGGGATTCGAACCTACTATCTCCCGGATGCAAGTTCACAGCCGCGCGCCTCCACGCGCACGGCCAACTCGCCCGGTGAGATGGTTAACAAGACGCTAAACATTTCTTACGACAGTAAATAAATAAATTAGGCCTACACCATTTATTCAAACTTCCTTTTATTTCAATACATTTTTCAACTTTCTCTTGTTTAATTACATATATTTGAGAAGCATTTTTGTCAACAGACTTAATTAATTTTAAGGGTAGCGTACCCGCCGCAATTCCTGGCTACTCTACGGATTTAAATTGAGAATTGAGGGCTGGAACGAGGTTCACTCACTCTAGTGAGACCTATTGGATCTGGATGATATGAGAGGCACTCATCTGAAATCAAGTGTCTCATCTAAATCGTTCAGTTCTCTCATGCTTCGTGTAATCAACGACATATCTATGGGGCCTTTCATGATGCTAATTATTATTATTATTATTATTATTATTATTATTATTATTATTGTTACGGAGATTTCCGTGGTAGTTAGAGGTGAAAGAAGGTGCGGGGTGGTGAACAGGTCTCAAGCTACGAAAGTAAAATTAATTTAAAAATTTAACAAGGTTATATTTTCTTTTCAAAATAAAGAAATAACAAGTACGGCAGGTACAGAGTAGCAAGTCAACAAAATGTAGTTACAATATTTACTGGAGTTGGGCTTCGCGGCCCGACTTCACACTTCTAGGGCAATTAGCCCAACTTTACTCCAAAATAAGTTTTACCAGAGGGGCAGAAAACCCCCATTCATGTTCAAGAGCACTTGCCCCAAATTACACAGAAAGGCCTCCTCGAGGCATACAACACTTAATTTTCAAGAAAGAGCCACACGCTCTCAAACTTTAAGCCTCTCAAAGGCCACACCAAACTCCACCTTCAAGTTGTCCTCTCAGGACATAGACACAGGGGTAACATACCCAACCTACTGACGTCTATTAAATGAAAAGGGGTAATTACATGACCTCTAAAATAACAATTAGAGAGGAGGCGATCTGCTCTCCTAATGCATTTGTTTTTTAAAACCTAATCTGGCTCTAGGCCACTAATACAAGGGCTAATCCCATACTACAGAGGTGACTTAAGAAGGAAACAATTTACATTACGTTAAAGAAGAATAGGTAGAGAAAAAAAAGTTCACCTCAAAGCAATATGAGTGGGAGCTCGAGAGGGTTAAGCACTCTCTATCCCAATATGTAGTTTAAAAGATAGAATAGATACAAGTTTCTTTACATTTTAAGGAAGGTTACATAATGGAACAACTTCGGGCCCGCCCCGAGAGTTAAACTGCTGAGCTAGCAAAGAAAGAAGTTATTAATCGGCCATTACCTTGTTGTTGACCGCTGCCGACGAAAGAGGCGCTTCCCGCCCCCTGCTATGTACTTTACACACTGAAAGATGGAACAGAAGTGGCCCGGAGACCCTAAAATCAGCAGTTTATATAATCTCGCGGAAAGTTCGAGGCGTTCGGGGAATGAGAACACCCTCCCACAAAAACTTTATTGGCTAACCAAGAAAACCCCTACACAATATGAAGAAGAAACACCTAATTGGTGGAAAATTAATTCAAGAAATTCGGGATTGCCTAGATACAAAACAAGGGGAAGGAAAGGGATAATATTGCCAACTTAAATAATGACAGAAAGAAATTTAGCAAAGAACAAACTTTTGAATTCAAAATTTCTCCAAAAAAAAACCAGTTCTTTCACTCCGCACTAGGGTGCACTATTGTTGGTCTTCAGTAGTGTCCTCTAGAAGAGAAAGTTCACACTTCTTACTACAAGCAAAACAAAAATACGTCGAAAATGACACAGTTCAAAAACTCCAAAATTTCCAGGTAGTGACATCTTCTGAGAAAGTAGAAAATTAATACCGTAGATAAAGTTCAGACTTCCTCCAGCAGAGGAGTTTCAATTGGCGCACATTTTAAATTAGCGGCGTGGAGGTGTACCGCCCGGTACAATTATTATTATTATTATTATTATTATTATTATTATTATTATTATTATTATTATTATTATTATTATTACATCAATTTAGGAAGGCTCGGCTTCTGCTAGTAACACAATGGGCTGACTCGGCCTAGTTACCCTCTTGGTTATGAAAGTACAAATATTTACAACAGAAATAATTACAACATATACTGTACATTTGTACAATAAATATGCACAGATGATGTCGCTAAACAACTTCTTATCTCCCCATTTTGGGAATCTGTTCTTCAGTATTACTAGAACTGAGGCTTGGAACTTCATGCTGTTTGGCGGAAGTCAGAGGAAAAGTCGTTCCTAGAAACTTTGTCACAATGTGGCAGGTGCTCAAGAGGGTGGCTTCCTGCAGTTCAACATATTTGTGATGATGCAGGTTTAATGCGGCCGGAGAGCTGTGCAAGTTTTTTGGAATAACACCAGTACATGATATTACTATTGGAACTGTGGTGACTGACTCTAGTTTCTACAGGCGTTGTATTTCTATTGCCAGTTCGGTGTATTTTGATACCTTTGTGGCTATTGCTGTTTGCAGAGTGGAGGTGTTTGGGCAAGCAATTTCTTTAAGGGATGCGGATCTTTTTGATTTATCGATTAGAATAATATCTGGCCTATTGTTGCTGAGCGTGACATCGGTTATGACTTCTTGGTCCCATAGTAGTGTGTATGAAGAGTTATCGAGAACGGGTGGTGGTGTGTATTTCCAATATGCAGTTGATGACTGAAGAAATCCACATTTTACAGAAAGTTTCAGGTGAATGATTTTAACTACCTGATCATGTCGGTGCTTATAATCAGTGTTGGACAAGTGTGGGCAGCCAGAGGTAACGTGCTGTATGCTCTCTGTAGTTCTGAAACAGCGGTGGCAGTTGTCTATGACAACTGTTGGATCATTCATGATGAATCTACGGTAGTTCCGTGTAGCAATTACTTGATCTTGGATGGCGAGACCAAATCCTTCTGTTTCTGGGAAAAGATCAGAGTAGGTCAGCGTAAGACGCAGGTTTGTCGATATGAAGCTGATCCAGTTCGTGGGGGTATTTCCCGTGAAGAGGTTTTTGTTTCCAAGTGGCCATATTCATCTCCTTTGTAGGTGGGGTAGAACCAGACATTTCTGGCGACGACAGATTGAGAGGTGTATAGTTTATATTAGCTCTGCAAATAGCTTGATGAAGACGCGATATATAAGCTCTGGAGTGGAAATATTCTCTTAGATTTGGTATCAGACTGTTGTGTAAATTGGCAAGGGATAAGAAGCGCCTACCACCTTCTGATCTCGGGAGCGTGAGACGTTCAGTTGCAGATTTAGGATGATGCATATGGTACCGGGTGAGTGAAGCTGTTTTCGTATGTAACTGCTGAAGTTCTGTTTGGGTCCATTTTATGACGCCATAGGAGTATGTGAGCAGTGGTACGGCGTACGTATTGACTGCTTTGGTAAGATGTTTAGCTGTTAGTTTTGATGATAGTACTTTGTTGAAGCGTGTTATGTATTGCAGCGTGACATTTCTCTTGATGTCGGCATGTTTCTTACGAGTGCTCTGATGAAAACCGAGATATTTGTACATTTCGTCTTCCTCCAGCTGTTGTATGGGTTCGTCGTTTAAACTAGAAGGTGTCTCTCGTGCTGAGTAGGATCTTCTGATGACTGTTTGGGTTCTGCATTTGTCCAATCCAAACCACATGTCTGTATCTGAAGAAAGCGTCTTGGTAATTGAGATGAGATGTTGGATAGGGGGTTTGGTAGAGGCATACAGCTTAATGTCATTCATATAGAAAAGATGGCTGATTTAGAATAGCTCTTTTCGCTTGTTCTTAATGCTAAATCCATACCCACTTGTGTTCAATAGGTAGGAGAGTGGTTTTAATGCCATGCAGAACCATGATGGACTCAATGAGTCCCCTTGGAAGATCCCTCGTCGTATTGGTTTGGGTCTTGTTGCAACACTGCAGTTTCTCAGAGAGACGTGAAGTGAGGTGTTACAGTCTGCCATTACCGTCTTCAGGAAGTGAATGATTGAGGGGTCAACTATATAGTTCCAGAACATGTATGAGCCAAGTGTGTGGTACTGAATAAAAGGCCTTTTGATAGTCAATGATGCACGTGTACAGGTTCATAGATTTATGGTGTGCTTGTTCCTGGACCACAGTATCGATAATCAGTTGCTCCTTAAACCCGTTGGTATTTTTCTTGTAACCCTTTTGATCCTCGGTAATGATTTGGTTTTCCTCGCCGTGTTTCAGAATTCTGTTGGCTATTATAGACGTAAATATCTTATATACAGTAGACAGACATGTGATAGGCCGTTACTTCGCTGGATTATGCAGACCTTCATCTTTTGGTTTCAGGTATGTGATGCCAGTGCACAGGAAAACTGGGAATGATGCCGGGTTGTCAAACATTTTCTGGAAATGTTGCGTCAGGAGGAAATGAATAAATGTACACATCTTGGAGTAATAATTGTGTACGCGATCACTCATTATTATTATTATTATTATTATTATTATTATTATTATTATTATTATTATTATTATTATTATTATTATTATTTGATTTGAAAATGTGATCATAAAGAATAATTCTGAAGGAGAGATATGTAGATCTGACACCAAATGAAGAAATAATCAAATTGGTGAGAGGAGAATGATTTGTTGAAATTTGACCAGAAGAAAACAGATTGGTAAGACACATCTTGAGGCATTCACGTCTCGTTCTGTCCTGTTTCTGAAGGAAGTGTAGGGCGGTAAGAAGGGTTGATTGACTGACTGACTGACTGACTGTGTTCTCCAAAGAGGCCTGGTGCATGTCTTTATATTTGACTCCCAATGGGTGACCTGCATGTCTGGGTGTGATGATGATGATGAGGTGGGGAGAAAGTGGAACTCGGTGACGGTACACATCCTGTTCCTGTCGAATAAAATCAAGAGGTCTACTTAACTCTTAACGTCTCCACCTGACGGGTGAATCACTATCAACGGCGTCGTATCCCCTCACTCTATAAGAACATTGCGGAGAGGTTTGGATTTGTACCCAGGATTTGGCACGCGATCTAGTGATTAGAAATTGTATACAACCACTACCTCTCCCATGCTGCCAGCCAACAATCTGGTGGTGAATTAATTTTGCACCAGCGAGACTCGAACCTGCTAACCGAGGTGTCAGGCCTTAGAGGCTCGACGCCTTAACTATCATGGCCACCAGTCGGGCTTAAAAATAAACTTATGTCTTCGG
This sequence comes from Anabrus simplex, assembly GCF_040414725.1. Classification (NCBI taxonomy): domain Eukaryota; kingdom Metazoa; phylum Arthropoda; class Insecta; order Orthoptera; family Tettigoniidae; genus Anabrus; species Anabrus simplex. The sequence goes on from NC_090265.1 coordinate 1,142,708,723, forward strand.
CCTAAGGTGGTACAGTTGTTTTCATGAACATCCTTAATGGAGGTGAGCTCCATGTGCCTATTTAACCAC